>NC_084943.1:1885000-2510000 GCF_958298935.1 Phragmites australis
TTTAGTCTTCTTACATGATCCTATATCTTTTAAAAATACATGAACTCATGAATTAGTTATTGTAATATGCAGGATTGTGTAAATATGTTGCGATTAGATTAATTCATAACTGACACATCACACCTCAAAAATTAGTGAAACCACTTTTATTAGTTTATTTATACTATGATTTACGTAGAAAAAATAATAGTAGACATGAAAAAGTTAATTACAGTGTTGTTTCTTAACATATTCACTTTATGCTTGTGAACTTTGTAAAAATTATAGAGAAATTAATAAAACTCTAAATAAAGTGAAATCAATTTTAAAGATCCTCTTAAGATACGTTTTACACAAGAAAAATATGTGTTTGCATGTTAAACTTTTCCTTAACATGAGTTAATAACTGAGCTGCATGCTTCAACTTTTTTCATTTTTTTTCAAACTTCCTTCCTATAGAATATGATGTAAACGACATTATTTTTGAAAAAAATTCACAAAAGTTCTTATAATTGTGTCTAGTTTTTTTTAAGATTTTTTTTTTAATTTTTTTAATTTTTTGAATTCAAATTCGGTTACCGTTCGGTTTCTGAAACCGAGCCGGACCGAGATGGCCGATTATCGTGATTTTTACTCGGTAACCGTCGAATTTTTGAACACTGCCCGGAACCCGACAAGGACCCTGCGGGTGGGAGCTAGGTGCTGACTGAAGAGCGCGGGCAGGAGAGATGGCCTGGGGCGGGCGGAAGCAGAGGCGGGCACAAGCGACGGTAGGTAGCGGCGTGGGCTAGGGTTAGGATTAGGCTAGGGTGGTTGGGCTGGGGCACCAATTTGGTGGGTTGGGCCGGTGACTGTGCATTAGTTGTCGGGTGTCTGTGGATGAAAACTGCCCCTACACTTGACCCGAACACATATCGGGTTCTCGATCCACAACCTTGTGGTGTAAATTTTACACTCGCCCCCCCCCCCCCCCCCCCCCTTTAGATCTAACATCTGTGAGGACCCAAACCGCCCCGAAGGATCCGTTGCTAGCCCTAACCACCCGTGACCTCAATACATGTTTGCTCTAGCGATTTTCTCCTCCTTTTAGTGTTGGTTGCACTAGATGCTAATTCCAACCAAATTGAGCAAGCACGATCAATCGTGTAGTGCATTCATGTAAAGAAGTAACTGTGCAGGCTCCCATTGTCACCACAGAATGAGTCCGAGCGATGCCTGGAGAGATCGGGCATGCATGTGCACGAACAAGTGAAGCAGGATCGGAGGGACCCGATTAGTACGAACAGGTACAATTCAAGATGATGGCCGGGGAGAAAGGGAACTCAAAGTCTCACCAAAGCAGTAGTAGCAAAGAGGTGCATGTTTTTTTTATCTAGAGTACAACCGAGACGCATACTTACTCATATATACTACTCACTTCCTACAGGTCCAGTGTTTTAATAATGGTTGTCCACTGCTAAAAAATCGATAGCAAGGTACGTTGTATATTTGAGCCGAAGGAGCTAAGATGAAAGCGAAATAAATAATTTCTGATCTGATCTGTACATATATGGAAATAGGTATGATAAGTTATTTTAGAAGTTCTATAGATGTGGATGCGGATATGAATAGCTTTATATAGATACGAATATGGATATGATATTAAAAAATTCGATAGATATAAATTGTCAGATTTTTAGTTCAGATTATTCGCATTTTACTAGGTCAATTTCCTCCGGCCCAAACCAATATTGTCTATAGAATAGAGTATAGATTTTATCCGTCTATGCAATGTAATATTTTAAATAATACTATTAACTATTTCCTACCATATTATACTCATGTTATGAAATCTATAGTATTTTTATGTGCCAGTGTGAATGCATATTTCTCACTTGTAAGAAATAGAAATAACTCTCAGTTTATTTTCGTTATAACCGAACCTTGTTATATATATATATAGCATAATATATATTATTTTATATGTACTTGCCTAGATGCTAGATCTGTTTGGACTCTTTTAGTCTTTTATTGTTTCCTAAAAAAGTAAGATTTTTGGCTATGCATATGAATGCGCATACTCACAGAAATTTATCCCAATGAAAATGATGAATGGCTTCGAAATAGAGACAAAACTCACACAATCTTAACATTAACCAGCATGATTGCTATCATGCTACTTGTTATATGCACGGCTATGTGCGCCAGTAATATCTGACTGTTTTAGTCTATTTCTAGTCCAATCTCAACTCCGAAACAATTCGTAACTGCAATATTCACATTTGACTATGAATTCGATAAAAAAAATAGATACGAATATGATAAGAGTATTATCCATCCAAATCTGATATATTTTTACTCTACTGAAAGCTAATTGGGTTTTGAGATGCTGGAGTGCAGTAGTGAAAAAAGACCCACGAGAGTATGTATAACGAAAATATTTCTATTAGGCTATGATTATAATTTTAGTGATTAATAACAATAATTTTATTGAGACTAACATGTTTGTCAAGAATATATGTTAGTAGACCTCATTGATGCAATACATTAAGAAGCCACCATAGCCAGAAGAAAGTTTAATTGAATTGGAGAAGTCACAAGAAAATTGACCTCACCGGAAGGTCTAGTGCAAAAGAGTTTGCACTCACCGGAGCTTTGTACGCATAAGGTTGATAGCCTCACCGGATAGTTCGGTGCTCTGTGTATTGAACTTAGCAGAGTATTTCTAACAAAGGGGGAGAAAACTGAGGACCTCACCAGATAGTCTGGTGATCTGTATAGGGTAATATCGGAGCATTTCTTGCAGAGAAGAATGCGAGTGCAGAAGACTAAAGATCAACTAACTGGAAGGCCCGGTGCTTGGTTTGTGCACACCAGAGTATAACATCAGAGTACTGAAGAATGAAGATCAACTCACCAGATAGTCTGGTGATCACAGAGATTGTTGCACCGGAGCATTTCTAGGGAAAAGAAAAGAAGCTTTAACTCACCGGATGGTCCGGTGTGAATGGAATGAACACCAGATAAATGCACCTGAGTATTTTACATAGAGAGGCTGCAAAGACTCAGATGGCTCAAGATAACTCACTGGAAGGTCCGGTGATGGATTTAAAGGTACATCGGATTGTACAGTATTCACATAGGCTTTGAGTGGAGTTCTAACGACTAGTTTCTGAGTTTGTACTCACCGGATGATCCGGTATTAGTACTTCTGTTCTCACCGAATCATCTGATGTTAATAACTTTTCTGAGCTGTTAGAAAAATGGCTAGTTGGCGGATTTGAGGCTATAAATACCCTTCCACTCGGTCATTTGACGTGTGGCATGCTGCTGGAGTCTAGAAGAAGCTCATATACACTTGAGAAGACATCCAGGCCACTAAATTACTTAAAGTGATCATCTAAGGCGATTGAGCACAAGATTAGAGAGTGTTTAGTCCTTATATACCTAGAGTGAGGTGTAGCTAGGTGCTGCAGCTTGAAGAAGGGAGTATGTTAGCACATTAGAGTCTTGATGATTGTCGGTATCTTGGGCCTTGGTGGCTCAAGTTTGTTGACCCTCTTACTTATTGTGGAGCGGCGCCAAGACACGTTTACGAGGACGCAGAGACCTTTTTTTAGTGGCTCAAGCTCCGAGGTGATCACAGCGGCAAGTGGCCGGAAGAGAGGTTAGTGATAAGATTTTTATCTTAGTGGCTTGGTGGCTCATCGTGCTTGAGACCTTGTCTTGATAACTTGGTAGCTCAAGTACCGTGACCGGAAGAGACTTGGTGACTGAGAGCATATCCTTTGTGTAGCTCCAACGTAGACTAAAGGTATCATTCATACCATCGATACCACGGGATAAAAATCTCTTATATTGAGTTTGACTCTCTGCCTTATTTACGTTTTTTCATTTACATACTTATAATTTACCTTACTATAGTAGGATGTAATCCTCTTAAGCGATATAGTAGACATACTAAATAAATCTAGAGCATATTTAGATAGAAATTGAGATAGATTTATCCGGTGAAGTTTCTAAGTCAATTTGTTTTATGTTTTTAAGTATCATAATTCATCCCTCTTAGTATCACGGTCCTCCACAATATGAATACGGTTGAGTCAAAATACATCACATAATTATTAAATTTTAACAACTATTGATATTAACATCTATTATATACGGTATATAGTCAATTTTTTTTAAAAAAATTAGTTTACATTTGTACATCTATATCCCAAGGTGTGCTCGCCACTATATACATATGTGCACGTCCTAACCACGTGTTAAAGACGCATTGAAGAGCTTAGACCTTTATTATGTGAGCACACACATTCTACTTAACACGCACGTTCGCCGCTTACTTAGAATCAGAATCATCTCAGTATGGATCACAAATTGTGCAATTTCGAGGAAGAGCATGCCAGCTGATGATAGCAATGATTGTTACTGATTGCATTTTGTACTGTTATATAAAGAATCGCGACTGTTGTTCGATGTTAACTAATCGCGGCATAGCTAAACAACATGGAGAAATGTCATGGTATAAAATTATAAATCCACCTCTTCCATATTTATCATGTAGTACTTCCCATGGAAAAATTGTGACGTTTGCCAAAGAATTTCTTATTCAAGTATGACGTTTCAAATGCTATAAATTCGTAGTTAATCTATGCAAAAAAAATATATATTGGGAAGACGATCTTCAACTCCCAATTTGTTGTCCGGTTGTTCCAATACTCCTTATTGTTTCGATGTGAGCACTAGTTGACAACAAATTTCGGAAAATAAAGTTGCCTATGTTTTTCCTACCTTGTATTCCAATTCTCAAAATGCTTTCACCCACTGTCTAATTATTGCCGTGTTCATCGGGATTCTATTTCTACGTGCATGAAAAGCTGGAGTCCGTTCAGAGCCAAATTGTATACGCCAATTATTAGTAACACCCGGTAATCATGAATAAATTCCAAAATTTGACCGTCGGTTCAAATTTCCAACTCCCCGCCCGCAATGTTTTAACCGCAGATGTAGCAATACTGTTGCTTTACAGAATTGCATTTACGAAACCTGATAATAAGAAAATGCGTTAAGAATCAATTTTTATACCCAACAAATATCCCTAGAATTTGGAAATTCTCTGGATCCGCTATTGCTGACCTCTCAATCCAAGCTTGAAACCCATCCACTCTTGTTGGGCAAGCAAAATGAACAGCCTAGAATTGAAGAGCAAAATGAACGCAATTCAAATCACTCCACCGAATTTTTCCCCAAATGTGACATTGATGGAGGGAAACTGAAACGAGGGAGAAGAGAAGAGCCCACTTTTCGTTCTCCTCCGCACCGTCTCCAACCAGCGTATTAAATTCACTGTGCCGCTGCAACTTTGTTGTCACAACCGTGCCCCACCCCAGCCCTCCCTGTAACTCCGCCTTTTCACCTTCCATCTCTCCTCTCCTCTCCTCTCCTCTCCATGGCGGGGGGCGCCTGCTCTTGGGACGCCATGGACGTCTACGAGGCCACCAAGGCGGTGTTCGCGCGGGTGCACGCGCTGGACCCCGACAACGCTTCCAAGATCGTGGGCATGCTCCTCATCCAGGACGACGGCGAGAAGGACTTGATCCGCCTCGCCTTCGGCCCCGAGCACCTCCTCCACTCCTTCGTCGCCAGGGCCCGCGCGGAGCTCGCCGCCAAGCCCTCGTCCCCGCCGTCGCCCGCGCTCGGGCCGGTGCAGACCGGGCCGCCATGGGGGATGCCGAGCCCCGGGGCCGAGCAGCAGGCGCCGTTCGCCGGCGACCAGGTGGGGTACGACGGAGGTGACGCGTTCTACCCTGAGGAGTACGACTGCTGGTCGCCGGCGAGCGGCGGGCACCGCCGGAGCTTCTCGCTGAGCGACGCTGAGGCCGCCGCGGCGGGCGCGTGGAGGCCGTGCCTGTACTTCGCGCGGGGGTACTGCAAGAACGGCTCCTCCTGCCGGTTCCTGCACGGCTTGCCCGAAGTCGACGCGGCGGCCGCAGAGCGGGAGATGGTGGTCATGCGCACTAAGGCCATGGCCGGCGCGCGGCCACAGCAGCTCATGGCGTCCGCGTTCCCCTTCTCGCCGTCGCCGGAAGGCCTCAACTTCCTGCTTGAGCAGCAGCAACAGAGCGAGCCCCAAAGGTGCCACCTTTACCGCCCAAGATTGCATTTTCGTTTCGGTCTCATGTCATTTTCGCGTCTTGCTAATTTTGGGTTGCTGTTTCAGGGCCGCCATGCTGCTTGGCGGCGAGGACATGTACAGGTTCTCCGTGCGCTCTCCTCGGATGGACCGCGGCGACCTCATCGCCAACCCCGCCGCGCGGCAGATCTACCTGACATTCCCGGCCGACTCCACCTTTAGCGAGGAGGACGTGTCCAACTACTTCAGGTACCAAACACGCCGCCATTGTTGCGTTATGTTCTGTTCGGACTAATGGATGAAATCGATGGATTGTTTTGCGATCGAGCAGCATGTACGGGCCGGTGCAGGACGTGCGGATCCCGTACCAACAGAAGCGCATGTTCGGGTTCGTCACCTTCGTCTACCCGGAGACAGTGAAGGCAATCCTCGCCAAGGGCAACCCGCATTTCGTGTGTGACGCGCGCGTGCTCGTCAAGCCCTACAAGGAGAAGGGCAAGGTCCCCGACAGGTTCAGGCACGCCACCCCTTGCCTTCCTCCACCGCACGTTTGAACATCGCTTGCTCTGACGATTTCCGTTGCTAAAGAAAAATGTTTTTTTACCGTCAATTTTGTTTGATTGCAGGAAGCTACAGCACCCGCACCATGGCGAGTTCACTGGCTGCACGACGCCTACCGGATTGCTGGATGCCAGGGACCCCTTCGACCTGCACCAGCCACAGATTGGTGAGTATTAACCGTTCTCTACATGCATGCATTCTTGCCGCATTATGCTACAGAATTCAGATGTTTAACAGGTTGATTTTGCAATTGTTAGGGCCAAGAATGATGTATGGAAACACTGCCAACCGCGAGGCATTTCTGAGGAAGCTCGAAGAGCAGCAGCAGGCAGCCGAGCTGCAGCAAGCCATTGAGCTGCAGGGTCGCCGGTTCATGGGGTTGCAGCTTCTCGACCTCAAGAACAGGGGTCACCATCTCAGCTCCCCCCTCGTCTCACCAATCGCTCCGAGACAAACTGATGACAAAGGCAGCGTCAATAGGAATGGCAATGCCGTCCATTTGGAGGATGTCACCATCCAAGGTCTAGCCTTTGATCTTGACAAGTTCTTGGCTCTTGCATTAATGAGGTGCTTGCAGGTTCAGAGGTTGTAACTCCATGAGTCCATGGTTTCTTGTTGTAGATAACAAGCTGCATAGCCTTGCCATGAGTGCTCCTGCATCTGCTGCTATCTCTGCAACTGCTGCAGAAAGCAAGCATGAAGAGCAGCAAAAAGAGGAGGATGGTGATGGCACTCCGAAGCAGGTAGTCAACCCTGGGGAAGAAGAGAAGAGGGAATCTGGCCCTGGGGCAACAACAGCCAATGTTGCTTGTGGATTCCAAGAAAGGTAAGATTGTTGTTCTGGGAGTAAAATATTGACCAAATGCACACTAAGGCCACAGGCTCACAGGGTATTTCTTTTGGGGAAAGGAAAGAAAAAAAAAGTAGAGAAACAAAGCAGACTTGCATTACCTTTTCCTTTCTTTATCTATATGTCATATGTATTCCCTCTGATTGAGTCAAATGTGCCTCTAAAAGCTATTGTAAAAGGAGGTGAGGTATATAGGGTGTTAAGAGTGTTGATCATAGGTGCACTTGATTGGAAGTAACAAAAGGGGAAAATAAATGCATTGGCAAAGGGTAGGGGAAAGGAGAAAAGGAACTAATGACCAGATGGGTCCCACAAATGTGTACATACATATATACGAATATGTGCATGTATGTATATGTGTACATATATATTTACATGTATGTGTAAGTATACATATATGTATATATATGTGTACATATACATAATCTTTTTTGCGAAATTCCAGAAAATAGCGAAAGTAATAATAGTTATATTGATAAATTGGCTGAAATAATCTAAAATGCATAGGAAAATATCTAAAACTCAAAAAACATGAAACAAATTTAGTTAGGTTCGTATCACTGTCGTGCACATGTTAAAATTATGTGCTTGTATAAAAGTACCACTGTTTTTCCCATAATTAAATGAACGTGTTAAATATTGATAAATTCATAAATAAATATTAAGATGCCCAAAATTGATGAACCTAATTTCTTTTGTCGTGTTCTGTCCAACAAAAAACAGGCGTGGCGTAGGCGCTCCAATCCGCCTAGTAGTTATTGTTATCCAGTTTCTTAGTGCAACATGTTCCCCTTTTTGGGGGATCTTTCCAGGATTGATATGTTTCTTGCTGTTTGAATTGTATTTATAGTGGCGTGGAGAATTTGCCTGATAGCCCCTTTGCACCCCCCACCAAGGCCTCCATTGATGCTGCTGCTGCAACTGCTCACAATGGTAACATCAACAACAGAAGCCCTTACCATGTGGCTTCATCGCTCTTTCCCTCAACACCCCCCACCCTTGAGCTGCCCCCCTACAGCTCATGCTTCTTTCAAGCACCCAGGTAAAACGCCAAACAGTTTATGTTTTCTTAATTGTTTGTTTCAGCAGAATTTACTATTGTTACTATGTAGTACTAGTAAGAACTTGTCCACTTGTGTTTCTTCAGGTTTTCCTCTGGGCATGAAGCCATTGGGCTGTGAGTATAATGCAAAAAGGGGTCTCCTCTCCTCCAAGCTGGGAGTAAGTATCAACAGCCTTGGCTTTTGAGTGTGCTGTAACAATCAACTGCTCAATCATGATGCATATAAAATTAGCCTCCTGTCAACCCCTCCTGATGGTTGTGTTATTGGTTTTTTATGTGTGTTGTCTGCAGGGACCATCATGACCCCATTAAGTGGAGGAAAGGGTAGAAAGATTTAACAAATACTAGGTGTATCTTCAGAGGAACAGCAACAACAACAAAGAAAGAAGTCTAGGTTGTTTAGCTCTAGGCCTCAAGTATATGATAGTAGTCGTATAAATAATAACAGTCGTTTAGTAGCTCCCGCCAGTATCAAGAACAAGATCAACAAAGCATCATCGTGTTGTATGCTCCTTTGTAGTGTGGATCTTAGTATGATACAAGTATACCTTAGCTGGTGTAGTAACTAGTCTTGGTAGCCGGTTGTTGTCAAGTGACATTGCTGCATACAGACATCCAAAGAGAAACAGGTAGAGAGTAGAGTGGACAAAAGCCAGACAGACAGACTGCAGTGACAGAAGGAAAAGTGGTGAGAGGGGCACTGCTGGACCAGATCACTCACGGGTGCAGAGAACCAAAGAGGAATCATCTCATCAGCAATTCAGCACTGACCACTCTCATCATCTGTATCCTCCTTTTGCCAATGCGCTAGTCATGTATGGATGCAGCAGCAGCACTCCTAGTCTCTGCATCCAACTTATGCTATTCTCCTTTCCACCCTTCTAGAACAGTAGAAGCTAGTAGACAAAGAATTGGAAAAGTAATTATCAGTCATATTTGTCTTTGGAGTAGTATGTTTTTACTGCCTACTATATTTATACTGAATGCGATCTGTTTGTTTAGATTCTTCTGAACAGAACCGCGTTTTCTGATTCTGAAGCTCAAAGGTTGAAATCTATTCAGGTCCCCGAGATTCACAAGCAGTTCAAAAGGGTTGAACATCAAATCTGAAAATGTTTATTTAACGCCAATGCTATGTGTGACCAGCTAAGTTGGTTGCAGCTGGTTAAAGAGGTAGATTTTGCTGCGATTTGTAAGTTTGAAATTTTGCTTGTGGAGTTTGGTCCGGTTTGCCGATTATTTTTGGGCAACCGAAAAAGGCAGCGTGTGAGAGTGAGGAGAATCTGGTGGAGTGAAGTGATGGGATCCAAATCCAGAGGGGAACAGTGTCCCGTGAGTGGTGGGCAGGGAACTGGATTCTCTGTTTTAATTGCGATTAATGCAGAGATTCATTGTGTGAACAGTGTAACGAGTCAACGGCTACAGTAGTCTGTATTAATTAATCGATGGTACTGTAGTAAAGCTGTAGCAACAGTGCTGTTGCATACTGTAGCACCGCATTTTACTGTTCATATGTTATTGTAGCGACAGATCTAGGCTGCCTATTTTTATCCGACGGTGCATGTTCACTTAATGCAGAGGAACTGTAGCCTCTCTGTATTGGCAATACAGGTCCGGTGGGCAGTGCCGCAACGAAGATTACTGTAGCACATAGATGTAGCATTTTTAATGCTCACAAAATTATTGCAATCTTATCTATCTATATTAGATCTAACGGTTTATAGATCTCATAGGAAAAGGTGGAACAAGGATTGTAATAGGGCTCTATTTCTCAATAACATGCGGGTTTTATCCTATTAAGGGTAGGGTTCAATTTATCAACGTCGAAATTCACGGCTACCGAGTTGGCAGCAGCAGCAGTACTCTACATAACCAGGAGATTGTTGGAGCTCTGGTCGATGTGCATCGTAACCAGGAGATTCTGGAGAAGGATGAAATGCGACGGTGTCCCATGCCTCGAATGCTCAACCATTGCAGTATGGATTACTGGTCCTTGGAGGAGGACTTCACGGGTTGAAGAAAGAGGTTACGCTGAACCCTACGCTGAACATGCATGGCAACAGTGCCTGCCATTCCAATGAGACGAACCTTAGGAAACAGCGCAGCCTTTACTCAGTTTTGGACTCCTGCATGCATGGTTAAGACCTACCTGGTCAATGTGTACTAGGTGACCGATGTTCCTGCCGCTGCTGCAATAAACAATTAACACGGTTCATCAACATAATCTGATCTGCTACAAACAAGCTACAGAGTTGGAACCCAAGCATGAATCACGCGATGGTAACAGCGTCGACATACATTCATGGTGGAGTTGGATAGAGCAAAGCTCTGTACACAGCATGCCCGGATGCTCCTGAGTTCCGGCCTGAAGGTTTTGCAGTCGCACAGGCACAGGCACAAACACAGACCTGCCCATACTCTGTACTACTAGTAGCAGTACTGTACTACTAGTAGCACACAAGGTTCGCGGGGTAACCGAAAAACCGCGGTAACCGCGATTACCGGTCAAAAATTCAAAAAAATTCGGAGAAAATTCATTCGGCAAATTTTAAATTTTTGCAAAAAAATCATGTTTTTGCCCTTTCGGTAACCGAGCGGTTTGGGTCGGTTACCGAGCGATTTTCTCGCATTTTTGATTCGGTCGGTTACCGAGCGGTTTGGCTCGGTAACCGCTCGGTTTTCTCGATTTATCGAGCGGTTTTATCGAATTTCAGCGCAGTTCAACAAAAAATCTAAAAAAGGGTTCAATCTTGTAAAATCAATAACTAATTCATCCGAGCTTCAAATCAAGTGAAACAAATTTTGTTGGATTCCTTGTAACATGATCTACATGATAAAAGTATTTATACTCATAAAAAAGTTCAAAATTTTCTGTGAGAAATTTTATTTGTTAAACCAAGGTAAATGCATAGTTTACTCTTTGCTAATCCAAAAATCATGAAACTAATTTTGTTAGTCTTCTTACATGATCCTATATCTTTTAAAAATATATGAACTCATGAATTAGTTATTGTAACATGCATGATTGTGTAAATGTGTTGCGACTAGATTAATTCATAACTGACCCATCACACCTTAAAAATTAGTGAAACCACTTTCATTAGCTTATTTATATTATGATTTACGTAGAAAAAATAATAGTAGACATGAAAAAATTAATTACAGTGATTTTTCTTAACATATTCACTTTATGCTTGTGAACTTTGTAAAAATCATAGAGAATTTAATAAAACTCTAAATAAAGTGAAATCAATTTTAAAGGTTCTCTTAAAATACGTTTTATACAAGAAAAATATGTGTTTGCATGTTACACTTTTCCTTAACGTGAGTTAATAATTGAGCCGCACGCTTCAATTTTTTTCATTTTTTTCAAACTTTTTCCCTATAGAATATGATGCAAACGACATTATTTTTGAAATTGTTTTTTCACAGAAGTTCTTAGAATTGTGTCTAGTTTTTTTTAAGATTTTTTTTTGATTTTTTTTGATTTTTTTGATTTTTTCGAATTTTTTGAATTCAAATTTCGGTTACCGAGCGGTTTTTGAAATCGGACCGGACCGGGAAGGTCGGTAACCGCGATTTTTGAGCGGTTACCGACGGTTTTTTGAACCCTGGTAGCACACTTGCCATTGTTCAGACTGTCAAAAGCCACATTTTTACCAGATAACTACTCCCTCCGTTTCCATTCAATTGGCCATTTTGACCATGACACAAACCCAAATACAGTCATCTTTTTGAGTGGATTGATAAAAATACCTCTAAGTAATTAGGGCCACGTAAGCACATTGATGAAATTTCTAGAAGAAATTTGGCCAATGTCTGGCGCGCATATTGGAAATTTCTAATACAGGTGTCTGCCGTTCCTTTTATTATGGTGGGCCTGCGCTGGTATGGTAGGCCATACTAAGAGTAAAATTGGAAATAAAATCTTGGAATATGTATAGTGTCAAGTATTTGTAAAAAAATAAAGTGGTCAAAGTTGATAAATGTATTTGTAAACGGATGGTCTAGATCAGTGTGTCAGTCAAAATATGGTCAGAGTCAAACAAACGGTTCAACTCCAATTCAGCCCGGACTACACTGCAACACCAGGCATGGGATAAGCTGCGGTGAACCACCACCTGTAGAATCTTGTGTTCCCTAATGCGAATATTCTAGTATTTGCAAGTGCTTTCTCTAATTTACAAGGTCAAGAGAATGTCCAGAAGCAGTAGGGCTTTCGATTCAGACACTGTAGTGACGATCTCCCTGTAGTATCAGAATAGCTTTTCTTCATAACGTAATTCTAGAGTAACTAAGAGGAGGCCTTAAACATGTTTATTTGTGGCAGAGATCGACATATTGGTCCAGGCAAACTGAAGCCATATAGTATCATCTAGCTGCTACTCAGTTTTTGCTGTTTAGAAATATGGGCTATGCTCATTTATAATTCTTGGAAAGCTCAAAGATTTAATTATGTACTATCTTTTTAGTCCCATTTTATTAATGGAGGTGGAGAAAGACTCTAACTTAAATATAGTTATATCCTTCACCTAATTAATATATGTGGATATGAGAACTAAGAAAAAACATGCATGCACTAGCCTCACTAGGGTGGGCGAGCGGTATCTACGTGAACGGTCCGCCAAAATCCGGTCTAATGTTTTGCGCAGGTGCAGCCTTCTTTTATAATTTTGATTTTACAACATGAGATGATCTATGGTTATGAGATATAGAGATCATATTGGTTGAGAGTTCGATTATAGCACGTCTCAACCACACGATTTTTTTTTTCTAAATATATCTACTGGTCGCCTCGACAACATATACGCGAGTTAAGATTTTTGTCTCTTCCTCTCTGCTAGGCCGTCATAGGTAGACTACTCCATCTCACGAGTCAGCGTGCATCAAAGATTGGGAGAGCATGTCTCTGTAACCCATCGTTCTTGAGATCTTGCACTGAGAGAGGGCGGATCAAGTTTCCGGGAAACGCTCGGCATGATTGATCGTAATTTGCTTTCTATATGTCAGCTTCAGCATCAACAACATGGCATCTTCGACACCTCCAAAAGGAGATCAATCTCCTACTGTTACTTCTCTCTCTACAGAAGATCAGTATGCTCACTGCAATCGTATATGTTATTTTCTCATATCTCTCATGATCTATTTTCTGTTGTTTCTGTCATCGAGTATATTAGAGAGATATTTATGCATTATTATTACATACATGTCTAGAGTATGCCCCTGCTATATGATCATGCTAGTTTATCTGTTCGAGTTTATAATTTATTTATGGATTAAATTAAATCTAAAAGTGCTGATTTTCCGACAATACAAAAACCTCATTTTAGGCACTTCGGTTTAGTGATCTCATGTGCGTATCGTCTCGGTAGATCTGTTCCTTCTACATGACTAAAGGGAGCTCAAGCAACGTTGCAAAAATCAACTTGGTTAGAAGGGTGAAACAATTGCTACAACGGTTTGATTTAAAAAGAAATAGGATGAAACATTCTAAATCACCTATTGCACCATTTAAAATCATAGATGAAATCCCAAATCAACTATTGCAAGAGTTGAAATAAGCCGATGCAACATTTCAAATCACCTAATGCAATATCTCACTTTTTACCCCCACGGATGTTTGCTTTTTCTCCGGATTTTGCCCTCCGACCCCGGTGAGGTGTGCTAGTTGGATAGTAGAGGTTACACGTTGTCACGGACGTGGCATGGTCTAGACTGCAGCTGGACCAGCAGACCGGGGTGGTCCACTTGGCAGACGGTGGTAAAGCTCTTGGCGTATATGAGCCGGACACCAGGAGGACAGAAGACAGTCGAAGAGCACAAGACAGAACAACCTTCTTCCCCAAGCCTTCTTCCTCCTCTGAACTATCTCTTCTCCATTTCCCAATCCCCACTGCGACTCTCCTTCCCAACCTCAGTGCTCTACCTCTAGTGTCACTTCTCTACTTGCCCTCCTGTTCCTCTTCTAATTGTACCATTTGACTTGTTGAACTGGTTGAGCTGCGATATGCACTTCAGTTTGGAGTGGAATCTGGTGTTCTGTGTGTTGATTGAGTTCTCGATTAAGCGGGAACGTGACACACGTGCTCGCGCGAGTTCAATGGCGTGCGCCTCAGACCCTCAGCAGCAACTCACGGAAAGGGAAATTTACACAAGAGATTCATGCTAGAGAAATAAGTAAAAAAAAATTATAAAGTGTACCAGAATCAACATATAGATAAATATTATAAAGAAAGATGATGATCGAGATAATCAACATATAGATAAATATTATAAAGAAAGATGATGATCGAGATAGATTATATGTATGTAATATATTGCGAAGTTGCATTTTCCGCAACTCACCGGAGAGCACCTTGGCCAGGTTTCCTGGTCAGCCCCCAGCACAGAGAGAAAAAGGAGAGAAATCTCGCTGGGGCAGCGGAGCAGTGCGTGCAGCAAACAACAGGGGCAAGCTTAGCTCTGCTCCCTCAGTTACTCTCTTAGAAAAAAGATATTTGGTTCTTCGCGTATTGAGATAGAAGTAGAAGTGTAGAACAACATCACGAAAAGCAACGGTTCGTCGTCGTTCAGCTTTGAGAAAGAACGAGGCAGCAAGTACATGACACAGATGGAACACAAATAGTACTTACTCCTTACGACTGCACCATGTACCAAGGTGCATGCACATATATGGTCCTGTTATTTATGTTTTGTACCGGCCACAAACGGAAACTTCAGATACCATGGTGTAGATGCGGCCATGGCGTACGGTTACAGGTGTTTTAACAGTGGCAATATTCAATGTACGTAGAGCTGGAACTTGTATGGAAGAACACTACCTCCTCCACTTAGTTTCTCCCATCTCTTGCGCTTGTCGGGTTGGAGCACGGCCTGACGTAAACCCCAATGGCATCAAGAAGCCAGCCGGAGCGTCCCCAGAAGCCAACGATGCAGGCGCCGTCCGCCGCCGGGACAGAGAAAGGCGTCCCCGTCGTCCCTGCTGCCTTGTCGCTGCCGTACGGCCCGTAACTTCTGCCGATGTTAGTGCGGAACGTCAGCGAGGTGATGACAACGTTGGGGACATTTGCGAAAACCCCGATAGTCCCCTCCACTGCGGTGACATGCTCGCCTGCACAAAGGTTGATCTGCTCGTGCACAAGACAAGTAGAACTAATCGATCAGAGGATTTTCCAACTAATCTTTCTTTTGAGAAAGTGTTGCTGAGTTCTTTTTTTCTTTTTTTGCGAATCAGGCAGGAGCTCTGCCGATTTCAGCAAGAGGGAGAGAAGAGAGAGAGAGAGAGAGCGATAGTCTTGTTGCATGCAAGTAAACAAGGGTTGATTAACTAGCAACAGCCATTTGAGTAGGAATACAAGACCTAACTTGTTATAACGATAAGAGATAATAAAGCTTATTTTATCAAAAAACCTAGGGATTATGTCGTTACCGTGGCACGAACTCCTCTGGAACCAAAGGAATGTGGGAGCCCCCATGGACCGCCCATCCAGTTCACCCCATCACCGGCTTGGGAGTACTCGCAGGCCAAGGAGTGAATCACGCTGGAATGGTACACGATGATGCTACGGAGGCGAGGAGCGCTCCGGCCACGCATGTAGAAAGGCTGCCCACCGGATCCACCCCATGGGCCGACGCTGATCACGCCCCTCGGCTGCATCCATCATCCGTGAGACGATCAAACAAGTTCATCAGAGGCAAAGGACTGAAGCCGATCAAACGAATAAAGATCATGCAATGTAACTTTGGAGTAAAATAGATTGGAATAAAAACGATGCCATGTATATGATTGAAATGGCTCGGAGTTCAGAACTTCAGATTACTTGATGCCCTTTAGCTCTGAATCTGATCATGCAGATACCCCTTAAAGTAGACTAGTGACAATTGATTTATTGCAAGTATACAGTTACTCGCAAAAAGAATACAAAGATTACCGAAGTGTGATTTCCGTGGTATCTCTTGGCCTTGGGAGTAGCATTGCTCTTTAGATCACCCGTTGTGCCGTAGGGATGCTCAGGTCGCATAGAACTTCCGACACGAGGGCTTGCCGGGACGAGACGTATGAACTGATGTCTTTCATCACCAACAAAATCCCTGCCTTGTCCATTGGTATACCATAGCTCCTGACATTAACAAAATAAGTTTTTCCTTCTCAAAGCATTGCTGGTTGTCGATGGAACATTGGGCAAGCAGGGAGAGCACAACTCATGAGCAAATAGTACGTTATTGTCGATGATCGATCACCTTTGTCACATAGTCGAGGACCCCTCTGATGCTGAACCTGACGCTGACGCTGTCCGGCCTCCTCTCTAGCGCCCGGCCGAGCTCCATGCCGACGAGGAAGGCACAGGTGTACATGCAAAGGGGGACGACGACGAGGATGAGCAGCACGGCAGCCCCAGAGAGTCGCGGCGCCATTGCTGGGTCGATCTTTTTTCTGCAACTGCTGCGAGCTGGATGGCAGAAGCAAGTTGCTGGACGGAAGCATTAGTATACATATTGGCATGGTGATATAAAAAACTACTCCTACTACAGCTTATCGATCGTATCGATTGATTCATGTTGTTCGTCGTTTTCCGTGTCTTTGTCAATCCGCCGGTTCAGCGACGTTGATCGGAAGTAGAATATTGAACTTTGGATTCAGTAATCGTTGCCATCAACACTAGTAAATTCCAAACGAGGACAAATGGATCCAATAAATCGTCGGTTTATCAGTAGATATTTAGTATTCTTTTCTCGATGAACGTTCTCTTTGTCGGGTAGGTACTCGCGTACAGCTACTTCGTTGGACTGTATGCCTTGGGCCACCTTGACAGATTGGCTCCCGAGCTCATCGGTCATGCTGCGCGCCGGCGTCGATGTGGATTGCTTGGCTGCCGGATTCGCCCGCTCGCTCGGACCCAGAGGGACATGAGAAATGCCGGCCACCCGCTCCTTGTGAAGCATGTTAATCTTCTCTTACGGTGTAAACAAACCCTCCATTCTTCACCTTCTCTTATGGGTAGTACCCGGGCACCTGGCAGCTCTAAACTCTCCTTTAATTTTTGGACATGAAAGAGAAAAAATAAAGGAGAAAAAAGAAAAAGAAAAATCCCTATTTATATTTTATTTGTCAGGATTTTAGCTTCTAATTACACATTACTTTTGAGGTTATAGATTAAAATAAGAGTAAATTGCACAAAACGCTAGGTTTTAAGACCATATTCTCATTTTACACTAGGTTTTAGACTTACTTTCACAATACACATGGTTTTTAGCTCAAACTTTCTCACTTTATCCCACCTTTTAACCTTCACCAGCCTTAAATCTATCCGTTAGTCTCACAAACACTTTAGATGAGCCACTAGACTGCCACATCAACAACTGACATGGATTTGACGGGAGAATAATACCGTTGACACCGTAACAGATCAAATGATGCATTTAAATGAGTCTTGCATTCCCTTACTCCATAAACATGAAAATATTTTGACATGATCATGGGGTCTTAATCTCTCTTACAGAAGCTTAACCAACTTTCACTTCTCAACTATTTAAGCAAGTATCAATCTAACTAAGTATTGTTAAGTATATCATTCAGTCACAAAAGTAAATCCAAAAGCTTTCACTCCAGCAATCATCTTCCTAATCTGAAAAGTGCTCTCTCCAGCAATTTGAGAAGCATGCATAAAGAACAAGCACATCTCTTCTGTGCAATGCACCTTTACCCTGTCACCATCATTCCTAATATACCCATAGTCTCTTTCATTCATAATGTGGTAACTCTTTAAAGCTCTTCTGAATTGGCGACCATCAGCGAAGCACATACCCTTGCAAAGTTGCGTAGGGTCCAATATTTGGTCCTCGTTCCACATCAACCTCTTCTCAAGCAATCTACGTGGCCTACTCTTCTTCCTTTAACCCATTTTCAATACAGTGCTCTCATCACCAGCCATATCATCATCCTCGGATCCAATGGGTTCTTCACCACTCTCACTAGGAGGATATGACAATGCAAGCACATCCTTGGCAACAACAACCTTCCTTTGAACCGGCTTCCTCTTCTTTGTTCTTTTTCCTTAAATGATTTTTTGTAGGACCGAAATTAGTGACTACAGGGGGTGAATAGGTGCCTCAACAAATTTCTTTCGAAACTGATGGTCTTCTCTTAATTGATCACCCAACTCACTCAAAATCTTAGCGGAAGCAAAAACACTAGAGAGACTATTGAAGAAGAAAAGTTCTTAGACAAGATGACTCCACAGATAGTATATGACCTGTAGACTCCATGCAAAATCATTTAATCTATCTTTGTACACAAAAACTTGCAATTTTGAATCAACATAAACTATCCAGTGACTTAATCTCCATTTTTCTCCTTACACTGAAATGCTCCAGTGCTCACACTTACCACACACCGGACTTGCCGATGATGTCAAAAAATCTCACACCAGACTATCCGATGAGGAAAAACATCTTGCATCGAGACAGAAATTCCAACTCGAACTTTGGTTAACCATAAGTATAATCATCTACAAACAAGTTCATACCAATCAAAATCAATTCAAATCCAACATTATTAATAACTCATCACAATCAAACTAAAATAATTATTCACTTATTCTCACTTTCCTAGCCTAACCTTGGTGCATGAGTCAACTTCTCTAACGTGAGTATCATCAATAGTGGTACACAAGTCCTGACAATCAGTGCCACCTTCACAATGCTCATTGGGTCAGCCAGAAACTCCTTCCTCCTGTTCAACTCTTTCTCTAGTTCAATTGTCTCCTTCTCGATGTAAACCTCATCTTCACTGCAACTTTCATATAATGCTTGTACATCATCGCCATTTCCTTTGCCTTCCCTAGCAAAATCACAAGCTACCTGCATTCCTAGGAAGGGGGCCGCCTGCGCCGCTGCTCGGAGGCATCCGGCTGCTCGCTCGTGACCGCGCTGCTCTAGTTCTGTGCGGTCACGCTGGCACCGCTTCGATTATCTATTCTGAGGTCGCGAGAAAAAGGAAGGGGGAAGTGTGCTGCTTATTGGGATCGATAGCAGCAGGCAGGTAGTAGAAAACATTACCCCTCGTAGCCTAATTCTCCCGCTAAATACACCTCAGTGACGATGTGACAGTTTAGTGGTTAATTCAAAGTGTTTCTGAGACTGATGGATGGGCCTAAGTCTAGTGAAGGTTAAAAGGTGAGGTAAAATGAGAAAGTTTGAGCTAAAATATGTTGTAATGCGAAAGGAAGTCTAAAATCTGGTGTAAAGTGAGAATATGGTTTCAAAACCTAATGTTTTGTGCAATTTACTACTAAAATAAAATGGTTTAAAACTCTATTTTAGTTTAAAATAGGAATAAGATGACTCACCTAAATACACTCATACACTCAGTGTACTTATAACTTTAGCTCATAAATTCGAAACTAAAAAAACCTAACTTCAAAAAATTTAGAGCTAAAATTCTACCAAACAGATCTTCAGAGATTATACATCTATCACCACCTTCATTGGAATGGATGGCTGCAGAGCTCAAAGGCAGCTGGGATCTTGAGGCTGTCCTCTGGCCTCCGCAGATGCTAAGGGCATGTTTGGTTTTTGCTTTCCTGCTTTGTCTTATCCAGGGTTTAACTTATCAACGGTAATCCGTTAAAATTCACGGTTAACAAGCTTACCGCTCCAGTTCGGTTTCAAAAAGCGAACGGTAACCAAATTTGAATTCAAAAAATAAAAAAATTGAAAACAAATTCTAAACAACTAGAGACAATTCTAAGACTTATGTGAAAAAAATTCAAAAATAATATCGTTTGCATCATGTTAAGGAATGTGCGGCTCAGTTATTAACTCATGTTAAGAAAAATCTTAACATGCAAACACATATTTTTCTTGTATATAACATATCTTAAGAGGATCTTTAAAATTGATTTCACTTCATTTAGAGTTTTATTAATTTCTCTATAATTTTTACAAAGTTCATAAGCATAAAGTGAATATGTTAAGAAACAACACTGTAATTAACTTTTTCATATCTACCATAATTTTTCTTACATAAAGCATAGTATAAATAAACTAATAAAAGTAGTTTCACTAATTTTGGAGGTGTGATGGGTCAGTTATGAATTAATTTAGTCGCAACACATTTACATAATCCTGCATATTACAATAACTAATTGATGAGTTCATATATTTTTAAAAGACATAGGATCATGTAATAAGACTAAAAAAATTAGTTTCATGATTTTTAGATTAGCAAAGAGTAAACTATGCATTTAACTTGGTTTAAATAATACATTTTATCACAGAAAATTTTCAACTTTTTTATGAGTATAAATACTTTTATCATGTAGATAATGTTACAAAGAAACCAAAAAAATTTGTTTCACTTGATTTGAAGCTCAGATGAATTAGTTATTGATTTTATAAAATTGAGCCAATTTTTGAGTTTTTTGTTGAACTTTATTAAAAATCGAGAAAACTACTCGATAAATTGAGAAAATCGAACGGTTACTGACAATACCGAGCAGTTACTGACAATGCGGAATATTAAGAAAACCGCTCGATAAATCGAGAAAATCGCTCGGTAACCGGTCGAGAATCTAACATTTTTTGTCCAAATTTTAAATTTTAGCAAATGAATTTTGTGAGAATTTTAGTCAAATTTCGAGCAGTTATCGCGATAACCTCGCATTTTCGGTTAACGAACGGGCTCGATAATCGAAGCCCATTCGGTAAGTGAAACCTTGTCTTGTCTTGCTCCAAACCACGGAAAAATTTGATCTGTTATATTCGATATATCTGGTTTATTGGTGAGCCCTGGTAGAAAACTTTTATCATATTTATCGGTATTTTATTTAAATTTTATCTGGTATCCCAAATAAATCATATTACTGATGACTTACAGTAAAAGAAACCCTGCTCCAAACATACTCCAAGTTGCTGTGGATTTTTTTCCTTCCTTTTTGAGTTTATTAGTTGGTGTAGATATATGGGCTCTTTTTTACATCTAACTACCTTACGGCCCATGGGCCACCACTGGCCACATCTGTGTGGAAATTTCTGAGCCCATGTCCATCGCAAAGCTTTTGCGATGGACAATGAGTTATTTTATTTTTATATTTTTTAATATAAATAATTAAATAAATATATCTTGTATAAAAATATTTATAAAATAGACGCCTAGCACCCTCTCATTAAACGGTTAAAGGGCAGTAAGCCCCATCAATACGCGGTTAGCCCACTGGTAAACAGTGCTAGACAAACTACTGTTCACATATCAATTTTTTCGTCATACCATGTCTGTACAAAACAGTTATTTTTTGTTGCTCTAAAAATCTTAAATCTTTTTATATGTATTTTATAATCCATTTGCAATCTATTTTAATTAGATTCATCCAAAAAAAAAACTAATGTAGAATTTAAACTAAAATTCTCTAAGAAAGTCTACTTTATAACTTCAAATAATTGTTAAGGACTCAAATAAATTTTCAAAAATCTAGAAAAAAAATCACTAATATTCTTCTTATGTGATAGACTATTTTCTAAAATTATTTTTTTACCCTAGTTATATGGTGAAAAGGTGAGTTACTTTGTAATGCTCTATTTATATGTATTTTATTATTTAATGTGATATTCTTCTTTTAATTCAATTTGAATTTAAGCATATACACCCCTTGACTGCGCCAGAAGTACTGTTCATAACTCTATTTTCCCCTCTCATCTTCTTTGTACAAAGTTGAGTCGTATGGTCACTTCGTGTCTAAAGCCTGATTCACAGCAGATATGTTGTCATTTCATGCTTAAAGCTTTATCATGTGATCACTTTGTTTTAAAAGTGTGAGTCCTGATAGAGATACTCTGCTGGTAGCAAAGTGTTGTCATTTCATACTTAAAGCTGAGCCGTGTGGTCACTTTTTGTCTAAAGGCTGACTCATGACAGAGGTGATGTGTTGCTGGGTGTGGTTGCAACAGTGTGTGTTTGCAATTGATGCTGTGAACGATTATAAAAGATAATACTGAACTGCATATGTTATCCCTGTCCCAAACACAAGCCAAAGTAAAAAGATGGCAAGCTCTGGTATGCCTACATTTGTTATACCATCGTCATTGTGTAAGTGCGGTACTGCATGCAAAATAGAGGTATCCCATGAGTTTGAAACCTATGGAAGTAGATTTTTCCAGTGTTCAAACATTGATCCTTCATCCGTGTGTCATGTGGTTTAAACATTGACCCTTCGTTCGTGTGACATGATCATATTATTTGTAATTGAATAAATTGTACCATGTCATGTAACATTGTATTTTGTTTGCACGTGTATTAGTGGTAGGATTCATAATGTGAATAGTTTTGATGTGAAAAGTTGCAAGCTAATAATTTATTGTCTGACAGGACAGCACATAGATACGTTCAAAAGTGGCTAAGATTGCTTGATGTTACGCTTTGTGATGGTACGAGAACACGAGTAATAAAAACATATATGATAACATAGTATTTAAATAAACATCCTACATGATATGATAACTGCATAATAGAAATAATATAAACATATTAAAGTACTATCTAATGGCGCAGTTAAGGGCCATCGCTATGAATTTTTAGGTGAATTCAATTAAAATAGGTTGCATATGGATTATAAAACACGTAAAAAAAAGTTCTAAAATTTTTGGAGCAACAAAACACCGCTGTTTTGTACAAAGAAGATGGGAAAATAGAGTTATAAACAGTACTCCTGGTGCAGTCAAGAGGTGTATATGTTTGAATTCAAATTGAATTAAAAGAAAAATATCATATGAAATGATAAAAATACATATAAATAGAGCATTATAAAGTAACTCACTTTTTCACCGTATAACATACGGCTATAAATAATTTTACAAATTAGTCTATCACATAAGAAAAATATTATTGAATTTTTTCAGATTTTTGAAAATTTATTTGAGTCCCTAATAATTATTCAAAGTTATAAAGTAGGCTTTCTTAGACAATTTTAGTTTAAATTATACATAGTTTTTTTAATATAATTAAAATAGGTCACAAATAGATTATGAAATAAGTAAAAAAAATAGAATTTTTAGAGTAACAGAAAAAAATACTATTTTATATAAATAAGATACGGAAAAAAAACTAATCTATGAAACTCCACCCGTAGGCTAAACTCCCTTATCATGATAAAGAGGTAAGGGCTGAATGAACTGCTTACCACCCTCTAATGGCGAAGCATCTAACCGTCCTCTCAAGGTAGAGACACTTATTTTTATAAATATTTTTTCAGATATATTTATTTAATTATTTATGTCAAAAAATATAAAAAAAAACCACCGTTCATCGCGGGTCTCTGCCTTGGCCTGCGCCGCTCGCCCGCTCCTAAGCTGAGCCATCCGCCACCGCCGTCGCCATGCTCGGCCATCTCCGGCAATCCCTCCGCGCTCTTCACCGCCCACCCGCCGCCGTCACCTGTCGCGCCGCCAGCCAACCTGTCTCCTCCCACCCGTGAGTTCCTTCTCCTTCCTTCCGCGACCACCTACCATACCCCCACCTTTCTTTCATCCTTCAAATCACCATGCTTGTCTTCCAGCAAATCAACACTGCTAGTACTTACTTAGGGCGCAGTGCGCGCCGGGTGCGCAAAGCCTCAGGATGGAACGGCTAGTTTCACTTTTAATTGCAAAAAGATTGTTGCTTTATGCCGAGTTTGTGGAAACCACTCTGTATTTGTTTAGCTCTTCATAGTATGATACTCCGATTTTGTGCTTCCTCGTAGTGTTGTCAAGTGCCGATTCATGTTGCTATTGCGACAGTATAAGCATCATTTGGAATTTCCTCTTCTCTGTGTGCTCACTATGATTGCACCCCTATACTTTTTAATGTGTTGTGTGGGATGTAAATGATATGAAAAATTTATATCTATCCAACTAACCGAAAGCTTGCGACACTATCAGCTCCGACTCCGATTCCGAGAAAAAAATATAGGATATCATACAGTACGAAGAAATAATTATCCGGCACTATCCGTGTCTGATTCCAACTTCGAGAAAAAATATGGGATAGGATACAGGATAAGCTATATCTGTCCGTATCTGATCCGATTTCACCCATAGGAAATAAAGTTGTAGATAAAATATTAGTTTTTCTTTGGCAGGTGCCGGTATATGTGACGGTGGAAATTGTAAGTTTTTAACTTAATTGCGTTTCTTTTTACCAGCTTCATAGTTTATGGTTTCGTAAGAAGGAAGTGTTTCATAAATTTCCCTTTTTCATTTACATTGTGCAGGTTCTGGAATTCGCATATCGAGGTACACTCTTCTTCATCCTAAACAAGAAGTTGCTCTTCCTTACTTCCTTTACTTATAAACTATTTGCACCTCTGATTTATCTGTTTAGCTCATAGCTGGACAGTGTAACAAGCATACTACTAGAGATTTCTCCACTAATAATAAAGTAAACAGTGGTCGAGTGTATCAGCAAAAGGAGTTGAAACCAACTACGCCCTTGAGGGTACCCACATTATTATGAATTTTTGTTTTGTATTTATATTTACTCTTTGTGATTCTTTCACGTTACTGGTCCTTCTGTCTGTTTGATCACTATTCAGATACCCTTGAACCTTGGAGTTATTTCTTTTAGTTGCTCGGCATGTCATATAGTGCAATTGATATTCAAACTAGATGCCATCCTGCATCGTTCATACTGGGAGGATTACTTCTTTTTCTTTCCGCAATAACTACAGCCCTGGTAGCATGGCATAGTTCCTTGCCCTTTTTTCCTGGTTGCTTCCTTATAAGGTGCTCTTTTTTGGTGCAATGGTTCCCTTTCTTTCTCCTATGATTCTGGAGGTTGGTAGATTTATTTAGCTTTACAACCCCTGGAGTTATATAAGATGGGGATTGAAGAATTTGACTTTGTTTCACAGGATAATGACATAATAATTGATCGCATACAAAAGAGCACAAGGGAACTGAAACAAGGTCCGATTGGGAAAAATCTGTCCTCGGCAGAGAAAAGGAAATTTCTTATCAACACTGTATGTACTGATAGTTTTGATATCATTTTTTTACCTTGTACAGTTTGATATATCATGTTTTAAATGATAATTATACGTTAGCTGAAGCACGCTAATCATGTGTATAGCTTTTACAACATTGTGAGAACTATATGTGACAATGGAAAGCACATTGACAACATATTCTAGCATGTGAGTATTCCATTGATTATTCACCATATATAAACTGCATGAACAGTATTGGTAAATTTTGTAGACAATTTTCTTGCACTTACATGATAGCAGTGGGTTCACTGTTCACATGATTTCCTTGGTGATGGAAGGTGAACTGTTTATAGTTGTAATCAACATGCCGCTTGGTTTTGATAAAAGAAAGATAGCAGCTTATTCATTACAATACGATGAATACAATACGATGAATTGTTTTCCTAGGAAAGTCAGTTATGGGAGCACCTCTAGCTCTTGCTTTCAATTAGAATTGGATTATATCCTCCTTGTATATCAAGATTGGATATTTACCTGGGTGCACAAATTAAAATCACATCACTTGTGCGTCCTGAAATTTATCAAGAAGCTTTTTTAGTGCAGTCATTTAGCTGCTGTTGCTCAGTGCAACAAAATTACTAACTAAAATGTGCTCTAAATGCAGCTCCTTGACCTTGAAGATTCAAGAGAAGCTGTTTACAGCACCCTAGATGCTTGGATTGCCTTTGAGCAGGATTTTCCTCTGGCCTCGCTAAAGCAAGCACTTTTAGCTCTTGAAAAGGAGGAACAGTGGCATAGAATTGTCCAAGTATAGCATATTGTGAATTGCTTGATTTCATTTACATTTGTCTTTTTGTACACTTTGAAGCAAACTTCGGCTAACACATACTCAGGTGATAAAATGGATGTTGAGCAAAGGGCAAGGAAATACAATGAGAACATACGAGCTATTAGTGTGTGCACTTGAGAAGGATAATAGAGCAGAGGAAGCACATAAAATCTGGCAGAAGAAAATAGCCCATGATCTGCATTCAGTTCCTTGGTGTTTCTGCCGTCTTATGTTGGCTATCTACTACAGAAATAATAGTCTAGACAGGCTTGTCAGGGTATAGACCTTAAACTACTTATCTTCTAATGCAGTTTAGATTATTTTCACGTACTTTCATGTGACAGAAGAACTTATATGAATGACTTTCCCTGTCTTTTTTCTGGACTTAGCTCTTCAAAGAACTAGAAGCATATGGTCGTAAACCTCCAAGCAAAGATATTATCCGGAAGGTTGAAGATGCATACGACATGCTTGGACTACTAGAGGAAAAGAAAGCTCTGCTTGATAAATACAAAGATATATACAACAAGCCATCTAGAGATGATCGAAAGAAGGGCTCTAAATTAAAAAAGACTGAGATGAACAAAACATCCGGTTAGTTTCCATTCCTCATGCGAATAATTCTTTCAAACTTTGTGTACTACGCCTGACATTTTCCATTCCCTTCAGATACAGAACTTAGTTGTTTTAAGAGGATATATGACAAGCATTTTTTAATCTTTACTCTTAAGAGTATTCACCCAGCTTTAAGAATTCAATTAATTTGTTAGGACATGACGACTTCTAACATTCTTATTCTTTTCTCAGCTGATAAGCAAAGCAAGATGGAAGCATCTGAAAATCTGCCAGATCATTGTTGCCTTTCAGATAAGGAATCAGCTGTCACCATTTAGTCAAGATAAGAGGCAACATAAAGTACTGCAATCAAATCTGAACCAGACGCTGGCAGCATTAGCGATCATCATGCCCTCAGTACTGGTTTGCCCTTAGCAGCTGTCTAGCTGATGCAGCCAACAGTACGTGCCAACCTAATTTGATAACATGCCATCTCGTTTATTTCTGATGTTGTCAATAGTTGGAGCTAATCTGAATTTTCTTTTTCTTGGCTTGCTTAGGCCAAACATATCTATCCTGCTACCATCAATAGTTACTCTCGTTTTTGTATTTGTAGAGAAAACTGAGATTTTTGGGTTTGTACTAAAAGAGTATCGGTGCTTCCATTTCTTGTTGGCATCATATTATGCTATCTAGCCCTCTCACGATGTATCACAAATTCACAATTATCAAATCTGTACCTTCTGTTTTTTATTTCAGTTTGTGTGCAATGTTTCTAACTAGAATTATACACCCATCTAATATAATCTATAGTCTTAATCAAATGTATCGTGTTAAGTAGAGCCAAACAAAGCTACATGTTAAGTAGTGCTACTTTAAAAGTTCAACAAAACTCTCTGTTAAAGAAGAATCTGGATAGTTATGATAGCAAGTGGTAAGCTAAAGCAGTGACTATATCTTGCTTTTATGATGCCTTGTCTTCCCTTTCCCCTCTGGCAACGCGGGCCTTGAGAAATGGTGGAAACATACATTGGAAACTTTGGACGCAGCATTTTTGCTGGGCCCAACCTGACAAGAGCTATGTATATGGCTACGTGCTTTTGTCTCAAGGAAGGCTCTTGGGGGCTATTTGGTTAGGGGCCAAAGGGAGAGGTCAAATTTTAGCCGTGTACTGAAAAGGTAGTCTCTGTTTGGTTTGAAGTTAAAATTTGATTATGCTTCGAAAAAATTTGGCCAGCTAAAATTTTTGTATAGTGTTTTTAGCAAATTTTGGACGGCTGAATCATCCACCAATATTTTTGGCCAGCCAAATTTTAGCTTGGCTTTAAATCAAATGCTATTTAAGCAGCTAAAAGTTGGCACTGCTCAGATTTAGTCTCCAACCAAATTTTGGTATAACCTGTTGGGGCCAAAAACCAAACAGCACTTGATCTCTTCCTCTAATTTTGGCTTTTGACCCGGAGAAAAATTATGATGGAACTCTAGCTGTGTAGCATAGTGTTACGAGTTTAGTTCCAGTTTGCATGCATACTCACTCGATGGATATGCATGATGATGAGACCGGTGTTTCTGGCATGGGCCACTACAGGACTCTGCGTCTGTGTGCTTGGCTCTGGAATGAACTTGTGCACATCGCATCTCCCTTTTGGACATGTTTCCAGTGGCTTTTCTGCTTTGCTCGTCAGCGAATAATATTGCCTAATCCTTGCAGGAACGTGATAATCATTGGTGTGCATTATATCAACTCCAACCTGATCTCTTGTCCTCCTTGGAACGCTAAAGCCTACTGTTCTGTGCTCTTAGCATATAACATCCTTGGAAGATCTGTTTTTCTGTCTCTTGCTATTTTACAGTAGCTTAAATTGACTGCTTTAGAAAGGTGGAGACTATCGAAGAGGTTGAGTTCGCTACGGTTCCTGTTGTTGTTGGAACAATTCCTTCCTATTATCAGCGGTGGTACAAGCAAATGTAAGGAGGCAATAGTAAAGTATCACCAGGAAGTCAATAGTGGTTTTTTACTGCATTTCAGGACAACTGTAAGGTCACCGCATTGTATTACACGGTTCAAACATCAAGACGGTAGCATGTTTGGTTATCTGTATCTACTATTCTAGTCTGATCTGGTTGATGTAAATATGGTCTCATCCTAGTCTGGGATAGAAGCTTGATTCGAGCTTCGTTACGCAGTCTGGCCCGATGAATATAGATGTATATACTTATCAGTGTTATAAAATCATCTTCATACAAGTAATCAATCATAATATCAACTCTTGTATCTGCTTATACGCTTTAAATTTAATCAACCAAACAGAAAATCAACTTAGTCACTTAGATAGATACAATCAATCAAATACTCTTTTTTTTTTAATAAATATAACTCTACTAAAATCCATCTGATAAAGAAACACACCTTATTAACTCTGTCACCAACCCAGTCGTCTGAACCTAAGTGGGCAACATCCTTTCTCATGCTACTTTGCCTGCAGCCCCATGCGAGATTTCATCGCTCACCAATTCTCAGTTTACTCCAAAATAATGCAAGTGCAGAGCACCTTTTGGCTTTTTCTCTGAACGCCAAACAATCGCCACCATTAACTGTAAATGAATTGGATGTAGTTTGCACTGGTGATGACAATCTGATTCATCGGCTGGCTGGCTGGCTGGCTGGCTGGCTGATTGACGCCAAATAATATAGGGATAATTATGTATGCAGTGAGGCAGTGATTGTGAAGGCAGCGCAAATGCGGGCGAGATGTTGGTTTGTCAAGGCAAGAATCAAGAATGGAGGTACACTGTATAATATATAAGACGAACAAGTGTGCAAGTGGTTCCGACGGTATTGGAGCATCGCAAATGACATGCATGCAATAGACATTAGCAATAGAAAAATGTTTGATGGTTTCAAACCTCGGCATGAATTACGCAGTGGTTTGCTGGCGACCATTGAGCTTAATATCCTATCCACTACCCAGCCTCTGTCTGGTACCCCTATAAGAAATTACAGCAGAGCGACTGACACTGGCTTTGAACCAAGTATTACAGAAAATAAATTTTATAAAATTCTATTTAGAAAAATTCTTGTGAGATTTTATTCACATTATAATCTTATGATTTCACAGCTCGACTGAAATAGAGAAAAGTGAGCGAACACGTAGAATTTGCTTCCAGTATTGTCGGTAAACGGAATGTTCGATGGCCTGCTGATATGCGTGCAGACGATGAGGTGGAAGCTTTTGTTCAGTGTAGGAGTACTCAGTTTCTTGGCACATTGGATTTTATTTGGACACGTCTGATGGAGGAGTACTAGTTACTGAACAGATCCATGGCTGGTAGAGTGACAGATGGGTGAAGGATAGGGAATAAGGGATCTCGGCTCTATTCTAGTGCAGTGAAAGACAGGCATGTGGCTGCACTGTGAAGCAAGCAGTGAAGAGGACAAATGCATAATTAAGCTACTAATAAAATCGACGAACCGGATCGAGTCGATCCGATTGTATTACAGTATCAAGCAGAGTGAAAACTAACTGTGGGGAGAGAGAGATTAATCCAATCCTGCGATGAGATGACGATGCATGGAGCATGGGCGGAACGGTAGGGATCACTGACAAGGACAGCACACGATCTTCCTTCCTTTGTGCTGGGTTCCCCTCATTTCTGTCGCCTTCTCCGTTTCTGCTAGGAGAAAGGATGGAATCGTCACTGAAAAGGAGCGGGCCGGGGCACCGCCACCTGACCTGGGCTGGCTACTGGCTACTGGCTACTCTTCCCCAATCTTTCTTTGCTCAAGCATACTGTATAATAATTTTTCGTTTCTGCGTCCAATTGATGCTTTACTGATGCGCCCAATTGAGCTGTAAACAAATTTGTTCTGTAAGCACTGCTGCTGTTTTATGCACAAGCACAGGCAGTTCGGTTTGTTGCATGTGGATTTTAAAAGGGTACATGTTTAGATAAGGGGCTTGAACAGAAGGTTCAAAATTTCTCAGGCAAATTTGGAAATTTAGACAACATACGCGACCGTATTTGCGAAAATAGACAACATGTCGATGTATTTGCAAATCTAGCACTCGTATTCGGTATCTCAAATACCGAAATTTGAATTTCGGAAACTGAAAATCCGAAAACACCGTATTCGGCAACTGAGGTGCCGAATACGGCACTGTGGGCTGTATTCGGCACCTCAGTTGCCGAATACACCCTGTACTCTGCTGTATTCGGCAACTGAGGTGCCGAATACAGCCCACAGTGCCGTATTCGGCACCTCAGTTGCCGAATTCAGTACATCATGTCACTTCCACGTCCTGTCGATGCTTTCGGTGTGTGCGTGCCAGCGGGATGCTGCTTTTGCGCTTAATAAAAGCCCTGGCTCGCAGAAGAGAGAAGGGAGAAGAGAAGAGAGCAGCAAAGGAGAGAAGGGAGAAGAGAAGAGAGCAGCAAAGGAGAGAAGGGAGAAGAAAAGAGAGCAGCAGTGGAGAGAAGAGAGCAGCAACGGAGCAACGCTAGGAGAAGCAGCTCGAGCAGAGGGGGCAGCCGGAGAGGATCAACGCGAGCAGCAACCGCGCTCAATTTCCTTAAGGTAAGTTTTTAGATTACGTAGTTAATTAGTAATTATAATTAGATTTTTCTTAGTTCGTTCAGAAGTATATTAATCATTTCGTCAGTATATTGTTAAATTCATTCAAGTACATTTGATTAATTATATTATTTTGGTAAATTAGAGTATTTAAATTAATGATTTAGTTGGGTTATATAATTTTTATTAGTAAGTGTGATTAGATTCTTTACTTAATATAGTAACATGAATTTACGGGATTTAATCTAGGTAATTAGTTTTATTAAAGTAATATAATTACGTAGTTAATTAGTAATTATAATTAGATTTTTCTTAGTTCGTTCAGAAGTATATTAGTCATTTCGTCAGTATATTGTTAAATTCATTCAAGTACATTTGATTAATTATATTATTTTGGTAAATTAGAGTATTTAAATTAATGATTTAGTTGGGTTATATAAGTTTTATTAGTAAGTGTGATTAGATTCTTTACTTAATATAGTAACATGAATTTACGTGATTTAATCTAGGTAATTAGTTTTATTAAAGTAATATAATTAATCAATTAACTTGATTAATTAGTTTAATCACTTAGGTTTGGTAGAACCGTAGAAGATAGTGTCCAGTAGCAACAAAGATGCATATTAGTTGTATATTGCACTATTTAGTTAGTATTATTTTTGTACTTATTATTTATTACATGTATATTTATTTAGGAGATACGGTATGATTTTCCATATTTATTATGGAGAACGTCCCACAGTTTTGCACGGGAGACTTGTAACAATTCAGAACTGCCAGCACATAGAGAGTTCGGTTGAGGTACCTATTGATCTAGATGGCCTGAAATCACATATTATGCGCCTTTTGCGTGTGAACCAGCAGTCCCATACTGTTGTCTTAGAGGGTGTACGGCCGCGGCTTGTTCCAAATAGCTCGGTCATTGTCCATACGTTGTTCGAGATGAGTAGAAACAACGCATGGGCTTTGTACTCACGCAAGGCATTGGAGGAGAACTTTGATATGGCGGTGTACGTAAACATAGTGTCACGACTGGTGCAAGGTGATGCAGTGACCACTGTGGAAGGCTCAAGCCAGGAGGTGATGCATGAAGAGGATGGAGGGCATGTCGGGGAGGGCAGTTCCAGTAGAGAGGGAGGTAGAGTGGACCCTGGTGAGGTCGATGCAGGATGCATGGATAATGAAGACGGTGGTAGCGGGGATGAAGAAGCTGCTGACAATGATGACCCGGTCCCGGCAATCCAGTACTTTCGTGGTACTGGGCTCCTGGAGTGTGTCGTCGTTGAGTATAACACCTTATCTAACTGGGGATACCAGAATAGCGACATTCAGGTCGGGCAACAGTTTCGTAACAGAGGGGAGGTCATCCACTTTATTAGCAACTATGCTGTAATAACAAGAAGGGACCACAAGTGCGCCCGGTCTAACCCTACGGAGTATGAGGTCAGGTGTACGAAGCACCCGAATTGCCCTTACTTCGTACGAGCACATCAGCCGAAATATGAGAACTATTTTGTGATTAGTAGACACACCCCACATACATGCAGCGAAGAGGCTATTAGGAATGTGAGCCACGCCGTTGATGCGAGGTTCGTAGCCCAACTCCTCATCACGCTTATTGGCACAGAAATTTGTTTGTCGCCAAAATCGATTATGGGGGAGGTGCACACTAAGACTGGCATGCTTATCAATTACCACACCGCGTGGCGAGCGAAGCAGAAGGCGTTGAAGATGCTGTTTGGAAGCTTCGAAGAGTCATACAACAATGCTCCGAGACTGCTGCAGAAGATTGCCATGACGAATCCAGGGACTCAGTGGGCCATGGCGGATGAGCCGATCAGGCTAGATGATGGGTCATATAGCACAACTGACCGATACCTCATTAGGTTATTCTGGTCCTTTGGACAATGCATCGAAGCATTCAGGCATTGTAGGCCGGTTGTATGCGTGGATGCCACATTTCTAAGCGGCAAGTTCCATGGTACCCTTATGACAGCAATGGCGACGGATGCAAATAATCAGATCATTCCTCTCGCCTTTGCAATGGTTGAGAGTGAAAACAATGATAGTTGGCTGTGGTTCCTCACCTTGGTAAGGACACGTGTCGTGGGAAATAGGGAACGAGTTTGCGTCATCTCAGACCGCAACAAGGGTCTTCTGCATGCGTTGGACGTGTTGCACGATAGCACAAACTGCTCCATTGCATGGCCTGATGTGGAGAGAAGATGGTGCATGCGACACTTGGGCGCGAACCTGTACACAAGGTACCGCAGCAAGTCGCTTGTAAAGAGATTCAAAGGGCTATGTCTTCAGAACCAGCAGGCGAAGTTCAACGAGATATGGAGAGAGTTAAATGAGACCACTCGCAAGATGATGGCAGACCAGCAAGCAGGGGAGGATCAACTGCGGGCGCAAATGGTTGGGGGCCAAACTATCGTTAGTCGTTCACGTGGTACATTTAGCCAGTGGATAGCGGGGAAGCCGGCGGAGCGTTGGGCCCTTATCCATGACACTCATGGTGCCAGGTTAGCGCATAGAATTGTAATGATCATATTGTACCGATTCTTATGCAAATAGCCATTCTAAAATTATTGTATCCTATGTTAGGTACTCCATCATGACAACGAACATAGCGGAGGCGTTCAACAATGTCCTGAAGGGAGTACGGGGCCTCCCGTTGTGTACCATTATTGAGCTCACATTCTACAGAACGGCGGACTACTTTCGAGACCGTGGTAATGCTGCTATGAAGTGCAGCACACGGTTTTCACCTAAGGTGGAGCAAATCATATCAAGAAGGAGGAGCAAGGCACACTTTCATCGGTCGAGGATCTACGACTTGGCCAACAATGACTTTGAGGTCATGTGCCGCCGTAGGTATGCTTCAGGGTATAGCGCCGGGGACACCGTGCAGCAATGTCAACTTGGACCTAACGAGGTGAAGTGCACATGAAATAAGCCAAAACTGCACCATATCCCGTGCTCGCATGTCTTAGCCGCTTGCAGGGACATAGGTGGCAATGACGGATCACAGTACGTATCACCGTACTTCACGATCGATGCATTGAGGAGCACATGGCTTCCAAAGATGCGGTCCTTTAACATCGGAACCAACTACAAATCGATCGAGGGCCCTAAGTGGGTACCTTATCCACGAGCACGACGCACAGATCCTGGAAGGCCTAGATCTACGAGGCTGCAAGGTGACATGGATGAAGCAGATGCTGTTGATGGCCTTCGCAGGTGCAAACTTTGCAAACAACCTGGACATGACAGGAGGACTTGCCCGACCCGTCAGTAAACTATCAGCCCACTGTCAAACTGAACTATCTTAGAGACTTTGTATTGTAAAATGTTATTCACCTGTTAGTTGTACTACTTATTGTGCATTATGTGGTTTGCACTGTACCCCTTTAGACAAGAAGTGACCATTGTATTGTAAATGTAATTTTATTTATTTATTTCGTGTTTCTTAAATATTCATGGATCCGTGTTTTGATGCAGAGACAGAGCGTAGGTAGTCAGTGAGCAAGAAATCTATGGCGGGATCCTCTAGTACAGGCTTTCCATGGACACCTGCAACGATCGCTATAGCACTTAATGCCTCCTTACAGGTTGTGCGCGAAGGAAACGATGATCCGTTAAAGGAGAACAACATAATCCAAGCCGTGGCGAAATTGCATGCAAGACCCATATGTTCTAGGTTAACCGCGCCACTCCAATGTGTAACCACCGAGGACCTTAGGGCCCTCTTGTATCACCGGCGTCAAATGTATCTGAGGGTCCGCGAACTGGCCGACCATCCTTCTGTGATAGGTTTCTCTAGGAGGCAAAGAACGATAGTAATGTCGCCAGACCAGTATGCATCCCATATTCAGGTATGTCATATAAACATTTGGTCACCCTATTTATCTTATTTCCATTGATTCGAACGGTCCTCTTCTGCGTCAGGCTTTCCCGGAAGACGAACAGTTGATGAACAAAGAAATCTCACACTTCTTGACGATGTGTATGCTCTTCGGCGGGGGTGTGATGCCTGGTTCGCGTAGAAGACGACGACAGTCAGCGAATCAAAGGGGTACAGAGGCGACCTCTACGAATCATCCAGATAATGACGAGGACAAAGACGATGACGATTTCATGCCCCCCATGCCTAGACGTTCGAACAGAAATACAGGAGAAAGTTCTAGGAACACTGCAAGAGGACGTTCACGCACAACATCGAGATGCCATACAACTGATAGGGAAATAGGACGTGGTACCACCTCGGAGAAACCTCAAGATGATGACGACGACGACGATTTCATGCCACAACGACCCCGCCCTCTGAGGCTTCCATCTCCGGAGGACACCGATGACCCTGAAAATGATGATGGATTTGCTCGTACTCATTTTTACAACTTTCTAGAACCACCTCGGAGACGACAACCATCTTACCCGGATAGCTTTGACCATCGCACCTGGAATTCTTACGCTAATTTGCGTCGCCACTTTCCTTCGCCCTAAGCATCTATTGTAACCCTATATATTTTATTCCCTTAAGGCATGATATTATGTTCTTTAGGCGTATCGTACATGATAATGTTTGTTGTTGTTCGCTCTTTATGTGTAACCTCTGTACCGGGTTCCATGCTACTTATGCTTTACAACTACTATTGTTTCCTCTGTACTGAGAATTTCTTAAATTAACAATACAGTGAATAAGACATAATAGGGATGACCTCGACATTAAAATCAATAATACATGTGTCATGACAAATTGTCCTGGCTACTCAACGGCGACGATGCCTCACACAATCTCCAGGCGTGTAAGCGTCTGGCGGGTGTGTGGCTCTCATCCCAGCAGCCTGCGCAGGCCCCTGCCTTGCGTGCCCTTGGTCGTCTTCATCATCATCTGCCTGCCCTGTGGGAACCCCACCGAACGTGTATCCCGCCCCGCTTACTCGGCTCTGCATGTACCATGCCGAAGGATCCTCGTGCGGAAGTGTGGACGGCCCTAGAACGTGCTCCGATGGAGTCCAGTGTGCCGAAGGCTCGCCATGCTGGTACCAATGTGAACTTCCAGGTTCATTGAGATCATGGGAGGACTGTCCGCCGAGTAGATCAGTGAAGGTGGCGGTCGCATGCATTGCAGCACCCCAGTCAAAAGCATTAGGGTCGCTCCAGCAAGGGGTTTGCTGCGTGTAGTCAACAACGTCCTCCTGATGAGTAGATGCTGCAGCCGGAGGTGTCATCGTAGCCGGAGGTGCTAGTGAACCCAGCGTAACCTGCTCGGGCGCAGGAGGCTGCGTGCACTCCTCGGCCTCAGCACCGGAACATGAGACATGACGCGCCGAAGCTGAAGATGTATGTCGTGATTCTGACCGGACGGGTTCCTCACGAGCACTGGATGACCGCCTGCTGTGGGAGGACCACCTGCTGTGGGAGGCACGAGACGGGTCCATGGCATGTTGGTCGTACCCCCTCCATTGCGGGGCACACCCACCTAGACCACGTATAGCGTTTAGGAAGCGGGATCCTCTTGTCCTCATGTACTCCCGGAGAGGGTTACGATCCCTCTGCGATGATGACCTGCTTGGTTCCCCAAAAGGTTGATCCGCTTGCGTATGCATCTCATACGCCTCTTCAGTCTGTATAAGATGAGGGACATGTCAGTAATACACAGATTTTTCAAAGAAAACCAATATAAGTAACGCATCACTTACCACAACATGAAGTAGGCGGGCACGATCCTCGGGGAAGGGTCTGGGACCCGGCTGTACAGGTCCGCTGAGTAAGGTGGCACGCGTGCGCGGACGGTACCAAGCAAGGTAGTCCCAGTACGTGGCCTCGTCGTACTGTCCAGCAGTAATGATGACATCCACCGCAGCTGATTCTGTCCACCTCCGTATGTACTCGGCATTCTTGGATGCCTAGTCCTGCGTGCCTCCGCCCCCCTTTGAGCTCCACCTGTACGTGACATAAACAGTTATAATTTGTTAACATGGATAACCAATGTACTAAGGCAACATACAATAACACACTTACTCGTGCGCCCGTCCGGCGTCTCGTGGTGCTGGAACAGGCACCACCTGTCGGTACCCGAACTGCCTCTGTACACGTTCTGGAGAATATACTTCCACGCAGTTCATGTACAACAAGAAGCATGTGGTCAACCATAAGTCTGCGTCACGGCTACAAGAGGATGCCAGGAGTCCACCATCTGCAATTTCTTTTACTCGTGTCATACGCTATGGATCCCAATCCACTAGATCAGCGCTAAGGATGTCCAGGTCACTTATCACCCTGGAGTAGTTACCATGGTCTTGCTGCTGACTCCATCTTAGCCTGGCATGAATCCACCGATACCCCATCGTTGGCCTTATGTCATCTGCAATGCCATCAGAGATGTGAACTGGGTAGTAGCACTTGAGCACCCAAGGTCTGGAAACCGGGAGGTACTCCCAACTCCATAACTGTAAGAGATGTAAGCACCCTGTAATGGTTGCCTTCATCTTTGTTCGCTGGGTTGCATCACACAATCCTCTGTAGGTTGCAGCCAATACTGCAGATCCCCAACTGTAAGATGTAGGCTCATAAGGATGTGACGCGAGGTGGGCTGCTAACCATACAATATGTGGGACGACATAATCGCCTGCCGTGTTGCAGAACATGATGCCTCCGAGCAGAACGTATAAGTACACCTCATAGTGTTGCATAAGTGTATTCTCGTCCGCATCCAGTGGGCATGGACCGAACTGTGTCAGCTCATGAACCCAGGACATGGAGAGGCCAGCATCCTTCCCGTCGTATTGCACACCAAACCTATAAGATGCAGATGGTCAATGACGCTTTAATAGCACTGTAATATTTTAAATGCATTACATAACAAATAATTACCTATCTGCAACATAACCCTTCCACTGCTCCCTTGCGGGTCACGAAACTATTAACGGGGCACCCCTTATTGGCAGCCCGGTCAGCATGGCCACGTCCCGCAGTGTTACTGCCATCTCACCAAAAGGAAAGTGGAAAGTGTGTGTCTCAGGACGCCAGCGGTCGACGAGACCTGTGAGCAGTGCCTCATCAATTGCCGGGAGAGGTGTCCTACCACCGACCTCCATGGGAGCTCCGGCCATCATGAGAGCGAAAGGTAGTAGTCCCGCCCGTGCGAGTGGCTCGTGGAATCGAGGGTCCAACTCCTTAATCTTGTGCACACTCCGGGCTTGTAACGGACTCAACTGCATGAGTTATCCAATACATGTACAGCGTTAGTTCAAAATTCTCGTACCAATGAAATAGCACATATAAACGTGGTACCTGTTGTCCTCTGAATATCATCCTTCCCCTATGGTTCTCGTCGTACCGCTGCTGAAGAAGCTCGGAAAGACCACCATGAGCCATGATAATGATTTAAGGCTTCATGGTTCAACAAATAGGTGAACAACAAATTAGAATATATTACAAGCTTCATAATATTGTATCTGCTAAACAAAGGTACACATAATTTTTTCTAATTTTACCGGATAAGGACATTCATATAATTATACTAAGGACACAATCTAATTACAATGTTGAAAGAAATTCATGATATCAAACTAATTAAATAATATAATTATATAGACTAATCAAATTCATATAATCAAACTAAGCATCGTAATTAATTAATCTAAGTACTCTAATTTATCAAATAATTTAATTCATTTAATCTAATTAAATAAACTAAGTACTCTAATTAATTAATCTAAGTAATCTAATAACGTAATTAAATAATCTAATTTATATAATCTAAGTACTCTAATTAAATAAACTAAGTACTCTAATTAAACTCTAAGTACTCTAATAACGTAATTAAATAATCTAATTTATATAATCAAAGTACTCTAATTTATCAAATTAATATAATTAAAAAAATGTAATTGAACGGATTAAACAATCTACTCTTGAAAAACTAATCTACTTCGAAATGGACTAACCAAATAAGCTAATTACTCTAAATAATATTACTAACCTAAGTATTAAATAGGTAATATAAGGACTAACCGGTACGAAAGCTAATTAAGTGCTTACGTTGCTCCTCTTCTGCTGATGCTTCTCGCGTTCCTCTGCTCCCTTCTCTTCTCCCTTCTCTGCTCTGCTGCTGCTGCGACCTCAATTTATTCAGCAGAGCAGCGATCTCTCCGCGTGTGGCGCCAAAACAACAAATGCATGCACCGGCCGAAAGCATCACGGGAGGGAAGGGAAAAATGATTGATGTGACGTAAAAGAGATTGATGCGACGCAGCAAAATCGGTGGCAAATCGGTCGGCCGGCGTATTCGGCAACTGAGGTGCCGAATACGACACTGTGGGCCGTATTCGGCACCTCAGTTGCCGAATACGGTGTTTTCGGATTTTCAGTTTCCGAAATTCAAATTTCGGTATTTGAGATACCGAATACGAGTGCTAGATTTGCAAATACGTCAACATGTTGTCTATTTTCGCAAATACGGTCACGTATGTTGTCTAAATTCCCAAATTTGCCAATTTCTCATCATCTTTTTATATCCGTAGACGTAATTATATTGTTGGAGCCTAATCCAGTGAGTACGTTAAACTGCTATAATGCTACAGTAAACTAACTTGTTAGTCTCATATGTAAGATCATTGCATTTACTAATTCAAACAATAAAACATCTTTATATATCATAGACAACAAACACTCTTCTCAAACCTTATATTCGCTCCTTGTACGTATAAATTAGCCACCGACGGCAGAGGAGAGCAGAGCTACGTATAAATCAGCCCACCGACGGCAGAGCAGAGCAGAGCATGCTACTACTCCGACGCTTGTTTTCTGTCAGGGAAGGAAAAAGAAGAAGAAAAAGACTAGTTTCATGATCCATGGGACAGAGGGACACACGAGATTGGTCAGAGACGCATCCAAAGCAAAATGCAAAAGCAAAGTTCACTCTCCGGGTAAGAGAGAGAGAGAGAGAGAGAGAGAGAGAGAGAGAAGGGAAGGGGTCCAAGTTGGCCCCGCTCCGCTTCACTCTCCAGCCTCCACTTGAGTCGTTCCACAGGAGGAAAGACAACCGCCTGCCATTCTTGCTTCGTCCGTCTAGCTCTATGCGGAAGTAATTAGCAACGCTCCCAGCAGCAGGAAGAGGAGGCAGAGCACGGGAGCCACAGCCACTGAGCCAGTAGTATGAAGGGGCACCAGCATCAGTGCTACCAGCAGCACTCCTCTCCCTTGCTGCACCCCAAGCGCCGCTGCACCGCCCTGGCCGCCGCTGTGCCGGCGCTCGTCGTCGGCTCCACCCTGCTGCCACTCGTCTTCCTCCTCGGCCTCCACCGCCCTGGTATGCAGCCTCGCCCAGGATCCGAGCTCCTCTTCTTTTCGTCCTCCTCAACTCTGTTGCTCTGTCTGCGTAGGCTATGGATCGGAGGAGCGCGCTGCCGTCGTCATCAGCACCGTGAGATTCCGGCAGCCACCTTAACGTCTCTTCCCATGCTGCGCTGCATTATTCTTATTTCTTCCTCTCTGCGCCATCAGGAGTTGGCCGGTTTTGGAGCGCATAAGCAGCATCTGGATGGGGAATCCAGCAAGCACAAACTACTCAAGGTACTACCACTGCTACAGTCCTTATGCATTCTTCTTGCTTTCCTATGTTGGCGAAATAAATTGTGATTCCGCAGCAAATGTGGTATAATTTGTGTCAGCTGCAAGAATCAAGTTGATTTTTTTCAAGCTGTTTTTGGGGGGAAAGAGAAATTAAATAGTCGCCCTTGCAGATTTAGGGCGTTCATGCGCTCCGCGTGTGCGCGTGTGCGTGCGCGTGTTTTGTGGACGTGTGCTGCGTGCTCTCTGACGCTTGACAACCTACTGCATTTGTTTCAGAGCTTGCGCTCTGTTACTACTCTTGTGTGCGGCATCCCAAAATTGTTTGTTTGATGATTTCACCGATAAAAATTAAATGTTCCTAAAACTGCTGCCGCTGTCAAGATGCTCTCTTATACCTTCTAGAGTTCCCTTGTATGATTCTTCTTCTATTGGTTGGCCTTCTCTATATTCTTTAACCACCTTTATGCCAATCCATAGCTAAACTAAAGAGTGAAGCGTAACCACACACACACACACAAAATTACATCGCGGCAGAATTAACAGTCTTGTGCTAAGTATATTATATAACTCGTGGTATCAAATAAATGAATAGATTCAGATTGTGTGTTGCTCGAATCCGCAAACCTGTGCACAATTAGCAATTAGCTAGTTAGATTAATCACTTAGCCACATTGATATTTACTGGCTTGCGTACAACAATCTTTAAGAGCCTGCTGGACTGAAAAAACCAGACGTTTTCTTTTCAATCTTGTCTAACCTCCTCTTGTTTTAACGTTGTGAGCAGGATGTTTCCAAAAGGAAAACGTCTGGATCTAACGGAATTTCAGCTGAGAAATCTGGTAGATTAAAGTCGAAGAACCTTGCTGTCAAATCTAAAGCGAACCTCATGGATGCTTTCTCTTTAATTGACCTAAAAAACTACACCTACAGAAATAATGGTAAGCATAACGAACGGACAAACAGCCAGACAATACCAGTATCTTTGTTCGAAAACACACACTACCAGTGTCCATCTTACTGTATTCAATGGTGTTTTAGGACCTCATACACCCAAAAGATATCAATTGAAGGACTTTTCCTGGAGATCAGAGGTAATAGTCAATCTCTTTGTTTTCCTACATTTTTTAGGATTTAAGTTGTCTGCAACTCTGCATTTTCGAAGTTAAACAATACTGGAATAGCCTCGCCCTCGAGGACATGCCACGTCGTATGATGCTTGTACGGTATTGCTGATGACTTAATCAATGGGGCTTCACAATCAATGATTTTCATGCATATAAATAGTAAACACAAAATGCGACTTGTCAATCAGTTTGGCATCAGTAATATTCAGGCTAGATTTTGCACCTTCACAATTGCTCGTTAGATGTTCTCCTTGTATGAGTCTTTCCCCTTTAAACTTACTGTATGTTTTTCACCTTTATTAAGATTTATCCATGGTGAAAAAATTACTGAAGAACTTTATATCTACTGAACAAGTTCTTTTAGGTCATTGGAGATGTATTAGGTCATAGTATAACTCCACATCTGAGGACGTACTGATCAAATATTGTAACACCTTACGTCCAAAATCAAATATTGTAACACCTTACGTCCAAAATTCGTTTACAGCTTAGTCCACCTGTGGGGCGGACCCAGATACACATAGCACCCCACTTACACTTCGTCCTTGTTTTGTGTAAAATGATTAATCCGGAGGTGCTATGTTTAAAACATGAAGGCTTATAAACTGGTCCTAACCTATTTAAACTATCAATGTGGTATTAAACCTATCACACCGGAACACTTAGGCCACACGGGTCAGAACTAGGAACACTAATGGGCCAAGGTATTACATTCCCCCCCCCCCCCTCCCTCTTCAGTGCTGACACCCTTGGCAACTTATCGCGTGCATCGAGAGTTGCTTCTGATACTAGCTGTAATACCCCGCGTCCAAAATTCGTTTACAACCCAGTCCACTTGTGGGGCAGACCCATATATGTATAGCACACCGCTTACACTTTCGTCCTCGCTTTGTGTAAAATGATTAATCCGTAGGTGTTATGTTTAGAGCACGAAGACTTATAAGCTAGCATAACCTATTTAATCTACCAATGTGATACTAAACTCACCACATTGGAACGCTTGGGTCACACGGGCCGAAACCAAAAATACTAATGGGCCGGAAACACGGGGTGTTACAAATATCCCTAAGAGGTGAAACTGGTGCTACATTTAATGTTTTATTATAATATCTATTAATTGGACATAAACATATATGCATTCATCATTAGTTCTTCATCAAACCCCTTATAGTAGGGCCAAGCGTTGTTAGTTCAAATATTTTCACAACGTTTTTCTAGTCGGTGGTGCAGGATATGACTCCTGTACTCCTGTGATGATATGTGCTTTAAAAATAAGGCCAGACATTTTTTTTTTTACTTGTGGATCCTTCAGAATTGTTTTGACTTTTCTATAATAGGAAACTAAATTTGTTTTGCGACAGGATACTGCTGTTAATGGGAAAGAGAACCATGGTCAAGAGACAATGCATGAGGAGAATCCCAAGTCCTGTGAACTTGAATATGGAAGTTACTGCCTCTGGTCTGTTGAGCATAAGGAAGTAATGAAAGATGCTATTGTGAAAAGGCTTAAAGATCAACTTTTTATGGCAAGAGCTCACTATCCTAGTATTGCAAAACTGAAGAACCAGGAAAGGTTTACACGTGAACTGAAGCAAAACATCCAAGAACACGAACGCATGCTCAGTGACACCATTACAGATGTCGATCTTCCACCATTGTTAGTCTCATCTTAGCTTTAAAATCTTATAATCTTTTTTTTGTTTTTACATAAACTTTGCACTTAATAAATGATTAAAATGTGGCTAGCACAATTCATTAGCATTGCTTCTTTTTTTCTTGTGTTAAGTCAATGTCTGCTTTTCTTCAAGCAATGAAGTATTTAGCATAGACAATTATGTTGCACGTGACTTAACTTTTATAAATATTGCAGTGCAATTTTTTTTTGTTTATTCTGTCCTGTAATTATTTCTGAAGGAAATGCTGCGTACTCTTTTCAGTTTTGCTAAGAAGCAAGAGAAAATGGAGCACACAATTGAGAGAGCTAAATCTTGTGAAGTAGGTTGCTCAAATGTTGAACGAAAACTTAGGCAGCTACTTGATCTAACTGAAGATGAAGCTTATTTCCATACAAGACAGAGTGCATTTCTATATCATCTTGGTGTCCAGACCATGCCAAAAACTCACCATTGCTTGAATATGAGATTGACAGTAGAATATTTCAAATCCAGATCAATTCGCATGGACCAGTTAAATAAGCAGAAGCTTCAAAGCCCTACATTCCGTCACTATGTAATATTTTCCAGAAACTTACTTGCAGCTTCGACCACTATCAATTCAACAGTTATGAACTCCCAGGTATACAGTTCTGTCCGTATAATTGAAAATTTTATGAGGTAATCATCTGATTGCTAAGTTGTGTCATACAATACATTTCAGGATTCTGGCAGCATTGTTTTCCATTTGTTCACTGATGCGCAAAATTTTTATGCAATGAGGCATTGGTTTGAAATAAATTCATACTTGGAGGCAACTGTTCATGTAACTAAGATTGAGGATCACCAGAATCTCTCTAAGGATGTAGATTCTCTTGAGATGCAACAATTATGTCCTGCTGAGGAATTCCGTGTCACAATTCGTAATCATTCTGAACCTTCCCACAGGCAGATGAAAACCGAGTACATATCTGTTTTTGGCCATTCACATTTCCTCTTGCCCGACCTTCTTCCTAGCTTGAATAGAGTAGTTGTTCTGGATGATGATTTGATTGTCCAGAAAGACTTGTCATCTCTTTGGAACCTCAACATGGGTAGTAAAGCGATTGGTGCTGTCCAGTTCTGTGGAGTTAGACTAGGTCAGTTGAGAGCATATGTTGCAGAACATAGTTTCAACACCAATTCATGTGTGTGGTTGTCTGGCCTGAATGTCATCGAATTGGAAAAATGGAGGGACCTCCGCATTACCGGGTTGTATGATCAGTTACTCCAAAAGGTTAGTAGCGCTCAACATTCTTCATGCAGTCCTATCCAAAGGAAATCATATTAAATTATTAATTTGTTGTGACGCAAAAATTTGTGGTTCATGTAGTAGCCCTGGTCCTATCCTTTCACCATAACCCTCTTATCTTAATTATGTCAAGAAAACAGCACTCACCTGATGTTACCTTTGCTTATTGTAGTTGCAAAAGGACAGTCTGACATCACAGCGACTGAAAGCACTCCCTGTAAGTTTACTTGCCTTTCAAGATCTGATATATCCTTTGGAAGACTCATGGGTTCAATCAGGTCTTGGACATGATTATGGAATTAGTCATGTCCATATAGAAAAGGCTGCTACTCTGCACTACAATGGTGTCATGAAACCTTGGCTTGATTTGGGGATACACGGTTACAAGAGCTACTGGAGGAAGTACATGACTAATGGTGAGAGATTCATGACGGAATGCAATATACATTAATAACACGGCATGAGATGCACCGCACACTGCATTTGTGGGAATTTGAAGCAACAAACCTCATGGACTTGCTTAAACAATGGGATTATGACGAGTGGAAACGGTTATGATGAATCAAATACAGCTCTGATGAGGCACTGCTCCAATTCCAAGAGGAGGATAAAATGGTTTCTTCAAGAATGAACAACTTCAGCATCTTAAGACGTCAGAAAACACCAATATGAAATCTTTGAACTAGGTTGTAGACTTACCGAGATATATTTGATTCACTGACCTGTTTTTTATACAGGGGGAGAGTTTTTTCATTTGTGGCGTTGAATTGCAAAAGTGCAGTTCCTTGATGCACATTTTTTGTATAAATTCTTTCATGCTATTCTTTTGCTCCTTGTATAAAAGCAGCACTGAGAGTGTTGGCTGTGGAACGGCATGTACAGAGAAATGCCTGAACCAGCAAATATTCGCTTGTAATTCTTTGCCACTAGGCTGACTCTTGTCATTGTGGGATGCTGATATCCCATTGACGGCATGCTGTATGTTTGTTTGCTCTGCTCATTAGCATTCAGTTTGTATTTGAGATCTTTTGTGTTGTACAACTCCCATTTGTTTCTCTTACGGATTGAGAATTCAGATGGTTGAGCCTAACAACGGTCTTGCCACCAAGCACAGCAAACGACAAAAGAAACGGATATTTTGGAGGCTAGCATAATTCGGCACTGCTCAATAGCTCATCGTGTTTTCTTGGAGGCTATACCTGTAAGGTATATATAGGCACAGCTCAGCATACGAAAGTCCTCAATCGATCGGTCAGAATATGTATAGATAGTAGAAAGGTCTGAACATTCAGTTATATTGATCTTTGACATGATGCTAAGCGGAAACTGTTTGGTGATTCCTGTGTTCTGTCAGGACCACTTCGGTAACTAGAAATATATGTTTTCTATGAAGGACATGTAAAAAGGACATGTAAATAGTGGATAGAAAGACTACAAGCTATAGAGCGCACTGTGAAACAAAGGAGAAATTTTAGTTCTGGTGTTAAAAGTCATGAAGCTTAGGACCATGAGGATGATGGCCTTCCAGAGGACACCTACAGTGTTTCTGCGACTCCCAGTACCTCTCCATATCAAACCTTTGCGTGGCGCAAAGCTTTTTATGCCTTGACAAAAACAGCCTCTCCATGACAGAAACCCACAATCGAAGCACATAGGAATAATGTGCACATTACTGCATTGAAACTGCAAATTACTGTAATTACATCTAAATCTTGATGCTATGTTAGTTTAGCTAACTACACGGCACATTACTGCGAATTCCATCTGCATCTTGACCTATGTTACCTCTTGATTATACGGCACCCAATGTTGCTTTTTTCCTCGGTCTTCTGGTAATATTGGAACAGAGGAATATTGGAGCAGGATATTGCTCTGGGATTTTTCGGATTTAGCTCCGATTTGAAGCGATCGGTAAGGATGCAGATCCAAATCCAAACAGGCCAGTAAAAGGGAATTATTGGAATAGGAATTCGGAATAAATAACCCGTCATGAAAGCACCTTGTTTGGGTAGCAAGGAGTAATAGAAATGAGGTGATGATCAGAAATGCGACCTTCTCGGGGTGGAGGTAGGCCTTGTCCCGGAAGAGCAGCACGATCCCGGCGTCGTCCATGGCCCCGCGAGCGCCTCGGCCCCGCGGTGCGTGCGCGCGGCGCCGGCCTCGACGCATGCGTCGAGGAGGTCAGCGTACCCCACCACCTCGTCCCGCCCGTCCCGCAGCCGCCGCTTGAGGGCCTCGACGCCCACGAGGCGCAACCGCCGCCGCGCCTCCGCCGGCGAGACCTTCCGGCTCCGCCTCCTCCTGGGCCGGGCTCGGCGGTGGTGGAGAGAAGAGGCGCGCGTGGAGAAGGGCCGCGGTGGCGGTGGAGGGAGACGGCGGGCGGAGGATGAGGCGGGAGGAGGCCGCGCGCCACATGGTGGTGGTGGGGCGGTGGGTCGTTGTATGCCGGCGTGACGGATATTTTGGGATTTTAGACAACAGACACCGTCGTATTTGCGAAAATAGATAACATATTAACGTATTTACAAATTTAGCATCCGTATTCAGAATCTCAAACGCCGAAAACTGACTTTCGGTAACTCAGAATCCGAAAACAGCCCGACCCCATAATTTTCGGCAATTCAGTTGCCAACTCAGTTGCCGAAAACACCGTAAACAGTGCCGTATTCGGCAACTCTGCATGCGCCGGCGCCCGGAAGAAGCTAGCAAGCAAAAGTGCATAAAAGTGCATGTTTTTTTTATTTAATTCACGATTTTTTTTGAAAATACAAAAATAGTCCAAAAATTCTAAATGTTTTCATGATCAAACTAGAGATCACCGGTAACCCATTTTAATTAGTTTGGTCCAAAAAGCCTGAGCCAATATTTAATTAGAATTCTCCAAATAAGTCAACTTTTATAAATTCTAGCAATATTTAATGTCTCAAATAATTTCTAAAAATCTAGAAAAATTCACTAATATTGTTATAATGTGATATACTAATTTATAAAAATATTTTCATCCCTATGTTATTTGGTGAAAAAGTGAGTTCCTTTATAATGCTTCGTTTATATGTATTTTTATCATTTCATGTGATATTCTCTTTTTAATTCAATTTGAATAAAAATAATGCAACATGCACAAAATTTTGGTTCTCATATTAATATTAAGCCTTTGTAATGCTCCATTTATATTTTTTTATCATTTCATGCCAAATTATCTTTTTAATTCAATTTGAATAAAAAATTCAAACATGCCCAAAACTTTGGTTCTCAGATTAATATTAAAGCCTTTGTAATGCTCTATTTATATGCATTTTTTATCATTTCATGTCCTGTCAAAGGTATTATTTTTTTATTTTGATGTGTTACCTTCTTTGTTCACTTGCTCCATAATTTCATCAACCAGTAGGATCTTCAAATGATATTTCATATTATTGTTGTTCTTCACACCATGCTCAAGTTGTGTTCTTTTATTAGATATATTCTACTAGTGCTTGATGGTATCTGTTTTTTTCACCAGTCTGGTTTGTTACCCTGTTTCATGCTATTAAACTTTTACCACCTTTTTGTATTGCCACAGGTGGTGCTCTCAAGCCAACAGATGTTGACCAACTGTGGGTTCATGTTACATGCGCCTGGTTTCAACCTAAAGTCTCTTTTCTAGTTGATGCGACAATGGAGCCAGCAATGGGCATACTGAGCATCCCTGTAGAGTACTTTAAGAAGGTTAATACTTTGATTTGGTATTTTCTCAATTTTGTGCAAGATATTTATTGTCTGTGCTTATTTGTTCAAATCTCACTTAATCTTTGTTAACATGATGCTTTCATGTCAACTCCAAACATGCGTTATATGCAAGCAGATGCATGGTGCCTGCACCCAGTGCTGTAAATGCTCTACTTATTACCATGCAATGTGTGCATCAAGAGCGGGATATCGCATGGAGGTAGACTGCTTCTGTCACATTTTGCGATGGACATTTATGATGACAATTTTGTTTGTTTATCCATTTTTATAATTAATTCAGCCTGTGCAAATCTTATTAAATGAGCATACAATTATTATCTGCTCTACGATTCGCAGTATTCAAGCACATACTTCTCACTAGGCTATCACTTCATTCTTAAGATAGTTTGTGCTACTACCTTTTGTGTTTAACATACGTCATAGGAAAACTAACTTCTGTAACTATTTCATTTGTATTAATGTCCAAACAGTTCCATTGCAGCTAACACTTAATATAACTTAATGTGCTGTCCTTCAAGCATAACTTGTCACATTTGTTTACACAATCCATCCTTTGATGTAATAATTTTTTATTCAAATTGAATTAAAAATATAATTTGGCATGAAATGATAAAAAAAAATATAAATGGAGCATTACAAAGGCTTAATATTAATATGAGAACCAAAATTTTGTGCATGTTGCATTATTTTTATTTAAATTGAATTAAAAAGAGAATATCACATGAAATGATAAAAATGCATATAAACGAAGCATTACAAAGGAACTCACTTTTTCACCAAATAATATAGGGATGAAAATATTTTTATAAATTAGTATATCACATTATAACAATATTAGTGAATTTTTCTAGATTTTTAGAAATTATTTGAGGCATTAAATATTGCTAGAATTTATAAAAGTTGACTTATTTGGAGAATTCTAATTAAATATTGGCTCAGGCTTTTTGGACCAAACTAATTAAAATGGGTTGCTGGTGATCTCTAGTTTGATCATGAAAACATTTAGAATTTTTGGACTATTTTTGTATTTTTAAAAAAAATCGTGAATTAAATAAAAAACATGCACTTTTATACACTTTTGCTTGCTAGCTTCTTCCGGGCGCCGGCGCATGCAGAGGCCGTATTCGGCAACTCAGTTGCCGAATACAGCACTGTTTACAGTGTTTTAGGCAACTGAGTTGCCGAATACGGTGAACAGTGCCGTATTCGGCAACTGAATTGCCGAAAATTGTGGGGTCGGGCTGTTTTCGGATTCTGAGTTACCGAAAGTCAGTTTTCGGCGTTTGAGGTTCTGAATACGGATGCTAAATTTGTAAATACATCAATATATTGTCTATTTTCGCAAATACGGCGGTGTCTGTTGTCTAAAATCCCAAAATATCCCGGCGTGTAGAGGTTAGTTTTTATTGGTGGGCCCACTAAAAAGAATCGTGTCTGACACGTTAATCAACTCTTAGTGAGCCTTATATATCAATGCCAACGTCACATATACAATTACTTCTTTCATTTTTCAATACTAATCATTTTTAATCATTTTATTTATTTTCAAATACTTATCACTTCATATTTTTTGACGTGGTTTTTAATTTTATCCATATAAAATATCTCTTATCCATCTATTTACGGTAGGTTATAGAATATTTAGGCTAGTTTATAAAGAGTATTTTTGTTATTTTCTATTTAAAATTGGTACTATCCTGATATGTCTTGATATGCATGTTTAATAAAAATGATAAATATTAAAAAACAAAGAGAGTATATCAGATAATTTTTTTGTGGGTATTAAGGCTGAAGTACCAGGGGAGTGAATGAATGGGGACCATAATAGCAGATTTCTCTCCTTTTCGCCTCTACACAAAACAAAGTACTATAACAGTGTGATGTCGTCTTTGGAGTTAGCGTCCCGAAAAACAAAGGATCACCAAGATCAGATCAGGTATGCTCCAAGATAGAACGCGTATGAGAGAGAGATCGCATGCCATCCTTTTTCTACAATGGAGATGGAGAAGAGTCGCAGACGACTTGTAGTGGTGGGCGGTGATAGCTTTAGCTTTGAGGCGACGTGCAGTGCACTTGTCTTTTAAAGGGCCTTAGCAAGTATAGAGCCCAGCTGTACAGACTTATCGTCTTTTCAATAGACGATAGAAATATATAATTGTAAAATTTTAAAATAAACATATATTTTTTATTTAAAAAATATATAAAAATCTAGCCCTAACCTTGGCTAATAGATGAAAGGCCCGGCCTGACAAATCGTTGGGCCATTCAAAGTACATGCTCCAGCCTGCGCATTTCAGCTCGGCCCACAAGTGCCCCGCCCGGTCATTGCAATTTGTCAGGCCGTATCCAACCAAACATCTGTTGTTTCCTTTGCAATTCTATGGATTACAGAGAATGTACCGTTCTGCGTTGTTTTACATGGTTTATTTACACCTGTAGTATTTTTCTCTCCATATCTCATACATCTCCAAAAGAAACTTGTGCACATGCATTTTTAAAGAGTTTGTACTATTTTTTTTAACAGGACCTCTTTACCCGATCTTCTTTGAAGACCTTTACGGAGAGGTGCAAACCCGGGTTCAAATCCTGAACCGGCGGAGACACTCCTATACGTGTTGTTAGTGAGCCACGCGCTCATTCGCAGTTTGCACTATTTTTAGTACTCCTACTCTTGTTTTTCAGTGCTATGGAGTATCAGTATTATACAGCCGTTATAATGTGCCCTCTCAAGTAAAGTACATGATCATGCAATCTCCTAGGTGAGTCAATCGGTCGGATGAAAAGGATTTGGGATGAGCGTCCGCTCGGTAGCAGGCCGTAATGCAGATCGGATGGATGGACGAATACGGCTTATGAAGCACAGTTCATTCTCACGTTTTACGTACCCCTTGCACTGTCAGTCTGCAGCTGCCAAAATCAGGGAACACAGGTAGGGCAAGATAAATAATGCACCATCATCATGGCAAGCGTGCAACTGTACTCCTAAAGCAGCGTGCTGCTTCCCTGCCAATCTCATCTGCCATGGCCGCAGCGCTGCCGGAACAGTGTGATCAGAGGCGGATAATAGAAGCAGCAAGCAGCCGATGGAGGGATTTATTTGCAGTCACCAAGTGCCTCCCTTGCCTGGCTGATGGCGGCAAATCCGACATGGCCAGCGAGTACCGGCTAGGGCGACGAGGAGGAGCTGGGAACTTTGAACCGTGACGAAGCGCTACATCCAGGACGGGAACCAGAAAACTAACCTAATGGTAATACATCGATGGTTAGGGGTAAGTTTGGTTGAGAGGTAAAGTGGGATATGATAGAGCCGTCTTTGTTTGTAAATGAGATGATTCTCTTTTTTTTTGGTTGGATGGATGGGATAAACTTCTTTTTTTTTATTAGAGTGACGAGAATGGAGGGAGATAAAAATCATCAACTAATTATATTTTTTAATTTTAAATAATAATTATTAATAATACACTAATCAGCATGCACTAACGCGTATTAATATTAATCTTGCCATAGTCATTACTAATTAACAATAAAATATACTAATTAACTCTAATCATACTTTAATTAGCTCATTAATTACCACTAATTAGTACATTAACCATTACAAATTCTAATCTCATAGTAATATATACTAATAAGTAATACAAACATACTATATCACTAATCATTTTACTAATAAGTATAATTAGCAAAGGTGGATGGTTTCGTCCCCCTAATTTGGAAGGATAATTTCATCTAGCATATTGAGAAAATATTTCTTAAGAGGGATAATCTCATCTCTACTGCCTCTGAATCAAACATCACAAAAACAGGAATCACTCTCTTTCATCTTACCACATCTCCTGAACCAAACATACCCGAGGATGCAAGACCCTTCCCTCTCAGCTCCGACGAGGTCATTGGCCGTGGAGAAGGGAGGGGCCGATGGAATTTGGGTTGGAGGGGCGTTGGAGCGAGGTGGAAAACCCTAGGGAGACATGATTTCTTGTTTTAGATAAATGAATGGTTCTTATTCTGATTTCTGCATATTATGCATGCAGTCATCTATAATTATAAAGTTTAAAGTGAAACCCTACATATCAGATGGAACAATAAAAACCACATACGTATTGACATAAGTAGTCCGTAAAACAGACTAAAAAATATATTAAACACAAAGTCGATAATTAACCGACTACCCATACCTAATGTAAACTTTCCGTCGATGTTATCTCTAACCGTCAACATTGGGACCATATTTTTCTGTTCATAAAAATGTGGGTTTTTCTTTAAAACCAGTTCTACTCTGTCATCGAGGAATATTATATTAGCCCACTCGATCAATAACCATTTAATAACTGGACTAGACTAGAATGATCCAAAATTGTAGAATCGGTGTGCTGTGCAAGTCACTGAAGCCTCTTCAAACTTGTGCAGCATTGAACAGTGTTAGCAGATGTGATTTATTGTTCATGGAGCTCTCCCCCTCTGTGGCAAAAAGCATCAGCACGTGGTAGAGGATGCAACCATCCCATCAGATCAACCAAAGAAACTACTCTGGGTCGCTGGCAACGTTTAGCGTGTCCAACATAATGGTAACGTGACCGCGATTTTTTGGTAGATATGACTCTATAGAAATAACGTGATTTTTAATTAAAAAAATTAACTCTTCTTTACATATTATCTAGAGTGGTAGCGTCGGCATATATTAGCGGTTAAGGAGATCTTTACCTATTTTGGATAATAGTTTATACTTCGGATTGAAGCTTCGTCATAGCTCGAGCTAGCCGTTTTATTTTTGTTATTTGTTTTGATCTTTTTTTGACCGGTGCACCTTACTCTACAGAAATAAAAAATAAACTCTCATATATTTATATCATCCTAATATAACACTAATAATCAATAAAATTTACTTTATCAAAAGCAACCCCACAATCATCTTTCCTCCAAATCAATCTACAAGTATATTTTTGGCAAGTCCATGGGCAGGTTGAGCAACAACTAAACATGTCTAAATGGACCTATTAGACCAGTCTGGCTAGGCACAGTCTGACAGGGCTGCTTAGTTAAATGAGTCATGTCATATCGGCCTGTGTGGCACATCCTCGATCCACAGTACAGCCCGTCAGTCATCGTGCTGTGATGGTTAGCCCATCAGACACACGGTGGAGGTACGACCAGCCCGGCGAGCATTTTGGAGGCACGACCGGGCCAATAGCACTCTGAAAATATAAAAAATAGCTAAAATTTCCAAAAAAATAAAAATATAGAAAATAGATAAAAATAAGTTTTATTGATTGGTTGCCTCCTTAAAAATCTTTCTACTAAAAGAAAAAAAGAGTACAACCTTTACTCTAAAAATTAAATGGTTTCTTTAGAAACTCCAGAATTTTACTTGTAATATTTAATATACTTACTCAAACGTCTCGTTCTATTTATAGACCTGGCACTTAATTCATGACTGCATATATTATACTTAGTAAATCTTACTTGTTCCCTCTAATTTTCTAAAGACCTTTTCCAAAATATTGTCACACCCATGACTATGTACGTGAATTCTCGGTGTCTTGATACATGAAAGATGGAAATATGGAATTATTTTGTTGAAGTAGGCAAGTGGCTTTGGATAGCAAGTGGTTTTGTTGGTCACTAGGAGGGAGTTTGGTATGGTGGCTCCTTAAGTGGCTCGTGGCTATATATAGGCTAAGATGAGAGATTTGAGAGGTAAGTGGTGGGTCCCGATGTTTTTTAAATAAATAAAAATTATAAAAAATATAAATAATAAAGACACATAATTAATTATAAAAATAAGCTTTATTGATAGGTTATATCATTAAAAATCTTTCTAGCAAAGGAAAAAAGAGCATAACCTAGCTTAGTAAATTGAAAATTACACGTTCTCATCAACATCTTAGATATAAATATTTGAATGAAGCTTCAAGCTCAATGTTCTCTGTAGTGTGTTATATTCGTGTTTCCGCTTGTTCCCAATCTTATACTATAGTGAACATTTTCACCATCTCACTTTACAGACTTTTCTCTCTTCGATTATCCTTCTAGTAAAACTAAAAGTAGCCTCAGAAGAAACTATAGATACGAGAACCGTTAATAAATCTCGTGCTAATAATAAAAGCACTGGATAATTTATCTTGTGATCATACCACCATTGCAATATGTTGAAGTTTTCTTGTTCATGACTGATAAGATCACTATCGATGAAAGTATTTAGCTCCACTCAGGATGTTAGAATTCCAACGCTCGTAGATGATCGTGATGAAGAGTCTGAACTTCTTAATCAAAAACCTCCACCAAATATTTTTTCCCATGTTGTTATATTCTTACTGGTTGTGGGTGCTAGTGGAGGTCGTTACAAGAGAACTTTGTCATATTTTATTTTATATTTATTATAAACTTTGAATAACTTAAAATAAATATTAGTATAATAATTAGAATAATTGTGGCCAAGAGCATTACATAGAATTGAGAGAATTCTACAGAAAGCTGTAATTTTAGCTCTAGGATCTAAAATAAAGGCAAAGACGTATAATAAAGGAATTTTATATTTACTGTAAACTTTGAATAATTTAGAACGAATATTAATATAATAATTAGAATAATCGTGGCCAAGAGCATCATATATAATTGAGAGAACCCTATAGAAAACTACAATTTTAGCTCTATGATCTAAAATAAAAGCAAAGACGTAAAAAAATGAATTTCTTTCTAATACTTTAAAATTTAGATTTCATAGGAACTACATAATCTCTTAGAATATTATCATTTTCATAGCTATTTAAATGAGTAGCAATTTCAATAATATTATGCACTACTAAATAAGATGTTGGATAATACACTCATGATAAACTCACAATTGAATCATAAAAAAATTCAACAAACTCTAGTATTCTTTCGGCAACATACTAATATGCTTCTGTGAGTAAAGTGTGACCCCCATGCTGATAATAGTATGTATGAATAAACACATCAAATGTGCTCTTATATGGTACAATATTTTTTAGCATCAAGAAAGTAAAGTTTCATCTTACCGGCATGTCTACAGTAAACATACGTGGACGCATACCCATCGCAACACAATATTGCTTATATAATGCAATTCGTTGGTTAGAGGAGTACAAAAATCGTTTAGGTATTGCAACAACCTTATCAAACCGGATTTTATTATAAGATTGATAATACGACAAGCACAACGTTGATGTAACAAGAAAGATTCAGCATCAGCATGTGTACTAAACAACGGAGTAAGAATATCTATTACTCTAGAGTTTGCACCGGTATTATCTAAAGTGATAGAAAATATTTTATTTGTGACACCAAAGTCTTCAACTACTTGAGATATTTTTTTTCAGCAATATTTTCACCAGTATGCGCATTGTCAATCAACCGGAAACCTATTATTCTTTTTTCTACTTTCCAATTATTATTAACAAAATGAGCAACCACACTAAGATAATCCTCTCTAGCTCTACCTGCCCATATGTCCGAGATCAAAGCTACTGAAAATATACATGTTTGCAATATTTCTTTAAACATGCTACGACATGTATTGTAGTATTTTACTATATCTCTACTAGTTGTCTGTCTAGAAACATACATGAACCTAGGATTATGAAATTGCTTAATATAATCCTCAAATGTAGCAGACACACCGATGTTGAATGGTAGATCCGCTCTTGCAATGAAGCGGCATAGCTTTTTTCGAGCACTGGCGAAGTCATATTCCCAATGACGAACAGAGCCATCAGGTTATACTGCAATACTATCTGCTTCATGGTTACTCCACTCTTTCGCTTACAAGTTGTGGCGTGCCTCTTCAAGTGTCCCGTTCGACTTAAAGATTTTGCAGATAATTCATTTTTGCAAATATAACACTTAGCATATATGACATTTACGTTGTCTTCCTCTTTGTAGATCTTTTCGAAGCCTTTTCGAACTTTGGAAGTAGTGGCTCTTGATCTTTTAGAACCGGTGCTTGCTGACGTGTGTCCACTTGTAGAGCTTGACAATGGAGGAGCTACTAAAGGGTCACCGTCGGGTCCGTCACCTACAACACCGCTATCAAATAAGTCGTAGTCCAATTCGAGTCCTTGAAGAAAAAAATCATGATCGATTGACGTATTGTCATGATCATGATCACCGGCATCCATGTTTAATGTCGAATGGAAAATTCAAATGTTCGAAGTTAAAAATAATCAAATAACAAACAAAGAATGTAAGAAACAAGAAAGAACATCGATTCACAAAATCACCAAGATTTCTTCAAGATGGTAGGATGAGGGTGTTGGAATTTCTTAGATTTTTGGCAATAATTTAAACTAAAGTTGTCGAATTATAGCAAATTCTTAGAAACTTTGAGGCAAGAATGAGAGAAGGAAATAAGAGAGTAAATGTTGTTGCTAGTTTGGAATAGAAGGGCAGGGTGATTCTCTATCTATAGCTGAAAAATGGTGATTTTGTAATTTTTTTTAATTTTTTAGAGCCCAAACGATTACAAAATTCAAAATAAATAGGCTAACGGATTAAATGGGCCAGACGATGCACATTCAACCCATTAACCCGGTCGTGCCTCCACACGTCTGGCCGGGCCACCCGTGCCGACCATGCCCCACCGAGCCGACCCTATACGCAACGGCTCTTGGCTGATCGTGTCGTGCCGAGCCAATCGTGCTAGGCCGTGCCAGACCGAGCCATTACCGTGCTATGCCTGACGGGCTGGCCGTGTCGCCCAGACGTATTGAGCCGTGCTCGGGCCATTTGTGTCATGCCTGTGCCAGCTCGGATAAGGCTATACTTATGCCGACCTAACTCAGTCCGACCATACCGTGCGGCCCTCGATCTAGACATGACCTATAACATCATATCGCACTCAGTATGTAGGTTCCATTTAGACAGCTTTAACAGCAACAAGGGTTGGAGAAATCATCAGCAGCCAGCCTGACCCCAGCCTGCCAGTAGACACTACTCGTAGTACTGTACCTCCTACAGGAGAACAGGAGACAACAGGGCACGGTCTCTGCTGCGAGAAGAGGACTACTCATTTGCGAGTTATCCTGGGCCCCTGGGACAAAAAAAGATAGGGAGAGCAGACGAGAAAAAAGTTTAGTAGTAGGATAGAGATAGAGGGAGACCCATCCCTCATCACGCCAATGGATGAGGCAACAAGTTCAGAGCTGTCACCTTCTCTTCTCTCCCGAGACCATAATGAGTAAGGGCACCCCTAATGTGTGTAAAAAATGAGTAAGGGCACCCCTAAAATCAAAAGATGATCTTAGTATCCGGTCTTACATATTACAGGAGGTAATCTTAAGGTTTATATTGCTATGACCGGTCTTTAAATTTAACATCAGCCTCAAAGGATAAAATATTGTTCTACATTGATTCCTCTCTCTCTCCCTTCTTAGAGTCCTTATGAAGAATTTCTTTATTTTTCATATGGGATCTACCTTAGAGTTGATCTGAATCTTAAAGGTAACACATACAGGCTTTAAACTAAACCAGCATACGTGGGATCGGCTTATTGAGATCTTAAACACTGGTGATGCCCTAAGAAGCATCCTGTTTGAGGATAATGCTGAGATGGGCAAATTAAGGCCTTGAATGTGATGTTTTCCTACAAGATTGGCTGATTACCCTGTTTGGAAATGTGACTAGGAAGCAATCAAGGCACTACATTACCTATCGGAGTACTACTAACAATTCTTTCTTGCTCCATATTTTATTCTCAACAAATGATAAAAATAGAAAAAATGAAGCACGGCAACTAGTTTGCATAACCAATGCAGAAAAAAGGCATCTTAATTTTGAGTGAGGTCAGCCAAGAAGCTAAAAAGAAGACTCAGCAAAGAACTACTAGTGAAGTGGGATTGCTTGATGGGGATGGCGAACTCACAAAATACCCAAATTCTCACTCGTGGAATGTGATTTGTACGGAAGGATAATGGCACCCATGGAAGCAATAAGAACTAATAAACACACAAACATGAGAAATCTACCATGAAACTAAGCCAACATTAGTAACTATCACTATGGAGATTTCTAGCAATTAGTGATCAGAAATGTTTTCCTTTTCATATCTCATAATTGACCAAATTGAGCAGCTAGCTAAAGAGGCAAAAGAACTAGGCAAGAGGCTCTAAGTAAGATCTAGTGATACTCTAGCTCTGCAAATTTGCTCTCAAACTTCAACGGCCTGAAGTCTGAATTGGGCGCCAAGCGGATGCAGTGAGCAGGCAGAGATCCTTCCAGCCGAGCTTCAGAGCACCGTTCTCCTCAACGAGCGTGTACCCGTCGGAGGGGAACATGCCGAGCAGCAGCGAGGCCTGCGCCGCCGCACTGCCTGCGAGCGACGCCGCACGGAACCCCGACTGCGCAAGCTTCTCGCGCCAGCTCCCGAACTTGACGTCGCCCGTGCGCGCCGGGCCGCCCACGGCCAGCACGTTGCGGATCTCCCTCGACAGCAGCTGCTGCTCCACGACATGCCGCTCCGGGCTGTCCTCGCCGTAGCTCGCGTCCAGCGAGTCGAACAGCGCGGAGTAGTAGTGGATGGCCTCGACGAAACGCGCCAGGAAGGAGCCTGAGTGGCTGAGGTCCTGCTCCACCATTGTCACCACCTTCGGTGCCAACCTGATCAATCCAGCGGTCCACAGAGGCAGCATCAGTACATGCATTTTATGGCAATTCAATTAGAGTAGGACAAGAGTCACTCGACCAGCAACATTTAGCATTTTAATGATGCATCAAGTCAAGGACATCTCGATTGATCACTTGGTTCCCCAAGAACATGGGGCAGATATGTGGCGGTCCAGTCCACTAGAGAAAGCTGACACCTCTATATGCTTTTGAGCTTAGCTTCGTGATCTAGTATTAAGAACTGGCGATTAGTAGAAGATGACAGTCATTCCATTCTAGTAATCATCATTTCCGGCACTTGGAACTAGAAAGTGGGAGCCTTTTGGCATGAAAAGTTGGTCATGATGATGATAAGAATTTTCAGCTCGCTCTTAGTGATCCACTAACCAAATGCGAACCGAAATCTTTTCTGGTTCTCGGATCACCAGAGACCATGGAAGAGATCACCACAAAAGCAATAGAAAGATGCAACCTTTTTAGCCTAGAAAGTCGGTCATAATAACAAACTTTTAGAGCTCCAAAACGCAATTTTTTTACTATTAAACCGATGAAGAATAGTTGTACTAGATGTACGACGATTGATGCTTGACACAATATCACATTGGTTAGCTAAAGTGTTCCCTGAAAAGGACTCATGATAACACCAAGATTTGACATGGAAGCAAGCGCAATGGAAATGGAAACGTACCTCTGGATGAGCCAGAGCGTGTTGGAGTCGGAGCCGGTGACATCGTAGAGCGAGTGGTGTAGCCAGTGGACGGCGACGGCCTCGCGCCGCGTGATGGCCAGCTTCTCCGGGTCAACATTCCCGGCCTTCTCCGCCACCGCGCAGAACTGGAACGGCAGCCCCAGCGTGTCGGCGAAGTCCGAGAGCCGCTTCCCTGTGGCCTCGAGCGCCTCCATGGACGTGCCCAGCCCGGTGAGCCTGACCCTGGGCGGGCCGCCGGGGCGGGAGGCGAGGATGTGGAAGAGCCCCGGCCACTGCAGCCCCTGCATGATGTCGAGGTCGATGATGTGGACGCGCTCCTCCCGCTCGAACGCCTCCTGGATGGCCTGGTTCGCCGTGAAATGCGAGAACTTGACGAAGGGGCTGATGCCGTTGAACACCTGGAACGCGGCGGAGACGCGGCCGTGGAGGCGGGCCGCGGCGGGGGACGCGGGCGGCAGCGGCGCGTACAGGCCGAGACAGGAGCTGACGAGGCGCGCAGACATGGCCTCCGCGAAGTAGGCGGCGACGCGCTGCGTGGAGGTGCCGAACGGCGTGGCGAGCTCGGCGATCTCCAGCAGCGTCTGGTGCGCGTCGTCGAGGTTGTCCGCGTTCACGGACTCGGCGCACTGCAGCAGCAGCGTCAGGAGGTGCAGCCCCTCCTCGTCACGCTGCTTCCGCCGCTGCTCTTCTTTCCTCTCCTTCGCGGCCGCAGCAGCGGCCGCTGCGGCGGCCGCGGCTGCGGCGGCAGTTTCCTCCGCGGTGGGGGCCTTTGGCGACTGCGGCAGCGGGTTCGGCTCCTCCTGACACCGCAGCTCCTGGTGGCGCTTGTCTGGAAGCGGGGCAGGGGGAGGGAGCGCCGCGACCGTTGGGGCGGCGGGTGTCGTGTTATGTAGGAGGGAAGGAGGATGGGGAGGCGGCGGCAGGGCGGGGTCGGCTGTGAGGAGAGAGCGGAGGCGGAGCTCGAGGAGGGAGGCGAGTCCGGGGTTGCAGGGGTGGATGATCTCGCGGACGTTGTGGATAAGCTGCGTGACGGAGACCGCCGCGCCGCTGCTCCCGATGATGTCGCGGATGATGCCGTCCACCCATGCCGTTGTCGACGACGCCACCTCGCCCGCCTGTTCTTGCGCCGGGGGTGCGGCGGCGTCTATCTCCGGGTGCTGATGGAACGCGGGAAGCTGAGTGGGCAACGCGGGCAGCTGCGCGCTGGAGTCCGACGGCGGCGGCGCACCAGCGGCGGCGGTGACGTCGGAGAGGTCGCCGGTGACGTGGCGCCGCGGCGGCGGCAGGTCCATGTCGGGCGCGGGGCGCTTGCGGACCATGGCGGCGGCGGGTTCTTGGTGGTGATCTAGATGTTGGATGCAGCGGAGGAGGATGTGGTCTTGGGAGGGGAGGTGTGTAGAGGGGAGCGGTGGCAATAAGGAATGAGAGGAGGAGGTGATGGTGGCATGAGAATAAGAGTGGGAGGCGGCGGCAGAGGAGGAGGACGAGGGGAAGAGGAGGAGGGAGGAGGAGCCCATCTACAAACGCCAAGGGGAACACGCCGCGCGCGTGGCGATCGATCAACCCAGCGCGGGAGGAGCAGCTGGGATTTTTATGTGATTTGGCACCACGCGCGGCTGCTGCTGATGCAGCGGAAGTGGTGAGGCGAGGCGAGAGGTGGGAGCGGATCAGTGGAGTAGGAGTAGATGGAGGAGTGAAGAGGAAGACGCCGATGGGAGACGAACAAGAGCGTGAGCACAAGGGAGGGGTTTATAGCCTGATTTGCTTGCCTTGGGCTCTGTGCTTATCTCACTCCTATTTTTCATTTTCACTTTACCATTGCCACAATTATTAAATGTTGTATCCACGGCACAATCCACATTGTTTGCACGGTGGACAAAATACAGTTTAGTTTCGATCACTAGTACATGTATAAAATCTAATAAAACATATCGATACAAAAAATATTATTTAAGGCAATGCTACACATATAACAGTTCATGTTCCAATGAAAATAATTTAAAATACGTTGGCCAAAAGTTTTAACAGCGTGTGTGGTTCAAGGATTGAGTCCATCTGGCATTTTTAACCTAAGCTAAGCTAGTAGTGGTTGTCTCGTCGGTCATTTTTAATCTAAGCTAGTAGTGGTTGTCTCGTCGGTCATTTTTGAGGAGCGAATTGGTCGTGAAGATTGCCCTGAGGTTGTGGGAACTCTAAGCAGAACATCTTAGCGACCGACGACGTGATCTCGTGATACATACCAAATAGCGACGTGGATTCGGTTTTTGAATTCCTCGTGACCCAAAGAAAACACGTTGTAAATGTTTGCTCGCACATGTAAGCGACATTATGGATATTGATGCGGTCTCTGCTATGGAATTTTGACTTTTATAAGGAAAAAAAGACATTTAAAACTTGGAAAATTACTATGTTGCGGAAATAATTTCATGAGAAATCCAATGATACTAGTGCTTTCATTTGACCGAACCAAAATTATTATCTTAGCGCAAGTTTCTCGTCCGACGGACACGTTGACCTGTGCAAAACTCAATCTCAACCGCCGTTTTCTGATGCGTGGTTCCATGATCTCCTTCCCAAGCTCTTTAGAAATTAGGACCACAACTTTACCCTTGGATGGATGTTAATCTCTTCCTGCCTTTACCCTTGAAGATGTACTCCACCGGTTTCTGGAGATATTAGGGAGGGATGAATTAGGATATTTAAAAATTATTTTAATTGATTTTAAAAAAAATTATAAAATAAATTTATATTAATTTTTATCTAAATATGTTCTAGATTTATTTAGTGTGCCTATTCTACTGCTCAAAAGGTTTGTAATCTATAACCAATCCTAAAAAACTACTGAGGAAAGTAAATACGCAAAGATAGATTGAATGTAAACACAGAAGCATAAGGATGGTAGAGAAAATAAATTCGGTATAAAAGATTTTTATCCTATGATATCAATAGCATAAATGTTACTTCTAGTCCACGTTAAAGCTACACCAAAGATATACTCTCGAACGACACCCAGTCACAGCTCTTGAGCCACCAAGATCTCAAGACGAATGAGCCACAAAGCCACCAAGTCAAGATTTCACCATAAACCTCTCTTCCGGTCACTTGTCATCGTGATCACTTTGGTGCTTGAGTCACCAAGGCAAAGATCTCCATATCTTTGTACACATATCTTGTCGCCATTCTACATCAAGTCAAAGGGTCAACAAACTTGAGCAACTCTGGCTCAAGTTGCCGACAAGTCACTAAGACTCTAAGGCGTTGGTGTACCACTTAGTACAAGCTATAATCACTCATAGATCCCTTCTTCAAGTTGCAGCACCTAACTACAACTCACTCTATACCTATAAGCACTAATCAATCACTAATATTATGCTTAATTATCCTGTACGATCACTTTAAATACTTGGTGGTTTGAATGTCTTCTTAAGTGTCTTTGTGTTTCTCTAGACTTTAGCACCTTAAAATAACCAAATGAGTGGGTATTTATAGCCTCAAACCCGCTAATTAGCCGTTGCCCCCAACGGTTCAACTTTACTGTAATCACTGGATATTCCGGTGTTAATAGTCATACCATCACCAGAACATCCGGTGAATACATCCTCAGAACTAGCCGTTAGACTTTCACTCAAAGCCTCTGTGAACATCGGACACTCTAGTGTGTACTTCATCTCCATCACCGGACTATCCGATGAGTTATTCTAAGCCAGACTGCGTCACCTCTTCTCTGTGCAAAACACTCCAATGTAAACCTCCGGTGCACTTTCTCTTGACACCAGACCATTTGGCTTGTTGTTCTTTGATCTTCAACACTTGCAACCCTCTCTGCAAGAATTGCTCCATTGTATATCTTTTGCTGATCACCGAACCTTCTGGTAAGTTCAACTTCTTCTGTCCTGAGCCAAAATAGAATTGCTCCAGTGTATATCTTTTGCTGATCACCGAACCTTCTGGTAAGTTCAACTTCTTCTGTCCTGAGCCAAAATACTCTGATCTGTACCTTCTTTATCAACACCGGACTATCCGGTAGCTTCTTCAGTTCTGCTCTTCTATGCAGATAAAGCTCCAGTGCAACATCTTGCTGAGCACCAGATTATTTTCCACTAGCAAGATCATAATTGTCACATTTTCACTACAATCCATCTCTTTCTCTATTGTCACTATCTCTCTTGATCGACCTATACAAGAGTTTCTCCATTACTACTTTTGATACTAAGTGTAGATGGATCTTCCTTTATCAACCTTAGTATCTTGCTTGTTCTCCACTAGCAAGATCACAATTGATTATAATCATAATCTAATAGGATTATAGTGAAAATAGTCCTATTAATAGCAATTATGATTTTGTTAGTGGAGAACAAGTAAGATCATTTTCGCTACATATAATAATATAGATTAATTAGTGCAGTTAGTTGTATGACAAATACAATTGATTTTGAACCAGAGGCATTGGGCTTGTAGAGGAGGTTTAGAAAATCTTATAGCTGTATGGACTAGTTGGATAATTATTATCACCGGTACATAATTTTTCTTTCTTCGTACTTTGTAGTCAGTCAGTCATTTGAATTTTCCTCGGCTTGTAGCCGACATATCGGAGATGAGGAAGCGGGCGGAGGACGGGACGGAGGATAATTAGCGCAGAAATAGATTAATTAGCGCAGCGACAGATCGGATTGGATGCCAGGTAGAGGTGGAGGCGGGTAGGGCTCGGGAGTGAGCAACCTGGCCGACAGGGAAGAGAGAGAAAGCCCAAGCGCGTGATGGAGGAAGAAGAAAGAACAAAAACTGCCGATACAGGTCAGACGACCCACGTTAATCGACCTTAGAAACTGGAAATTTCAGGCAGTTGAATATGGCATTTCCCATTTTCTTTACACCATCTACTTTTCTGTGCTATGTAATCGCATGTCGCATCACGGCTTGATTGGACGTGCGTGTTGGCTAGCGCTCTCCTACATCAAAATGCTAGTGGTCTCAGCCTTGAAAGGAATCCTACTCCAACTTTGCACGTAGCTACACTCGTGTAACCTGAGGTCGAAACGTTGTTGTCTACGGGTCTTTTAGCAAGTCTTTCGTTGCTCTTCGTCCATGCATTCCTCTTTTGACCACGGCATGTCTGAATCATAAGCTGGGGTCGTGAGATCCTCATCTCCCTCTGCCCATCCTAATGCGATCCCGGTAGGAGTAGTTTTTAACAGGACCAAATGACCTGTGGTGTCTCGATGGGTGTCTGGCTTTGTTTGTCACCATTTCGCTATCAGCGCGAGGACCAAGGCACTACTCACACGGCTCCATTCCCTCCATGATCGGCAAAGATCGAGGCATGGGAATACGAGCTGGGCAGACCGTTGCGACCAGCGAGTTCCCTCTGTTTCTTTCTTTCGGCTCTGTACGCTTCCCTTCCATCTGCACCAACCTTCTGCCTGTCTCGGCGTGAAGAACAACCTCCTTGCTTGACTAGAGACTGTTTTGCCATGAAATGCCGAAGAGAACCAAAGATGGCCATCACCATGCAATGGTTCCCAATGCCAAAATTAACACCATTCGAACATTATCGTCTCTACAATCGAGTGTGCTATCAGTGAATCGATCGATACCCAAACATTATCGCCTGGCTTCGATTTGTAAAGCTTCTTTCTTTCGAAACAGTGTAGGCCTGGCATGGGATATGATGCTGCTGCGTGCGTATGCTTGCAGTTTGTTCCGCATGCAGTAGTAGCACGCGAGTGGTTTGCTGGACCCTGCAATGCATGCACATCGATCCATGCATCGATCGGCACATGCATGTACGTAGTACGTGGACCATCTCCGGTTTCCTGTCCGCCGCTGCAGCAACGCCCGTGTACCACTCCTACGGCATACTACTACAAGCTGATCGAAATGCTAGATGTCTACAAGTCCGGCTGGCTTTTGAGTTTTGGCTCTTGCAGTTGAAATGTATTGGAGTACCGTTCCTTTTTTACTAGTGTTTTTTTTGAGTCGTCTAGATCGAGAGTCTGTCTACTACTGGTACAGTTGTGTGAAGGGGTAGCAGTAGCAGTAGCAGTAGCAGTACAACGAGACCATTTATGGGATTTGCAAAAAGGTTGGTGCTTTGAGGATTGGACCCCGGCTTTCCAGTGCTGTCTTCACTTGCATGTGTGGCCTCGTTCCTGTTTTCCACACGAAAAGGGTCTCGCCTTTTCTTGCCCCCTTTTCGTCACTCGTCCTTGTTCTCATTGCATGCTCTGGCGGCCTCAGTTGGACTGCATCTGCATCTGCATTTGCATCTGCATGCATGCTCGATTAATTGCTCGGGGCTTGCGACTTCGTCTCCTTCTCCTGGAAGCACCGCTTGCTCGATCCATGGAGTATATGGGCATATGGGCTACAACTAGCTGATTGCCTGATTCCCGGGAACTAATATGTGGAGTATATTTTTAGAAAATGAATAAAAGTATCCGGCTTTTTCATCGTGATTATTACAATATTTTGTTGTACGTAGCCAAACGCATAAGAAATAATAAAGGTGTCATGAAGCTAGTAATTTATAACTATATGACCATCTATATTTGATAAAGAGCTCTATTATCATCATATTTAACATATTGAATGCCTTCAGAAAGTCTCCCTTTGTTCTTTTCTATGTAACAGTCTCCAAAAACTTAGCGAGTATGTACCTCTGAAAAGTGTCTGCATAAATAACATTTATTTTCTATGAGCCAAATAGCTAAAAAATAGCTACTGTCTCAACTAAGATTATTATCTTATTTTTGCTTCCTATCTCACGTAATCATGTACTTATCATATGTGAAATGTTACTAGGTTTCTTAATTCCTAAGACAATTCTAACTATATACCAGATTGTATTAGCTAGAGAGCATTCAAAGCAAAAGTGTTATATTTTTATTATGATTATAAAAGGAGCACTTGAGGCTGCCCTTCTAGTTTCTTTTGGCCAGGCTATCGTTGGTCAAAATAACATCATGTCCTATATACCATAAGAAATTTTTTTTATCTTTAATGGGAGCTTAAGTTGTCAAAGCCACTTGTTAAAGATGCTGATGGGGTGGTTTAGCAATTGCTTATACACTGATTGGACCGTAAATTGTCCCTTCTCCTGTAGTTCCCATATGTAACTATCTCTATCATTAGATAGTTGAATATGAACAAGTTGCAACGTCATTTGTTGCCATTCATTTAGCTTATCCCCTGTGATGGGTCGACAGAATGATAAATTAAAAGATATGCATCTCATAACTTCCGCGACTATGGTTTGTTTATGTCTCACCACATTGTACAACGAGAAAAAATATTGACTTAGTGGGCATTTTCCCAGCCGAGTATCATTCTAGAACCGAGTTTGTTTGCCATTCTGTACATGAAAAGACCCTATTTGAGGAACTCATTTTTAATCTTCATTATACCATACCAGAAGTGAGAGCCTCTTGGTTGTCCCTGGACTTGAGTGAGCTCTTTTAATCCAAGATATTTATTCCTGAGCAGTTATTGTCAAACCCTATCTTCATTAAGTAGCTTGAATAGCCATTTGCTCAGGAGACAGATATTTTTGACCGAAAGGTTGGTAATTCCCAAACCCCCTTGGTCCCTGGGTTGACAAGGAATATCCCAACGTGCTAGTCTATATTTTTTTGTGATCATTTCCTTACCAGAAGAACCTAGATCGCAGGTAATCCAACCTTTTTAGGACTCCACGTGCGATCTCGAAGAATGACATCATAAAAATAGGAAGATTGCCGAGGACCGAATTTAGGAGCACTAAGCGGCCTCCAGCAGACATCATCTTCATTTTTCAACTGCTCAACTTCCGTTCAAACCTTTCTTCAAGCCCTTCTAATCGCTATTTCTTAATTTTCGGTTATGCATTGGAATAGCAAGGTATTTAAAAGGATATGTTTTAGTATTGCACTAAATAAATATGTGTATTGGTCTTCGCATTCCTTTGCCTCTTCATAACAGTACAACTCACTTTTGTGGAAGTTTATTTTCAATCTCGAGAGTTGCTCAAACACACATAGGATGAGCTTCATATTATTGGCATGTTCCAAATTATGGTTTATGAAAATAATGATGTCATCCGCAATTTGCAATATAGACAGATCATCATCTATCAAATATGGAATAACTCATGTTACTTGTCCATAAGTTTTTGCTCTAGATATTAATATTAAAAGTATATCAGCTACAATATTAAAAAAGATGGGTGATAGAGGGTCACATTGTCTAAGTCTGTTAGTGGCCGCTTTGTTGAGAATCTTAAAGTTGATATTTAACAAATATATTGGACGGTAATCTTGGATTTTCAAGACCTCATTTGTTTTAGAGATAAGTGTTATGAACCCAAAATTTTGGCTATGTATGGCCAATTACCTCCGTGGAAATAAGATAATATTGCCATGAGGTCACACTTGATTACTTTCCAAAATACTTAATAGAATTCAGCCGGAAAACCATCAAAATCTGGAGCTTTATTTTTCTCCCTCTAAAATATCGTATACCTCACCACTTCTTCTTTAATGGGTGTTTTAAGGATATCGTTTTCTTCTTCACTTAATTAGGGTATATCATTTATGTATGACTCGTCAATTGTAAAAGTATTATGCTCTTACGTGTCAAATAACCTCTTATAATATTTAATGATGTACTTTTTTGAAGTATATGGGTGTGGGAGATGCAAAATCGAGGGAAAATCATGGAGATTGAGGAGCAAACTTTTGGTTCCAACCCACCATTTTTACTTGATTCCAAGAATCCTTATACAGCAAAGAAGACAGCTTTTCGCAGGCAGCAAACCGAGACGAGCCACGGCCTTTCATTTAGTACCCGTCTTTTTTCTCTCCCACGGCCGGCCACAATGTGGCATCGCATTTTTTTTCCTTTAATAAGTTGTATATATTAGGCAGCGGTGGATCTTCAAGAGTAGAAGGGGCTCAAGCCTTCTACCGGCTGCCACTCCTTGTAGCCTCCGAAGCTCTCCCTCTATTTTTTACAAGAGAAGGAGAAAAAGAGAGGTGAAGTGGAGGAGGAAGATCAGTCCCTTTCTATAACTTTACTGTGTTAGCCACTGCCACCCCTTTTGTTCTCTAAACTTTGCTCTTCCTTAATTGAAAGGTACATCTCCTGCCACTTTTGTTAAAAAAAACAAAACAAACCAGGAGCCAATGCAGACTCCATTGTCTGAGCTGCTGGCTCCGACTGCCGCTATTGTTTGGCTGTATGCTGCTGCAAAATGGTGAGGAGCGTCGAGGGCCGAGACAAGCTGAAGCTCACTGATCACTACTCCTACGTACTGTTCTTCACTCATCTCGCACTGGAAAGCAGGCAGGACAGCTGAATAATAAATAAAGAGGACTTTTACAGTACACCTAAATGAGTGTATACCGTCCATTTTCTTCATCCGGTGGTTTAGATTGGCCTAATGATACTCTATCGCCTATCAGTATCATAGGTATCATTAAAGAGTATCATGGGTATCATAAGGGTAGGATTGGAAAAAAAATTATGATAAACTTGTAAATTATATGTTTAATTAGGGAATGTCAAAATATTAGTTTATTCTTCGTTTTCACTTATTCTGTTCATTTCATTTATTAGGGTTTCCATCCTCCGTCGATCGGTCGATGATGGGTAGCGAAGGTTCAAAATCCGATCAGTCAATGACGTATATACCTCTAAGGGTATCAAGATAATTACAATAATACCTACTAAAATAGATGGTTAGATCACAACAATGATACTCTCTACTATCTAGTATTATAGTGTACCGTAAAGATTCTCTAAATAAATGACTGCAATCCTCGGTTGTGCACGTACTCCTTCCCCTGCAGACCACAATAATCATGTTCACAATGGTGTGCTATGTTTAGCATAATTTATTACTGACTTAAGTTTCTCGGAAGCTATAAGGTGAAATAAACAGTTTTTTTTAAATGCTAAAAAGTTAGTTTCTGATGAAATGAACTAAAAGTTGATAAGCTGACTGAGAGTGATTTTTATGAAAAGTTATTATGCTGAGAACTTAAAATTTTCTCGTAAAAACCAACAGTTTTTTTTTTCATAAGCCATAATCAGCTTTCAGCAAAAACCGTTTTTCAATAAAAACTTATATGTTTTAGCTGTACCAAACAAGATCTATATTGTTCCCATCAATTCCCTTCATCACAGCAGCAACCACTCATCATGCTCTGGCTCTGCTCAGCTCAATTCCCTTTGTAATATGAAATATTTAAATTTTTATTACTCTACCAGAGTGGTAATTCTTCACTAAAAATGGCAAATGAGTCATCATAAGTCTATGATAGTAGATCCAATAGCAAATTTGCCACTCTACTGAATGACAGGGTGGCAAAAAATCAAATGCCCCTTAATCTTGTCCATTACATACTTTTTCATCGTGGATTCTAAACCCGCGTTAGATCATAAAGGTACCATATGTGGCATTGTTTACCTCTCACTAGGTTCGGTGGAATCTTATTAGGAATCAACTTGCCTCTTGTGAACGTCGGTGGAATCTTATTAGGAGTCAACTTGCCTCTTTTGACGTCGTTCACATTTCATGGGGAATTTTATATTAAATTCTATTTTCAGAATAAAGCTGATCACTTTTAATGGAGTCTCTATGGCTGTGTATGGACCAGCTCAAGATGATTTTAAATATAGCTTCCTAGAAGAACTTGTCAATGTCTTTTGGTAATTTCAATATCTTAAGATATCAATAAGAAAAAAATAATGATTGGTTCGAAAACATATGGTCTTTTCTATTCAATGCAGTCATCGATAGTTTGGATCTTAGGGAAATTGAACTGTCAGGCTGTCAATACACCTGGTCCAATAACCTTCCAACTCCTATGTTCGAAAAGCTTGATCGAGCAATGATGACCACCAAGTGGGAATCAAAATATCCACTGGCCCACTTTATCAGACCATGTTCCCATCCTTCTAGACATCAGAGACTCATTCGATGGGGTGGGCTAAAACCATTCAAGTTCGAATTGGGTTGGCAGAAATGTGAGGATTCAAAGAACGCGTCTCGAAGATGTGGAATCGACCATCTACAGGTCAAAAGCACATGCAAAAGTGGACACATAAACTCAGCTCACTGAGACGTAATCTCAGAGGCTGGGTAGTGAACACCACTGGCGTGTACAAACAGGAGAAGAAAAAACAATTGGAAATAATTGATAACCTAGACAGAATATTCGAGATACCGGGGCTGGCCGATCTAGAAATTGATAGAAAAATCAGGCTAATGAGAAGCTGGTTAAAATCCTCCATGAAGAAGAGATAAAATGGTACCAAAGAGCAAAAGTGGATCAAATTCTTTATGGTGATAGTAATACAAAATATTTCCAATCATTTAGAAATGGGAAGCATAGGAAAAATTGTATTTACTGCTTGGAACAAGACGAAGGTATAATCGAAGGCGACTCGCAAATTGAGGCGTACGCTACAAAATACTACAAACAACTTTCCGATCCACTAGAGAATAATGACTTCTCATTTATTACAACATGAAGAGAGGACATCCCTGATGTGATAGATGCCGAAAATGACATCCTATCGGCCCCCTTCACGAAAAATGAAGTGTGCAAAGAGATTTTCTAAATGGAGCACAATAAACCTCCATGTTATGATAGATTTCCTACAGAGTTCTATCATGCTTTCTAGGACATCATCATGGAACTAGTTCTTAAGATCAAAGAAGCATATCGCATACAACAATATAGGCCGATACGCTTGTTGAATGTGAGCTTCAAGATTTTGACAAAAGTGGCCACAAATCACATAAATAGCATAGTAGCTTAGATAATTCGACCCACTCAAACTGCATTTATGCGAGGAAAGAATATCTTAGAAGGGGTTGCCATCCTACATGAGACTATTCCTGAACTTCACCATAAGATGATGAATGGAGTCCTTTTCAAAATATATTTCGAAAAGTCTTATGACAAAATCAAGTGACCATTTCTACTAGAGACCCTTCGGGTGAAAGGCTTTTCATATATGGGGGTAGTGTATCAGTAAAAGTCAATGATAAAACTGGTCCATACTTCCAAACAAAAGGACCTATGCCAAGGGGACCCGTTCTCTCCGATTTTGTTTAACATTGTCGCTGGCATGTTATCAGTATTCATAGAGAGCACCAAAAGAGATGGGCAAATTCACACTCTAGCGCCACACCTTGTGGAGGATGGTTTATCTATACTGCAATATGCCAACGATACCCTTCTTTTTATGGATTACGACCTGGAGAAAGACAGAAACATGAATGCCTTATTATGTGCTTTTGAGAAACTTTATGGCCTAAAGATCACTTTTTATAAAAGTGAATTGTTCTGTTTTGGTGCACCTCAGGATAACGCAGAACAATATGCCGAGCTATTTGGATGTGCTATGGGCGAGTTTCCCATGCGCTATTTGGGAATTTCGATCCATTATAGAAAACTAAAGACCACAGACTAGAAAGGGGTCGATGAAAGATTCGAAAAGAGATTGAGTAGCTTAAAAGGCAAGCTTCTATCTACGGGAGGAAGACTTGTTCTCCTGAACTCGGTTCTGAGCAATATTCCTACATACATGATATCTTTTGTCCTTATCCCATGAGATGTGCTAAAGAGACTTGACTACTTCCGCTTCAGATTTTATTGGCAAAGCGATAGTCAAAAAAAAAAGTACCGTCTTGCAAGATGGAGTGTCATGTGCTAACCCAAAGATCAGGGCGAGTTATGGATTCAAGACCTTGATGTTCAAAATATCGACAAGAAAAAAATGATTGGTTCAAAAATAGATGGTAATTTCTTGTTCAATACAGTCATCGACAACTTGGAACTCAAGGAAATTGAACTGTCAAGGCGTCAATATACCTGGACCAACAACCTTCCAACTCCTACGTTCGAAAAGCTTGATCGAGCAGTGATGACCACAGAGTGGGAATTGAAATATCCACAGCTCATTATGCGAGCTCTCGAATAGATGACTTTATCAGTCCATGTTCCCATGCTTCTAGACATCAGAGACTTATTCGCTAGGGTGGGTCAAAAACCATTCAAATTTGAATTGGGTTGGTAAAATTGTGAGGATTCAAAGAATGTGTCTCAAAGGGGTGGAATCGACCATCTACACGTTAAACACACATGCAAAGGTGAACACATAAACTCATCTCACTGAGACATAATTTCAGGGGCTGGGAAGTGAACACCGCTGGCAAGTACAAACAAGAGAAGAGAAAAACAATTGGAAATAATTGATAACCTAGACAGAGTATCCGAGACATGGGGGCTAGCCGATCTAGAAATTGATAAAAAAATCAGGCTAATGAGAGGCTGGTTAAAATCCTCCATGAAGAAAAGATAAAATGGTACCAAAGAGCAAAAGTGGATCAAATTCTCTATGGTGTTTCAATTGTTTGCAAATGGTAAGTATAGGAAAAATCGTATTTACTGCCTAGAACATGACGAAGGTATAATCGAAGGCAAGTCACAAATTGAGGTGTATGCTACAAAATACTATGAACAACTTTTCGGTCCACCAGAGAATAACCACTTCTCATTTATTACATCATAAAGAAAGGACATCCCTCAGGTGGTAGATGCCGAAAATGACATCCTATCAGCCCCCTTCATGAAAAATGAAGTGTGGGAAGAGATTTTCGAAATGGAGTATAATAAAGCTCTAGGTCCTGATGGATTCCCTGCAGAGTTCTATCAGGCTTTTTAGGACATCATCAAGGAAGATCTGATGACATTATTCCATGATTTGTATTATGGTATTCTACCGCTTTACAATATAAACTTTGGGCCAATTACCCTACTTCCTAAGATCAAAGAAACCTGCTGCATACAACAATATAGGCTGGTACACTTGTTGAATGTGAGCTTCAAGGTTTTGACAAAAGTGGACACAAATCACATAAATGGCATAGCAACTCAGATAATTCGACCCACTCAAACTGCTTTTATGTGTGAGAGGAATATCTTAGAAGGGGTTGTCATCACGCATGAGACCATTCATGAACTTCACCGTAATAAGATGAATGAGGTCCTTCTCAAAATATATTTTGAAAAGGCTTATGACAAGATCAAGTGTCCATTTCTACTAGAGACCCTCCGGATCAAAGGTTTTTCGTCTACATGGTGCTTATGGGTGGAGACATTCATATCTGGGGGTAGTGTATCGGTCAAAGTCAATGATAAAATTGGTCCATACTTCCAAACGAAAAGGACCTACACCAAGGAGACCCGTTCTCTCCGATTTTGTTTAATATTGTCGCTGACAAGTTAGCAGTATACATAGAGAGAGCCAAGAGATGGGCTACTATCATTCCCTCCGGATATCTCATTCCGTAGGAACCTAACTGGACCAAAACTGGTAGCACGGAATGATTTGCTTCAACATCTTATCAATATTGACTTTCACAAGAACAATTTAGTGTTAATTCACTATATCGCGCTCTCTTCCATAGCGACATCCAAACAATGAATAAGCAATCGTGGAAAATAAAAGTACCTCTAGAAGTTAAAATCTTTCTATGGTACATTCGTAAAGAGGTACTTTAAACCAAAGACAATCTAGCCAAAAGATAATGGCAAGGTAGTTTGAAGTGTTGCTTTCATCATAAAAATGAGACAATTAATCATCTCTTTTTTATTGCTGATTCACCTGTTCTGCATGGTTTATTGTCCAAATAGCTTCGAATCTTTACCAACCGCGAAGTGTACTGAATTTATTTGAAAATTGGCTTCGTGGTCTTAGTAAACAATGTAAATATAAAATCATGGTGCTTGTGGACACATTTTGTTAGTTGTTTTGTTATGCTAGCAATGATATTGTCTTTAATAATAAGAAAACTTTTCTTCTTTGCAGGTTATCTATATATACACACATTGTCTCCATATGTTATCTGTTCTGCAGCAGCATGAGTACAGAGGGATGGTGGCAGTTGCGTGCGCTCACCTAGAGTGGATTGTCGTGAGCTCTTTACCGGTTTGGATAACAGTCTGAGCAGGCAGCACCTCAGGGTGGTAACCAAACACTACTCCGGCATGTCTCAGAGAAGCCAGACATATTTCACTCTATTAGTCTATTCCGAAATTACTTTTACCGAACATTAGCAGTTTTCCCCTCACACTCTATTAGTCTATTTCGAATAACTTCAGTACTTATATTTTTGAAGATTCAATTTTTTGTTATGGTTACTGCAGAATAATAACGCATACTAACCAAAATTATCACAGTACGTGTTTTTTTGGGAAACCCTGCAGTCGTAATCCTTGTATTACACATTGTTGTTTCCTCTGAGGTAATTACTAAAACACACTCGCAAAAAATAAAAACAAGTTTGACCATTATATTTTATTCAAATATACTTTTAAAAATCTAATACCGCAGTAAATTTTTAATATAAGAATTGCCGTATCCATATCATTTTAAAATGTTCAATCTCAATAAATTCTTCATAAAAAATTGACAGCCAAAGTTTGATTATTCTGCCTAGAAGGGATCTCCAAAACGTCACGCCTTTTTATGTGGAGGAAGCTGCAGTGTAGTATATGAACTAGTAATTGTCTTATTCCTCCGAATATATTCGTTTCATTTCGTTTCTTTTTTATTTTCTTGTCTGTTTTTATTTTTTTTATTTTCTCTTTATCTTCAACAATTTACATTTGAGGGAATCGTGAAGAAAAATGAGAGATAATCATGTTTTGAAGGGAATGACCTTAGGAATCCATTCGTGACAGTAACCGTGAAGAGAAATCTTTAGAATGATAAAGTGAACGAAAATCTCGTCGTAAAAGGATTCTGACCCCTGAAATGAAACGTTAGAGATGATCTAAGTTGAAGAGGTTGAATATTGTTGGGGAGCATAACACTCTGCCAGTCATCCATGATGGTGATAGTCGTGGCCGTAGCAATCACTCCAGATTGGAAAGGTACTTATGGTATAAGGTATGCCGCTACGGGGCATTCGAGTTTACAGAAAGCATGAGACAAAATATGGAAAATTATACAAGTGCTGGCCTGGACAATATAATATGTTTACAAAACAACACAATATATGCTACGCACATACATGGTATGCACGTTTTTAGGTAATGGAATAAAATGCTGGCTTCAACATCCAAAGAGACATCTAACTTTTCTTATTACAAATTTTCAGCATGAAGTTGATGGCACCGTACACCTGTGATGTAGAGAAAACGGAAGTAACGTGCGCCAACATAGTTCTAATAGGAGATATTACTTGCAAATTCTTATTACTAAATCTATTTTAGACCAAAGGCATTGGCCCTGCTTTATATTGAAAGTATAAAGTATTCATGCTGGAATTATCAGTTTATAAAAACGTTTAAATCACCAATCAGACAAAAGCGTCAAAGGTGATAAACCTCGAAGTGTTAACCGACTGAGTTCATCTAACAAGAAGATATCTAAAAGCACTTCTCTTACAAGAAAAGATCATCATAACCTCTAAAACACAGATGTGAGCCTTAGAATCATCCAACCCCGGTCGGAGGGTAAATTTGAAGACAGGAACGCTGGTGAACATCGACTACCTCTTTGATCTTGAGCACCATCATCTCTACTGCCTCACGCCTCCTTGTTGGGCTAAGAGGCATCCACCGTCGCATGAAAGAAATCATCCTGTAAACAGTAGACTGAGGAAAAAAAGCAGATTTTATTATGAAAAATATATTCATTTGTAGTTAGCCAAAGGGACCAACAAATGGAGCCCAGAAGAATGATCATCAAAGAATTATCTGTATTCGGAGCAAGAAATATATCTACAAAATCTCTCAAACAGTTTGATGCATAACCCCAATGAAAGGAATCTCTAATTACACACCATGAGAATGTCGACAAAGGACATTGGAAGAAAATATGATCAGCTGTTTCTCTAACAACACAAAGCTTACACCATTCACTCTCTCTCCAATTTCTTTTTAGTAATTGATCAGCAGAAGGGACTTTGTTTTTATATAAGGATTAGAGAAAAAAAATTATCTTTAAAGGAATTTTTGCATTCCAGATTTTCACCATTCTAACATCTCTAACCCAAGGTAACATGTTTATTACTAAATCTCTCCATTCATATAAGACTAAGATCTGCATAATCGTCGTTTTCAATGTGTGACACGCAAGTTCTATCATCTTCAAATCGCTGCTGTAGCGCCAAGTAGCGAAGCCATTATGTTCCCTTGCTCATATGACTCCTCCAAGTTACGACATGCTTTCATTTTTGCAGCTCGCTCCTCTGAGAGTCTGAGTGCTGGCTTGCCGTTGCAGCCCTTCGTTGCTCCTGCGTGACAGTGTGGACGAGGAGATATACCGAGGCCGGCCTTGACTGAAGTGGCCGGGACCGAGACTTTCAGCTCAAAAGCCTGTGTGCATGGCCAGCTGACACCGAATTTGACCTCGGTTCGCCGATCAGGTCTCCCTCCTGCGCATCACGTTCACTCTGCATCCACTTGGGGCATGTATTTTATAGTATTCAATCTCCGTAAGTAAAAGTTGAGATAGTGCAGAAATTGGAGGCACACACTTGCTCCAGATCTCCGAAGCAAATTTTATATGATTTTTTAATTAAAAATCTCTGTAAGATCATGATTCAGTTATATATTCTTTGAGAAGAAAAAAAAATACATATCATTACAGAGAAAAAAAATCTTTTATAAGATTTATCCTATAAAATTTGCTTTTCCAGTTCTCCCCTCTCTGCACAGGGCCCTAGCTATTGGAGCAGTTGGAGCATGCATGTACGTCGCTGGTAGCTGGAAAGAAGCGAGATGGTGTTTAGGTCAACGCTGCAATGCATCAGCTACATCGACTTTGGGAGGGATTCCAGCCTTTTTAGGTGAGCGTTTGACTTGTGTTTTTAGAGGCTCGAGGGCCAAGGATCCGATCCATGCATGCCTTGGAACGTGCCATGAAAAAAGCGGCTCGGATATCCAGAGTACTCGCTTGCACTTTTTTCGGTAATTGAATTGGTGAACTGAAAAAGAAATCAAGACATTTGACTCTGGTTTCTCATCCGATCTGGAAGCTCTTTTATATTAGTACAAGTATTATTTAATTTTTCAGTATTTTTTAAAATTCACTTCTTACTATCTTATATTTCCGAAAACACCGTCGCACCAACGATGTTGAGGCTTTGAAAGTAACATTTGAGCTATTTTTTCACGAGGAAATTTTGAGCTGTTCATTGCTTAATTTTGAAAATCAGTTTTGGGCTACCTACTGTGAAGTTGGCAAACATAATTCATTTTTGGAAATAAGATACGATCTCTTGGGGTCGATCGTCCATCACTGATGATATTCTTCAGTGACGGGTGGACACAACACATGTCACTAAAGAAGTCATTAGTGACGGCTGTGTGATAGACGTCCATCACTAAAGACACTCATTAGTGAGGGGCTTCATGATGAAAGCTATCACTATAGACCCTCATTAGTGATAGGTTCCGATGGGAACCAGTGACATGTTCTGAAAGATATCCGTCACTAATTACCTATATTAGTGACGTGTTATAATTTGATCCATCACTGATAACCTTCATTAGTTACCTACATTAGTAACGAGAACCCGTCACTAATGTGCTAGGCCCCAATAGGGAGTCTTCCCTAGGTTCTCGTTTCAACCGTCACTAATGTGCTAGGCCCTCCTAGGGAGTCTTCCCTGCTTCATGACAGCACCCTAAAGCAAAGTCAGGATTTGGATATCCGTCCTGAAGCAAATATATCCACCAGCAAGCATATATATCCACCCGCAAACATATCCACCATATAAACATCTGGATAAAACATCGAGGCACTCAAGTTTAAATAATAACATACATAAGTTGAACGGGAGATGATAAAGTACATCGAAATCACCTCAAAAGAACTACAAAGTACATAAGTAAAAAATAGAACAATAAATTGCATAAGTCAGTATGCTGCTTCCCTACAATGGAACTCGTCTTTGGCATGTTGAAGAGTGCAGGCTCCTTAATGTTGTCATCAGGTAAGCTAAATTCCTGCTAAATAAAAATAGTAATGAAAAACGTATACAATTAGAGTGAGCAAAATTATTTTATTATCGGATATTAGTAATGAATGAAAACAGTTATGAAATGACTATGTAATAACCTTACATCTGGGGATTTCATATCCTTTGCTTTCATGGTTAGCAGCATGTGACATGCAACATAGAAGCCGTAGGCGTTGTCTAATGGTTGTTGGTGGCACTGGAAGAAAAAACAGTCAGTTCAAAAGAAAAAAAAGGTAGTAGTAAAGTATTTGCAAATTTGTTTGCTATCATTTACCACAAATGCGGTCTTATGTATTAGTATGCGAAGCACCTTTGGATCGTACTTTTGATAAGAGCACTTACACATGTCAAAAGCCCTACATGCAAAGAGGGATCAATTAATCAATATTTGAAAAAAGTTTGAAAAATTCAATATGTAACCTAAGTCATAAAGAACTTACTCATAAAGGATTCCTTTGACCAAAATATAGTCATGTTCTCCTTGTTCGCCATCAGGTCCTACTTCTGGTCTTGATGAATCGAGGTACCAGACTAAGTTCCACTTTAGGGCAATAACCAGTAAGATCCAATAACGACCCGTGTTGTAGGCAGCCATCAAGTAATCCTTCCTCGAAAAGTGGCCTATTGCCTTAGCCACATATCCCACAATGGGTTCCCTATCTTGTTGCATCACCAAGACCGTTATCGTTTAGGGGTCAAGAAATTTGAAGGGCTCCTTCTTCCTCGTTTCTTGCACTAAATGTCTACGGATAAGAAGCTAGTTAGATTGGAGAATTAAGGGTAATAATTAATGAACGTCTAGTTTAAAGGGCTTACAATGTGAAGCATCGTAACAACCTCACATCCAGGGCATCGAGGTTGAAGAGTTCATATAAGTCGTTAAAGCCCATGAGGAAGTAGCCGTTCCCATTCAAGAAGTGATGATTCTAGTACAGGAGGACAACTGAACTCTTCTTCACTCTACAACCTTGCAGATAGTAATTATGCAACTCAACACAAGATTGTCCCACCCTCCGAAGTGGACTTGCCGGCCGTCAGCAAGGGCTTCCCAAGCTGGAATTTTGGGTTAGCCTTAGTCCAAGTTGCCGCTATGTCACGCTTCTCGACAATTGAGTCCTTAACCAGAGCACTTGGATTTTTTTCGGCAGCTGCTTCTTAGACCCTGGCTTGAACTTTTTTTTCTTCCCTAGTCTGCCCTCAAGTTGCCTAGCTGCAGACGACGGAGTGGGCCAAGGAGACACAACTGGCTCATCTCGAGGTTGAGGTGGGGCTAGGGAACTCAGTGCACTTGAACGTCGAGGCGGATCGCTCCTAGAGAGTTCTGTGTGCACCATGATGTCTTCCTTCTTCCATTTGATCCTTTGAAGATGAGCTTCACCCTATTTTCAGATCTCATCATTGGGGCGACAAGCAAATCTGTACCCACACCATTGGTATATACAAAATCCACGAAGATCACGGCATAGCCAGAATGTATCGAGATCGTATGCAACACTTGAACCTCTGGATGCACATGGCCCTCTGCAACCTCAATTTGGTAGCCACCATGTGTTATGACCAGCAAGCATGGCATGGGCCCATCAAGAAGGTTTATAGTACCCGGATCCATGGATGGAGAGAAGACAGGTTATTCGACCTCCCTAGAGGCTTGACTACTCTTGAGTCAAGCAATAGGGCTATTACTCGTTGGAGCACTAGGAATTATAACTCCATGTGCCATAAACCTCTGCAGGAGGTCTTGATAAACACTCCCCGTGATTGATTGGGTCAATACTTGCACATCTATTGCACCCGACCTCTTCCTCTTCTTATACATGCCGATGTGTTAGGGAAAGCCTAACTTTCAGCTTAGGGTCTTCTGGTGCAGTGGAGAACTCGTCATGTTCTGTGACCCCGGTGAATGAACCCTCGGAGGATTGGGCCGCTATTTGTTTCACCTTTTCAGTGTCTGCCTCGGTTTCGCTGGATTTGAAGGTGATTTCTCAACTATCTAACAGCTTATCCCTCGTTCGCAAATACAATTATGATCTCCCTAGGAATTGCAACCAAGGATTCTCGTGGCCTTTGTTGGCTAACTTTCATCCTCCGGCTACCATTTCTCCCTTTTTCCCACATACCTGCATGTGCCCAGGTTGTGGTTCTGCTTGTTCTTTATCCGAAGTTGTTTCTTTACTGAACTCTTTGTTTGGAACACCTTTGAGATCTTCAACCTCACAAAAGCTTCATAATCCTCTCTTTTCATATATGAGTACTTGCTGAAGTGCTTCAACCCTTTTATCATATACTTGTTCATAAGCTTGCTTGTGTGGTTTCTCCAGAGTTTGGCGATCATTTTCATAGTAGCCCTACAACCCTTCACCTTCATGTTCTCCAGGAACTCCAAAAATGTATTGACGCCATCATTGAATAAGGCGTACTTTTGAGCCATAGTGAGATCATCGAACTTCGGAAGGGTCAATGGAACCCTCTCCTGAGCATAAAGGCCTACGAGCTTCCGCAACCTCTGCAGGGCCTTCTTCTCCGTAGGCATGCCATCATCATCTATTTTCATGATGGTAATCTTGTCTGTTGGCCACTTTGCTTGTGCCCTTGGCCTTTGTACTATTGCTCCACTGGGACATGGTTGTGCAGACGTTTGACTAGAAGCTTGACCTTTGTCAGAGGATCCCGATGAGGGCTCATTGGTAGACATTTAATAGATACAAATATGCAGATACAATTGTATAAGTACTAATAACTATATTCACTTTTAGGATTTTTCTATAAAATATGGTAGATTTCTTATCTATGGCAAAGGATGTGAGCTAATTTCTAGATAGAAAAAGATATGTCCTAATCCCGTTCGAGGATATGTGGCCCGAGTAAGTTTGTATGCTCTTGTAAGGTTCTAGAGAAAATTTTGGCAGCATCTCTCCACTGTTATCTAAATACACGTCTTGACAATGAGCCAAGAGGGTGTGTATCCGGAGAATAACTGGGAGATGCCGCTGAAATTCTCTCTATAACCATACAAGAGCACAGAAACCTACTACTCGGACCACATATCCTAGAACTGTCCAAAGTTCGTGGACAATTCAGGAGTATCTTCTTATAAATATGTCGAGTTGCCACATCATAATTATAATCAAACACTCCAGAACGGGAGACGTAGGTTACGCATCTACACTAATTCACTTTTAGGATTTTCTTACAAAATTAATTTTCACATTGTGCAAACTTTAATATGGAAACAATAGCACTAAATAGAAGCAGATGATATATTAAGAGATATGATAATAATATGACAGTAATGACATAACTGAATAAAACATTATCGGTATCATGTAAAAGAGCCATACAAACATGGAACCAAATCTGGATAGTGGGATTAAATATAATCATGGCTCTCAATTTGATCATTACAGTTGGCCCCAAGGCTAAGAAATTTCTGAGCCCTAACTATACTAGTTTGCACATCATTAATTGGGAAAAATATAAGACCTCAACTAGCTATAGAACCTGAAAGGTTTTCTAGACTGAAATAGAGCACCGATGTAGCTAATGTTCTATAGAAGAAAAGGCACCAACTATGTCCAGAAATAGGTCTGTTACTGCTGCATTTAGTTCATCAATAGATTATCACGCTAAGTGCAAGTTCTGAATATCATCAGACATGAGTAAACCACAATTGTTCCTAGAATCTTGCCCAATTTTTAGTGTCTTCACATCATCATTGAGCATTCAAGCAGTAGATGACCACCAATGTATCCGGATCAAGAGAAGAAAGAAAAACTCACAGTGCAATGCGGCAGGAGTCCAGGAGGAGGGGGCATCGATTGTCGAGGAGGAGGGGGCGATAGCGGATGGCGGCAGCTGGCGCCCTCGGGTCGGCGACAACGGATGAGGGCGGTGGGATCCCTCGGGTTGGCGATGACGGATGGGGGCAGTGGGCGCCCTCGGGTCGGTGACGACGGATGGGGATGGTGGTCTCCCTCGTGTCAGCGACGTCAGGTAAGGGCGACGGGCTCCTTCAGGTCGACAACAGCGGATGGGGGCGGTGGATTCCCTCTGGTCGGCAACAATAGATGGAGCGATGAGAAGGAGGGGGTGGCAGGCTCCCTCAGGTCGATGACGATGGGTGGGTGCGGTGGGCTCCCTCGGGTTGATGACAACAGATGGGGGCAGCGGGCTCCCTCGGGTCGGCAACAGCGGATGGGGGCTGCAAGTAGGAGGGGGCGACAAGCTCCCTCGGGTCAGGAACGACATATGGGGTGGAGAGGAGGAGGGGTGGCGGCTATGGAGGAGGCATCGGGCTTGGACAAATGAGAGGAGGTTCAGGGTTTAAGCAAATGGCTATGCTAGGGTTTCGATCCCCTTTTATATAGGTAGTCAATAGTGATGGATTGTAGCTTCAACCCATCACTAATGACCTTTATATTAGTGATGGAGAAAACAATTCACACGTCACTAATGAGTCTATCACATATCACTATTGATTGCGTGTGGTTGGGATGTGTGGTTAGGAGGTGTGGTCGGGACGTGTGGTCTGAAAGTCATTAGTGACGGATTATATCTATGACTCCTCACTAATTACTTTCACATTAGTAATGGGTCATAGTTGTCACTCATCACTAATGTGTTTACACCCGTCACTAATGAATAGAATTTCTTTTAAGAATATAATTTCTTTTTTTAATAGAATTTCAAAATTTTCCTTTCTGATTTAATTATTTTCTTTATGAATTTATTTACAATTGCAAAATTACAATTATGCACTATTTAATTGCAATATTCATGAAAATTCATCTAAATTCATAAAAATCATCTCAATTCATAAAATTCTTTAAAAATCATAAAAAATTGATAATAATTCTAAAGCATCATAAAAATTCATGAAAAATCATCAGAAGTAATATAAATTCATCACAATATTTTAACAAGATACTGACAGGTGTCATAGATTCAAACTTAGGGTGTCAATCCACATGAAATTCAGACATAATTAAATATTACAAATATTACAAATTTGATGTTACATTATTGATGCATCATTTGGACTGTACTCACTGTTTTTGTGCTTTTTTATATAGATCCCTTCATTATGGTCGGAATGAAGGTAGAGTCTTCTAATTCTGTGCAACTTGTGGCATGATTGTAGTAGCAAAAGGGGGATTTCATCAAATTGATTGTACTCGTCCTCATTAAGCACGTTTTCAATATCGACAATCCATCTTTTCCCAGTGAAAACCATGTAGAGTTTCTTATTTGCCGTGTAAGTCACATAAAACACATGGGTAACATGTTTAGTAAGTACGAAAGGTTCGTCTTTATATCTGACGTGTTTGAGATTAATGCTAGTGAATCTGTACTTGTCTTTCATAACGCCCTTTGTCCCGTGCACCCATCAGCACCGAAGCAGGGGTACCTTGAATACCAAGTAATCCAGCTCGCAGATCTCCTCTATCTGACTGTAGTATGTGCTCATGTGTATGTTGTTATCATAAGCATCTCTACGGACACTATTGTTCTGGTATGTGCTTTTCTGATATTGGGCAACCATGTAAAATATGTAACTATTTATATCGTACCCTTGATATGTTGTAATTGTTTATATAAGGCTCCCTGCTAGTTTTCTGATCAAATCACTTGTAAGAGTACTCGATTGATTGATTCGATCTCAAAACCAAGTGTTGAACCTTTGCGTATATTCCTTCGCAAGCTAAGCTTCAGTCCTCTCTGAATTCTCTTTAAGAAGCTCCAGTACTCGATTGACTGCTTATGCTCGTCGATATATGGGGACACTTCGCTCATTTGTTGCAACACGAGGAAATGAGTTTGGCCGTATGCCTTTGGCTCAGGAGTAATTGTATGTTTCCCTAGAATGCCTTGACCTGCGAGCCTGCTCTCGTGGCGAGAATGAGGCACACCAATTGCGTTATTTGGGTTCGTGTAATAAACATACCACTCCACTACCTCCCGTGTAGACTAACCTTGTGCGATGCAACCCTCAGACAAAGCTTGATTCCTTACGTACGACTTGAGAACACTTATGAATCTTTCATATGGATACATCTGATACAGGAACACAGAGCTAAGAAAATAAATCTCCTTCACAAGGTGAGTAGTGAGATGAACCATGATATAAAAAAGGATTGTAGGAAATACATCTCGAGAAGACATAGAGTCTCGAAGTGTCTTTTTTCTAGCTCAGCTAGCGCTGGATCAAGTACCTTTTGACTAATTGCATTAAAGAAAAAGCACATGCTCATGATAGCCTCTCAAACACTAGTTGGCAACATGTTCCTAATTCCAACCGCAATCATTTGCATCAACATCACATGGAAATCATGAGTCATCGTGCCGCCAACCATTTTCAACTCTTTCACCAAAATAATTCTTCTAATGTTGGACAAGTAACTGAAGAGAACTTTGACACGTGCAAGAACTTGAAAAATTATTTTTCTCCTTCTACGATTGGGTGATGCAAGATGAGGTAGCAATTTTCCTTTTATCCGTATCCTTGGCATGAAGCTCCGGCCTTAAGCCCGTTTCTTCAAGGTCAGCTCGTGTGTTTTTATGATCCTTTGTTTGCCCCTTCATGTTGAGCATTGTACCGAGGAGACTATCGCAAATATTCTTTTTTACGTGCATGAGGTCAATAGAGCAGCGAACGTCTAAGTATTTCCAATAATCAAGCTCCCAGATAATTGATTTCTTATTTCACATTCCATTTTCATCACTCTTGGAGGATCGCTTTTGCTTGCCAATGTCAATATTGATATTCTTAACCTGATCATAGACATCTTTCCCGCTGAAATGCCTTGCAGGTGACGCTTTCTACCTTATACCGTCGAACTGAGACTTCATTTTCTGGTACGGTAGTTTTTGGGAAGGAAATGTCGATGCCGCATGTATACTAATTTCTTTGACTCCTTCAACCACATACTCTCAATATCATCTAAGCATTATGGGCAAGCTTCACATTTTATTTTACTTTGCCCTGACAAGTTACGAAGTGTTGGCAGATCATTAATCATGATGAACAACATGATATGTAGGGTGAAGTATTCTCGCTTGTACTGATCCTAAACCTAAACACCTCCAGACCAGAGTCTTTTAAGATCATCCATCAAAGACCTGAGATACACATCGATGTCATTGCCAAGTTGCCTCGGATCAGGAATTAAGATCGACAAAATAATGTATATTTGCTTTTTACAAAGCAAAGGTGAAAGGTTGTAGATAGACAATAAAATCGGCCATGTGCTATGTGTTATCGAGTGGATTCGTGTCATATGTGCTCATAGCAAACCTAATATTTCTTAATTATTTAGTGGACCAATCAAATGTGGAATTAATAGTCTGTCACTGAGCGGAATATGCGATGTGCCATATCATTATGTCATTCTTATGACCCTCTTTGTACCACCACAACAATTGGAACTCCTTTGCATTCATGAATAGACGCTTCAAACGGAGAATTACAGGGAAATACTACATCACCTTACTATGATGCCCTTTTCTCTTGATGCCTTCCTCTATGTTGCCACCTTCATTTCTATGTTTGTATCGATGGGTTTCACAAATAAGACATTGATCTAGGTCGCATACTCTCCACGAAACAAGACACAATTCTCCTTACATGCATGTATTTTTTTCCAATCTCAGAAGACAAATAATCTTCTTTGCGTCGTAGACTATCTTGGGCACCTTGTTACCCTATGGTAGCATGTCCCTTAGCAGATACAATAATACTTTGAAACTCCTATCAGACCGATGATGGATTGCCTTCAATTGTATAAGCGTAAGCGCCGCAAACAGCAGCGTGTATTTCTCCTTACAACCAGGATAAAATGGTGTCTTTGAGTCTCACCCTAGTTTCTGGAATTTAGCAAACTCACCATCACTATACTCATCGTGCCACTCAGCAACGTGCACCATTTGGTACATATTTTCCACCAAATCTACGTAGTCATCATTGAATCCTAATATGTCTGTGTCTCTAAGATAACCATCCATATCATCAGCTAGTGGGAGTCCTTGATCCATACTGCCGTCCGTGAGGACTTGATCTATTTCCCCTTCGTTAAGGCATTCCTCGTCGTTTTTTCCAAACATGATATATCTCTTTGAATCCACGCCGTAACAGGTGATCGTACACATTGTCAGGTTTTAAAAACTTCTTATTCTTCCAATCATAACATGGACACCATATTACCGTTTTACCCCAACCTTCCATATCCGCCACCGCAGCACTCATGAAAGACTTCACCCCGTCCATGTACTCGTTACAAGTACGGCAATCAAGGTACATCCGACTTCAGTCCGTTATCTACAAATTCAAAATATATTCATTGTTAATAGAAATGACATAGCATATATAATTGAATAAGTATAAAAATTCTAACTATATTTAACTAAATTAAGAGTAGTTCGAACCAATATTTTATCTAAGACGAACGATCCTAGTTAATTTCTACTTAGGCTTTGTTTAGGAGGCCCAAATTCCACATGGATCTTGGCCCTTTCCCGAGGCAGCGAGCCCATGGGGATGAATCCATGAGCTAGGTGGATAGCACATTTGGAGACCCACACACGCGACAAGGATCTCTAGCTTGACCCACGTATAGTCCCACACCGCCTCTCTGGAGTAGTTGCTCAACTTTCTCGACGTGCCCTTGACTATGGCCCTCGCCTCCTTTATGCTTCATGATTTTACAACGGCCGTATCTGGGATTCAAGAACAAATCACTAGTACCCTAACTAATACATACAATTGCATGGATGCATGTATGTTTTAATAATTTAGATCATCTATAATAGATTGCTATTACTTTAGTGTCCAAGAGGATACCTAAACTCATGAGGATCTAGCCAGGTATTACACTAATGTACTAGCATATTCCTTGAAGCTAGAGGCTTCAATCCAGTACTGTTATGTAGCTCTCCAAAAGAAAAGAGAAGGTAGGATACCACTAATTACTAAACAATTTGTCCTCCTTTATGCTGGCATTATGATTGTGCTAGACTCAAACAACCTTTAGCCAAAACGAGCTAATCAAACCGTAGAAAAAGTATTAGCTTCATGAGAGAGCTCAATCAGCAAGTGAAAAGAACCATGATGATTCTCGCAGAAAAACGAACAATAGGACGGTCCTTTTTTCTCTGCCTAAAAGTGATGTTCCCGGAAGGGATAATTATAGACTCTCCTCAGTCATTGCTACTAAAAAGGTAGACCTACTACTCCATTTTGCAGTAAAATTGTAGAAAACATTGAAGTAGTATGTTATTTAATATTTGAACTCTAATTTTTTTTATGATATAAGATATTGGGGTAATCTTGATAACGAAACAAGGGACATATTAGTGGAGAAGGGACATATAGTAAAATAAAATATTGAATTCCCTTTAGATGTTAACCCCAGATATTTTTTGTATGCTTATTATTCTAGAAAATTGAGCAGCAGAGAGGTACATAACATAAAATAATTAATTTATTCGATGCACGTTGATTAAATGATTTTACAACTTTATGCATGCACAGAAGGGATTGTTTGATGAGATTGATGTTGGTACCATTATCAATGACACCGTATCTAGAAATGTTAGAAGAATTTGTTTAAGACGATCATTAGAAAGTGTTTGAGGTAAACGTTATTTTTTTATATACTTAAAGAGTTTATCAGAAATAATTTTTAATGCACCAAATAATATATTTATAATTTATATATTAATTATTTTTTGATGTTTCAATTCAATAAGGATTCTGTTTTTAGTTTCATTTGGGACCACCAAAATCTCAGGATCAGCCTGGTCCAGAAATTATACTGTGCGTGCATTTCTTTTATTTTTCTTTTTCTTTTTGTCTGTCGATGCTGTGGAGGATTGCACAGCAGCCAGAGCAAGAACAGATCTAGCATATGCTAGTGAACCTGAATAACCGGATCCGACACCCCATCGACATGGACCATGCATGAATTAACCCTTGCAAGCTGAATATATCGATCTTCTATACTAGCCGGGTAGAAGGTGACACGAACGTCTCAATCTCGAGTAGACCCTGATCTCTGACAGAATGTCGATTATTCCGGCGAGACAAGCAGTAAAAGCTCAAGCTTGGGACCCTTACAGTACCAGGTTGGTGGCATTTCATGCATGATCTTGGAACCACATACCTGTCTGGAACATATATGTTTCTCTACTAAGACCGACGAATAGGTAAAACCGTAGAATGATTAAAATTCACTGCATCTATATATCTGAAATGATCGAGGTATAGGAGCACGCGCGCATGCAGTCAGAAGCTACCTCACAAAGCGCGTGTTTCCAGCATGCATGAACACCGATAACTGCAGCTTGATTATAATTCAATTGGCTTCCTCCTTCCCATCACAATCTGTTAGTCGTTGGAAACCACTGGCCACGGTGCATGCATGCATGTGTTCTCCTGCGACCGAAACAGATATGGTGCACAGCATGAGCAGTACGTCCTGCTTACTGTACAAGCTGTCACTGCACCAAAACACATCATCGATACCTGTTCTGGAACCGGTACTCCATCAGTTGTACTAATAGTTAGAGATTATCAGTGTTGGATCTGGTACCGACACTGAAAACAGGTATCACTGCCGGTTCGTGACTCCAACCGGTAGCGATGCCTCCTTAAAAAAAAAGAAATGAGCCGGCTCTGCGTAGCTGCTCGGCCGCACACTTGCCATCACTGCATGTGCTCGTCCATGGCCGCACGCAGGCCATCGCCATAATTGATCAATTCATCTCATCTCATCACAAGAACAAATCGACTCGTATTCTGATCGAACAATCGAACACAATCAAATCACATCACACGAACACATGCTACAGTACACATATCTTACAATCGACTCATCTCACATATCAGATAGAACAAATCAAACACAAGCTATAGAACACCGGTGCTATTCACAAATCGAACAAATCGATGACATTGTCTGAACTCCCATCCACGCACACCCACCGGAGTCAGCTACCCCTACGTGCGATCGATCAGCTGCAAAGAAACAAGAGAACTTAGTGCAAACAAACACGACATGCAGAAAATACACGCGCACAATCCAATGTACAAAGATTGGAAATGACAAGTACTGGCTCAACCGAATCAATGACAGTGGAAACAAAATCTTTGGGGGCATGCCAAAGAAAGGGAGAGAATCTTAAGAGCAAGAGCAGAGGGAAGAAGAGAGGGGTGGGGGTGTAGTTCTTGCTTCTTTTACCTCAGCAAGGGAAGGGACCGGAGCTGCTGCTGCTATTGGCAGGAGTGAGTGCTTCCTCCGTGGACAGCATTGGAGTGGGCTTGGGCTCCTCCTTGGTAGGAGCAAGCACTTTCTCCGTGGACCTCTTGGAGGCAGGAGCGAGGTAGGGAGAGAGAGGAAGAGATAAGGTGGGGAGAGAGGGAGGGAGACGAAGAGATAAAGTAGCGGACCGAACAGAAGCGAGGTGAGAAAAACGTCATTCAAGATAAATTTTGAGTATGTTGGTATCAGTGCCGGTTGTATATAAAACCAACACTAATAGTTATTATCAGTGACGATTCCAGTTAAAAACCGGAACTGATAATGACTATCATTATTGATTCTTAGCTCCTCAATCATAATTCGCGTATGAGAGTTTAAAAATCGATACTGATAAGTCAATAGTCGTGATTACTCCTAAATTGATATTGACGTGACGCTATACAGTAGTACATGATATATAGACACAAACTTCAGGCTTTCCCTGACCGCAGCGTCACTTCAAACCTTACAACTTGCGAGCCCTGTACGTACGTGTATCTGTCGGGAGATGATTGCCCGCATCATGACCACATTATTGACCTCTTTTCACCTATACATCCATCTCAGGATGCAACTCGATCAATCGATCGGCCTTTACGCTATATATGAGCTTTTGCTTTAGAGTCTTTGCCTTAGTCTTAGTCCTCTTAAAATACTAGTTAGACAAGCAAACGCATGGCATATTTTGGTCTCGAAGACATGGACAGTCCGCATCCGACTTCCAAGGAATGCATGCATGTAGAGATCATGGGGTTGTTAACTGTGCGAGGAATCAGCGCAAGCAGTGCTTGCATCCATCGCGTTCCCCTTGTCTGTTGCTTCCCCACACCACCTTGATATGAGTTCTCTTCTGCACCTTTCTCCAATTCTCCTTTTATACCTGCTTGGGCAAGAGACCAAAAGTATCTCACTATATCCTGCTACCTGCCCCATGTGGCACAGCGTGTGCTCCATGTCTCCAGTTAAGCATATGTATATTATGTAGATGTGTAGCGTATTTGTCTCGTCTTGTTTAGAGCTACATATGTTTAGTTAGATTCGACAGACTTGTTCATGTATATGCCTTCTGACTAACCTTTGTATGCTATTGTTAGCCAGCAGCTATGTTCTTTTCGTAAGTTTTCAGTTTGAACGCACACGTTATACGGATCAATTTTCCTCCAAATTTTCTTCAAGGTTCCTCTACATAAATTCACGTACGTGAAATAAGAAGATGCATGCAAGCGACAAATATTTGTACTGGGTTCATTTGTATCTCTTCATAAATAAAGTCTATGCTAATAGACTATCGCTAGCTACTCCATCGGTCGCAAATACTTGACATTTTGAAAAATGACATGGTAGTCTTCAAAGTGTAACTTTAACATCTATTCTCTATGCGATGTTGGAGTGCAGTCTGAGTGGAGTTCTCCGACCTAGGTGTGGCGGTTGTATTCTTTTACTATTTTTGTTTTCTCCTACTTTATTAATATAATTGGTAGCTTTTCTGCAGGTTTGTTAAAAAAAACTTTGACCTCTATTTTCTAATCAAACAAATTTTTAAAACACAATAGGTTGTGATAGTATATATGAAAATACTTTTTAAAACGAATCTATGCATATGATTTTCATATGTCAATCTAAATATTTTGAAATATATCGATAGTCAAAGTTTTACAAATTTGGTCAAAATCTAGTCCAAAACATCATGTGTTTGTGACTGCATGGAGTACTAATGAAACCAACACATTTTGAGTAATGTTATACGTTATTCAAAATCAGATGTGATTTGGGAGCATTTTTGCTACACCTTTTCTGAACCAAATATTATGTCACTGGCCCATCCATCCATATGACTCACATAATATCCAATCCTCACGAATCCTCATGCATGTGAAGTACATGGTAATAGTACGTCACTGAAATAAGTCATTAGTGATAGGTGATGATCAACATTAGTGACGGGTTACGTACCGGTCACTAATGACCGCGTCGTAACCGTGATCCATCACTATTGACTGAATATTAGTGACAGGTTGTAATATTGACCTGTCACTAATGACTGATGAACATTTTTCATATTCTTTGGACACGAAGAAAGTTAAAAAATATTTTTTCATCCGAGCCATCCCAACGCAGGCCCATCCCATATGCCTCACAAGCCACATTTTTTTCACATTATTTTCAAGTTTGCATTCCATGGGAATCAAACTCGTGACCTTCTCCTCGCGTGTGTAGCCACCTTACCACCTCTGCTATCACGTAGTTGTGGAAGAAACCGGATATTTTATTCTTTTAACCTTCTTTGCTGAAGGTCATTAGTGATGCGTCGTAACCATGACCCGTCACTAATGACTAATTTTGCTAAATTTCATCGAGGGTTATAATTTGATAGGTGAACCGGAGTGTATTCGGTAAAACGAGCATAATTTTTGCATACGGACTCCGATTTTAACGTTTTTTTTACTCTACAGACATCTAAAAAAAATTACATCCATTTCTCCCCGACTTTGTCGGGTTTGGAGAATTTTTCAAGGCCAAAAATGGTTTGGAAGATTGAGTTCTCGCTCTTGAAAGTTTCTGTATCGTTTTCAAAACGTGTGTTTATGTCCATAGCCGTCACACCTTACATCAAACTTGAGCAGAAATGTACAATGATTCCTATTATAGTGTTGCTGAGGTGAGAAAAAATAAGTGAAAAATAAAATAAAAATAAAAAAAATATTTATGAATACCGTCATTAGTAATTTGAGTTAGTTATTAGTGACGGATTACAAGTTGACCCGTCACTAATGACTGGCATAGGATGACCCGTCACTAATGAGTGGATCTTTCGTGACAGGTCAAGTTGTGACCCGTCACGAATGACTGGCCTAGGACGACCCGTCATTGATAACCTAGTTATTAGTGACGGATCTATATATGTTCCCGATCAGAAGGGACATTAGTGACGCATTCTTATTGGACCCGTCACTAATAAGACATTAGTGACGCGTGTTGAGCAGCCGTCACTAATCTGGTGTCTCCTTTGTTGATTTGTTACGTAGTGCGTGTTGGAACTGCTATAGAAATGATCATCAGCGTCGGCTCAAAAACGCTATCAGTGACAATTTTTGAACCAGCTCTGATAATCAGTATCAGTGCCGGTTCCTTTTTTATTTCTAAAATGCGACCTTTTTTGGGCCTATAATATGTATCAGTGTTGGTTGGTATTAGAAACCAGCACTGATATTACCAATATCAATGTCAGTTCTCTGTTAGGAACCGATAGTCCGTGCCCAGGTGGATCTCCGCTCCACCACAACCCACTAGACCTGGCGAAGGAACCACACCGCGGTGGGCGGGGGGCAAGAGTGGGCCGGTTGTGCCGACAGTGCGGAGGATATGGCAGTGGGAGGGAGTGTGATAGCGGCGAGCGCCGGGAGGGGTAGCGTTGTTGCACTCGACGGCGGTGTGGACTTAGGGGAGGCTAGTTTTGGACCTGAGAGAGGCTGGGTGCATGTGTTCGTGGAGCTGAGAGATCTAGATCGAGGGTGGGTGAGAAGTGAGGAGATAAGGCCGAGCAGATGTGGATGTTTATTCACTTCACCTTTGTAAAATTTTGGGTCCGTTCAAATTATCAGTATCGGCTCATGACACGAACCGACACTAATACTAAGTATTAGTGCTGGTTCATGGTTACCAGCCACTGAAGTATCAATACCAGTTTTTCCCAAGAGCCATCACTAATACTGAGTATCAATATCGGTTCAACCCGGCTTAATCATCAATTGAGCGTAAGATGTTATGAACCAGCACTAATACTTCATTAGTACCGATTTTGGCCTAATCAGCACTGACGACCTGGTATGGATGACTAGTTTTGTTGTAGTGTGGTTTCATTAAAGGATTATTATTGACCCCCAAGATCCTCTTTTCCTGGTCTTAAAATGTCATATCACATGAAATCCTAGACATGGCATTCCTTAGATTTTTTTAAATAATTTATTTTATTGGAAAATTACAAAAATAATAGTCAAATTCAAAAAATTACAAGAATAGGTACATATCGGCATGCGGAATACTGACAAGGTACCTGTCAGTACTCTGAATACCGACAACTTACGTGGTGCTGGCCCCAGGGACCTATCAGCATGCGGAATACTGACAGGTCGTGGGCCCGGCTAAATAGGGGTGCAACATAGGCTTTGCGTTGAGCATAGTGACATGTCGGCATTCCAACGTAGGCTTTGCGTGGAGTGTAGAGGAGTAAACACTGGCTTCTGAGAAGTCCTAGCAGGCTTAGAGAAGACTCTGGTGGAAAAAAGTGTTTAGAGCGGGAAGCATGACACCGGAGTACCCAAAAGACCGTTGACACTACCTGGGAAAGGACTTGTGGCTGGAGTATGTGCTCGAGGTGTAACTGGCAGCTGAAGGCCTAAAGTCTGAAACAGAGATCCCAAACAACCTGAGATGAAACTAAACATCATGTCACTGTTCTCTCTATCGGATTGATGTGCTACAAACATAGCCTGCTGCTACTGTTGAAGAGAATGCATGAGCACTATCTATTTCTTCCGCAGCCGCACAAGATCTACCTAAAGCTTCGCCTGAGCCTCCTCATGATGTCTCTGCGTCTCGGCCTGAATGGCCAGTGTATGTGCCTGAATGGCCTGCTGCTGCTATAACTGCTGAAGTATGACGGTCAACTCTGAAGGTGGTATAGCAGGAGCTACTAGAGGTGTCATCTCAAGTACCGAAGGTTGTAGTACAACCTGAGAAGATCCTCCTGCCTCGGTGTCGTGAGACCTAGCGACTGGCGGGAAGTACTCCACATCATTTGAATCCAAGTCGCTGTCCACATCAAAGATGGCATGGCTATTTCAGCCTCAGCTAGGGCCTGGTCCTCAGCAGCTGCCCTCTCTCTCTCTCTCTTCAATTAGAATCTGCTCCTAAGTGTGAAACCAAGCACGCTGACCATGATGTCTATCTAAAGGTGCAGTAGGTGAATACTTCCCGAAGTGAGTGGGAGATTGCTCGTATGTCCGAAGAAACTCAGGAAGTCTGATCGAGTGAGCAAGCATGTATGATTTGAAGTGTGCATAAGGCTGCTGTCGACCATGGTCATCCCGTCAGCTATCGCATCCTCAATCTCACATAGGATCAAATCCAGTATGTTGAACTACTGGTGAGTGAGGATGGAGAGGATCAGCCACTGTTGAAAGCTAGTGATCGACTCTGCATAGCCAATCCTAGGCAACAAACTCTGTCTCATGGCCATATGAATAGTCTTCACCTCAGGTGTGAGCATGTATTTCAAACAAGGAGAACCTGGGACAAAGGGCTATAAAAAAAAGGCATGATCTCATCATCTGTTGGAAAGATACCTCCAAGAAGAGCACAGCGTGGGGGTGCGGTGTCTGGGTGGACAACCTCGTGAAGGTACCTGGAACTTGCCTAAACCTCTAACACTGCCAAGATGTTAGTCTTATAGAGTCTGAACTACTCTCCTTAAAACATGAACTGAATAAAATCCCTCTCCTGTGAGATCCAAACTATGACATAGAAAACTCTGACCCACTCCTCAACATATATGTTCACATCCATGAGCAGAGCTGATAATCTAGGGAAGGCATCAAAGTGTTGTCTCATGTCCACTTCTCGTGCAGCCAACTGCTTGAAAGTCGAGTCATGCAACCAAAGTTTATGTGACATAACCGTGAGTGTCAAACACTAGTCTCATCTCTATTAATATTGCCACAAATATGGTTCAAAGATTTATTGCAGAAATCAGAAAGAGAAAAATGGAACAAACCTTCGCACTCATATCCTTTTCCAATAAAAAGTCCATATTTAGACATAACTACTTTATTGGACTTGAGCACCACCTTAAACCCATCTCTATAGAGAAGGGAACCGCTAACTAGACTCTTGTTTATTAAAGGGATATGCTCACGTTTCTCAGCTGCATGATCTTTCTTGAAATAAACTTCAGATCTACCGTGCCAACACCATGAACAGAAGCATAAGACCTGTTTCCCATTAAGATGGAAGAATCCCAAACGGCCTGATAATAAGAGAACATTGAACTGTCAGCACACATGTGTACATTAGCTCCAGTATCAATCCACCAACTGGTAGACTGATTCACTGAAAGAACAATAGGTAGATTATCATACCCACCAGTTCTGTCTCCAGTATTGCCAGTGGTCACGTTGATATACTTGGTGTTTTTCCCTTGATTAACATTTCTTCCTTTGCGGTCTCAGCAATGTTTGGCCTAATGACCAACCTCACCGCAGACGAAGCAAGGTTTACCATCTTTGTCTGTTTTCTACTTCTTGAAGGTGGTGGTTTATTTGGCCTTATTATTTTTTCCTTTGTACTTGCCGTTAGAGGACTATTGCACCACATTTACGCTAGACTGCCCATCGCCTCCTTTGTTATGCACATCTTTAGCTCGACCTTTCTCCTCAACATCAAAAGACACAATCAGACTCTCAATAGAAATCTCGTCTCTTGTGTTTTAGAGCAATGGCAAAATTCCTCCACGAGGGAGGTAATTTGGCAATGATGCCCTCAGCCACAAACTTGTCGGATAAGGAACACTTTAGCTACTTGAGTTCCTTTGCAATGCACTGAATCTCACGAGCCCGCTTGACTATCGATCGATTATCGACTATCTTGTAGTCATAATATTGCTTCATGATATATAGTTCACTACCTGCATCTGATGTGCCAAAATTTGCATTCAGTGCGTCCCCGCAACCCCTTTGCATCCTTTATGTGTATGTATACATCACAGAGACAATCGACAAGAGTGCTAAGAACACATTCTAAAAAGAGTGTGTTGGCTTCTTCGAACTTTTTCTTCTTATCATAGGAAAGAGTTCTTTTAGGCCTGTCAAACGCAACCCAGTAGCGGTTCATAGCTGTAAGCCACAGAGTGGCTTTGACTTGTCATCTCTTAAAGTGCACATCAGTAAACTTGTCTGGCCTTAGTGCATCGGCAAAACCAATCGTCGTTAAATCGAAGTGCCTACAATAAGGTTTTTGGATTGTTGGAAATAATAGCATTTTCAGATTTAATTTAATTCAATTCTTGATATAACATGAATATGAATAAATTCAGATAATCAATTATTGACTAGCTCAGACAAGCCCCGACAAGATTTGAGTAGAATCGACTAGAATTCGACCAACCTTAATCGCCTCGACTAGATACTCGAGAAGTATCTTGACTAGCTCACTCGAGAAATGTATCGACTAAAACACTCGAGTAGTATATCGACTAGTTCACTCGAGTAGGATTGCAGTGTACGTACACGTGGCGACGTGAGATGCAGAAGCCCCCATGATGTCAATGCAGTAGGCGATGATGAAGATAAAGTAGTCGAAGTTGATCTCGATGTAGCATATGACAACAAAGGTGGCAATGTAGACGAAGTAGCACACGATGATGTAAAGGAAACAGATCGTGAGCGGTCGCAACGAGCGCTTTCCAAAAATATTATTCGCCCTCTCACGGTGTAGGATCCCAAGAGCGACGGGTTCCGAAAACATACTTTCCCGTTTGTCGGTGCACGCCAGCGTAGCAGGGTGGAGTAGTCTATGTGCGATGATGCAACAAAGAGAAATTGGCAAAACCCTAATTGCGAATATGCAACTTGCATCTCTCCTTTGTGCGGCGGCTGACAGATATATATAGAGGGAGAGTCACACGGTTGAGACGCACCACGATTAGAGTATTGACCGACACGATTTTCGTATATTTATTTGTTAGCCCACGCAGCAAAAATAAATAAATCACAAAAGGAAGTCGGACCTGCGCAAACAACTGGAGCCGATTTCGACGGACTATTCACGCAGGTGTCACATGCCCGCACCCTCCGCCCCCGCCTTGGTCACAGCCTGATGAGGCGAGTAAGCGCGCACGTATTCTTCTAGTCCTCTTATCCATACATACTAAGTAGGTGGAGGAGATAAATCCTTCTAAGTTGGTCTTCATCCACATCTACTTAGTAAGATAAGACTAAAGAAACATACCTCCCTCAAATAGTTGGATATTTGAGATTTATTTAAAATTATATAAATATAATAGGTTAAGCCCATATATTCTAACATGCACGGTGTCGCCGCCCAGACCTAGCTCCACTGACACCGCCCCAACCACCGGCCTCGCGTATGATTGCACCACCAGAACCGACGCCATCGTCTGGATGTCCCTCGACACGAGCTGGTCCTCCGTTGGCCCTAGCTCCGAGCACTCGCTCCATTCCGCCATCCCCGCCGTGAACGCCGACAGCCTCGACACCTTACCCACCATGAATAGGTCCCACCCAGACGCCTCTACCTCATGTATTTGCGCCACCATCTCGCTCATGTTGAACACGTCGCGCTCTCGGTACTCAACGCTCGCGTCGCCGCCGCCCATGTTGTTGGCCCGGTCCCAGAACTCCCGGAGGCATGCATCCTCAGCCTTGCACTCCTTGAGCGCGTCGAACTCGCTCGACGTGAAGCTCTTGCCCTTCTGGATGAACTAGAGTAGCGTCAGGATGATGTCTGAACTCTGCGCCATGCGGGTCACCGTGCCTACTGAAGAAGAGGACCACAACGCGGTACCCGGCCCCGGGCAAGCCGCCCAGGCCGCAGTCCATGAGGATGCCTGCCGTGCACGGCGAGAATTTTCCTAGAATTTTGCGGTATTTAAATTGACCACCCCCAAACATTTATTTTGACTCCTACAAATTATTAGAGTATTAAATTTTATAGGATGATGCGGAAATATAGTCCCCGTCTATATGATTTTTCCTGGATTTTTTAGCACCTATGCCATCGGCAAATTATTGTTTTCTAGTACATATGCGGAAATATAGTCCTGTCATTATTGTTTTTTTATTATCTTTTTAGTTGTATTTTGTGATTTTTATCTGTATCCTACCTTAACTTGCGTGGAGCAAATGGTGCAGATGTTGTATGCCATCGGCAAATTGGGATTCGTCAGTGTTTGGGTCATGGTTAGTATTTGATTTACCAACCGCCCCAGCCATAAATTTCTCATTTTGTTTTTTCGGTCAGATTGTTTTAGAGTCTAAACTTTTGTATGCTGCTTGCAGGGATTTAAATTTTGTTTTATAATTTTTTTCATGGTAAAAAGACCGAAATTTATGAAATTTTGTTAAAATTTCAATCATTTTTTTCTTCTACTATTGTGATGCTACGTGTCAATAAAAAAAATTAGAATAAAATATTTTGTTTCCCTTCGAAATTACTGAAATTAGCGAAATTTTAATCCGTTTCATTGCTCCTGTCCATGAGTTTTCATAGATTTTTTGCGCATCTCTGCCCTTCGCGTGCTCAACTTCCTGGTCGTGGGGCTCAGCGCCGCCGCCGCAGCGGCGCGCGGGAGGACTCGATCGCCCGTGCCAGCGCTCACCGCTCAGGCGCGTGCTGGTGCTCGCGCGTACAACAATGCCATGCAGAGATCGAATAACTCCTCGTCGATCGTTGGACGCCGGCGACGTGCCAGGAAACAGAGAGGAGAGGGCTTGCTTTCACGGGCTTCCACTTGCTTGTTAGGACCGGCCCATCGATTCGGAAGGAATGACGGGCCTTCTCCATCCACTGAAACTTCGGGCCGTTTGGTTGGTCCAACGACAGCGATCTTGCATTCGTGTTCGTCAGTGCACACCCTCGTCCCACCGAGCGGCAGGCAAATGCTCGTCGGCGGCGGCTGCAGGAGCTAGGGGGTCGGTGCGGTTGCTAGGCTCGGTGGCGTCGAGGCGGTAAGTTTTTTTTACAGGGGCAGTTCTCCCCCTCCCCCACTCTCCCCGCGTATTTGTTTGCAGATGCTGCCTGCACTTGCATCTTGCGGGGATTTGACTCCTTTTTTTTAAAGAACTGCGGACCATTACTTCATATGTTCATCCACAGGGTCGGTTGGTCATGAATCATGGTTCTGACCAGGACCCGTTGCGCCATTACTTTGTGCTGCTGTAGCATCGTAGGAAGGGAGGGGGATCCGTGGAGGTAACTATGCAGTTACAGAGAAAAAAGGGGGAACTGTAGAGGGTGGCAATCTGTGACGCCCTTTTGCAAAAGTTGGGTGCTTTCAGAATAAAGACATGGATTAAGTATACCCTTTTATCTTGCTTTTAGTTTTATGACAAATTCAGCGAGGCGCGTTCATCTATTAGCCACTCGGAAGGCAGAACATAGATGATAGCAAATGGCAGCTCAACTACTTGTCCTAAAAGGAAAAGAAGATGGCTTAGACTTTACCTCAGTACTTTGTCTCAAGTAAGAAGCATGAAGTGATATGATGTAGGATTCACAGTTGTTAATTAACCATAATACCATATTAATGCCAAGCAGAGCAAGACGCCAGATTATATAGGTTGCAAGGCCAACCTAATCCAACATACCTGCTACAGTTTTTTATATGCTGAAACTGTTGTTTCTGTCGTAAGTAGAAATCTTTTGCGGCAGGTAGAATTGTCACTTTTTAAAGGATCTTCTATTACTAGAGGGGAATACTATTGTCGAAGTTCTCTATATTGATTTTGTTCAGTAAAAATTCACATACATTTATAAAAGCTAAAACCAATGAATTCGAGGTTCACCCTTGACACACACCATGCTCCATCTCATTTGCCGTTGTTTTGAAAATAAGATGCATGTTTTCAAGACTTGAACCGGCACCAGATTTTCTTTTTCAAGAAGTTGATATGTCCGTGTTTTGTACTTGTACAAACATATCTTGGTTTTGTCCTTTCAAACATATTTTCAAATAAACACCTATTTAACGAAAAATAGTCACAGGTAGGTAAACTGCCAGACATGAATCTTTGTATCTTAAGATAGCGATCTCGTTGAAATTGGCTTTCTTTCTTTTTCATGAGCAGATAAGTCCTTGTCAGTCTTCCTTCATGCGGTATGGTTGTCTGTACTTTTTATTCATACTATTCTAAAGGAATCTGATTCTAACAGCCTCTTCCCTCACTTTCTTCATCCCAACAGGGAAGACCACTTCCAATTCATCACCCACCTATTCCTTCGCACACAGGCCATCATCACACCAGAGCAAGAATCAAGAAGCACTAACAAGAAGATGCTGAAGAAACTTCTATCGAAGACCAAGAGCAAGAAGAAGAAGGAGGCTGCCTCCTCTGCCCTGCCCACTTTGGATCGGCTCCATGAGGTCTTTCAACCCCTTTTGTGACCAGATTCTTTTGCTTGTCTTCCCTATTCTTGATTTCTACTCTAGCTGTGTTGGCGTTCCCTTAACATTAATATAGTAGCAGTAGGAGTATTGTAATTTCTTTTGTTGGCAAGGTAGGATTGGATCTTCGTAGTTCAGGGAGAATTAACTGGTTTTCTTCCAAAATGAAGGTTTAGAGGTGGAAATTGATCACTTGTAAAATATATAAAGAAATAAAATGCTCAGAATGCAGTATTTTGAAGTAAATATTAAAACGAGTCTCATTAAACAACCCTATCCATCTTGGCTTCAATGCTGTAACATGAGCATTCTGGTTTTTGAATTCAATGGATTTCTAGAAGTCAGAGTGGAGGAAAACAATACAATTAAGTCCTTCCAGGTCAAAGCCGCCATCCAGTTGTAGATATTGACTATTAGGTAGCATGTGTGCAGAAGAATATAATAAGCTGAATTCAAGATATTATCAGTTGTATTGCCAATTCTAGTCAAAATTTGGACAGCAGCTATCAATTTAAGGACATAAATAAATTATAGATTTGATACTGATACTATTGATGTACTCTTGTTTTTTTTTATCAACGTGATGTTTGTGTGCCCCTCAATCTACATCATAAGCAATTGCCAACAAGTCAGCAAATTATGCCTGTGGCACAAATGCATCAACTTGCTACCTTAGATTTAGCATTCACATTGGTTTACATTTTGTACTATTTGTGTGCATAGACTCTAGAAATGCTGGAGAAGAAAGAGCGTTTCCTTCAGAAAAAGTGTTCTGCTGAAATCGAAAAGGCTAAGGATTATACAAAAGTGAAGAACAAGAATGGTAAGCAAGCATTACTTCGGAGAAAGTATATTTGTCTGACTTCCATTTTGTTACAAATTATGAGAATTTGTTATACTTAATTGTTAAATTTGTTGAATTTGGTTTGCTTGCTTATTCATTAATATTTCAAAGCTTTGCCACTAAAGGCTTGTAAAGAAAAATACCAGTTCCCCCATTTTGTTTGGTCAAAAACCAACCTTAATGTCATGTCTTGGACATAATCCATCAATGAATGTGCAAAGCAAAGAAACACTATAGATTAGCGAGCTTGCATGTCTAGACACCATTCCCAGAGACCCAGACTATAAGTTACTCACTACAGTAGGGACTTTTTTCCCCTTAAGCTTGTGATGCTTTTCATCTTTTGTTACTCTTAACTTATATGAGAGATGCCTTCTTGTTTGTTGTAGCTGCAATTCAGTGTCTAAAGAAAAAGAAGCTGTACGAGACACAAATTGAGCAGCTAGCAAATTTTCAATTGCGAGTTCATGACCAGGTAACTCAATCTTGAATCTTGATGACACATCTTAGATTGCAGTAAATTGATAGGTAGTTATTTTTTAGATTATAATGCTTGAAAGCGCAAAGGCAACTACCGACACTGTTGATGCTTTGCGCTCCGGATCATCTGCTGTCAAAGCTATTCAGCAGTCATTGTAAGATTCCATTTGCCCTCTTATTTCCACTATTTCTCTTATACAATGGTTTATTAAGCTTGTAATACACTACATATGTGAAGGTTGTCATTCTACTATTTCTCTTATACATTGAAAATCTCGATTTAATATTTATGTCAAAGATAGCTCAGGGCCCTTTGTTGGCCCTTTTTTCCTTGAGCTTGTGCACCATCTGAAGTGAACTAAATATATATATTAATGACTTTCATGTAGATTATATAATGAAGTGCTAATGATGGGTGAACTGGCTGTGGTAATTCTTGTGCAGGAATATCGATGACATTGAAAATGCCATTGATGAGGCGAACGAACAGACAGAAAATATGAGGCAGATACAGGAGGCTCTTGCGACACCAGTTGGTGCTTCTGCTGATTTTGATGAGGTACTGTTTCTCTTACCTTTGTGCTGGTTAAAAGGTATACAAGCTCATATAATCCAAACTCCAGTCAATTTAAAGGCACTGTATGCATGAAGGAAAAAAGTACATGCATTGTCGATTTTCAAAAGGCATGCAAGGCATTTCTTATAATTTCTTAAAACAGGATGAGCTAGAAGCGGAGCTGCAAGATCTGGAGGAGGAAGAGCTTGATGAAGAGTTGCCTGAACCACCGGGGAGGTTATCTGTGCCTGTGGAACCATCAGCAAAAGCAACATCCTCTTCTAAACAGGCGAGTGATTTGAATGAACTGACCAAACTTCAGGCAGAGATGGCACTTTAGCCCTAGGCTGACATTCGAAGAGATTGGCAACATTGTAACCTCTTTGTACGACTGACATCTTGGCACGTATGTGTATAACTTGTTGTAAATTCAGGTTGTCGTAGAAGATCCCTTCACCTAGTTTTTATCATGATCGTGTAGCCTGGCACACAACTGAGAACTGACCAAGCTTTGCCTGGACTCCTGGAGTATCTTTCATTTCTGCTTAGCAAAGCGCTATTATAAATGGACGAAAAGGAAACGCTGTCTGGTTCGCTGGATAAGGTTTTGTGAAGCTATATAAGCTAAGTAAGTTATATTTATTGAAAAAAAAAGTGTTTGGTTTGTTGTATTTGTTTAGACAGGCTGAGTTAAGTTTTTATTTTGTTGATTAAATCTGATGTCGTAAAAGCAGACGCAAGAGTTAAGATTGTGATTGCTTGTTCATATGAAAATGGTTTTGTAACACTAATAAGTGTGTTCGTCCGTATGAGTGAATGTAAAAGTTTGCATTCACCGGATCGGGTTATAGAGAGAAGCTTGAATCGAGCTTTACTCTCGGATTAGGCTGAAGGCGTATATTTGTATTCGTCGAGTCAGACTAGAACAGTAGATGCAGATAATTAAATAAGCTTCTTTTTAAGATTATATGCATCCATCAGGCTAGATTGAGATAAATTCGATCTATTAAACACACCTTTAAGGCATGTTTGATTGTGTATGATCTAGGATATCGACTAGAGGAGTGAATAGGTAGTTTTTAAAACTAATTGCTAAACGATCAACGAAACTTGTGGAAATAAATTAAATATCACTAGAGCAATATGAAAATAACTAAGAGTTATATCAAAGTTTGTAATTATAGGGTGATATGCAACAATTTATATTTTAGGAAGATAAATTGTATAAAGTAAATTATATGAAAGTAAATTGCTCAAAGGATGATACACGAAATTTATCTCGTGGTATCGATGATTTACCGATCATCCATAATCCATGTTGAGGTGAGTTCAAACTTCTAACCACCTCTCTATTAAGTATCAAATTCTCACATGAGAAAAGGCTCACACCGAGTAACTTGATCTTAAGTTAGAATAGAACAAGAAGTACTCAATACCTCGATTCCACTAGAGTAGCACTTAGCCTCTCCGGCAATGCATGCTCAAAGCCTCTTATAATCACTGTTGTGGCTCTTTCATAATCTTTTTTAAAGGACTTAATAATGCAACAGCCTCCAAACCGTGTAGGAGGCGGCAACCTCCAAAAGTAATAAGTTGATGACGTTTGCTTGAAAGATCACTAGTGCCTACAATACTCAAACTCTTTAAAGTTATGCACTAGATGCTCTTACACTTTAAAAAATGCAACCACTAAGCTAAGAGAGGAAGAGAAGGAATGCAAAAGCTCCAATGAATTGTAGTGAAGTGCTAGACCCCTTCCTTAATCAGCCAAGCTCTTATTTATAGCCCACACACAAAAATATAACTGTTGCTGTTGATTTGACACATCTGCGCACTAGGCGGTCACATTGCAACTCAATTGGCGGTCGGATCGCCGCAAATACAACGGCTACAAAAGGTGTGATGATGACTCTGACACACGTCTGGCGGTCAAACCGCGAGCAAGAAATAGAATGCCAAAAGTCTCTGTTCCTAGGGCGATCAGACCGTGACGCCTCACGATCAGAGCACGAGCAGGGAACAGAGTGGTCAACTCTCTATTCCCAGTGCGATCGGACCAGCCATACCGGTGGTCAGACCACTTGCCAGACCAGAGGGTCTGAACCCCTCTATTCGTTTGGTGGTCAGACTAGCACACTCTTTAGTCAGATCAGGACTGAGTTCTACTAAGTATCGACCAAGTTTATACAACAGTCAGATCAGCCTCTCTAGCGGTCAGACCGCCACAGCTCAGAAACATCCCAAAGACAGCATTTGTTTGGTTTCTTTCAAACTAAATTTACATCCCAAAGACAACATTTGTTTGGTTTCTTTCAAACTAAATTTCTCACTCTATATAAAATACAAGTTTAAGCAATTATGTCACTATAGATATCGCAAGTAAACGCACATTAACTCCTTTTAATAATACGACACTTATATTATCAATCCGATCAATTTCTCTTCTCTAAACTCCTAAAAAATGCCCTATAATTATATATTTTTCTTGAGCTAGCTATTTTTATGTGTTTTCACTCATGCATCTTCTGGCTCCATAATATCTCTGTGACTAACCTTTTTATAACTCATTTAAACATGTTAGTCCAAAAAAACGCATTATCATCAATTAACAAAACACGAATTAAGGGTCTAGATGCTTTAGATTGCTCGTATCAGGGTCATCCTGGCTCTGTCCGTATGTATATTCCCGTCGAGAAGTTATTTGGTTATTTGCATGCATAGTTTCTCCTTACATTCGCGAATGCAATTATATGGTTGTAGCCTGTCTTAGTAGATACACCCGAATCGAGCTTCTCTATGGAATCTAGCCTAGTGGATGCATTACATCTGCTACAATCATGCAACGAGCCCACTCGTTAGTCTTAGGTGCAGGGTCGCTGCATCCGACTATGCAGACAACTAAACATCTTCATATGTTAATTGCATTCGTCCATAAAAATAACCAATCACTCTTCTTTTTACAGTTATTGTATCCACTTAACCTGTTTCTACTCATCAGAATATACACTGTAGCTTTAAAAAATCTATACAGATAACTAAACACACTTTAGTGAATAAAAACAAAATTGAGTTGAAATAAACCACACGCATAGCCCAGATCGCACGGCTTCTGGATTGTTGTTATCATTGACAGATGATCGTGCGAGAAAGTGAAGTATTGCCAGTTTCATACACGATAAGAAACGAGAATCTAGTATTTGTTCCACCATCTGGTTGCCGACCAAGGTTTTGACACGCAAACAAATATCCCCATTCCCCGGTACAAGTCAGATGTACAGGGGTCAAATCAACTTTGTTGGACCCCTCTAGTTTGTGCCATCTGGTGATCTTGCATAGGAAGAGAAATTCTTATGGCGCGGTCATCCTTGCCGACAGGGAAAATACCTGCGCACGTGTCAACGAGAGAAAAGAGGAATATGTGCACGGGGAATACCATGCGCAAAGAAGCTTGACCACTGCCTCTCTGGTGGACGTAAGCGGATTCATAATAAAAATACTAGATGTCCTAGTTATTATATTAAAGATCTTGTTGTTATTGTTATATTTATTAGATTATATGTTCTGCTATATATATCATATAGACCTAATATATATGATAAATTACTAAAAACAAAAAATTACTTGATATGCACCTTTCCACCTATAAGATTATTTCTAACCATATTCTTTTTTAATTTTTATTCTCTTTATTTTTTCTTATCTTCAATAATTTTCTTTTGAGAGAAACTGTGAAGGGAAAGAAAGAATTTCGTCATAAGGAAATGAGCTTAAGTACCCTTTTGTGACAGTAACAGTGAAAAAAATTGTTGAAATATTTAAGAGAAAAAATTTCTTCATAACGAGATTTTTATCATCGAAGAAAACCGTTAGCCGTGGCGTAACGTAGATCCACTCATGAACATATGTGCATCATATCCCACACGTCACAATCTCAAAGAACATTTGGTCGCTGTGACTTGGATTCTCTGCGCATCGAGTGCAGAAAGTCACATTCCGTCATACAGAGACCCGTGCCGTCGGGGAGATTCACGAGTACCCTTCTTTGTCCCCGTTCCTGTCACTCGCATGGGGCCAATTAGAAGTATAATAACAAGTGAGATATAACTAAAGCTCCATTTTTTTAAAAAGCTAAATACTAAAAGAAACAAGAGTGCTCTATTTATGTCTTATATAGTTGATAGAACCTTAAGTTACATGTTAAATCTCTTTTAATGTGTACATAAGTTAATTCATGTTAATTTTTACTCTTTAAAATTGTTGTTTTGATAATAAACTATGTTGATTTGTTGATATTCTTAATACTTATGTGACTGTTATTGGAGATGGGGATGAAAAAAAAACTCCTCAAAGGTGGGAGCGAGTTGCAGATGGGCTGGTAATGCAGTGGCAAAACTTTATAAGTAGAAATAGCCGATGAGAGTTTGACTCTCGTTTCGCACTAAAAAAATCTCAAATAGATCTCACAATAAAAAGGTGCATGTAAAAAAAAGTAAAGGTGAGAATGATGACAAAAAAAATTTCGTTCGCTCAAGACAGGAACATTTCAATCCTCTGATAGAGTATTTCTCTCTTGATATCTAAGTCTGTTTGACATAGTTTTCACAGCAGCTTTTCGATTGGAATAAGAGTTATCTTTGCCAAACAGCATTTCTGAATTACGCTACGCTCACACCGCGAACGTACCCGTGAACTGAATCCTCCCTCGTTTCTAGGAGGAACCAGAGCATTCGCCCTCGCCGCGCCGCCACCCGCGTTCGCTCCCATGGCGCTCAGGCCCTCGAGCCGCGCACTCTAATCCCTAACCCTAGATCCCACCCCACTCTCACTCACAGACAGGCACAAAACAACCGCGCTTCACTCCTCCCCGTCCTCGTCTATCTCCTCTGTCTCCATGGAGGCGGGGAGCAGCGGCTGCAGCGCCCGGACGGTAGCGGCGTGCGTCATCGGTGGCATCCTGCTGGGCGCCTCGGTGCTCGCGGTCCACCTAGCGGGGCCCGTGTCCATTCCGAGCCTACCGCCGGTGGACGCGCTCCGGCGGCGGTTCCGGCGCCGCCGCCGCCGCCCCGTGCGCGTGTACATGGACGGCTGCTTCGACATGATGCACTACGGCCACTGCAACGCGCTGCGCCAGGCGCGCGCCCTCGGAGACGAGCTCATCGTCGGTGTTATCAGCGACGAGGAGATCAAGGCCAACAAAGGACCGCCCGTTACGCCGCTGCACGAGAGGTACTCCCGAACCCTCTAATTTCACATCACTGTATCATCTTTTTTGATCTCTCATGTGATGTCCAGTGTAATTCTACCATACGATTATGCGACTCAGGTTAGTGGTTGAGCGCTTTAATGGGTTTCTCAAATTTGTCCATGAAGTAACATTTTGTTTCCGTAGTTATCTGCTCTAAGTCCCAAATTGAGCAGTAGTTCAGCTCTACATGGATCGGTGGATGTTTCAAATTGCTGGGGAAACTACTATTGGGTGCCGCTTTGCTAACTCTTGGGCAATCTTTTGTTGTGCGGACCAAATAAATTTGTCAAGGTGCTGCTACATCGAGCCGTTGAATCAAAGATTCTACCTTTGTCCAATTTGTGTGTCACGGAAATTTGTTCCCGTAACTACGGGAAAGATTGACTGCTTTTCTGTTTTGGACCTGTGTTGATTTCAATCTGGGCAGTAGCCGGCAATGTTAGCTCTATTCCATTTGGTAACCGTGATGAAAATATTGGCTGATAAGCTCCTCTCACATCGAAGGCTCTAACCATGAAGCTATTGGTCCATGTTTGACATGAATATGAAGAAGTTATTATCATGAACGAACTGAATGCTGTGAAACTTGAATGTGTGGTATGGGCCAGTCTTTCCTTTAAGTTCTGACAAGTAATAACCTTACTTTTGATCGCCTGAATTGTAATTGCAAGGCAAAGGTTTTGTCTGCCGCCCACATGTCATGTGCCAGAAGAAACTTTTATTTTTCTCAGTTAATCGTCACAAAGTCAATTTTCTTTCTGTATCACAAATTGCCATGGTTACTGATTTTCTCTTGGTGATTAATGCCATTTCTGAACTTTTCTCTTTCTCTTTCTCATCTTTCTTTTTCCTTCCAAAAAAGGATGACAAAATCAAGTTTGCTGCCAGGAGTTATTGCTCAGAAAAAAACTATTTCAAAAAACACTTGCGTATCTGCTAGATTTACAAATTTTCTTGGAGCAATCTCTTCTGCAATCTGCACAAAATGGGGACAATCTAGGTAGTTTTATGTGCTCTCGTGGCAGATAGTATTGATACATCCAGACATTCCAAGAATCTGAGTTAGGGTAAGAGCACAAGTGTTTATGTGACTCTTTGATCAAGTAAGTAGGTTACTCTGTTTGACACTTTTCTTATATGCAAAATGGATGAAAAATTATACTACTTAAATAATCAATTTTGTTTCTCTCATTTTTTGTATCGTGTTATGTCTTATATGTGACCCGGTTGTATGGAATTTTAGACATTCTTTGGTGTTGTGCTTCTGGTTCTTTGGATGCATCAGAAAGTATAAGATATGTTGCTCCCTGATTCCTATATGTTTATAATAAGTTTCTGATGTTTCCCTTTTTGGCAATACAGAATGATAATGGTCCGTGCTGTGAAGTGGGTAGATGATGTCATTCCAGACGCACCTTATGCCATAACTGAGGATTTCATGAACAAGCTATTTAATGAGTATAACATAGATTACATTATCCATGGTGACGATCCTTGTTTGTTACCGGATGGTACTGATGCATATGCCCTTGCCAAAAAGGCTGGCCGATATAAGCAGATTAAAAGAACCGAGGGAGTGTCAACAACAGACATTGTTGGTACTAATTCTGCATTAGTATTTTCTTTTCTGTTTTTAATGTTAAAGTTTGCTTTACTAATAATGATAGAAGTCTGAAACAGGGAATATCTAGGTTCTAGTTCTCTATTACAAGTTATATCTGTTGAAGAGTTGATTGAATCTCACAGCGTTCCTCCAACATTGCAATTGATCCTAGATCTACAAAGACTTCTTTTGTCAACAAGTCTAGTCTTAAAACTTTTATGGTGATGAAAAGGTTTTATGCTCATGTTGATCTTGTACTTCTTCATGACAGGAAGAATGCTTCTTTGTGTTAGAGAGAGATCATTTTCTGATGCCCACAATCACTCTTCGCTTCAAAGACAGTTCAGTAGCGGACATGGCCAGAAAATTGATGATGGTGGATCTGAAAGTGGGACTAGAGTATCCCATTTTCTTCCTACATCCAGGCGAATAGTTCAGTTCTCAAATAGCAGGGTATAACTTCTACAGTTTCACATGCATTAATATATCATTTACTTCTAGTTTCTGAATAGTCCACTGTCAAATTCTTTTCTTTTAGGGGGGTAAAATATCAATTTCTTAATTTTAATGCAATCAAGCTGATGCACTGCATTCACATTTGAAGATATAAACAAGCATCACGGCGATGTTTCCTTTGAGATGGAATAGAGTGTGATCATACTCTGTCATCACTTTACTGTTATTTTTGCCATTTGGCAACAGTTCATCGCTGGTTGTGTTTGATCAGTTAATTACCTGCCATTTGATAGCCAATTTAATGGGCTGACAATAAGTTCGTCATTTCGTGATTTAGACAAGTTCAGAGGTTATTTCATAAGCAATACTTCCTCTGTCAAAAATATACAATATTTGAGAATTTGAATGGTCTAACTTTCTTAACATCGATGCTAATATATACAAAACTTTTGGATTAGTCACAGGAAATAATGCATTGGATTTGTTATGCAAAGGACTTACATTTTTTTTTTTTACTTTTTACTAACATTCTAATGTTATTATGAAAACTGATGGTCAAAGTTGCTTATTGGAGACCTTGTTTTGTCCAAAAAGTAATATATTCTTCAACAAAAGGGAGTAAAATCTGACATATCGTTGAATTGTCAGAAAAAATCCATATGATTGTGAGATCAACTGTTCATTTGTTGATTACATGAACATAAATTTTGTTGACTATAGTATAGTTTCATTTCTTGGAAACTTGTAATGGCTGATTTAATTTACTAGATGGAATTACTGGTTTGTAATTCTAAACTTAAACTTGGAATATGGCTACTTGTTTGTTCTGTTAACTTTAGGCTTTCCCAATGCAGGGTCCAGGCCCAGATTCTCGGATAGTTTACATAGATGGTGCATTTGATCTGTTCCATGCTGGACATGTTGAGGTAAATGAGAATCCCCTCCCACATGCCCACCAACCCAAAAAGGGAAAAGGGTTTGTGGAAAAAACTACAGCATCTATCTCAGCTAAGTCAGCTTAGAGATACATTTGCCTGTGTAATTCTTGTGTTGGCTGTACTTTTGTTTCATTTTTTGTTTTGTTTTGCAAGACAGCAAACTGAAATTAACCCTCCAAAACATAGTGATTCAGACATTCTTGTATTTATAGTTTCTGCGACTTGCTCGAGGGCTTGGAGATTTTTTGCTTGTGGGCATTCACACAGATCAGACCATAAGGTAGTACGATGGGTTCTTCTTTTTTTCTCCTCTTTTGATTATTGTAAGTTACAATGTTCAAGTTTATTCAGTTTTCACCTGTCCTTGTTTACAGTTGAATGCATTTCTTTCAAAGCATGGCATCTCCAATCAATTCCTTTAACATAACATTGAGCCTATTTTTCTGTTGGTGTTTACTTGCCAGTTCAACTCGAGGACGACATCGCCCGATCATGAATCTCCATGAGCGAAGTTTGAGTGTTTTGGCTTGCCGTTATGTTGATGAGGTGATCATTGGTGCTCCATGGGATGTTTCAAAAGACATGGTGAGTTATCTTTTCTGTTCTTAACCATGAGATTACCTAATTTTTGTATAAGATGCATGATGCATCTGCTTGTAGTTGTTCCTTCAACGTGGCACTCTTAAGACAATAGGCAATGCATTCATTGTAAGATCTATAACATGGCATTTATGCTATGCCAGATGTAGATAAAAATAAGACTGATGTGCTCGTATCCATGGATTGATACAGATGGATAAGTCTTAATCTCATGGCATGGTTAAAATTTAAATTACAAAAAGTTCCATGAATGTTTGCATCCAATTTGTATTGTGGATGTAAGCTAGGTTGGAGCTTAGCTTAACTGGGCCTTAGACATGCAGTAAAAGTTGGTTGAGATCTGAATCAGATTCCAAATAGGTGTAAGCCCATTAGCACTTCTTGTTCCATTATGGATATGCTATTTACATTGGGCAAAGTGCCAGGCTCAGTTTTGATGGAAGCATGAATTTAGTTCTTACAACAACTTATAGCCTAATCTTATGGAGATTGCTAGAGTATATTTGGGATATCTCCAGATATGGTAGATTAGGATTGATTGTAATCCCAGGATACCTACCTTATCTCTAGGAGTCTTCTTGCCCTCCAAACTTTGTACTCTATATATTCCACCCTCGAGGCTCAATGCAATACATCGATCATATTAACCAATCCTCATATTCTATCATGGTATCACGAGTTTATGTTCTGATCCTAGGCTACAAACACTAGCCGCCGTCAGCTTCCGCACCGCGCGCGCCGGAGAGATCGATCTCCATGATCTCCGCTGGGGGTAGCGCCTCCTGTACGTAGGGTTCGCATTGCCGATCGTGTTGATCGGCCGCCCTAGAGTTTTTCACCGATCCATTGATCGGGTTTTTCTCTCGCTGGTCGTTAATCGACGTTTCCCTTTGGTTTTTCCGATCCAAGATCGGTTTGCGTTGCCCGTCGTCCTCGCGCCTCTACTCTGACCTTGGCTTTGACATTGCGCCGGCTTCTCCACTCATGCGGCGCAGTAGGTCGTGCGGCATCCTCACACGCCCGGTTGCCCGTCTACATGTCTTCACGCCGGTCAACTCCACACGCCTGGATCTGGCTCCACCCGTCTCCATCCGTCGACATGCGCATCGCCCGTCCGTCCATCAACACGCGCATCGCCGGTCCCCGTCTCCACGTCGCATTGCCCGCACGCCTCCATCCACCTGGATCGACACGTCTCCACGCCGCGTCGCTTGTCTCCGTCCACGCACCACGGGCCGTTGCCTGGATCCGCATGCCGCATCGTCGCATGTCTCCCGCATGTCTCTGACTTCGACACGTCGTTGGTCTCCATCTCTGCACCATCCACGCGCTTGGAACGACACCCATGGATCTACCCACCACTCGACTCTTCGCACGCCATGGATCGGTGCACGCCTCGTCTCCATGCGCCACGTCTCCACCCGTGCAGCACGGCTGGGCACGCGGTGCCCGGCTGCCCTGAACGCATGGCACTCCACGCTGGTTTGTCATTGCCTCCACCAATCGAGACACCTCCGCTACGACCACCTCGTGTGCCCTTGGTCTGATTAGCCGATCGTACAACTCCCAGCAGATCGGCAGTGGTTCCCCCCCTCGAGCACGCGCGTACCCCCTTCTCGAGAACCGGGGCTGTCGCTCCGTCGCCTTCAGGTACCCCCCAGGTGCGGTTCAGCCAACGGAGGATCTCACCATCACCTTACATCGCTGTCCTTGCATGCCACGACACTCCGACTGATCGACGCTGCCACTCTCAACGCGTCATCGCCTTAGTCGTCGGCGTACTTGGTCTTCATCATGCTGTTCGGGTGTTCTTCGCCGGCTTCGAGCACCGCCGCCACGCTCTTGGACACCGGCGTCGCTGCTCCAGGCCGCTAGTTCTGCCTCCCTCTACCGCCTTCGTCCAGCACAACCTTGTCGCCAACGTCGTAGTCTCCTCCCCGACTCCTTTGTCTCCTTTGGGAACCGTGAGCTGCATCGGCACTCCTCACCGCTATGCGCATCGCGACCTTCGAGGCCTTCTCTGTTGGTCCCTCAGACATTGGCACATGGTTGGGATCCCTACCTTCGCGCACCCGATATTGGCAACACTGGTGCGTACCTTCGTCCCCGACGCATTCCTGGGCTTGGCAAACCCGGTGCACACCTCGTCCTCCACGACCTCGACTGTGTCAACTTCGGCATCGACCTCTTCTCAACGATTGCCTCGTCCACGTCATTATCTTCTTCCCTCGAGCCTCCTTGCGCTCGTCTCCATGACGCCTTCTTGCGCCCGTGGCTTCAGGAGCGGCTCCTTCGACCACGACAACCCCGACTATGGCTACGTCGACTATAGCTATCGCACGCACGTCATCCTCGACCACGGCTACTCGTCTCGCTCTCCGCTATCTCGACATCAGGCACAAAGGGCTACCATCCGCATGAGTAACTCGTCGGTTTCTCTAGTCACAACATTTACATCGCGCTATTTTGACTGCGGAGGGATGCCATTCGTCTTCCTCTCCAGTCTCGTCATCTACGACGCTACTGCTGCGACTACAGGGGGATGATAGAGTATATTTGGGATATCTCCAGATATGGTAGTTTATGATTGATTGTAATCTCAGGATACCTGTCTTATCTCTAGGAGAGGTTTCTTACCCTCCAAGCTTTGTACTCTATATATTCCGCCCTCGAGGCTCAATGCAATACAACAATCATATTAACCAATCCTTATATTCTATCAGAGATGAAACCATGAATTTATTTCTTACAATTTACATAATCGTAAATACTAACTTATAGCCTAATCATAAAGAGCAGGGCCCATACTCATAGCCTGAAAAAATGTTTACTAAAAAAAACTCGAAATGGCAAAAGTCAGGAAACATCAAGATAGCACCTGCACAAAAAGTATACTACCTGTGCAGAATACAAAACTGATTATGTGCTACTTCAGTACTAAAGAAGAGACAACAATGAGCGACAAAGAGCAGCCCCTCCATGGTCTCATAACTTCAAGCTTTTCCCCTATCTTTTTCCTTATATCTTCAACCGAGCAGCTTGGTCTTCATCTGAGAAGCCGAGATAGTACCTTGGTTGCAAAGTAAATCTTGATTTATGTTTGGTCACATTGCCCAATCTAAGCTGCAATAGAAGAACCATTAGTTGCTAGGTCTCTGCGAAGCTATCGATGGCTGAGTTTATGTCCCAACCAAAGGCATGCCTTATAGCACTAGTACACTGAGAAAATGTGGGCATTGTGCCCCAGAGCAGATGTGATCAGCGTCCTCAGTTTGTCCACACTCCACACTGTTTGCATTGAATCACCAAGTAGAAACCACATATCTGTCACATATTTTTGAAGGTTAACAATTGAGCCCTTCCTCAGGAACAAAATCTTGACTTTGCTGCTATATCGTACTGTCTAACCTTATTAGTTGATACCCAGGCCATATAATGCAAACACCACGTTCAATATCTCGTTATGACTATCAGATTGTGTGTGACCGCCTGTGGCAATTTTAGTTATGACTTCCTATTTTCTTGTGCAGATTACCACGTTCAATATCTCGTTAGTCGTTCATGGAACAATCGCTGAGAACATGGACTTTATGCAGGTAATTAAGTTGTATTTTTTATTTGAATATGCAAATGGAATAATTGTTGCTTTTGCATTTATCAGGATGATTCAAATCCATATGCTGTTCCAAAGGCTATGGGCATTTACCATAGGCTGGAGAGCCCTTTGGATATCACTACAAGTACTATTATCAGGAGGATAGTTGCTAACCATGAAGCCTACCAGGTAACTACTATGATGTTATATCAGGTGGCCATGGAGTCATGTACGACAGTACATATTTTCAGTCGCATGCATGTGATTTGATTTTGTCCCCTACATATCAATAATGTGCATACGGGAGCTATTGTTTACTGATATTGGCTTGGGTATCGTTGCATGTGTACATTAAATAAAACTATGATCAGCAATGTATTCTTTGACGTGGGGGTTGGTGTGGTTTTCATTTATTCTGGTGATCTGGTCCATCGATCTTGGTGTGGTTTGTATTCATTTTTGCTGTCCTTTTGCCTCGTGCAGAATCGGAACGAGAAGAAAGAAGCCAGTGAAAAGAAGTACTACGAGAGTAAAAGCTTTGTCAATGGAGAGTAACTTATGAGCAGATCTTGCATGAAGATTGTTGCCTAGATTTTTTCAGATGCAAACCTTCATTGGGCGATCCACAGTTTTAGCTTTTTCTCAGCATCTTTGATGTGTTGCTCATATAGCGTAGGAAGCGTCAGATGCAACCTTGATGAGTGATTAGCAGAGGTGCGACGTTAGAAGCATTCCGATCATTCCCTCAGTGTTTGTAGCCTATTTTTAACCCTGTATATGCGGCCTTGCGACTGTCGTTACCGGCTGAGTTCCATTTGAGATCTGTAGGTTTTTCAGAATTGTGTGGTACAGTATTAAACCATGAATGTTAGCCTGATTAACTATTTGCTGCTGATGTTCTTTTCCCGAGCTCCCATCTCCACTGTATGCGGCATCTTAAGTCAGTCCTCTCACAAATTATGTTGAGCACTGTTGCGTTCTTGAACTGGACAACTGGTACATGTGGGTCGGTGATGGCAACTGTGTTTGATGGTACACCTGGATTGCTGGATGAACGTGAGGTTGGTGATACGTTGGGATCTGATGATACGATATGGATCTGTGAGTAACTGATGAATCTTGACAAAAGGTTGCTGCCAACTGGTGGCACTCTGCTGGTCCTGGACTCCCTGCTTGCTTGGTACACGTTGTCGCCATGGAGAGGGACGTGCTACCTGTGATCTCGACCCAAATTAATAGTGCACTGAGCAGCCACGGGCACGCATCTGGGGCTGCTTGGGTGCTTGGTCTCTTGCGAGCAACTTCTACTATTTCTGGCCATTGATTCGCTTCCCGGCGTTGGACTGGCTTTAATTTGGATTGTGATGCATGTCTCCTAGTTTCTTGGTGTTCATCACACATGTATGCACGACATGGGACTGCAGCTGTGGTAGTGAAATTTGGTAATGACTTTGTGAGCACGCGAGCTGATAGAATGGAGTGTTCTGTTCGGGAAATCATTTCACTTGTTTCACGGGTGCGATAGAATGTGTAAGGAAGGAACAAACTGTTCTCCAGTCATCAGCAGTTTCGCACCATCCTTTTCTGGGTCTTTCCCTGACCATACACGTATCCCCAAAGGTTTTATTTATTTTTTCTTGTTCAGTGGTTGAACTATTGGGATCTGGAGTATGCTAACTACACAGCAGGGCGTGGTGAATTGAATTTCTTTCGTCTATAGAAAACCCGATTCATGAAGTTTTTGGGCAAATTCTCACTTACTGGTCTCAACATTTTTTATGCTCGACAGACTACATTGCAGATTCCAATTGTTCGTCAATATCCAAGTTTTTCATCTTTGACAGAATGTGCAGTCTAACCGCTCACTGCTTCCAAAGAGAGAACATGTTTATTTACCGCCATTTCCGTGCCATGCCTTTCTTTCCATCCGAAATGCTGGAATGCATCCTGGATTTAATTGGAAGAAAATGGCCAGAACGGTGTGGATGGTGTCGACAAGGTGTGGAGCAGGATGAAGATCCAGCTGCCTGCTCTGCTCTGCTGTTCTTCCAACGACCACCTCTGACGCGCGAGCGATCCTCTCACATGCATGGTGGTCACTCACTGGGATTATCCATCCATGCATGTCTGTCAGCTCCCTCATATTTCTCATTGATTTCCTTCCTGGGGCCTGAAATGAAATCCTCAATTATGTGCTCATGTTTTGTGCCTTGCAACTTGTTATTTATTTCCCCTCTTTTTTTTCCTCATCGTGGAACCCATACCTGTGCGAGCATGGATCATGCACGAGTATATGATATCGGTGGGGGTAAGTCCGGTCGATTTATTTTCTGGCTTCGCCGAATGCTAATGTCTCAGTTGGCCTGGTCTTCTTATTGACAGAGCTTCTCCGGCGAGGATCTAGGGTTTGGAGTTCAACTGTTAGACTTATTTGTGCACTAACTCACTGATCCTAGCCCTAAGATCAAACACACATAGGTTGCAGAAGGGTGAAGATAGACTTAGCATGTAGATGCCATTAGGGGTTGGTGACAGCTCAGAGAAGTGCAGCGATGAAGATGAGTTGATGTAGATCGTTGCCAGCTTTAGGTTGTAGCTGATGGTGATTAGCGGCAATGTATAGCTCGGTGTAGATTTGATACCGGTGAAGGCACGTCAGTGTGGTGGTAGCGGCGGCGGTCTTCACCCTGTTGTCAGCATACTTAGGATCGGCTAGTGTTTAGGATGAGGGAGAGGTGGCTGAGAATTTCGTGAGATTGATTCACCTTGCCGCCAGACTCCCTTTCGTCAATTATATAGTGTTGCATGAGTGGGACCGCAACCAACATGGTCTCCCTTAGGGCTCGGTCTCTCGTTGTCCATGATGAAACCGAGATCAAACACCAACACCGACGAGGCTCCCTCTAATCCCCGAGCTTAGAGGGAAGGCCGTGGCGGCATGCCAATTTGGTGGTGGTTGCAATTGGTGGGCGGCGTGGCGAGGTAGGGGTCGACCACCGGTCGAGGTAGGGGAGGACGACCGGTGGGTGGGTCAAGGTGAGGGCGCTGATATCCATGAACCAAGCGATAGACAAGGCGACAACGGGATGCGACGGCAAGGAGGTTGCCACAGCCAGCTAGCGTGGCCCTCTGACAGGACCCTACCCCACCGCGATAGAGCCACAGCATGGGTGGCGGAGCGAGGGGGCTCGGGGAGGAAAAGAAGAGACAGAGGGAGAAAAAAAGATGATAGGCCATTCAATCCTGATCCAACGGCCAGGAAAATCGAGCTTGGAAACACTCCAACTCTGCATAGACCGACCCATCAAGAAACTACACGTACAAGGTTTCATGTGTCAAAAATACAAGTTCTGTGCAAAATTTAATCACAATATATATATATATATATATATATATATATATATAGGAAAACTAGTATGTACTCCTGGGTGTATGTACTCCCACCTCTCATATACCACTTTTACACGTGTGTTATACTTCTTTATCACTTTAAATATACTTCATTAGTAATTATAAGATACTACAATACAAATCCCACGAAATTTTTTATGAAATTCCATAATTTTTATCTTAATTTGTGTATATACTTCTTTTATGTATAAAAAAGAGTATATAGCAAAAATGAAAGGCTAACATTGAATTTTTTTTCATACAACTCATATTGGAGTATCTTAGAATTAGTATTAGAGTATACTAAAAATGATAAAAGAGTATAAAGTATTTGTTTAGGTGGTATATTGCATGTGGGAGTACATACTCCTAGGAGTATAGAATAGGTGTCCTATATATATATATATATATATATATATATATATATATATATATATATATATATATATATATATATATATATATATATATATATATATATATATATATATCAGTTTTTTGTGGCTGCATGCTGCTGCTACATCTTCATTATAGAAGAGTGTCATTTTATATTAGTGATTTCGATAAAACGACGCTTGAGTGAATCAAAGGCTCCTTCCATCGATGCTTTGCATGTGCTTGCTTATGTGTAGGACTGCACTTGAAGAAGAAGAAAAATACTCCTGCAGGTCAGCTTTTGTCCTGTGGCTCAGCGTGCACCTGTAAACTAAGCACGAAATCTAAAAGCCTCTAGTTAACAATGATATCATCAGCCTGCTAAACTAGTAATTAACCTATCCCAACAAATCTCAAAGCTAGCTTGTAACCATGCATGTGCATGCACGTACGTATCATGCAAAGTTGACAGTAGGCACGCATCCACCTAGGGATGATTTAATATTATATCTACTTAAATACTCTCTCCATGTACAAATAGTTGAAATTTTGGATAATATCAGGTCAAACTTTTGAAATTTTAATAATCAATAACTTATAAAATATTTAGTTAAAACATGAAAATCGTATATATAGATTTGTTTTGAAGAATACTTCTATAATCTCATAAATTTATTATATTTTGTAAATATATTTTAGTAGAGGATAGTGTTCAAAGTTATATATCAGAGACCTTGTCATATCCAAAATGTTAAGTGTTTTTGACTAAAGAGTATTTCTAAAAATATATATCCACTTAAATTGCCTGTATGATTTAATAATAATTTTTTTGAGGAATCTACGGAGAGGGAGCTCCCTACCTGAACTTAAATTGTTTGTATATTAATTTGACCTAACAAGCTAGGTAATTTGCACATGATGCGTAGGCTAATGATCGATCGTGGGGCTCTCCGTACCCTGCAATCACGTTGTACCCAACTGTCACTCCGGTTAGTGCAGTGCCGCCATTTCTTTACCTGCTATCCCTTGGCTCTTGGCTGGCCTTTTTATCTCCCTAACCAACTTTCTCTTGCCACTATAATAATAGTGGTAGTATCATTTTGCAACAGTGCTGTGTGTTAAGCTGGCAGTTATATGCCATCAACGTGGATCCAAAGCATCGTTATTAACAAACACTTACTACACTACAGTGATAAAGTGATCTTGTGCTGCCTTGACTAAAGGTCAAGCATAGACTAGACCAAAGCTGGTAGCGATTGCTAAGGGCGTACATGTTTGGTTTTCGGATCTCTCCTATTTTGATTCAGCGGATGTGTAGATTCTTAAAAAGAAATACATTTGGTTATTTGTATCTACTGTTGCAGACTGATTTGACGTGTGTAAATATACAGCTTCATCCTGATTCGACGGATGCAGACTCTGCATCCGTTCCTTTGCATCCGTTCATATAAATGGATCCACTTATCAGTGTTATAAAATTATTTTCATACGAGTAACTAATAACAATTTCAACTCTTGCATCCGCTCATGCAGCTTCGGATTTAATCAACCAAACAAAAACTCAGCTTAACCTGTCCAGACAGACAAAACCAACTAAATACTCTTATTTTCAACAAATATTACTCCACTCAAGGGTAAAATCCAAAAATAGACAATATATGGCAGGGTATTTGCAAAAATAGACAACATGTTGATGTATTTGCAAATTTAGCATTTATATTTGGTACCTCGTTCACCAAAAACCTAGTACTGGTATGCGAGGCACCGAAAAAGGGTGGGTTCGACCGTTTTCGGCACCTGAGGTACCGAATGCAATATTGTGCATTGTATTCAGTACCTGAGTTGCTAAAAATGGTATGTATTTGACACCTCAGGTACCTAATACTCTAAACAGTATCGTATTCGGCACCTTAGGTGCCGAAAATAGGTTGGCCCGTGCTTGACTTTGGTGCCTCATGTCGCCTCACATCGTGTCTTGTTGCTGTTTTCGGTGCGGTTGTGACATGTGCGGGGTCTCGTGCTGGTTTTGGTGCTAAATAAATGAGCTCGCTGGCTTCAATTGAGAAGCATCAGCACGAGAAGAGAAGGGAGCAGCAGCAGAGGAGCAACACGAGAAGTAGAAACAGAGGAGCAACTCTCTCAGGTAAGTACTTAGATTACATAGTTAATTAATACTTACATTAGAGTAATTAGAGTACTTAGATTAGAGTAATTAAAGTACTAAGATTATTTGTTTAGTCCGTTTGGAAGTAGATTTGCTCAGTCTCTTCAGAAGTGGATTATTTGCTTAGTTTGATTATAGGAATTTGATTAGTCAGTGTAAGTAGATTATTTACTTAGTTTAATAACATAAATTTTATTAACCAGTGTAATTAGATTATTCTCTATGTATAATTGTATGAATATCATTAATCAGTATAATTAGAGTATGTACGTAATTTAGTAAGAGTTATTATAGTTATATGATTAATTGGATTAAAATGTTACTTCAATAAATTTGTTTAATTAGTTTTATCACTTAGGTTAAGTAGGGTAATTTGATTAATTGAATTATTTAAATAGGGTGAGCACTATACATTTATTTAATGGTTGTCAAGTAAATACGACACGTAAATTTAAATATTAATTATGATTTTTAATAGATGTTTATTATTTGCATTGTTACGTACTGTACTACTTAATTTGCATTGTTAATTTACTAATTATTTATCGAGTGGTGTAATTAGCTGTGTATTGTATATATATTAAGTAGTTATTTTATTACATATACGTTTGTTTAGCAGATTTAGTATAACTTTTCATATTTATTATGGAGAACGTCCCACAGTTTTACACGGGAGGCTCGTAACATTTCAAAACTGACAGCACATAGAGAGTCCGGTTGAGGAACCTATTGACCTAGATGGCTTAAAATCAATATTATGAGCTTTTTGCATGTGAACTAGTAGTCACATATTATTATCCTGGAGGGTGTGCGGTCACAGCTTGTTCCAAACAGCTCGGTCGTTATCCATATGTTGTTCGATATGAGAAGTAGCAATGTATGGGCTTTGTACTCATGCAAGGTATTGGAGGAGAACTTTGATATGGAGGTGTACGTAAATATAGTGTCACGATTGGTGCAATGTGATGCAGTGACTAGCGTGCAAGGATCAAGCCAGCAGGTGATGTATGAAGAGGAGGGAGGGCATGTCGGGGAGGCAGTTCCGGTACATAGGGAGATGGAGTGGACCCTTCTGCGGTAGATGAATGATGCATGAACAATGAAGTCGGTGGTTGAAAATAAGAACAATGATAGCTGGTTGTGATTCCTCACCTTGTTGAGGGCATGTGTTGTGGGCAATAGAGAACAAGTTTGCATCATCTCATATCACAACAAGAGCCTTATGCATGCATTGGATGTGCTGCATGATAGCACAAATAAGCCTATTCCATGGCCTGATGTGGAGAGAAGATGGTGCATGCAATATTTGGACATAAACATTTACACAAGGTACCGCAACAAGTCTCTTGTAAAGAGATTCAAAGGTCCCATAGGTTTCGAGCTCATGTGATACCTTCATTTCGCATGTAGTACTACACTTGCAAAATGGTGGTGGTATAGCAAACATATGCATACCAAAGCTTGCCATCTCTTTACTTCGTCTTGTGTTTGGGGCAAGGATAATATATGTAGTTCAGCGTTGCCTTTTATAGTCATTCATAGCATCACTTGCAAACACACACTGCTGTAACCACACGATAGAGCTTTAAGCATGACAGGACAACACATCTATCGTGAATTAGGCTTTAGACACAAAATGACCACATGCCAAAACTTTCATCATGAAATGACAATACCTCAGTCTTGACTTAGGCTTTAGATACAAAGTGATCACACGACAAAGCCTTAATCATAAATTAAATAACAACACCTCTATCATAACTCAGCTGTTAAATAAGAAGTGACCACACGACAGAGCTTCAAGCATGACTTGACAACACCTCTATCATAAATCAAACTTTAGACATGAAGTGACCACACGACTCAGCTTTAACTATGAAATGACAAAACCTCTGTACGGGCTCAGGCTTCAGACATGAAGTGACTGTACGACATAGCTTTAATCATAAATTAAATGACAACACGTCTATCTTGACTTAGCCTTCCATGCAGAGGCAACAATAAATCCTTGCTAAACTTTTGCAGAATAAAGCGACCACACCAAACAATAGCTTTCACAAGAAATCTATGCCAAGCATCAATGCCTTAACTTTTTCAACTTTCACAGGGAATCCTATGCTCCACCCCACATCCATGCCATGCACTCAGTCCATACACCATCCCCCAACCACCATAAATAACTCCACCCTCAACCATGGATAGATTACTCCTTCCTCAGCTCTACCCAGCCCAGCGAAGAAATATTGGGAGATTTTTATTCCTAGGAGGTCGAACCACCGATGTGCTTCTATGGCGATTCGTGTAGGCTTCGCGAGTCCTAGGACATCTTCTATACCTATAGCCTACGCTTCTTCCTGTGTGCCAACTACCAGTACGATAAGCCTCGACATGGACCATATGAGTACCCACCGTTATAGAGATATAGATCACTCATGTGGCACTTTCCACACGATTTCATGCACTATCTTACTAATCTTCCCTCTTATTTTATTTGTCCAGTCTCCTCTACCTATATGTGACTTCATGGAATAGCTGGATAAGGAGAAAAATGAGCACAAGAAGTGATGGATTAATATGAGCATGCAGTGAAGTAGGGAAGCGTACGAACGCCGTGAGTACGAATAATAGTAGGAGGAACTATGACTCAAGCGTCAGAAGGAGGAGCATATGATGAAGGCAGTGTAGGAGCATGCCGCCGCTGAAGCTCGTGAAGAAGAGAGGGAAAAGAAGCGAGAGAGGACCCGTCACGCTAAGGCGGAGGGTATCGATGCTCTGAGGAAGTGCAAATATTCTAGATGTACTTAGTAGGAAGCATCTATTGTAACCTATTCTATTTTCATTTTCTAAGGCACGCTATTAAGTTAGTCTTTAGGCGTACCGTACATACCAATATTTGTTATCGTCATCTCTTTATGGTTAGGGTCTATTCGCACAGCGTTGAAAATCTCATGTCCCATGTAATATTTATCAACATATGTAACCTCTGTATCGGGTTATATAATAATTGTGCTTCACAACTACTATTATTCATAAAAAATTACTCACAAATTTACAATAAAAGAATAACGAAATGTCGATAAAATTACGTTGAAACAAATTTACAGCAGCAGCACGCCGCTGCCGACACAAGAATAGATATTGCCCAGTACTGCTGTATGACATAATGAGCAAGACACGAATAGCAGCAATACGTAGGAGCGATGACAAGACCGCTAGCCTGTATTCGATATATAAGGTGCTAAATATGAAACTGTTCAAAGTATTCGGCACCTACATACCTTTTTTACAACTCAGATGCCGAATACGATCATACTCATCATTTTCCGTTGCCTCACGTACCAAAATTAGATTTTTGTTGAATGAGATGTCGAATACGAATACTAAATTTACAAGTACATCAATATATTATCTATTTTTACAAATACAATTCATATATTACCTATTTTTAAATATTACCACTCACTCAATTTATTTCACTTTAATCTACTTATATAATACAGCTCTGCCAAATCTCGTCTAACTAACTAAACGCCCTGCCGGCCGTGCATGCATGCACAGTAGCAGCAGCTTTGGTCGACGTGATATGATGCTGTTGTAGCTTTTGCTAATTCCAAGGTAGAAGATCTTCCTGTGCTGCTAGTGTATCTCTCTCTCTCTCCTCCTTTTCTCCATCCATCGGCAGGCACCCACATGCGGACGCAGCTCTGGACTGGAGTACTGCTTGCCCCCATCATGGCCATGCCTCCTCCAAAAGCATCACAGAATCGCAGGCACACGCTTGAAGGCCAATTGGCTACTCGGCTTGGTGAGGAGAGGGCTCAGTGCTCACCAGTACCCAACTGCTACTCGATGCCAGTGCTCCTGCTCGTGCTCCTGCTGGCTCCTGCTGCTGCTGCTGCTAGCTCGGCATGCAAATGCAAGCTGGGGCTGCTAGGCCGGAACCACCCGTGCACAATTGCACATGCATGGACAAATCGCCAACGCCCAACACCTTATCGTTTTCTGTCTGTGTGGTCCTTCAATTTCTTCAATGGAGATTAAAGGCCTCTTCCTCTTTTTCCATTCTCATTTCCATCGTGGTTGTTTTATGTGGTTGCATGTATCTACTCATAGCAGAGACTGGAACTTACTTTAATGGATGGAATAAAGCTTCCTTTATCTAAAATAAAGGAGTTGCTAAACTTGAGATATAAAATAAAGGAGTTGCTAAACTTCAGACATCTAGAATCAGGGTTCTTTGCAGTCAACGGCATTTGGCCGCTGGATGTGGATCCAACGGTTGATGTGTTGTCTTCCACCTCTTGTCATCTCTCTCACACGTGATTGATTCACTTCCTCGTCGTCGTTCTTCCTCTGGTGTTCACCCCAGCCCCACTCGTCTCCAACGGCATCCTCATTGCCAGATCCGCTCTTGCATCCCCTGCCATGCTTACACAGCACCCGCGACGCCCATACCCTGCTCCGGGCCATCGGCGATCCCACCGCTCTGCCCCACACCCACCTTCTCCACCTAGCCTACTGCCTCCCAGGTACCTCATCCAAGCTCTAAGCCTGGCAACCATGGAACACAATGAGGTCCGGAGGTGAGCGATCGACTGAAATCTTTTACGATTTCAGTAGCGTGAAGTTTAATTAGGAGGGGCGCTAAAAATAAAAAGTAATCAATAGTACCTTGCTTTGTTGATGGTAGGCAGCCTCAATTAATTGTTCCTCTTAGGATTGTGGAAATGCGTTCAGTTTATATACACAAATCAGTGCCTCAAAGTGTCAACAATTGCTAGACTAGACCTTCCTTACTAATGCTTCCGATGTCACGTTGGGCATAACTTCCTTTCCATTTCTGTTGGTGGCAAGAAATTAAGTGGATGTAACTTCACATCATAGCCCAACAGCTTTGTATCATGAAAAAGGGAGACATGGAAAAGAAATATCCTCCGTAAAGTCATCAAACCGATTTTCTCTCGTACCAAAAAGAATTGAAAACATGCATCATGCTGTCCATGACAACGAAGCTAGCTGTGGTGCTCGTCCCTACAAAGCTTTCATCTGAAGAAAATGTGACAGAAAAGACACTGCAACTATTTTTTAAAAAGTAATAATAGGGATTTAAGGACAACAGATAAGGCTTCAGAGTGAGCTCCTTCATTTGTATCAGAGCCAAATCATCTATCGATTTGGTCCGTAAGCACTGTCAGCTGGCTAGTGAAATAAATCATCCAACAAGAGGAATCTTTGGGAAGTGGTGGATCCCCAGCTCATTGTTCCTAGTACCTTGAAGTACTAATTGCAGCACCGAATCAAAATTCGATAAATCCAATAAGTCAACTGTTACGTACCGACCCTGTTCTACATTTTATGGAGCCGTTGTTAACAGGAGGATCAAACGAACCATGTTTATTTTGAATGCACTTTGTTAACACTCAGTAAGATCATCCATCGTTCTCTTTGTCTCTAGCAAAGTGTTTTGCAGTAATCGATATATTTTGGAGGAAAAAGAATCAGTAAGCAATATACTGCAGATGACGAATTGAGCAGTAGCTTAGTTGGTTAGTGCCTCTAATAAAAGGGGTGTTCACCTAGCTCGAACCCGAGATGCACCCGTTTGTGAGTATCTAACAGAGAAATTGGTTTTAACGAGTTTTCTGATCAGTCAGAACTTGATACTCCCCTACATTAATTTTTTAAACAAATACCAGTGAGAGCCTCTCCTCATTATCTAGAAAAAAAAATTATACTACAGATGCGAGGAATAAGGATTTATATATTTTAAGGTAAAATGGTATTGTATGACGAAGTGGTGCTTAATTTCAAGTATCCCCGGCACGCTAGATGCCTAAAGCCTACATTTGGCATTCAATGATTTCTTTTTAAAAGAATAATCTCTTTTTCTCTTGATTTGGTTGTAGTAAATAGTTACAAGCAAATTTTAGGAGCCACAACTCCAAAATAATACATGAATTAGTAAACATTATCGTAATAATCTAGATTCTATAGCGTAACACAGCAAAAAAGAAAGAAAAAAAACCAGCCCTTATTTCTTAGCCGCTTAATGTGGTGAAGAACAGGTGCATACCTAACTTTAACTTACAAAAGAAAATACATCCAAGAAGTTATGTGCAATTTGCTAGCATTTCTTCAGATATACCATTAGTATGAATCGATTAACTTGAGCTTCCTTGCACAAAAAAAAGCTCGATTGGTTATTGATTCACCTTTATCGTTAACTTCCTCTTTGCACTCTCCTTCATTACCAACTAACCATCGACATCGCTGCCAATGGGTCTTAGCGCACCAACATTGGTAATAAAATATAAACTAGGGCTCAACAGAGAAAGGGCACTAGATCATTAATCCTAGTAAAATGGAAATATAGAAAAACCATTATTTTCTATTTTGGAAGTCTAGTAGTATATCTAAGAAAAGTTATATTAAAAGAGGTTATCAAACTCTAGTCGACCGAGAGTTTTCTAAATCTCAGTCAAATGTTTTAGCGTATCGCATGCACATCCAACGATCCAACAGATTCGCCATGCATCCTCTTGTTTTGCCCGTTTGTAATTCAGTGCCTCTCTCTATATATTCTCTACCTGTGTCACCTTGTATCCTTCGTTCATGGGATCCGCTGCCACCTCCTAATGCCGCTTGGCCTCGCCTCCTCGGCCACTGTCTTCCTCCTCAGTCCTCACCCATGGCTCCTGCAATGTCACCGCTGCCTCGCTCTGCGTCTACTCATCGCCATGCTTCCACCGTTTTGGCCTCTTTAAAGCTCTCTACCAAACCATAAAAACGTATAATAAACACGAGGCCTAATTGTTGGAGCTTGTTGTCCGTTATCATCGGGGACCATAAATCTACGGCCAGCAAAATCCAATTAACGGATTGCAAAATTTATACTCGGGCAACTAATGAATAACAAATCCTATATTTGAAACCTAGAAAGTGAATTAAGCATTGAAATGCCAGCTCTTGTTAAGAGCACACCCCACTTTCTCCACCTTTCCTTTTCTCTGCCATTTGACACACTCTCACTCTCACTCACACTCACACTCACACAGACACAGCCCTCAGAAGTCACCCACACAGCCGGCCAGCCCCAGGCCAGCGGCCCAGCCCTGCCCCTGCAACAGTTGCTGGTGCTCCCTTTCCTGCCTGCCTGCCTGCCAAGCTGCCTTGTCCGGCGCACACGCGCAGACACGCGCATCCCACAGGAAGGAAGCACACAGCTTTGCTCCCCTCAGGAAAGACGAAATGCACACGCCTAGTAGCCTTCGCTTCGTCTCGTCCGGAAGGAAGAGGCGGATGGCATGAAGAGCCAGGTATCACCTGCCAAGCATGAGAGGCTGGGCTACCTCTGGTGCCATTAGAAGAACACCACAGGCCGCACCACGGAGAGGAGGAGGAGGAAGAGCTGAAGATGGGCAACTGCGGGACACGAGAGGAGAATGCCGTCGTCGCTGCGCACGCGCAAGGTATTCTTTCTTGCTTGCTTTGCCTGTTAGATTCTTGGGGACTTCTGCCTCTTGGGGTCGGTGGTTGTTGGGATCTCGGGTTGGGTGCTTCGAATTGCACCAAAATTTCATCTTGGTAGGCTGTTTCTCGGTTCCTGGGATCTCTTAGTTGGTGTATTCGGTGCGAAATTGCCGAAACTGTGATATTTTCTTCTATTGTGATGGCTTCTGGTTTATCAGTATTTTCAGATTGGTGATTTTGGTTGCAAAATTTGATTATGCGGTGTGTCTGTTCCAAATCGGTATTGTGGAATGATAGTTTGGATTAAAATCTTGTGTCAATTTTCGCTTAAAATGTTTTTTTTGTCGTTTGGACTTCAGTAGGGTTTTTTTTTATGGTTTTACCTTCCTTAAGTCGAGTCCAACCTTAGGACTGTCAAGTTTGATCTTCGTTGTTGATAGTCCTCTTTTGATTTTTTTTTCCTATCACAATTCTGGGTTGTCGATCTGTGATCTCTTCTCTGCTGCATTTCCTGGTCAAGTTGCCGTTCTCTTGTGCTTCCTTATCGTCTTGATTCGTATCACAAATTCTGCTTGATTGTATTCATTGGGAAAATTCAAGGGCACTTGCCCCCAACGAGGGCTTCAATTTCTGTGCGTTCCTCTCCACTATTGACTTTCAATTTCGCAAGAATATATAATCATGATCCCCCAAGTTGAATATACATAATCTCTTCTGGCCGCTACTTGCATTTTTTTATGCAATTTGAGGTTCTTTTAATTTACATGCAACTGTGCAGTAGATCTGGTCTCCTTGTCCTGTTTACCCTTACTGTAATCAATTTGTGCATGTATATCTCTTGTTTATTTTTTCTTTGCTTCCCACTCAGAAATAAGTACATTAGAAGTATTATTTTAGGTAAAATGTCATTTAATGGATGCTATACTAGCAGTTGGCAACTCATCCATTTCCACCTTTTCTTATATCACTTTTACAATTTAAGTGTTATTTGAGATAGAAAATTGGTATTTCAGCATGAGAGTAGCTATCTTTCATTCAATCCTCTTTGCAAATACTAATAATGCTACGTGAATCCTTGAATTATATATTTTTCCTTAATATATTTGTGGTCTATACGAGCTATATAAAACTGAGTATGAGAATTTCCTCAAGTGGCTAGCTTTTGTTATTCTTATCTTTTATATATGTGAGAATTTCTTGTAACTTCAATTTTGTTGATACCTGATGGGCAATAGTTTAAACTTTATCTTTCCTTTTTTTTAATTTCATGTTCAGTTCAGCAGCTCCACCTGTTACAGCATCCTGCTAAGAATGCTACTTCAGATAGGAAGCACACCCGCACCTCATCAGATACAAGTGATCCTTCAACACCTAGGAAAATTGAAGATGCCAAGAACATTTCCATATACAACAATGTGATTTCCTTCACATTGTTTGAGCTTGATACAATCACAAAGAGCTTCCGTGCTGATTATGTTCTTGGTGAAGGAGGATTTGGGACCGTTTACAAGGGTTACATAGATGAGAATGTCAGGGTTGGTTTGAAGTCATTGCCTGTTGCAGTCAAGGTGCTCAACAAAGATGGACATCAAGGGCACAGAGAATGGCTTGTGAGTAGCTAAGTTCTTCGATATTTGTCAAGCTCGCTTTTCGTTATTTGCATTGACATGCAGAAAAGTTAACAATTAATACAAGAAATTGATATAAGTTAGTTATGTATTTTGCCGTACACACTTTCTTTCTATGGCACATGCACATGAAGACACGTTCACGTGGTCGAGCTCAGGTCGCTAACAAGGATGCTATGCAAAAATAAACACATCGATCAGGGACTCTATGCAAAAGTTTGTTTCATTGATGTACCTTGTTTCCTTAGCTGTTTGGAATGGTTCTCGACAGTGGCGGAGCTTATATAGTTCTCGATGAGCTAAAATGCATAGTAAAATTGTTTTTCTCACCATGTATATAGTTATCCATATTGATTTCATTTACAGACATACGTGTAGCACAGGCTGTTATAACTAAGAGCATACCTTTTTTCTTCACGCTTGAAATTTAAAAACATAATAGTGTACTTAAACGTGCTCGGAATAAGCAACATCACCGACCAAATAAACATGATGCGTTATGTTTGAAATCCATATGCAAGTGTGACTGACTGCTAGGAAAATGCTATTGGGCTATGCTGTGCAGACAGGTTCGATAGTTTTCAAGTGTATTATTAGCCTAAAAGATAAGCTTCAGTATTGTGTTTTGCTCAAAAAGATATGAGAAGTTTTACCCATCTTTTGTTTCTTCGCCAGACCGAGGTTAATTTCCTGGGGCAGTTAAGGCATCCAAATCTGGTAAAGTTGATTGGATATTGCTGCGAAGATGACCACCGGCTGCTTGTCTACGAGTTCATGTTTCGAGGAAGTCTAGAAAATCACTTATTCCGAAGTAATACTTCTACTCCTGTTTGTCATGACCGCTAGCTGCTTGTCTACGAGTTCATGTTTCTGTGATACCACTTTTTAGTTTTTACATACTGTATTTTCTTTTCTCTTATGCCGTTCACTGATAAGAATACCTTAGCCTGATGAATAAGTGGATGATAGAGTTGCGTCTTTCTTATTGCTGCTATGATCTAACTTCTCTATCCAGCAGATGGTTAGGCATGTTTTCTTTAACTAGTGGCAACTGATTCACTATCTTTGGGAAAAAAGATATTTACAATCTATTCCAAAATTGTCCAAAAATACCGGCTACACATCCAATTCTTGAGCTTGCTGATAATTCAACATCCTGGATGATTATTTGCTTGGTAAACTGCTGATTCTGCTTGATTATAGATGGTAGCTAGCTGGCTACAATCTATTTTCTGATTTCATTTTTGACCTTTTTAGGGAAATTTCCAATTTGATCTTACAACTTCATGTTATTTCTCTAGGTGCAAATGCAATTATGTAAACATTATCTGCTGGAAGATATTAAAATAAATCTATTTTATATCTTTGCACTACGCCACTCCCACACCTTGCTGTGAATTTATTTTGCACATGTTATCATGGATTTTTTTTCATGCTCCTCTAATTCTGGACTAGTCGTTACCTGCTGAATGTGTTTTATACAAATGGGCAATCTCCCACACAAAAAAGGGGCTGAATGTGTTTCAATGTTAGCATGTACCATGTATTATAAGTAATGTCGGCACACTATTTCCCTTGATACACACATATTGAACTCATATTTTAGAGGAAAGAAGTTGCTGACCACATATCCTGTTCTTTATGTTCTCAGAGACAGCTACGCCATTACCCTGGGCTACAAGGATGTCGATTGCACTGGGAGCTGCTAAAGGGCTTGCTTGCCTCCACAATGCTCAAAGGCCTGTCATCTACAGAGATTTCAAGACCTCAAACATTCTGCTAGACTCTGTTGAGTATTAATTACTTGCTCATGCCCTTTTCACCCTTTTCAGTTCTATGCATATCCATTGGGAGTACATATATGTCTGACATAATTATATTTATCTTTTATTTCCATTGCCACAGGATTACACTGCTAAACTGTCTGACTTTGGCCTGGCAAAAGCTGGCCCAGAAGGTGATGAAACCCATGTATCAACTCGAGTGATGGGAACCTATGGTTATGCAGCTCCTGAATATGTGATGACTGGTACTTCACTCATTATATAAATTTGGTCGGTAATTAGTTTTTTAGAAGATATCTGCAAACTCTTTGGATACGAGCTTCTTGATGTCATATTTTCCAGTCAGAAAACTATTGCTTCTACTCCATGAGCTGAGATGACATTTGTTTCATTTGCTGCTTGTTTCGGTAAATAATACTTTGTAGCAAAATGTCCACTCACAGAAGTATTATTGCTACTGCTTGAACTGAGATTGCATATATACCATTTGCTGCTTATTTCGGTACTGAAATATTTCTTTGTTGCAAAACGTGACTATGCAAATGTGCAATATTTGTCAGCCTGTGAAGTCTTGTCATGTTTTTACCCAATGAGCAGGTCACTTGACTGCCAGAAGTGATGTCTACAGCTTCGGTGTCGTCCTTCTCGAGCTCTTGACAGGGCGCAAATCCATTGACAAGTCACGGCCCAGCAGGGAGCAGAGCTTGGTTGACTGGGCCCTCCCCAAGCTCAACGACAAGAGGAGGCTTCTCCAAATCATCGACTCGAAACTGGAGGGGCAGTATTCAGCAAGAGCTGCTCACAAAGCCTGCAGTCTTGCATACTACTGCTTGAGCCAGAACCCCAAGGCAAGGCCTCTTATGAGTGACATCGTCGAGACCCTTGAGCCATTGCAGGGCAGTGGTGGAAGTGATGGAGCTGGTCCATCTGCTGGTCTTCCTGACTATAGAGTTCGCCGCAAGCTAACAGGGAACAGCGTCCACTGTAGGGCCATCCCAAACCCCAAGTGCTCCCCTGCTGTCCCGGCATGCAGAGTGAGGTGAGAGTGCTGTTTCAGTTGGTGCTGGAATAGGTTCAGCTGTATATTGCCAAGTCTAAACCATGGGTGGTGTGGGTGCATGTGTGCACCGGTGCTGCGTGCGTTTGGGTTCTTCTTCTTTGCTTTTCGGCCGGCGTTTTGATGTGTAAATTTGATCTGCATGCTGCTGCTTGTAAGGCCCTCTAATTTTCACTGTGGTCTTATGTATCCTTGACCGAGTGAGGCCTGCCGAAAGCGGCGGGTTTAACCCCAGAAATGGAAGGCTGAACTAAGAGTGGTTGGATGGTTGATATGGCATATGGTGGTGGTGTTCGTATTGGAGCCTCTTTTCAGGAATCAGTATGCAATTCCTTCACAAGTTTCTCTTGTCTGATATCCTACCACAGGGAGAACCGTGACTTTTTTTCGATAGAGTAAGTTTTTATTAAACTCAAATAATCACATCAAGGTGATACAATCGAGCTGAGAAAACACTTTCGGTCTCTATACATCAAGATGCACACAGTCAGTTAGAACCATGACTCTAGCCTCTGAATTGCAGCCAAGTTACCTCGTGACGCATTGTGCAATTCCGCAAGGTCTGACATTGCTGTTGTTACCTTGTGCTCCGATCATGATCTGGATGGCAGCCGATAATTGGTATTTTCTCCTGTTTTACGTGCTGTGCCAGTTCGCAGATGCGATGGAATGATGATTGACCGTAAGATCATGAGATTGTACTACGCCTAAGCAAATAACTTATAGCCCAGAAATGGAATGCCCGCAAGTAGTAGCAACAGTGCGTGCGCAGAAAGGATCGGACACATCAGTCAGGATAGGCACACGAATTGCTCGATATCTTGTGCTTGCAGACGTTCTGCATCAGCACGCACATGTTCCTGAGCCCAATGGTATCACACTCTGAAATTTTGAAGGGCGATTCTTCGGTCTATTTCTCTTCTCCATGCATTTCCTCTCTTGTTCTGCGCATCTCCGACACGTGCAAAACAGGGTGGTCGTTATTTCGTTTACCGACCACCTCATAAACTTGCTCCTCTTTTTCATATCTCCCTACAGAGATCGAACCAGAGTGCCAAACTTGGCAAGATGATGTGTTGCTCCATGCCCCTTCTCCATAAATTTTCGTTCGACTTCCAGGCCCCTGTTTGCCGCTGCTAGGATGCATCATCATATATAATATGGCTTCCTTCCTTCTTCAGCCATCCATCGGAGAGACAGATAGTATACACAATCTCTGCTATCACTACTTTTTTTACGGAAACAGTAGGATGTCCCCCACTGATTATGTATTAAAAATAAGAAAAGAATACAATAAGGCAGTTACAAACCAAAAACAAAAATTAAAGAAGTCCTATACAAAATATTCTAAAGAGGCAAGCCATTTCATAGAATCAATATAACGAGCACGATGGATAACCAAACTAAATTCTTTCTTAAAGTTCCACCAAACAGCTTGAATGGAGGGATGAACATTATTGAAAATCCAGTCATTTCTAATCTTTCAAATACTCTAGCTCATGAGAATGATCACCTCCATAGCAAAAGGGACACCTAATTTTTTCTGGAAGAGCCTTAGGATATGAGTAGCCCTGTGCTGATTATTAGCCCGAAGATTCAGAATAGCCCAGCAGTTACGTGCAAAGTTACAGTGTAAGAAGAGATGGCATCTGCTCTCTTCGAGCTGAAGTATATACATAAATCATAGGTGTATGAAGGATGATGCATGTTTTTCCTCCGTAAGAGCTCCCTTGTGTTTAATCTATCCTTCAAGAGCAACCAGAAGAAGACCTTTTGCTTCATTTGACAACAACTTTTCCAAATCCATTTGAACATTGGGTGAACAGAACGATGTCCCATTATAGTCTTGTAGGTTTTGCTGGCCGAGAAGGTAGCATTACCCCAAATGTACATCCAGATGTCATTCTGATCATTGAATAAAATGCTTGCTAAATTCACCTGAAGCTCCTGAAACTCATTATAATCCTGAATGGAAAGAGGCAAATTAAAAGCTGTCTAAAAATTACTCAAATCTGCAGCCTTCTGAAGAGAAATGGCCTTATCTTTTGCAAAAGAGAAGAGATGAGGGAATTGCTGGTGAGGGACACAACTAGCCCAAATATCATCCCAAAAAAGGATTGTGCTTCCATTTCCTATGAAATGAAAGGAAATTCCTTTGTAAATATCCACAAGCTTGAGAATATCTCTCCACCAGAAAGACCCCTTTTTCACATTGGTTTGAAGAGTGCCAGCCCAACAATAGTTATCCCAAACAAGATGGACCTAGGGAAGATCCATTTTGTTGTAGAATTTATATAGGTATTTGAGTAACAAGGCATCATTGTGAGCTCTGAGGTTGATGGCTCCAAGCCCACCTTCACTCTTAGGCATGCAAACCATCTTCCAGGAAGCCAATGATGGTTTCTTACCATTCACATCTGAACCTCTCCATAAACAATGCTTTCTATATTTATCAATTTCCTTAATGACTGTAACAGGAATTTTTAAAGTGCACATAAAAAAGTAGAGAGTGCAGATAAGACAAAGTTTACCATTTCAAGTTTTCCTACCCGAGTTAAAAACATAGAGGTACTAATCAAGCGTTTCTCAGCTCTTCTGATGATAGACATGAACTCTTCAAATTTAGGCTTTGACAGGCTTAAAGGAAGACCAAGTTAGGTGAAAGAAGCGTCCCTTTTTGACAATTAAAGGTCCTAGCCAGAATTTTCATCTTTTCCTCAGACAAGTTTATTGGAAGGGAAAAATGCAACCCCCCCCCCCGCCAACCCCCCCCCCCCCCCCCCCCCGCCCCAAAAGTCACTTGGATTTTGACTCCCCCCCAAAGTTGTTTTGTTGCAAAAAACCCCCCAAAAGTTTGATTTTGTTGCAAAAAACCTCCCAAAAATTCAAAACAATAAAAACAATCACCAAACAAATTCTAAAAAAAACTAGAGAAAATTCTAAGACCTTCTATGAATTTTTTTTTCAAAAATAATATCCTTTGCATCATATTTCATGGAGAGGAAGTTTGGGAAAAAAAGAAAAATGTGCAGCTCATTTATTAACTCATGTTATTTTAACTTTGTCATGTCTACCATTATTTTTCCTACACAAATAATTGTTTATGTAAACTAATAAAAGTGGTTTCACTAATTTTGGGGGTGTTATGGATTAGTTATTAATTAATCTATCTGCAACACATTTACTCAATCCTGAACGTTACAATAACTATTTCAAAATTTCATGTATTTTTAGAAGATAGAGGATAATGTAAGAAGACTAAAAAAATTTGTTTCATGATTTTTGGATTAGTAAATAATTAACTATGCATTTAACTAGAATTAATAAATGAGCTGCACGTTTTTCTTTTTTTTTTTCAAACTTACTCTCCATGAAATATGATGCAAAGGATATTATTTTTGAAAATTTTTTTTCACAAAAGGTCTTATAATTGTTTCTAGTTTTTTTAGAATTTTTTGTGATTTTGTTTAATTTTTTTTTTGAATTTTTGGGGGTGTTTTTGCAACAAAACCAAACCTTTAGGGGGGGGGGGGGTTTGCAACAAAACAACTTTGGGGGGGGGGGGGGGGGTTTGCATTTTTTCCTTATTGGAACCATAATAAATTTGTTATAATTGACCTTCAAGTCAGATGAATTTGCAAAAGTATTAAGGAGCGCCTTCAAGACAAAGAGTTGTCTGGGACATGCTTGCATAACCAAAAGGGTGTCACAACATATTGAACAATTGGGAAGTCCTGCCTAACACTGATCTGTAAAGGAAGCTGCAAGAGACCCTGGTTCTTAGCCTTATTAATTATCTGTAAAGGAAGCTGCAAGAGACCCTGGCTCTCCATACGCACATGAAGGTCCAGGCCTTACCTTAGTTGGAGCATGCGCAGTCGCCGTCACCGTTCGGTCGCCTCCTCCGTCACCTAGTTCAGGAGAGAGGAACAGGGGCATAGCTAGGAACAGGGCATAGCGAGAAGAGATGTGTAGTCAGGCAAGCTGGTGCGACCCAACCAGGAGAAAAGCCACTGGGAGGGTGGTTTGGTCATCTCAACCGGCCTGGGGAGGGGAAAATAAATTCTAACAATTAAAACAAGCTAAAGTGTCAATAATGCAAGAGCAGCAATGTTTAGAGTGTCACTTAATCAAGAACCATGTTTAGAGTGTCAAATGTGAGAAGCCTGCTCTTTTCAATGTCAATGATCAAATTTTCTCATTCAAGAAAGTAGAAATAGAAGAGAAAATCATGTGCGAACTTGCACCTGAAAGCATGTGCTCCAAATCACATTTTAGATGGCTGCATTGTGCCACAACGGTGCAAAAAGAAGTGGAGACCTTATAGTCCCGCGGAGCGAGGAGGATGGATGCGCGGTGTGGATGACAGTGAAGGCGTCACATCGAGGAGGAATGATAGGCGCTCATTCTCTCTTCCCCCATTCCGGCTAACAGAATGAACCAAACCTAAAAGGGGACTCGACTGCACCACAAATTAGGCAGGAGGGGGATTGGACTGGAGTTATTACCGATGATATTGATGGCGAAGACAAGTAGGGAGAAGACGACGACGACGACGATTAGGCATGTTGGACTCGTCGATGGGTCGGACAACCCCCTCCACCTCACCTCTGTTTCTTGCCTCCTGTGATGACGGTCGGGGAGGAGGTGTGGGCGAGTGGTCCTCCTGAGAGGCGGAGATGCCGAACTGCACATGGACACCCGACCGTCTCGCCTCTACACGCCAAGCTGTAATGCCGCCTTGGGAGGAGGCCAAGGGTTGGGATGGGGGAGAGGCGGAGTGGGTAGCGTGAGGGGAACACTCGACCGAGGGCGCATGGATGGATTTGAGTGGGGAGCGCATTGGAGGTAGGGAAGGTGAGGTGGCTTGACCCTGCGCGAATCCTGCCCAAGCGGCAGGGTGCCACCGTGATCCCCGTGCATGCAAGGTTGGCGAGGCAGGGGCCTACACGGGCGGCGGATCCACCATGGTGGGCGGGGGTGCAGGGTTTTCGACGGTGGTGGTCAAAGACGACACGGTTTGCATCGTGGGGCAGAGGAGAAGGATGTGTTTGTCGCCACGGCTTGCAACAGAGGAGAGGGTGCGGAAGGAGCACGAACCAACCTGGTTTTTTTTTGTTTTAATTTTGCGGGAGTTATCTTTTGTTTATCTGGTTTTTCATTAGGGTGTGGGAAATAAGGGGAGGATGCACATTGAAACCCATGCTTTATATTAATAGAGATTTGCGTGGAGATTGGTGTCAGGAAATTAGTTGAAAAAAATCATAAGATAAATGAGGAAATCAATGGACGATTGGATATTAGATGGATAGAATGAACGAACAAAATAATCATGCATCCATAGGTGCACGTGGAGTTGCGTTTCCCCATGAAGAACCCCTAAGCATGTGGAGACTGCACGTGGGGACAGAGTCGGAAAGGAAAGAAGGATGCTTTTCTATGTTTATATTGTTAAATAAAAAATTTGCCGATATATGTATCTATTTTGAAAAATTCTAACGGACGTTAAAAGTCTAAATCTGTGATTTTTCAAAATAAACTTATATATTTATAATTTTTTATTTTGTCTACTACTTAAAAAGCACGTAGTGCTACCTTCACGCGGTCTGCCTCCACGTCCTGCAGACTAACATTAAATTTTACAGAAATTACCCATCTTATACCACTCGATAAATACTCAATTTCCTTCACTTGTTCGGCCCGCGCCTTGTCTCCCTGGCCCACCAACGCTGCGTCCCCCTCATCGCCTGGGCCATCACCACGCTCGCCTTTAGGCTGTCGTGCAAGGATATCCACATCGGTGGGCACCATAGGGGGCGGCAAGGACGAGAACACCCAACCAACTATATTATTTACTGTAAATATTATGCTCCCGTTGCAACGTACGTGTATTGAACTATAAAATATAAAAAATTAAAGGAGGATTCCGGTAAGGACAGGACACTGTTCAGTTGTTGGCTTTCAAGTTGACTTGGCCCACATCCCATTCGAGCGCTTATTAGTGGTAGTTTTTGCTGGGCTGACCAGAGACTGGGCTTGTATGTGTCCAAGTCCAACGGGAGCAGAGCAACTGCTTGATCAAATTGCAGCAATGTAGGATAGTAATGCATGCAGCAGATTTTTTTTTTTAGATGAAGGAAGTAAAACTTCCAATTAAAGTTTCAAGAATATAAATAACCATTTAAAAAATGTACTTCCTCCGGTTATAAACATCGACACGATCCATAAAATACATATTTAATTATTACTTTTTGACGTAATATGTTTATAAAATATAACAAAGTTGTACAATTATAAAACTACTTTTTAAGACAAATTTAACCATGTTATTTTTAATTATTCAAATTTAATATATAAAATATAATTTATATCTAATGTTTGAAAATATTAATTACACGCAATTCAAAGCGACACTTAACCCTGATGAGCACATGTGAAGGGAGTAGCACATGTGCCGAGCCTAGACTTAATCCTGATGAGCAGGTTCTACCAAAAAGTACCCTAACCAACTGATATGCTCTGTGCATGTAGCAGATGCGCAATGCAAGAATGATGTATGGGTTGACTTGCTGCTACCAAACTCAAAAGTGAGCAGAGTAGATATAGTGCGATGCAGAAGGTGGAAGAAGCAGATTTACTCGTGGTCGTACCTAACTAGCTAAACTAGCTAGGGTATGTAGGAATCATGATGTGCCATCCACTAACTGAAGGCATGCATCATGACAAACTGAAATGGATCCCCTGAAATGCAAAGATGTCCTCACACTTGCATGCAAGAAAAACAATCCGCCAGAGCAGCAGAATCCAGCGCGTATATACGTGACCACGAAGAGCTAGCTTCACTAGGCATAATGGCAGTGTTTGGTGAGTTGACATTATCCAAGTTGCATATATCATATATGACACCTTACTACCTTAGCATGCATATTCTAAGTTTCTAACTAGCTTGCAGATAGAGTTGTTATATTCTTAGTTTTGTCGTCCTCTGGTATGTACGAGATAAGAAAAAGCTGTGTAGGTATTGATTTATCTATCTTCATGGTACGTAGTGCATGCTGCGTAGGTTTTCCATTGCCCATAAGAATTGATAGATACGTGCATGAATGTAGGCGCACAACTTGCATGGGATTGTTCAACCATTTGATTTGATCTGCAGACAAACTAGTTAGGGAAAAATTAAAGATGGTGTTAATAAGTCAACAGCAGCTAGCGCAATGAATCGATCACGAACCTGTGATACTATATAACATTATCAACATAGCTTTTTAGTCCCCGAGATTTGACACTTGGATTTATTCTTCAGAGGTTTTCTCATCCATGAAGCGTTGACCCATATGTGGTTGTTTGCAAATCAAACAAACTACTTTTGCTCGAGCAAGTGCTTGAAACAACAGAGGAAAAGAAAAATAGATTCAGATGTCACTTGTGCCCACCTGAAATAAAAATTAGCAGCATATATATGAATTGCCAATAATATATCGTCGTACATAACGCTGTTAAACTAATTGGGAGGTCCTGCATTGGGACATAAACAACATTATTTGATCACCACAAAACATTACCATAAAAACAGTCAAAGCAGACGGAGTATCACTGATGGTTACTTAGGACTCGTCACTGACTAAGTACACATACGGCTGTTAGGAAACAAGTGTCTATTATATGACCCGCCGTCTGGATGTGTCAATTCCTACATACAGATTTCTTTAAAAGATGTCTATAACTATGACACAAATGGTTGAAAATTGTCTGTATCTAGCTGATGAACATAGATGTTTTTTTAATAAATATTCATATGTAGTTAAAGCCCGGTACTGTTTTTAAATTTGATTGCTTTGATTTACATGCCACTCTCCTCTTCCCACTACCTCTCTCCTGAGTGTAATTTTGCAGCCAACGTTCTGTCTCCCCTTGTAGTGAACATGACCCTTTTAGAGCATATATGCGATTTTAGTAATTAATGATAACATAGTTAATGGGACTAACATATTTGTCAAGTATATATATTTTAGTAGGTCTCGTGGATGCAATACATAAAGAATACACCGAAGTGGGACAAAAGATTGTATTGAATTGGATAAAGTCCTAGAAAGATTGTTAACACCGGATGGTCCAGTGCTCAACAAGTTCTACACGCTGGAGTGTTGACTCAGAAGAGAAAATTAAAGACCACATCGGATGGTCCGGCGTTGGAGCACTGAGTACACGCCGGAGCATTTTACAGAACTTGGGAAATTCTTCAAAGGAAAGGTTTTAAACACGTCGGATGGTCCGGCGATGAAGATTGACTGCCAGAGCATTTTCCAGGAGTGGTGTTTCTCAGTGGCAGAAGGAGTCTGAATGCTGGATGATCCGACGATGAAAAGGCATATACACCGGAGGCTTCAGCGGAGTATTTTCCAGAAGATTTTATCTCGGCTCAGTGGAGAAAGAAATTCTACTTGCCAGATGGTCCGACGCATACTGAGGAAGGTTCATCGGAGCAATTCAATGGAGTTTCAACGGCTAGTTCGCAGACAATACACGCCGGATGGTTCGATGCTTGTAATGTTGCACACGCCAGATCATCCAATGAGTAAAAAAAAATATGACGTTGGAGCAACTACTAGTTCGTGGGATTGCGGCTATAAATACTCCCTCCACCCACTCGGCTATTTGAGTATGCTGAAGTCCAGAGAAGCTCATATACACTTGAGAAGACATCTAAGCCATCAAAGTGCTAAAAGTGATTATCCAAGACTATTAGCACAAGATTAGGGAGTGATTAGTGCTATTAAGCCTATAGAGAGTTGTTGTTAAGTGTTGTTGCCTATACAGGGGATCAATGAGTGATCCTACCTTGTATCAAGTGGTACGCTGGCACCTTAAAGTATTAGTAACTCCCTGGCATCTTGAGCCTTAGTGGCTCAAGCTTGTTGACCATTTGACTTGGTATGAAGCGGCAACAAGAAGCTTGTATAGGGACACGGAGACCCTTGCCTTGGTGGCTTAAGCTTTGAAGTGAAGACGGTGGTAAGTGACAAGAAGAGAGGCTTATGGTGAACCTTGCCTTCGTGGCTTGGTGGCTCAACCTATTTGAGACCTAGATGGCTCAAGGGTCATGACTAAGTGCCATCCAGGAGCAATAGCCTAGGTGGCTGCTCCAACATGAACTAGAGGTGGTGTTTATGCCACCGATATCACGGGATAAAAATATTTTGTGCTAAGTTTGCTCTCTGTACCCTCTTTATATTTTCATATTTACATACTTATAATTTACCTTTGCTTGTTTACCTTCCTAGAGTAGTTTCCTAGATTTTAGCTATAGGTTTCAAGCCTTTTTGAGCGGTAGAGTAGACACACTAGGTAAATCTAATTCACTTTTAGATAAATTTGATATATGTTTATCTTGTGAAGTTTTTAGAGCTGATTAATTTTAAATGCCCTAATTCACCCCCTTCTTAGGACATCACCGATCCCTATATCCCTTTTTACAAACCGCTCGTCTCCCTCACTAATGTAATGAAGTTCATCCATCTTTTTCTCCCTCGTTGCCATCCGATCTCCTTTCATAACGGTGAGTTCAAGATCTCATTCGAGTGATTTTACTTTGTTTGATACTCATTCTACTCGGTTTGTTGAATGATTTATCCATTTCTCTAGAGTTTTTTTGATGCTCCACTCCTTTTTAGGGTTTGATTTTGTGAGGAGGATACGTGATCTGGGCAACAAATCAAGGTTTGGGGCTGCTCTGAGGTGAGTTCAAAATGTATCGTGGTTTTTTATGCGTTCTGTTTGATGGTCAAGGTTTGGGACTACACTGAGTTGTGTTTGTGTATCCTAGATCTGTAATAGTGTAAATAGCTTTGTTCACTGTTATCAAGTGCTGGGATAATGTGGTTGTTTCTACACCTGCTTCTACTGTCAATATGCTTGGCATCGATTTTGGTCTTGTGGAACATGTATTATTCGCTGATGTGTAGGGCACCACAATGGATCGGGTTTATGTTGTGAATCGTATTTTTATGTCTTTTATTTTTGATGAAATTTTTTTCTATTGATGTTCATCACAATAAAAATATTTTTATAAACTACAAGTATGATTTGAACCAACTGAGCTATTGCCAATAATATGTCGTTATATATAACACTGTTAAACTAATTGGAAGGTCCAACGTTGGGACAGAAGACAGAACGGCATGCATGTGCAGCTACAGCAAGCAAAAAACCCGACAGTTGTGACAAAGCTATTGGCGTATTTGCATTTGCAACATTATTTGATCACCACAAAAGGCACAAGTAAACCGATCAAAAAGAAGATGTGCTATCAACTCGATCAGCTGTTGGAGTGCCAGCTGCATGCAACATCCACATGGGCTAGCTAGCTTGTGTGGGATTCATGGCAGCATTGCATAGTATTGGCTGTTCCCTGCCAAATTTACATGCTGCGTGCTTTCATGCCTGTCGATTGTACGTCCACCGGCCTCCATGCATGCACGCGAGCTAGCGTAGCGATTCCAACACCTTTTGCTACGGTGCATGCATGTGTATGCGCAAACTGGATGCAAAGCTGTGAACTAGCTTGTGGCCATCTTTGTGTGTTTAACAGTGCACGGGATGATCTATGGGATGCAGAAGATGACAAGAACGAGAAGTTTGTGTAATTTCTCGCACTCTTGTCGGGGGACAGCTCCCTGCAAATTAATCTCATTAGAAACTGTGTGTTTGTTTTGTAGCCAACCATGGCAACCATGGCCTGACATGCACTATTATTCTAAACTATAGGCATTGTAAATGTTACATATTTTATGAGATATATTATATATAGCTCCGATGCAGTTAGTATAGCAGTAGGCGCTGTCTTTCATGAAGGAGCGCGACTCATTCTGGGATGCGCGCATCATGCATGCATGTACTAACGTACCGATCGATGGGATTGAAACCCTTGAAAAGATCGACATGATGGAGCAGATCACAAGGAAATGAACCTGGAACTGTCACCCCAGCTAACCCGCGTCCTTGAAAAAAAAATAGAAAAATAGATAATATATATTGAGTATTTATCAAAATATATAACATACTGACGTATTTATAAATCTAATACTTATATTCGATACCTCAAATATTGAAAACCAGATTTCAAAATCTCAAATACTAAAAACGGGTCGACCCACATTTTTTGCAACTGAGATGCCGAATACGGCACTGATCACTGTATTCGACAATTTAGCTGCCGAAATCTCCATGTATTCGGCAACTGAGATACCGAATACGCTGAACAGTGCCGTATTCGGCATCTCAGCTGTCAAAAGCCGTTGGGACCGCATGCCGTCGTGTCGCTATCGAAAGCCGTTACTGTCTTGTCGTCGCTCAATCACGTCGCGTCGCCCGGTTTCGGTACCGTGCGTCTGCGTGCTGCTGTTTTTTTGCTTTTGGTGCGTCACATGGTGGTCGTGCATGCTATAAAACGAGGAAAGCAGTAGCGCATCGCAAATAGAGGAGAGCAGCAGCAACACAAAGAGAGGCGAGCAGCAGAAGAGCGAGGCGAGGAGAGAAGCAGCAGCAGCGCAAGAGTATAACCGAGAGGAGCAGCACCAGTGCGAGGCGAGGAGTGAGGAGAGTAGCAGCATCAACGCGAGGAGAGGAGCTCCAGCGCTTGTTGAATAGTTTGAGAACGTTACCTCCAGTTACAGTAATTACTTAAATTATGTATGCAATTAATACTTAGATTAGTAATAGTAATTAGAGTAAGTAGATTGTTTAATCCGTTCAAATATATTTATTAAATTATATTAAATTGATAAAATATAGTACTTAGATTATTTGAATAGTTTGATTATATGAATTTCATTAGTCAATGTAATTAGATTACGTACCTTGTTTAAAAACAAGAAATTCATTAATCGGTGTAATTAGATTATTCCTATGGTATAATTGTATGCATGTCATTAACTAGTATAACTAGACTTTTTACATAATTTAATCAGAATTATTAGAGTTATTTGATTAATCTTATTAATTAGTGTAATTGTATTTATTTGATTAATTAGCTTAATCACTTAGATTAAGTAGAGCAACATGATAACTTGATTATTTAAATAGGGTGAGTATGGTAACTTATTATTTATCGAGGGCGTAATTAGTTGTGTACCGTATATATATTTAAGTAGTTATTGTATTACATGTACATTTATTTAGCAGATATAGTATGATTTTTCATATTTATTATGGAGAACGTTCTGCTGTTTTGCACAGGAGGCTCGTAACAATTCAGAACTATCAACACATAGAGAGTCTGATTAATGTACCTATTGACCTAGATGGTCTGAAATCACATGTTATAAGCTTTTTACGTGTGAACCAGTAGTCCCATACTGTTGTCTTAGAGGATGTGTGGTCACAGCTTGTTTCAAACAGCTCGGTCATTATCCATACATTTTTTGAGATGAGTAGGAACAACGCATGAGTTTTGTACTCACACAAGACAGTAGAGGAGAACTTTGATATGGGGGTGTACATAAATATAGTGCCACGACTTGTGCAAGGTGATGCAGTGACTACCGTGAAAGGATCATGCTAGCAGGTGATGCGTGAAGAGGATGGATGGCATGTCGGGAAGGGCAGTTCCGGTAGAGAGGGTACTAGAGTGGACCTTTTTGAGGTAGATGTAGGATGCAGGGATGATGAAGCCGGTGGTAGCGATGATGAAGAAGCTGCTAACAACGATGATCCGGTGCCGACGATCTAGTACTTTCGTGGTGCTGGGCTACTGGATTGTGCCGGGAACTATGGTTGAAGCGTCAGGAGGAGGAGCGCATGAGGAAGGCAATGGATAAGCGTGACATGACTGAAGCTCGCAAAGAAGAGAGGGAAAGGAAGCGGGGAATGTCCCATCATGCTAAGGCGGAAGACCCTGATATTTTGAGAAAGGGCAAATATCCTAGTCGCACTCAGTAGAAAGCATCTATAATAACCCGGTCTATTTTTATTCACTAGGGCATGTTAGATTCAGCAGTAACACACTATTAAGTTAGTCATCAGGTGTATTGTATATGCCAACGTTTGTTTATTATCGTATGTAACCTCTGTACTGGGTGATATGATAATTGTACTTCACAACTAGTAAATTCGAATTTGTATCTTCCTAATGTTACTACACAAAATTACACCCATCAATTTCCATCAAGTGAATAAAGAAATGTATGGAAAAAATCTCTCATCACTGCTAATTTAGCTAGTTGCCAATGGGCTGCAAAAATCACATGCACCCAAAGCACGGACAACACGTGACTTGCCCCCACGTGATTTCGGTAGTTCAGATGCCGAATACAGCACTATACGTTGGTTGCCGAATACAAAGAGCTTTCGACAATTAAGGTGCCGAATATGGTGAACAGTATTGCATTCGGTACCTGAGTTGCCGAAATCAGTGGGTCCGAGTTGCTTTCGGATTTTGAGGGATCGAAATCAGGTTTTCAAATTTTGAGTACCGAATATAGATAGATATTATATTTATAAATACACTAATATATTATATATTTTCATAAATGCACTTATATATATTATCTATTTTTCCATTCCACCATTGGATCGGAGTATTTTATCCGATCCGGCCATCTTGTTAATGAGAAACCAAGTCGTAATATGCATTGGTTTTCTTGTGATGAGTGATTGATATTGTCATTTATTTGGTTTGATGATCTTCGGTTTTGCATGAGCTTTGATGTGATTCGAATTGACTTGAGATTTCATTTGAGCATAATGATTATGGACTAATTGGAATTGGAGTTGGAGATATGTGTTTGCTTGTCTCATAGTGTGCAGGTGATGGATGCAACTTAGCGGTCGACGGCGGGATGATCGGGGCCAAGCGGAGTGCTTGGTGCCAGACGATCAAGGAGGCCGGGCGGAGTCAAGGGTGATCCTAGCTGAACACGTGGAGGTCAAGCAAAGCATTGAAGGCGGATGGAGATGGCATGTTGACAAAGTCAAGCGAAGGGGGTGCCGGTGCAAGTGACAAGGAGGCTCGAGCAAGGCCGTAAGTCACGCTTTGAGAAGCGTGCAGACAGTTTCGCGATTTGGCCTTAAAACCGTGGGAGGACCGGAGGAGTATGTGGCACCATCGCGAAGCTTACATCGAGGCAAAGCTAAATCGTGAAGGCGCCGCAGCCGTCCGATGAATGGAGAAGAAAATAGACCAAAATACACTTGGTGGTAGGTATGAGTGCACTACAAGATAGGGGTATTTTGGGGAAAAGCTAGGAAACTTAAGGGTCAAATTTCCTAGGCCTATAAATTGAGGGGTAGGGCTAGAGAGAGCTTTGAACCAGTCACTTGAGCCCCCTTGTGCCACTCATTTGAGATCCTTGGAGCTAGATTTTTAGAGGAGAGAAGGATGAGTGCTTAGCCTATGTAATAGGTGAGAGTTTTGAGAGATAAATCTTTGTAATCCGTCTAAAATAGGGCTGACCTCTTTGAGTAATTTAGTTTATGTTTTTGCATATGCTTGAATTCCCCTCCTTCTAGTTTTCCTCTATTGATTCCCTTGCAAGTTTGCAAGTTTTTCGATTTTCGATTTTGATTTTCGTTTTAGTTTTTGGGCTGAAATTTCAGCACCTTGTGAGATCATTCTTCTTGTTGCTAGAGGCATAAAAACTCACATACGAGTGTATGCTCATGGGTCTTGAGTACCCTTGCCTCTAGATCATCAACTTGGAGAGGTTTCTTGCCCGGTGATCTTTTTCTTTGAGATGCAATATTTCACCTTTGCAACACTCACATACTCATGTATTTGAGCGGGTCTTGAGTCCCCTTACCACTAGACTATCATCTTGGAGGATAACCTTGTCTGGTATCCATCTTATCTAGTTTCTTTGCAAGTTACGAGTTTTTGTGCACAAAGACACATGGAATGGTCCTGAATGGAACCTAAGGATAATATTCTATCTGTGGAGTCATATTGCCATGGAAGTAGTCTTCTTGCTTTGTCTCTTTAATTCTTTTGCTTTCGCTTGAGTGTTTTGAGGTGCGTTGGGTGAGAAATAGGAAAAGGCCATCTATTTCGAAAGAAATTTGTTGAGGCGCCTATTCACCCCCCCTCTAGTCGCTATTCTTGTTCCTACAATTGGTATCAGAGCCGGGTTGATCACTTGTTGACCTTAACCGGTTTTGTAATCCGTAGGCGATATGGAGAGAAGTGGGAAGATTCACTTGTTTGATGACCGTGATTTTTCATACTGGAAGGTGCGCATGAAGGCTTATCTTCTAAGCCAAGGAAGTGCAATATGGGAAATAGTTGATTCCAACTATGAGATCCCTGCTGCTCGCATGACTCAAGTTCAGATCGAACAGTATGAGGCCAACAATAAGGCCAGAAATATTTTGTTCACAAGCCTGAGTCGAAATGAGTTTGATAGTGTTCAGCACCTCCGTACAGCCCGGGAGATCTAGTCTACTCTGAGTGTATTTCATGAAGGCACTAATCAGATTAAGGCCAGACACCAAAGCACATACAACCAAGAATACTAAATGTTTGTGCAAGGCCTCAGAGAGTCTTTGGATGTGATGTTTGCTCGCTTTGATGGGATTATTAGCAATCTTCGATCAACTGGTGTTTTGCCCTACTCTGACCACGAGAGAGCGATCAAGCTTCTCTATGCTCTTAACCGTAGCATATGGGAAGTGAAGATCTCGAGCATTGAAGAGTCTCCAAGTTACGACACGTTGACTTGTGATAAGCTCTTCAGCAAGCTCAAGTCCATCGAGATAGCCAAGGTGGCTCGAATCGATCTCGGAAACCCTCTGTCTCAGAACATGGTGTTGGTTTCCGGATCTGGTAGTGGCAATCAGTCTGCAGCTGGCTTTTCTTATGCTAACACTTCATCGAGTGGATTTGCTTTATCTTTCTTGATTTCTGTTACAGAGGAGCAGGTGGACGCATACGAGTGTATGTTCATGGGTCTTGAGTACCCTTGCCTCTAGATCATCAACTTGGAGAGGTTTCTTGCCCGGTGATCTTTTTCTTTGAGCTGTAATATTTTACCTTTGCAGGGTTGTTTTTCTTGATGCTAATGGCTTAAACACTCACATACTCATGTATTTGAGCGGGTCTTGAGTCCCCTTGCTACTAGACTATCATCTTTGAGAATAACCTTGTCTGGTGTCCATCTTATCTAGTCACCATTCTCGTTCCTATAGTTAATAGACTACTCCCAAGTCTAAAGTTGCACTGACGTGAGGTGAGATGCCCCGCCTCGATCGCTGGCTACGACAAGAGAGAGTGGCTACCCAACAACAAAAGGAAGCAGCAGCAGGCCGATCCAGATAAATGGTACTCCCTTCGGTCAAAAAAAATGTTTTGGGTACGATTAATATTTTTAAATTTTAACTATAAGTTATTTTTTAAATATTAAGTTTAGATATTTAAATTAGATAAGTTTATCTTAAAAAGTAGTTTCATAATAATATAGATTTGTTATATTCTATAAACATATTAGATCAAAGAGTAGTAATCAGATATGTATTAGAGACCGTGTCTATATCCAAAATAACATTTATTTATGATTAGAGGGAGTATTAATTCCTTCCGGTGCATCATGTTGAAGGATTATTACTACGACACCTCTAAAATTGAATTAGTGCATATACTTTCTTCGTCTCAAAATAGGTGATGTTTTAGGGTTAAACAAAAATCTTAAGATGAAAGATAAAATAATCATTTTATCTTTTTTAAATATCATTAATTATATGAGAAAACACACTTATATTGGAAATAAAGTTATTTAATGGAGAGTACGGTAAAACTAAAAAAATTTAACTAAAATTATTTCGAAATTGTAGAACATTATATATTTTAAATATTATAAAAAATAAAATATTATCTATTTTGAGACGGAAGAAGTATATACTATACCGGTTCAATTCCAACATGTGTTCTAAACTACGATACGAATATCCGTTGTGCGTAGCATCTCCTTGAATAATTTAGCTATCAGGATAGAAGTAACTTGTTAGCTAGTACCTAGTATGGGACCCAGCCGATCGTTCAAGAGCGCATCTATCTTATCCAAGATAGACACTGGATTCATTCCGGAAAGGATAGAATGACTCAGGACTGAGGTGAATTAGTCTCTAATTAAAATTATTTTTATCAAACTTTAGAATAAATAAGCAACTTTAATTTAGATGAATAGTAAGATAACTATGGGATAGATGGAAAGCAAGTAAACAAGCTAGCTATAATAAAAGGTAGATTACGGAAGAAAAGATTGTAAGAATGTAAATACTAAAAGTAAATATGGTAAAGTAAAGAGATGGGCAAGTAGACATCAAATTTATCCTCGAGGTATCAAGAAGTTGGTACTCCCTAGTTTCCGTTGGAGTATCCACTAACGATATTGGTCCCATTGAACCACCAAAACTCAAGTGTTCTCTCATGCTAGTCACTTCTCAATCTTTGGATTGGAGGGTATCAAACTAAGCACAAAGCTTCTCTTGGAGCTCCTAGAAAAACTTTAAGAGTTCATCAAGACACCTCCAATCACTAAGACTAGCTAGATATTACTAACCACTAAGAGTAATAAGGCAATAGCTTCATTTGATCCTAATCAAGTCTATACTATAACTAGATGCATACTTGCTATTCTCTACGCACTAATGATATCCTTAATATTCAATGAAGACCCTTGTAAATCACTCTAGTGTAGTCTCTTGCTTCTTAATCACACACTTAATGGTTCTGCTCTTTTGGAGTAGCAAGAGATGTCATTGAGATGAAATAAGGGGGTATATATAGGTTAGAGGTCCAAAACTAGCTGTTATCTAACTACTTACTTTTTCGTGAACGCCGAATGATCCAGCGTGCACTGTGTCCATACACCAGATCATCCGGTGTGAACATCCACAGAAAAATTAGCCATTCCTAGCTGTCACTAGTCATTGCAGTTTCAAATATACTCTAACGAAGCTTCCGGCCAACACGCCGAACCATCCGGTGAATACAATTCCAATCTCCATTGTACTTTGAGAAGATCTTCTGGAAAAGGCTCCGCTGAAGTCTCTGAGTGGATGCCGAACCATCCAAAGTGTTCTAAACTCCATCTTCTAAAAATTGCACACCTCCTATAAAATACTTCGATGTTTTCATCACCTCAACACCAGACCATCCAGTGTGTTCTCAAATTTTATGTTCTGAGTCAAAAACACTCCGGCGTGTATTACAGTGGAGTCACCAGACCATCTGACGTGTGCAATCTTTTCTGAACTCATTAAATTCAAACTTTCTTGACTTAGATCTTCTTGACTACTTATCAGTGGGCTTCTCTGAGGTACATAACGCTAGAATTTCATAAGTGTGTATCCAACCAAGTCTAGACTCAACTAGATCAAGCTACTACTCTTAGCCCCTCTTTATAGTATGGTCAAAGAACTAGAAAATATAACCTATACTTATGTAATTATCATTCATTTCCTTGTAACACTTAGAACTAGAAGATCCTTACTCTTCATGTTCATATCATTTGATCGTCCATAAAACTAAATTTAGGGATCAATATTACCTAAACATCATTGTGAACTAAATTCTTAATAACCTTCAAAACAAGTTTATTAGTCACAATGATACGGCTATCATTAATTACTGAAACACTTACCACTTATCTAAGTCCTAGATATTACAATATCTCCCTTTTTGGTGATTGATGACAACCCAAAGGAATAAATAAAGATTTGAATGAAATACAACCTAACATACTAGGCATAGAACGACATATAACAATTAAACAAGAGAAAGCCTAACACTAGAACAACCTATCATACTAGTTTGGAATAGAATTAAGCTAAACATGAAATTAAACATAATATTATGACAAACGAAATACACCAAAAGATAGACACAAATATCTTATCATTACATTAAAAACCTTGAAGATCCAACATTTCGAACCTAACTACCCAAGCTCCCCTGAAAACACTACTAAGAGGTGTATTACCTAGCCATCTATCTTCCCAAAATCTTATCTGGGTGTCAAATCTTATCTGGGTGTCATCCTGTATATTGAATGAACCCTATTTTAGAAATTCTTATTTGACTTTCATTAGTCCATTCCAGAAATGTGAATCTCCAGGTTTTTCTTCAACCTGTGTGAGAGTTTTACTCCCAAGGTATTTTGTTTTTGAGCATTTGCTGCCATATCCCATCCTCATTCAATAACTTAAATACCATTTATTGATGAGGCATTTATTTTGTATAGAAAGTTCAAGTATTCCCAACCCTCCTTGATCTCTAGGTTGATACAATATATTTTACTTGGCAAGTCTATATTTTCTTTTGTGACTATCATATTGCTAAAAAAAATCTGGATCATAAATAATTCAGTCTTTTAAGAACATCTCGTGAAATTTCAAAGAAAGACATCATAAATATTGGTAGACTAGAGAGAACCAAATTAATCAATATTAATCGGCCACCGCTGACAAGTTTTTTCCTTTCCAACTGCTTAAACGCTTTTCAAATCTTTTCTCAACCTTTCTCCAATGACTATTGCGAAGCTTTCGATGGTGCATAGGAATGCCAAGATATTTGAAAGAATATGGTCCAGCATCACATCTGAACAACTGCATATATTGAGCTTCCATCTTTTTTGCCTCCCCATAATAGAATATTTCGCTTTTGTGAAAGTTGATTTTAAGTCCAGATAGCTGTCTTGCTCTAAGTTATCGTCTATGAAAATGATAGTGTCATCCGCATATTACAGGATTGACACCCGCCATCCACCAAATGAGGTACAACTCTTATGATCTATCCATCCTCTTTGACTCTAGCAATCATAATTGTCAACATATCTGCTACAATATTAAAGAGAATAGGAGAAAGTGGGTCACCTTCTCGTAAACCTGTGTGGGTTTGAAAGTAAGGTCCAATATCATCATTGACTTTGATACCTACGCTCCCGCCAGATACAAAATTTTGGATCTATTAACACCACTTATCAAAAAATCCTTTTATCCTCAGAGTCTATTGCAAAAATAGCCATTTAACTTTATCCTAGGCCTTCTCGAAGTTAATCTTCAAAATTACTTCATTAAGATATTTCTTATGTAACTCATAGATGGTATCATGTAGAATTATGACTCTTTCCATAATATTTTGATCAGATATGAATGTAGTTTGTGTTGGACGTATAAATATTTTAAAGCTTACATTAAATAAGCATATGAGACGATATTCTTGTATTCGTGAGGCGGTATCCGACTTTGGAAATAAAGTTATTACTCTAAAATTAAAACTGAATAGTGATAGAGCGTCTTGATAGAAATTAGCAAACACAGCTATTAAATCGACCTTGATTACAAAAAGAACTTGATAGAATTCAGCAGGGGGGGGGTGAGTAGCTACACCGTAGTACAGCTTTTCGATACTAGCATATAGGTTGATAATAACGGGTGTTGAAATAGCTAGCAGTCTTGCAAGACGCTTTCTCTATGGCAGATTATTGCTTTATTTTAAATAATTTTAGTACTGGATAAGTTAAGACATGCATCGATCTATATCGGAGAAGAAATTTGAAGTCAAAATATTTTTGAGGGCTCAACCAATCATGGCACAGAAAATACGACCAACAATCATTGTGTACCTTTTTTCTTCTACGTGCACTAGGCCCTTATGCCCATGTCTTCCGTTGGTAGACGTCGCCAAACGTATCATATGATCCGTCAATTGAAGTGTTTAATATGCTTCATCCTTGAGGAGCAGGTAGCAGAAATATCGAAGCAACAGCTAAGCTCAACAGAGAGTCTGAAACTAGCCTTCCAGCTTCAGATGTCCATCCGTATTGCAATTTGCAACTTCTATTCTTATTTCAATCCAGATAATATGTCCTATCACCTAAGAAAAGAATCGGCATGGCCAATCATGGAAACCGCGCGTTCACACATTAATCGATGATAGACTATACAATAATACAGCAGAAGTTATCTCCAGATATGTAAAGTGCATCACTAGTGTTTAATGTACTCTAAGATAAATACTAGGTATACTGATTTAGTTTAAAGATCTGTTTGTCTTACGTTTGAGATCTAAACCAGACTATAAAATAGATCCCACTGGAAGATAAAAAATCTCTACATGAGAGCTCCGGTTGGTGGTAGTTGACACGTGGTGAAACAGCGACAAGAGAAAATCAATATACAAATAATATTTTATTGTTTAAGACATGATCTCAATTTTAAAAACCAACCAAAGCAATATAGACATTAATATTCCCTCTTATAATGTCTAAAGTCGGATCTTAAGATCACATTTTTTATTTGTAATACTTTTTTCACACACTATGAGTGCCCTTGGTGCATGCGTACATGGTGGGACGATCAAAAGGCAGATACTCTAACGCTCCAACGATGATGATGGGTGACAGCAGCCAAAGAAAGGACGACTCGCCACTTCCATGTCTCCATACACGCGTGCGTCACCGAAGGTACTCCAGAGAATGCTCAAAGCAGCATCCATTTTCCTTGGCCAAAAATTGATTAAAGCTATACAGAGGATTCTCTTGGAGTGCTACCAAACAAAAAGGGACAGAGTTGCCACTGGAACACATTTTCTTTTCTTTTCTGGACTCTCTCCTGACTACGTACTTGGCCTTTCATACAATTTATAGTTGGAGATATTAAATTCTCATGTTTAATGTGATAATTTTAGTGAAGCAGCTAGCTAGTCAATCTTTTTCTTTCGATAATGAAGTAAATAAAAATCCAGGCTTCTACATTCCGGAGAGATGTGCACAGTCCAACGGAACCAATTATGTAACTTTGGCGGAGTATCTAGCTAGCCAATCTAAGAGGACAAAATTAAAAACTTATTGCAACGGTTAAATTAAATTTACAAGGACATGAAAATATTTAGGACAGTCATCTTTCGTTGTGTTTATCTATTTTCTTTTTTCCTTTTCTTTTTAAATAAGCCCTTAATTTATTTCCACTTTGCCAACCTCTAGAGCTATGCTGGGCATATATGGCTTTTTAGTTATGTGGATGTATATCACATGGGAAAACCTAGAGTAGTACAGTATCAAAGGTCCGAGATTTCTTCTATCATCGAAGACATTAGTGAGTTTAGCAGAAGGCGTTTGAACTTTTCTATTTCTTTTGCAAATCGACGTATATGGGTACAAACAAGTGTTTTATACTGTTAAAATATGTGTCGAATATGTGTATGTGTTAGGTTATAGGTAGACTTGATTTGTAATTAGATGAGAGTAGGATTAGAATTGTAATCGAACTTCTAATTCCGGGCCTTTAAATAGAAGACGTCACCGTTGTAATCAATAGCAAGATAAAAATAGTTGGAGAGGAGCGTCTGTAGTCATATCCTGAGGATGTAGTCAACTTAGCTGAACCTCGTTAAAAAATATTGTATATTATGTGTTAATTTTATGCTTGTCTTGATAATCCTAGTAATATTTCCGTTAAAATCCTAACATATACAATGGTTAGAGGTGAGTGATTTACTTAGATACCGCTGCCATTGCATGGATGCTTGAACTTTGATCGTAATTCTTCTGCTGATAGCTAAGCAACGAAGCTCCTTGATAATAAAAAAAAAGGACCCTGTAGCTTTGGAGGCAACCAACTTTACTCTTGATGCTATTCCGTTATCACAAACTTTCTTCCTTTCCTATCGCCGACCATCATGCATTATCGAGAATAACTTTAAAATGTGCAGCATGACAAAGTGGATTAAGTCGGCTTGCGGCGTGGGCGGCGAAGGATAAGTTCCTCTTCTTTTTCCACTGCAATACTACTACTGCCTATGCTCTAAGGTCGTCAGCAAGACGGTCACTTGCCACGGATTGACTTGAAATCAGGGATGCACGGTAACATTAGAGAGCCGCTATTGCAACCCGCAGTCAAATACAGCAAAACTACTGTTTATAGAAATATCATGTGGACTCTACTGTTTATAATATACTGTAGTACTAAATCTGGTACATCTCTTGGGATCTAATGGCTCACAGCAAAGTAAAGAGGAAACATTGCTAACTCGCATATGAGCGAGCATCTCAACTCATGTCCCCATCTGACAGCCCCTCCTTTTCTTTTTATTTTGAAACTCTTTTTCCTCCACGTATCTTTATTTTTAGAACTTTTCTAAAAGACTTTTCTGTCGAAATTTTTGAGAAATTTTTTAAGAAAAAATTTAGAGAAAAAAAGTTTGTATCAAAATATCAGTAGACTCCCGTGTACCGTCTCGCTGGGACGTGAAAGACTTGGCTGTCGTGACAGGATTTTCTGTGAAGAGGGGATCCTCGTCCACTTGTCACTTGGGCAGGGGAGCCGAGGGGAGGTCACCTCCGCGTCAGCTCTCCTTTCTCTCCGTCGGTCCGTCCACGCACCCAACTCCGAAGCCAATCTAGCTATCCGGTATAAATTCCCCAGGCACTCCAAACTCCTCTCCACCTGCAAAACCAATCCTTCCCAAGCTCCAAGCGCAGCAACCACTTAATTCCATTCCATGGCCAAGGTGCACCCCAACGCCGTCGTGCCAGAGCCCGCCACCACCAGCAGTGGCACTGGCGGAGCGGCGGTGTCACCAGTCGAGGATCAAGAGCCCGCAGTGCTGACGGTCTGGCGCAAGTCGCTGCTCTTCAACTGCGACGGCTTCACCGTCTTCGACGCCAAGGGCGACCTCGCCTTCCGCGTCGACTGTTATGCTGCCTACCGCAGGCGCGCCGAGGTCGTGCTCATGGACGTGGCCGGCAAGCCGCTCCTCACCATCCGACGCAAGAGGCTGAGCCTGGCGGAGCACTGGGTCATCTACGACGGCGACGCCACGGCAGCAAAGGACAGCCCTCTCCTCTCCGTCCGCCGCCCCGCCAGCCTCCGCGCCTCCAGGGCGCTGGCGCACATCACGCCCCTCGCCTCCAGCATCTCCGCCGAGGCGTACGTGGTGGAGGGCTCCTACGGCCGGCGGGCCTGCGCGGTGCGCGACGCGCGCGGGGAAGCTGTGGCGGAGGTGCGGCGCAAGGAGGCCGTGGGGAACGACGTCTTCAGGCTGGTGGCTGACCCTCGTCTCGGCGCGCCGCTGGCCATGGGCCTCGTCATCGCCCTCGACGAGATGTTCGGTGGCGGCGGCGCATCGGCGCGCTGGCTGCTGCGCCGGACCTGGTCGGCGTAGGAAAGCCATAGAGGCCGCTGACAACCGGTCCCCACATCAGGCCCAAGTCTCTACTGTACTGTGCAGTTCAGAGGCCCGGGACCCAGCTGTCAGCGTCAGCAGAGTTTGCAATGCAGCCTGCAGCTGGGTCTAGCTTCTACTTCTAGCGTGCCGTATCAGATTCAGATGTGATACACAGCTACCTTATAGTGTACACAAGTACAGAGTTTCTTCAAAAAAGAAAAAGAAAAACAAGTACAGAGCTAGATTGTAGATGAAATTTTGCTGATGAGCAAATTGTACCCTGCCTGTTACTCCAGGACGCGAGGCGAAATAATCTTCATCTGAACCGACTTGTATGAGTTTTTCTCACGGCATCTAAACGATCATTGTGTGCATCTGTTGAACATTGCAGGTTCAGGTTTATCAAGGCTCGTATTGTATGCCTTTTCGTCTCAGAAGAAGATTCTGCCACAAACCCTGGTTTGCATGCCTCCAAGTTGAGCCAGATATTCGGGCGTTTGTAGTGATCCTGCACATGCCTAGCAGTAGCGTTCTGTGAGTACGATTTGCAGCCCAGAGCCGGATTCCTGTCCCAAGATTGTACCAACTAGACAGAATGGTGCGCTTGGCTGCCCGTCTCGAACAAACTTGATAGTAGTGTCATATATATATGTCTATTATATATACATGATTTATGGTTTGGTGCTATTAAACACAACACATCGTTAAGATTAGAATATTGTATAGCACCAAGATCACAAAGCTAAGCGCCAATGAGCAATGAACATTGCAGCATAGTGGCACCTACCTTGTACTGGTTGTGAAGACCGAGAACAAAGATGCTCAAGTAGTCGAGTATCTGCAAGTGGGTGTAGAGGTCTGCATGATCGAGCAAAAAATAAAGCATTAGAGAATAGTTCGTATAAGAAGAAAAAAAAAGCATAACATAGGTGGAAAAATTAGATGATACCTTTTTACTACTGTGTAGATTTGATTTGTAGGGAGTAGAATCAAGGAAATTGCGAACCAAATCAAATGAGAGGGATATAGAGGGTAGAACCCCTCTTTTCCCAACCACACATACTAACGACGCTAGGGTTTTGCTGTTTAGGAGAAATGGAGAAGCAATACCTTTAACAGCTTGTTCTAATTTAAAAAAATTGCAAACATAGAGTAGTTGTACATGCAAAACAGATTTTAGTCTCAGGTTTAGAAATGACATATGGTCTCAGTTTTTGGCATCCATATGTTAGACTAAACATTTGAATAAAAGAATGTAAAATGGTAGTGATTAAGACTAAACCACTCTAGAGTCTCATATTTCTATGGAAACAGCACCTATATTCAGCATTGAAAGCATGAAAGATTAATGGAAGGAATATGCTAAAGGAGATAGAATACAAATGCCATATATATTGGTCTCAAGTTTAGAAATATCGTAATGTTTCAGTTTTTGGCATCCATATATTAGGCTAAACATTTGAATAAAAGAAGGTAAGATGACATTGATTAAGATTAAACCACTCTAGAGTCTCATATTCCCATGAAAACAACACCTATATTCAGTATTGTAAGCATGAAAAATTAATGGCAGAAATATGCTAAAGAAGATAGAATACAAATGCCATATATATAGATATGCGTATACCTTTCTTGATTAATGCACATTAGGTATAATCTGAAAAGCATTAACTCTATATTCAAATTGTCCAGTTGAAAGTTCAACTAATGTGTAACAAAATGGATGGTGAAGATCAGGGAGTTGTCGAGGCTGGCCCTGAGCATCGCGTCGGTCCAATGTCCTGTGGAAATGTTTGATCCCTGCAGAAAGTGAGAGGAAGGAACAAAATCTCCATAAAAATCTCGATTAAGGAAGCCAATTTCGTGGCTAGGCACTGCCAGAGGCCAGTGATTCATTCACATGGGAGGAGGAACGATGGGAGGAGGGATGTACCGGTGATGGATTAAAGAGGTGGACTTCGCACCACAGGAAGAGTTCACTACTCACGCATGGCTCCCATAGGGAACGCCGCCCTTGCCTGTCGACCCGTCGTCGTCTTCCTCTGAGCACGGCCTCCGGATGACCCGCCTCCACCTCCTGCTCCAGAGAATGCGCCCCCACACGCGTCGCTGGTTCCCTTCCTCCTGGGCCCCAGACGCAGGAGGTATAATAGAGGGGAAGATGGAGGCAGCTTGTGGAGGAGCGGCGCTTTGGGGAAGGCTTCGACATGTCAGCGAGTGGAAGCGATGGTCCGTGGGGGGGGGGGCATTGCATGGGGGGAGGGTGGCAAATTGACATGGATTTGGGCGGCGGTGGCTTCATTCCAGTGTGGCGTGGCTCCGGCGGCTTCAGCCCGCGGTGGAGGAAGCGGATCCAGGCATGAAAGGGCGGTGATGGCTCAGATCCAGCGGCAGCAACATGGATTCGAGGTGGCACCGAGGGGCTGAGGTATCCCGGCTGGCCCCTATCTTGTTCCGGTCGTCGATGACTCCTGGCTGGGGAACACGGAGGAGCGAGGTGGAGGCGGACGGAGGGAGTACGTAAAGGAAACGCGGAGAAAGGAGGTGGCGGGGATTTTTCCACTCGTGGCTGGAGTATACGATGGGAGGTGCTGGAGTCTTCTAGACGCACGCGGGGCGGAAGCTGGCACCGGGAACGGGTCCCACCTTCCATAGGCTTGCTACAGGAGTTACAGGAGCTAAAAGCCCTGAGCGCTCGCCTATTCCTCCACGCATAGTATATAGTATTGATACAAATATACAATACCACCAGTCGGCTTAATCTCCATTGCAATTTTGATTTTCAGCAGGATTTCCCACGCTGAACATGCATGCAAGGCGCACAATGAGATGCAAGCTAGTTCTCCCGTTGGCTTCTATAATCTCTGGAGATTCTACGTAACTTGTTATATTTCTTATATATTATTATTATATTAATAACATATAAGTTCAGATCCCATATACTATCCTTACAATAGACAGCATATTAGGAATTAGAAAATTAATCGATAGGATATCATAAATTTATTTTATAATCTTTTGTTAGCGAGGCCACGTATTAGAAGGGAGTTAACATTTGCTTGTCAAACATCCCTCTTGCCTAACAAAAGCACCCTACCCTACGCATCCTACTCTTTCTCTCTCTGGTCTCTGTCACAGGACTCGTACCAACCATTGATGCACGAGAATCACATTTCAAGAAAGGAAACAGCAATGAGGAATGCATGCAAATTGTTCCAAATCTTTGCAACCCTTAATTGCGCGTGTACGGTACTACAAGTAGGCCACATTGGCATTGGCAGACAAGCATGCATGTTCAAGACCACACGCGTGCAATGTTGGAGTTTTGTGTTTCCTGGATTTGGATACGTTAACATGCATCATGCAGAAGGACAGCAAGTGTGATCCCCGGCTCCCGCCCTCGCCCAACAGCCAGACGAAACAACCGCCACGACGCTACGACTCGGCGTACTTGCTTTTTCTCTGTCTCCACAACCGTCCTCCTCCCTTGATATAAAACCCCATCCGGACCTCTGGCCAAGCTTTCTCTCGTTATACCGCGCTCAAGCCCTCATTTCCTATCGAGTTCCCTTCTCCGAGAGCTCCAGAGCCACCGTCGGACCTTCACCGTTGAGCCTCGCCATCACAGAGCCACCCCGACGTGTTCATGTGCTTCAAACGAGTTCGTCATGGTTCCTCGGTGCTTTTCTGCCGCTTGTCTTTGATGTCCGAGTTGCGTCGTGCCGTTACCATCGCCTCTGGTCGTCCTCTGTCATCGCCCTCACGCCAGAGAAGAGGTAAGCCCGACCTCAACCGTCCGATCTCGCGTAGATGGCCGAGATTATATCTGGCCTGTACCGCTTCGCAAACCAATAGAAAGCTGTCATGTGGCCTCATAATCCCAGTCAACTTATGAAGCCACGTCAGCGTGCCACGCCAGCGGTTTCGTCCGACATGGCATCCAGTCAACCTTCCCGAGCCCAGTCAATGTGCTAACATCACCATGACGTAATAATTAGGGTTTTATAATTGAAATTTATCTTTTAATTCTTTTAAATAGCTAATTTTGCATTTAGGTTTACATTTTCATAAAGGAGCTCCTAATTTTACCTTTTTACATATTGGTCTCTAAAATTTTACAAATAAGCCCCTAGAACTTTATGTTTTTACAGAAAGACCCATGTAGCTTAAAATTATTATAACTTTTTCATTATAGCACCGTTTTAGATGATTCTTGCGCTCATGCGATCGTAGTGATGTGTACTTTCTGTTACTAAGCTTATCTTAGCCCTTTAATATGGTTTGTTGTGCTGATTTTAGATGTTTGTACTTTCTTATTTTCGATGTTCGTGAATGCAATAAGAGATGAGCAGTGTCTGTGCTTGCAAGAGCAGACCTTCAATGTTTGTGAGCAACCTGCTGTTGAAGGCAAGTGTTCTTGATCACATTGACCTCATTGTAGAAAAGTGTGTCTTTTACTTCTATTGCATGCTTGTTAATATGAATCATATGACTAGAGTTTACTAGATTCTTCCAAGATTATCCTTGTCGTCTGTGTTGTAGTTTGGGTGTCATGGGTAGAATTGCTTAGTTGTGATGACAAGTTGGGTGATTTAAATGTTAATCTATTTAATGGTCTATGCAATATGAATTGGTTTGGTAATCTTTTTAGCAACATGAAACATAGGGATTCTAAGTAGGAGGTGGTATGATGATGGTGTGGGTATGCACTATGGGTTGGTGGTAATACCTACTTAGGATCCTAAGGACCGGTTTGTGAAGCATGTAACATGGCACAACAATGCAACCACGAGGTTTATATGGCTACGGTCTAGCCAATTAATTAGGGGTATGTTTAGTTGGAGGGCAAGATTGGATGGGATGGGGCGATTTATATTTTTAGGGATGGAGCGATCCAATTTTTTATTCGGTTAGGGATGGATGGGATGGTCCACTTTTTTGTTAGGTTGGATGGATGAGATCGTGCTAGATATGTGCCACCATGACCAAAACTTCATCGGAGCCCACCCTATGCCTCCGTCAAGTACCCGTCGAGCACCACAAACTCATTGCTGATACAGATGCCCCTCGCCCATCTTCGGGTTCCACCCACTGACCTGGGCTTGGGCGCCTCATCCTTGGGTGCCTCCCCCTTGCCGAACTCCTCCGCGCCTCCCTCGCCAACCACCGCTCTCACCGCACCATCTCCCGTGCCCTCCATCATCGATGAAGCACGAGACCACCTACCCTGTCGTCTTCCTCCTCCTCGAAGCCACCCCCTGACTCACCGCACCTCTCCTCGCCTTCATGCCCGTCGCCGCCCGTGGCTTCTCCATCATCGACGTACACCTCGGCCTCGTCCTCCTCATCCCATCCCCGCATCTGAAGATGCTCGTCCCCCGTATCCTCATCCTCGACCTACCCTAACGCAACCGTGCGTTGCTCCCACCGCTGACACGCGACGCGGTGCCCAATGACCTCTAGCGCTGCACCGAGCGCGTCTTCAGCGTCTCTGGGTCTCGATCCTTGGTCCACTGGGCCTGGGCGAGCATGAGGAGCGAGCGAGTCCAGTAAAGGCAGTGGTGGAAGGGCGGTAGCAACGAGTAGAGGGAAAAATTGGATGGCTTCGTTCGCTCATTTTTTGGGACAGACTCATCCCGTATATTTGAAGAATATTATCTGATTCAGTCAATCCCATCTACCCTCTCTCCATCCAAACAGGTTCAAAAGGCAGATGGCCATCTCCTGGATGACTCTATCCATCAAACTAAATGCACCCTAGATGTCCTCCTTATTATGTATGCACCAGTTGACTGCTGAGTGGTATAAGAGAGGGCCTCTACAGTGGATGAAATCCCTGTTAGTGGTGAAACCTTAGTGGGTGTATATAGATTAGGAGACGCTTTGTAAAGGCCTTATAGTAAGGCCTCAGCTCTACACTCTGAAAGTGTGAAGCAACATGAAAATCATGACTCGTGGGTAAAATGTGCAACATATGCAGAATGTAAAATTGATATATTAGTCGTGCTTACGGTCAAGAGCGGACTTGAACTTTTCATGATTAGTGAAGGATCTTGGATGATTGACTTTGGTAGTCGGGTGGTGGTGAACCAATGATTTGGTACCTGGATATAAAATGTCTAGTGAGTTTGGTAATCGGATGGAATCCAATAAACTATATTTTTTAAAGTATTATCATCACACGTAGTATATATGATTACTGTATCTTTTTAAGTCATAGGTTAGGATGATATAAATATAGTAAACCTAAGTCTTTCTTATCTTAAGTCTTTATATCATGTTTTTTCATACTTATTGAGTATTTCATGTGCTCATACTTGGTATACTCAAACAATGTTGCTTAGTCGTGGAAGATTTTGAAGGCTTCACAGAAGATGGTACGTTCTACGGTGTCATCGCCATCGATTGCCTATGGTGTCGCCCGAAAGATTGAAGACTACGTTTAGTTTCACTGCATAGTTGGTCTTTTTTTATTAGAATGAATGTCCATTCAAGTTAATGATATTATTATATTATATCACTTATAATATTACTTGATTCTGACACACACACACATTTGATTTGATCTTAAAATCATATGCGACACCCAGAGAGATCCGGAACGAATGCTAGTTGATAGATGTTGTTAGAACTTAAGCTGCCCACGGACTGCTGTGCAAACGACTAATGTACCCCAGGATATACAATGCAAATTTTGTGGTCGCTATACAATTTTTACCTTGATTTTCTAGTGGTCACAATTTCCCAGCTCGTCATCCAGATTGTCATTTTCGGGCGCCATTGTCTTGCGACCTCTGGTGAACTTTTGCACTTTTCCAGCCGAAACTGGAGAACTTTCTTAGCTTAATCACATGTATTCTTCTGTCCTGCTGCGCGCAAATGATGAGAAGAATCACGCTAGCAGCCACAATTCTTCCTATTCCACTTGATCAGAAGCGCATGTCAACGCAACTCTATCTGCATGTGGCCTGTGCAGGTAGGCTCACAATTCGTCCTATTCCACTGGAGCACAACTCTTATCCCGATGAGCGAGGCAGCGAATTTGGGCATGCAAATTGTTGTTCCAAGCTTTTCAACCCTGAACTTGATCCGCGTGTACTGTACTACTAGTAGGCCACATTGGCAGGCAAGCATATACTATGTTCAAGAGCAAATGCATATACAAATATGCAAATGCTGGAGTATTGTTTATTATTTTTGGTTCTTGAAGGACTTAACATCATGCAGGACAGAGTGACACCTGAAATATTAGTTGATAGTAGATGTCACTAGGCACTAGAACTTAAGCTGCACACGGACTTGCGTGCGACGACCAATGAACCCCAGCATAGATCATGCAAATATTGTGCTCTCCTAGCTTGAAGTAGTATTTACTATTTAGTCCTCTGTGTTTTCTCAAAATGTCTTATGGTTCTTTCTTCTGTTGGTTCTCGTAGTTGTTTTGACCATAGTGTTGTCTTTGCGTGGCTCTAATTCTAGTTAGGTTCTTAGGACATCCCTAATAGCTATTCTAAAATTTCGTCCTTTAAAATATTATTACAGTATCCCTTATCACTATTATAGCTTCACTCGTTCTATCCATCTTCAACAGATACTCTATATCCCATCTCATATCTTCTCTTTCCTATATTTTATTGATTTTTCTCCTCCCCTCCCCGTTCCCCGTTCCCCGTGCACTCCTCTTTCATTCCGCCACCGCGCTCCCTCCGCCAGCAGCGCCCCCGCCCTCCCCCATCCGCGAACCTGTACACCGTCAGCTGGTGGCGGCTCCGCCTCCCAGGCAGCAGCGTCTCCGCCGGGTGTGGTGGTGAGCTCCGGCTTGGGCTCGGTAAAGGTGACCCCGGGCGTGGTGGTGAGCTTCGGCGACCTCCCTCCATCCCTCCATCCGCCGGCCCCCTCCCTCCCTCCATCCGGCGACCTCTTTGTTTGGTTCTGCTACCTCTCCAGCCTCGCGCCATGGCCACCGTTGAAGCAGTCGAGGAGGGTACATGTCATGCTCGGCCTCGTCGCGGGAAGCAGGCAAACAGTGATGCGGCTACTCCATTTGTCCGCAAAACAGTTGACCCTCTCTCCTCCCTTTGTCGGCACTGCATCCTTGTAGACCTCGATGCCGACTCTGTTGGAGTTGATTTTCGGACGCTCCGTGGCGGCCGAAGCCGAAGCTGTTGGACATGGCCTTAGCTCAATGTGTTTTGTAATTTTTATTCGATTTTTTTAATTAATTGAATATTTAGTCTCTTAGATTTTTCTTTTTATTAATATAATAGAGTTCTCTTGTCGGTTTGATTTTAAAAAATTAATATAATAGAGAGTTCTCTTATCGGTCTCGATGTGGGGGCGGTGCGGACAGGAGCGACTGGGGGAGCGGGGCGGCCGAGCGACGCGACGGGGGCAGTCGACCGGGCGAAGTCAAGGGCGGGGGCGGCCGATCAGTGTGGCCAGGGGTGGGGCGGCCGAGGTGAGGGCGGGACGACCAGACGAGACGTAGTTAGCGAGGCGGGGGTGGCCGGGGCTAGGCGACAGGACGGCGATGATCGGGCCAGACCGTGCCAGCACGTCGTGCCAAAGCGTCAGCCCAAACACAACCCGACTAACCATACTGTACCGACCTAACCTACCTACTTAAATCGTATCGTACCAAGTCATACCTATATTATCATCCCTCGAACCAACTCGATAGAACCAGCTCAGGTGACCAGCACTGGCTATAGTATAGTAGCCATAGGATGGATAGATGGCTACAGATGGAGTGAACATCAGCTACCACATAGTAGTACTTGAGCATAATATCCTCGTTCACACTGTTGCTATCTCCGACGGTGCGATGTATACAGAGATGGACACGCAATGAAAAACACTTGCTGTTTTTTTATAAAACAGTAGAACCATCCCTATTGGTTATGTATTAATTTTAAATATGAAAAATTGCATAGAAGAAAATTATAGATCAAATCTATAGAAGTTATTCAAAAAGTGCAAGCCATAGAATCAACATCTCTTTATCTCCCTTAATGAATAACCATTGCGAATTCCTTCTTGAATTTATTCCTTACAACCTCCATAATGGGATCTACATAATTGAAACTCAATTATTTCGAATTGTCCAAATACTGGAGCACATTAGTATAATGATCTCATGCTGTTGAATTCCTTGGCCGCTCATCATGATGAAAACTCCTGCGTTGAGAAAGGTAGTTTTGGTAGTTTGTTGTACCTTCACATCAACATTAATTCAGGTACAGATCTGTTCTTCCTTCCATGTTACCCATGCCAGCCAAAAGGTCTGGGAAATGTGGTCAATACTTACCATTTCGTACAGTGAAGAGATAACAAGGCATCATTTTCCTGTGCCGCCATACAGGTGCAACTAAAAGTCCTGTATCGAATGTGTGTCATGCCAATATGCCATACGTGACAGTACTATTCAGACTACCATACCAAAAGTCACCATATATATCCACTACATAAAAAACGAAAAAAAAAACACACATAAGTGACGTGTTATTACACGATATGTTATTATGTCGCTTAATGTCGTAATACTACTCGTCACATATAACATGGGTGACAGGTAATAATTAAACCCGTCACTTATGACCAAGTCTTACTGCACCAGTCATAAGTGACGACTTATGTTATGACCTATCACTTATGACTTAACAAAGGTGATGGATCTCCCTAGACCAATTATAAGTGACGAGTCGTAACATGATACGTTACTTATAACAAATAATAAGTGACGGGTAATATTATCACCCGTCATCTATTACTTAGCTCTGTTTAAAAAGTTGGTTAGCCACTGTGTGGACGAACAGTTACTCAACTGTTCTGTCCACACAGTGTTGACGATTTTTATCGGCTCCGGTAGAGATTTTCTAATATTTTATTGATTTAAAGTTTAAATTGGTGCTAGATCTTTCAAGTTTGCATCTCCCATTTTCTCCTCCTTTCATTCTCTTCTAATCCCTATTTGGTAGATTTATTGTGTTTTGAGTTATAATCCGTCATTTTGCATCTTTATTCAAAGATCTTAGTACAATTGAGTTGTATTTATGTTAGATTTGATACTAAGTTTGCCTGATCTACCGTGAGATGCCACAAATCTAGTGTACTTGTATGAAATTTTTAATTGCATGTTTAACCATAAAATTAAGATAATTGTTAATGAAGAATGAATATTTTTATATTAATTGTAGATGACGGATAGAAGTTGAATGTACCTTGAAATTTGGACTTATCCGGAGCACCTGAGCGGGGTGAATCATTTCATGAGTGCTGCCTTGGCGGATATGAAAGATCGTGGTAAAACGGCAATGTATTGTCCATGTCACGACTGCAAGAATGATACAAAGTTCACAAAACCAGACAATATCCATACACACTTAGTCATGCATGGATTTAAAGAGAATTATACATGTTGGAACAATTATGGTGAGGAAGGCCTTAACGAGGGAGAGTTGGATCGGGCCCTTCATGTCGACAGTGTGGATCAAAGACTTACATCCGGTGAAATGGATCATGATCTCAGGGATGAGGACATATTAGGTTTCAATGATAATGTTCTCGAGAATTTTGTGGAGAATGTGGACCAGATGGTGCGGGATGTCGAGCGGCACAACTAGTATAACAATGGTGAGTTTGCTAAATTCCAGAACTTTGTGCGGGATTCCAAGATGCCCCTGTATCCCAATTGTAAGGAGAAGTACATGCGGATATTTGAGAACCTAAAGCTTTTACAGCTGAAGGCAATCCATGATTGGACTGATAAGAGTTTCGAAGCATTGCTGGATCTGCTAAGGGACATGCTACCGGAGGGGAACTTGGTGCCCGAGGGAGTCTACAACGCGAAGAAGATAATTTGACCTTTAGGACTAGAAATAGAAAAAATACCTACATATAAGCAAGATTGTATCTTGTTTCGTGGAGAGTATGCAGAGTTGGATAAATACCCTGTTTGTGGAACCCATCGATATAAGTGTAGAAATGACGGTAGTGACGGGGATGGAGGCAAGAAAAGTAAAGGTGATCCTAGGAAGGTGGTATGGTATTTTTCTATAATTCTCTGTCTGAAGCGTCTATTTATCAACGGAAATGAGGTACAATTGGTGCGTTGGTATAAGGAGGGTCGTAAGAACGACGCAATGATACGACACTCGATGGATTCCGCTCAGTGACGAATCGTTGATTTCACATTTGGTTGGTTCAGTGAAAAATCGAGAAACATTAGGTTTGCTATGAGCACAGATGGTATGAATCCATTCGGTAACATGAGTACCTCACATCCCACACAGCAAGTTTCACTATAGAACCCCTAGGTTGTTAGGTATTTTGTAATATAAGTTGATCGGAACTCTGTAACATTTGTGATTCTGTAATGAATTGATTGGAACTTTGTAACATTTGTAATTATGTGATGAAGAGAGTTCTTATATAACTGTGTTTGTCGATATGGATTTGGATACGTTATTGTTGTTTGCAGGGAGAAGACGGCTGCCAAATCCTGGCTACGCTCCAGGATACAACCTGGAAGCAGTACATTTCTATCGGACAATATACACATCAGTGATGGGTAATCCAGGTTACTCATCACTTATGTATTCCTCCTAGCACATGGGTGAAAGACATAAGTGATGGGTGAAGAGGTTACCTGTCACTTATGTCTGCCATCAAAGCACATGGGAGATGCTCAAAGGTAACGGGTCGGGGTTATGACCTGTCACCAATGACTAGTCATCAGTGACGTGTTTGGGGTGACGAGTACGGGACCCATTACCTATGATAGGTATGACCCGACACCCATGGCTATTTTTCACGCAGTGATGCATGGAGACGACGGAAGGATATCGACGAATATATACAGCATAGAGAAGAAAGTGTGTGCTGTTGCTGACCTCGATAGGTTTCTGTAGACAACATAGTGTGACCACCTGATGATAGATAGGAATGAACGACGTATTGCATTAGGGTGTGATTGGTTGTCCGTGTGAATTTTGTTCGTATGGATCGTATATGCAGATTGAGAGTAAGTAAACTTAGTAGAATCATATTTATTGAAAAGAAGAGTGTTTAGTTGGTTATATCTATCTGAATAAGTTAAGATGAATTTCTATTTGGTTGGTCGAATGTGAGGCCGCATGAGCGGATACAAGAGTTAAGATTGTGATTGGTTACTCGTATGAAAATAATTTTGTGACATTGACAAGTGAGCTAACCTGCATGAGCGGATGCAGGAGTCTGCATTCGCTGGGCTAGGCTATATATTTGCATCCATTGAGTCAGGCTGAAACAGTGCATACAGGCAACTAAACATGTATCTCCTTAAGATCATACACATCCGTCAAGCTAGCATCTATCCGTGCCGGTAATCAATCGTACCCTTAACCTCGCTGTAGAAAGACATGTTGGAGTTTTCTTTAAAAAAACCATGAGCAGGAGCATTACTCTTTCATTTAAGGAGAATGAGAAGTTCAAACGTTTCATAGGTTATGACTACATAAATAACTGAAGCAACGCCTCAAGGATTGACATAGAAAACTAAGTTATCACCGGCAAGCCACAGGAGGATGATCTTTTCTTTGATCAGGCCGAAGACCAACGCCTTATCTTCAAACACTCTTCGGTTTTCTTTTTCTTTCCATAGATTCCAAGCTATGTACATGATGATTGCGGCCAAGGTACGTTCGATAGCAATGACATGGAGCCGTTCCACCAATCTTGGATGGATTGTCCTTGTGCCGCTGGGGCATTGCGTAGTGTGACCATCATCTGATCATCTCCCAGATTTCTCTTGAATGTACGCATTGCAGACAAATGTGAGCTGCCGTTTCTTGTTCTGATCACACAATGGACATTCAGGGTTGCACGGGCAGTTGCGGATAGCTAATATGTCGGCCGTCAGTATCTTGTCTTGGACCAGTAGCCACGCAAAGAATTAGTGCTTGCCTTGATCATGTGCTCTCCATGAAGCCTTGCTATCAAACGATCCCTAGAGCTGAATCATGTATCTTGCTTGTTCTAGTACACTGTGTGAGCTAGATTATGTCTTTTTAAGCGTATATGCAGAGATACAATCATCTCACACCTCACTCACAGCATACGTACTCACACACGCATGTACGTTTTTACACACGCTAAAGATAGATTAAAAGGCTCTAGATCCTTAGGGCACATGAAATACGAAATGTCACTAAACGTGCATACATGTGTACCTATAACCTGCTTGTAATCTAATCGAGAGGTGAACGCGTCTAGGATTAAATCCAAAACTATAGGTGAGCACTTGAGCAGGGCTTGAACGCAAGTTGCATGCCAGAGACCTTGCCAATGGAGCTGACGCTTATCTCCGGTAAACGGTAGCAGAACGGCAAAGCAGTAACACTGACATTCTGGGCCACGGAGAAGAAGAGAAAAATGATTTCCCCACTTGGGCCATGACAGCATCCTCTCACTGAAAAGTTGTCCTTGGAAGGGCGGATGAAGTTTGAGCCTAAATCTACCAGCCAGGGGCCTCCGACAATATATATCGCCTATTGGATGGACGACAACTTGTTGTCATATATAAAGATTTATATGAATAGGCTACCGTCACTCTTTTAATAGGTGAGAGCAAGGTGTTAACACCTTGATGTGGTAGATCAGCGTGGCTAGCAGCTGACGTGGTACAAAAGGTGTCGCTCGTTGGATGAATCAGAGGGCGACAGCAAGATATCGCCTATTGGATCGTCCTACCAACGGATGATATTTGGCTGAACTAGGGTTTCAATCCGCTGTTGATTTGGTTTGTGGTAGAATAAGCGTTGTCCGTGCGCCCCCATTCTTTGGTGTCGATGTGTCCATTACCATTCGATGTTTATGAGACATTTTGGATACACAGAATTCAAGAAAAAAGAAGATTGAACACGGTGATTTTAGTAAAAGCTGTGACATACGTGATGGCATACATGGTATACGATCATTCTATCCATGTATTGTTTTTAAATCTAACATGTCTTAGGAAATGTAAAATAACACGATTACAACATTTACTCTACTGAGTGCAACTTGAGCACTTTCCCTTCCTCACCGCTTCTAGTCCTACCTCACGTGCCCGATGTGTCCTCTCGTGCTTCCTCTCCCTCTCCGCCTCACGGGCATCCAAAATCATGCGGTAATGCTCATCCCTCATCTTCTGTTGCTCCTCATAATTGCGTTTGCGCGTAGCCTCCCACTTCTTGTCGGCTTCTATTTCATGGAAGCGTCTCCAAGATGCCTAGTGCTAAGTGTAAAGGAGGAACACATCTCTTTGCGATTGCTCAAAATCCAACCATTATAAGAAGTCACAAAGTGGTGGCGGAAACTACAATAGAGATCAAAATATTCAGTGATAAATCTCAGTTGTATTTTGAGTAGTTTGGCCAGAAGAGATTACCTGACGACGAGAGCCAACATTGGTGCTTCCCTAGGGTGGATTGTACTTTAAGCGAATGTGCCTGGTCTCTATGCACTGGGTACGGGGCACGCCCGTTTGCCACGTGCGGCTGAGTCTCGGTCAGTGTGTACGGGACCCAGATCCATGTACGAGCCATGAACCAAGCCAGGTACTCGGTGTACACGTCGTCTGAGTGTGACCGGTCCTTGTCCACGACATCCTCAACAGCTTGGTCCCATTTGAGAACCCACATCTGTACACATGTCACAAACGTGCTCATGATATGCGCCCCCTTGCGTGGCAACATGCATAAACGTAAGTATATGGCATATGGATCGACAATGACGGAGCTGAAGAGGCACCATCCTAGTGAGCGGGAGCGGGAACACCTAGAACCAATCGAACTGTGACATCACGCGATGAGGGAAGCACTCCTCGATGTAGATGTCACACATGAGAGTGCAACATGTCAGCCAGTACTCTCGGTTCCATATGTACAGCACAGAAAGTCTAAGCGAGGCACATAGAAGTACCCTCTTGTCCGTGTATGACCTCCACTTGACATCATGCATCGCCAACTCGTCAAATTGATGAATGAAGTCCAGGTATGTGCGGTGGGTTTGCACACTGAACCAAATTGGTTGTGCAATAAAACAAAGTTAGATAACACATAATAATGAAGGATTTAACAAATATGTGCTATAATCTATCTAAAAAAAAATCCAACTCAAACAATTACTTTTACAATAAAAAACAAAAAGACAAATTTTTGTCAGACTGTATATAATAAAATTTATCTTTTTTTCTCATTATACAGTTTATATTCTTATCTAATTTTTTTAAGAGCTAGATTATAGTACCCTCTATAATATACATTTTTTCATGACTATTTCGATAGTTTTTTTTTAATTTGAGAGCATTAGAACACATTTTTTTATCTATCTCGTTGAAAGGGTGATATCTTTATTTTTTTAAGCTGTCGTCTATTACAAAGATGATATCTTTATTTTTTAAAGTTGTCACCCATTGGAAGGACGACAAAGTGTCGCAAAATTTTCAACAAGTGGCAGTAGCTTATTTTTGCAAATTTTTCAAACGAACATCTAGTTTTGCAATTTTTGATTTTCGAAATAAAAAATAAATAAATAAATCTCTACACATCTACCAGCATGGCCCAACAAGAATGGTATTCCTGCAACTGACAGGAGGCCCTACCAAATAATATCGGCCCCACCTGTCTGTCTCTCAGATGCTTGGAGTAGGGTACGATCTTTCTCCACCACCACCTGGCTCTCCCCTTTCCATTATCGCGGGCCGTTTCAAATTTGAAACCTCTCTCTCTCCCTTCCTCGTCGCTACCCTCCAACGTCTCTCTCTCTCTCTCTCTCCCCTCACAAGAGTCACGCACGCAGCCAAGCCCCCCAAATCTCTCCCGACTTCACTCGCGAAACAAATCCCCAAATCCCGATTTCTTCTCTCCATCTCCAAGTTGCTTCGATCTCACACTCCAGGAGGCAGCCATGGCGACGGTGACGACGGGGGTGCTGCTCAAGCTCCTGCAGGCGATGCACACCGACGAGCGCGTCGCCGGCGAGCACCGCTCCCCGGTGCTCCAGGTCACCGCCGTCGTCCCCGCCCTTACCGCCTCCACCTCCGACTCCCTCCTCGTCCCCTCCAACGGCTTCCTCCTCAACCTCTCCGACGGCCTCCACTCCACCTACGTCCAGCTGCCCCCCGCCGACGCCGACGGCCTCCTCCTCTCCGCGCGCCCCCACCTCGTCGGACACCTCGTCCACCTCGACCGCCTCCGCTTCGCCAGGCCCGTCCCCCGCGCTGTCGGACTCCGCCTAGTGCCCTCCTCTCGCGTCGTACCCTGTGTCGGCAACCCCGAGCCCCTCGTCGCCCGCCCCGCCGCATGCGCCCGGGGCTACGTCATCCAGCCCGCCGCGTCTCCCTCCGACGCTGCGCCGCCGCTCATGCCATCCGGTTCAAACATCCATGATAATGATTCCGTCAAAAGGACGGTCCTTGGGCCCAAGAACGCCGTCTCCGAGGCCGCACCGCCGCCGACCGGCTCGGCCGTCAAGCGGCGGTTCTCGTCCCCGGTGCCATCCAAGCATCGAGATCCGTCGCCTTCCGTGAAAGGCGGCTCACGGGCGTCGTCTCCCTCGGTGAAGGGCGCCTCCCGAGCGTCCTCACCGGCGGTGAGGGGCACACCCAGGACGACGTCGCCGGCTCCATCCAAGTGCGTAGTGCCGAGCCTTGTTGCGGCCAAGGAGGAGGACCGCAGGAAGGCCAGGGAGCCGGCCATAGTTGTCCCATCAAGGTATCGACAACCTTCACCTGCTGGAGGGAGAAGGGGTGCGGCGTCTCCGGCGGTCGGTGGGAAGCGGGCATCCCTGTCCCCTAGTTCGCGGCGGCTGTCCGGGGAAGGGAGTATCAAGAAGAAGGTCGGGGTATTGGTTGCTGGGATCTCCAAGATGACAGATTTGGGGAACGGGTCGGCCATGAAGCCAGGAAGGAAGAACTGGGACGATCCGACAATGGCCCTTGCGGCAGCGGCTGCCGGTTCCGTTATGAAATCCAGGACCAAGGTAGACAAGGATACTATTCTGAGGACTCAGGTCAGGATCCTGTTACATTGTGTTACAATTGGAACATACAACATTGGGCTTGCTAGCCTTATAGCTGCTAATAGTGCTAGTGTAATTCTTTTTAAAGATAACCATAGCGAAGACTACTCTGTTGGTGAATTAAAGGAGCACAATTTTATTACTGCCTGCATTGTAATTAGTATAGTAGTAAAAAATTTAATTTCTGCAGTTTAGTTAAGACCATGTTAAATTGAAACTGTGGTTGAACTGGAAGGTACACTGTAGACATTTGGCTATACTATATTTCTATGCAAATAAAAAGTCTTGCAAAGCACATTCAGATGAGATTACAAATGGATAACTGCCAAAAGCATACAAGGGAAATTCCCATTTATTTATAGGATCTTAGCACTGGTCAGAATTTGGCTATGCAAATGGAAGGTCTGGGATAGTTCATTTAGATGGGATCAGAGATGGATAGTTGACAAAAACATAAAATGGAAAATCTGAAGTATGAATGGACTGTAAACTTAATACTTGATTCATAGGACCATAGCACTAGTCAACTAAGATTCTTTCAGTAATAGGCACATCGAATGGATCTATATTGAGAACTATTCTGGGGTAATGTTTTATTAATGTGCAATTTCGGTATATGTATGTACCCCATGTGGTGATGGCTACAAGATGTGGTATAAATGAAAGAAAAAACTCCATATGGTATTATTTTGTCCCATATTTTGTAAATTGATTGATTACAAATTACAGTTAGTTTAAAACTTTAAACATGTAGATGTAGATACATACATAAAGAATGGTGTACTAGTCAATAGTCATTTTCCTGTTCTGAGTAATTGTTATTTATTCTGCATTTGATTAGGGTAGCATTCCCAGATATCTGTCTTGTTTGAGCACCAAATTGCAATCTGTCTGTTAGCTTTGTAATAGAAAGTTGTGTGCTTGTTCAGTAAACGTTTTGATCTGCTTCTGTATCTTCAGGAAGCAATGTCAAGGCGACTAAGTGACGCTACAACAGAACAATCCAGTAATGATGATTCCTCTGTTGATGAGAGGCCGAAGCCTCGTAAGAAGATAGACTCTACCTCAGTAAAGACGAAAGCCATAGCTCCAAAAATTGCACTTCATGATCCTAAATGGACTGATGGCAGCATTCCATTGGATGCACTCCCTGATAAACTCTCAAAGATCGGAAAGGTAAGAACTCTCAATTCCTTGGCTTACAATCTCCATTCATTGACCTTGACTTGAGTCTCTATCACCATTTCTTTACTGAATTTCCAGGAAGCTATCGAACGGAGAGATGCAGCAGCAACTGCAGCAGCTAACGCTCTGCAGGAGGCATTGATCACTGAATCAATTATCAGGAATCTAAGGTTATATTTTCTTCATTCAGCCGAAATTGATGTAGTGATATCATGTTTATTTCATTCAGCAGAAATTGATGTACTCGTATCGTGTTTATTGCTGTCTACAGCAAGTTCTCTGACATTTCCTCATCGTCAAAGACCTCCAATCCACTCCCAACAATCGATCTTTTCCTTGCTGTCTATGAAGATACTCTCAAATGGAAGACTATTGCTGAGTCTGTAGTGACCAATCTAGCAGATGAGGCATTCTTGGAGAAATCAACCAATCATTGGGTTGATGCTGCATTAGCCACTGATCTCGAAGTCCTTAAGCTACTGAATGGTGCCACTGAATCCATCTCTCGAACGAAGAGCACCAATAGGCCAAAGGCGCCTTCTGTGGAACCACCACGAACAAGCCTGTCCAAGAAGCAATCACATGGAGCTTGTGCAAAGGTCCAGTCTAAGACCTCACCAAGCTACACATGGAGTAACACTGAGGGCATGAATGAGACAGTTGATCTTGCTAAGACCTTGTGGCGTGAGATGCATATGTGGTTCCTGAATTTTGTGGACGAGTCATTGGATGTGGGCTTCCACTTTTTTGAAGATCAGAATGTTGCAAGTAGGGGAAAGCACAGCAGCCACATCACGATGGTTCTGTCACAGTTCAAGAAAATCAGCGACTGGTTGGATCGAGTCGTGAAGACTGCAGAAGAGGAGAGAACCAAGGAGAAGATTGGGTGCTTGAAGCGCAAGATTTATGGCTTTGTCATTAATCACATGGGGTCTGCGTTCGAGAGCTCAGTTTCAGTTTTATCAAGGAGTTGAGCGATGCTTCATGCTCTAAACCAGGCTTCTATTATCATTTTTTTTTATCGAGATTAAGGTTACCCAATTCAATAGTCAAGAGGTGTGTACTACAATTGTAGTACTGGTGTAGTTTGTTTTTTCTTTCTAATTTATGACTTTAGTTTCGCGCTGTGAATAGGCCTTGTTTTGCGCTTATGTTCTTAGAATGCATTGCGTGTTTATCAGTTATGAAGATAATCTGGCGTGTTTATCAGTTATGAAGATAATCTAGCCATTATTGTTTCATGGTTCACTTTGCATTTTGTTGTGAGTTATGGCTGTATCTGTATGGCCACTGGCCGGTAAGTAATGACTGTGGTAAGTTTGGGTCCTTGCAAATCGTAAGGCAACCTTACGTGTTTTGTTCACCGATATAATGCTGCTGCCTGTCGAACTATCTTTTTCTTGTTGAAACCTCCATATTTTTGTTTCAGTACGTCTTCTGAAATGTGCGGGATATCATTTGCGTTGCATGCAAAAAGGAATGTTCAACATATAGAAAAGAGGGAAAGTTCAATAATACAGTTTGGAATTCGTAAATGCCTTGTACTTTTTGAAAGCGGCTTCAATGGTTAGGGGTTGTTTGGATGAAATGAAATTGATCCATGCTTTAGGCCTTGGAAAGTTTTTTCGGCCTGTCGAACGCTTGGGTTGAGATTTGGGAGGAAGAGGACCAATGGATTGTTTGGATCTCCTGATTGGGTTTTGTAGAGTTGTAACAATTGTATATTTATTGAAAAGAAAAATATTTGATTGGTTATATTTATCTAGACTTAGCTGAGTTTTTTTAACCGAATTTAAATGCACATGAGTGGATATAAAAGTTGAGATTGTGATTAGTTACTCGTATAAAGATGATTTTGTAATGTTGACAAAATAAGTTCTTATTCATGAGTGGATGCAGTGCTTGCATTCGCTGGACTAGGCTGCGAAGTATAAGGTAGTGTTTGACAGGATAGGACGGAGCGGATCCATCTTGTTTTAGAGCTGTTTGGATGGAGAACAGTGGGATGAAATGATTTGGAATCAGAGAATATTCTTTAAAGATTCGGAACGGAGTCATTTAAAAAAATAGTGAAACATAGCTGTTCCACTTCAAACGTGATACTGACGGTGGGCTCACAGTAATAAAATAGACTCGTACATCTCACCTAGCAAACAAACATCTATATATGAATAGAATCAATCTATTATCAAATATATAAATGTAATCATACCATCTCATCTTCGTTCTTCAACCGAACACAATCTAATTATATCTATCGAATCAAACTAAAACAATAAATACAGATAATAAAACACTCTTTTACTTAAGATGGGATTATACGTATACATTACATTGGACAGGAAAATTCAGCCATCCGAACGCATCCCCAAACCGTTGTGAGAAGGAGCAGAGGGGGGCCCGCGCCGACCCGACCGTTGCCCACGGACACGCAGCTCAAGCAAAGTCAGGGTTGCCCACCCATCTCTCCCACGCGGCCATCCCGGCGACGCATTCCTTTCCCACCCGCTCCTCTTCTTCTCCTTCCCATCGCTTCCCTCTCTCCCCGATTTCAAAATCCGCCAGCCACCACTCCCCTACTAGGGTTTCGCCTTTGCGGCGTTGCCTCTGCTCGCGACAGCAAAGAGGAGGAGGAGGATGGACAAGTACGAGAAGCTGGAGAAGGTGGGCGAGGGCACCTACGGCAAGGTGTACAAGGCGCGGGACAAGGCCACGGGCCAGCTCGTCGCGCTCAAGAAGACCCGCCTCGAGATGGACGAGGAGGGCATCCCGCCCACCGCGCTCCGCGAGATCTCCCTCCTCAACCTCCTCTCCCACTCCATCTACGTCGTCCGCCTCCTCGCCGTCGAGCAGGCCGCCAAGAACGGCAAGCCCCTCCTCTACCTCGTCTTCGAGTTCCTCGACACCGACCTCAAGAAGTTCCTCGACGCGTACCGCAGGGGCCCCAACGCGAGGCCGCTCCCCACCCACCTCATCAAGGTAATGCCATCAATCAACGTGCCTCGTTCCCTCTTCACTTATTCTTTATATTTTACAATCTGTAGTCAATCGATGATCATATTGCATAGCAAGTGTAGGAGTTTACTCTCATTTTGATAATTGAGATTTCAGAGGACCTAAATTGGTCTACTTAACTGGTAATTCCGTATTTGCAATTCTAGAAATAGTTTTCTTAGTCCACATCATAACTATGAGATATTTTTTTATGGATTCCTTTAATACACTATCGATGGATCCAGATTGCATTCTATACAACCTTTGTTTTCCATATTACTCGTTCATGTTTCATAATATGTAGTCAATTGATGATCATTACTTAGCAGGTGCAGTAGTTTTCTCTCATTTTGATTGGATGCTTTCGTAATTCAGACTGACGTACTTCTTTGCTTCCTTCTAGAATTTCTTGTATCAGTTATGCAAAGGAGTTGCACACTGCCATGGCCATGGTGTTCTTCACCGGTTGGATTTCTTTTCTCTGATTTATGTTTCTGGACTTATCAGCGAATAGAACAATGCATTTGTAATTGTCGCTAATGTGATTCATGCTTATTCTTGCTTGATTTTGTAGGGATTTAAAGCCACAAAACCTGTTGGTTGACAAGGAGAAGGGGATACTGAAAATTGCAGATCTTGGGCTAGGTAGAGCTTTTACTGTGCCAATGAAAAGCTACACCCATGAGGTACTGTCACTTATCTGGCAACTGGATAGTCAAATACAATGCTTAACACTTTAACGTAGTTTCTGAACATGATCTAGTAAGCCCCCTCATATCCCCTGTTTGTGTAGATTGTGACACTCTGGTATAGAGCTCCCGAAGTTTTGCTTGGAGCAACACATTACTCAACTGGTGTTGATATGTGGTCCGTTGGATGTATCTTTGGTACGCCTGTTTGTCTTTTGAGTTTTCTTGTCAAGTGCCTTGTCGTTTTACTGAAAATTGGTAATGCAATATATGTACAATGTGTGGAGCAAAAATGCATTAACAAATGCACGGTCACAGAAATGCTAGGAGGATTTTAGTTAACTGCAGAAATCATCATCTAATAAACGAGCAACCTGTCAAATTCATTTTAAATAAAGTGGAACTCTCAAGCTCCAATGTGTCTTGTATATAACTGAAATGATTGTACTCCTATTATCTCATGAAAGAAGGTTCTCCGCAAACAAAAATAAACATTAAAATGATGTCCCACATTGTCCTCACAATCTTTGAATTTATGGCTAACTATACAGCATAGTACGCTTCTGCTTCAAGTTGCTGCCATGCTCATCTTAGGCTACGAGATGATTTAAGTACTTTGCACTTATGATCAAAGTTCTCCCTGATGCTTATAACTTTTTAACGCAGCTGAAATGGTCAGAAGACAGGCTCTTTTTCCTGGTGACTCAGAGTTGCAACAGTTGCTTCACATTTTCAGGTCTTGTTCCCTCCTGCTTGCAGATGTAGTTATTAGTAACCAGTGAATCCTTAAGTTATTGTTCTCTCATGCAGTTGAAAGAATGCTGGCACTTAGCAATTTTCTGCAAACATTACTGGATTTCATGAGTTCTTGCTTGGCATGATCTGAATGTTTTATTAATTGTGAACATGTGATGATAGTTTAATTTTCCTTTTTGTTGTTAAACTCGTCTCTTTGAGACACTATTCCAATGAATAAATTACTTCAGCGCGAAACCGCCTTGGAATTCAGGGAGGGTTGGCTTTAAAGTGCTTTGATACTTGAGGGTTGGTTCTTAGACGGTTTATAAAAGGATGTTGAAAATCGAACTTATGCCATAGTTGCAGGTTGAAAATGGACTTTTTATTTTCCTACATTTTATCTCAGTCTGGGTTTCTCTATGAGTTTATATCTTACTATGGATTTACTAAAGTCTGATTCCTGAAAAGGTTGTTGGGAACTCCTACTGAGGAGCAGTGGCCTGGAGTGAATGGCTTGAGGGATTGGCACGAGTTTCCACAGTGGAAGCCCCAGAGCTTGGCCTCTACTGTCCCAACATTGGAGCCCGAAGGCATCGACCTGCTGTCAGTAAGTTCAAAGGCTAATTTACTGTGTTCTCTTTAACTCCATAAATTTAAAGTTATGTTTATGCTGATCCATTTATCCGTTTAATATTTGAAAGGGGTCTATGCATATTTTCTTTTGGTGTCTAGTTTTTTTTTAAATGGATTTTACTGTATAGCTTGATAACCTTTGCATATTACTTGATTGATTGTTGACATGCTTCGTTTCAGTTCCTCCATTATTTTGTCATGGCAACATTGACTAACCTGTCTGTAGAGAGTTGGATCAATATTTGATTACGAACTCCAAAAATACTGACTTTATGACGTTTTGCGATGCCCTTTAAGCAATATCTGAATTAATAGTGATATATCTGTTGCAGAAAATGCTTCAGCTTGATCCGGCAAACAGGATATCAGCTAAAGCCGCGATGGAGCATCCCTACTTCGACAGCCTTGACAAGTCCCAGTTCTAGTCCTTGTACCATGTGATTCAGAACATTCTGTTACTCTGCGAATGCGCTTTCTGATGGAGCTATGAAGAAATTCACTTGCCATCTAGGCAACAACTGGGCCATAGTTATTACTAACGGTTTGTTAGTGGTTGTGAAATTGGGCGTGCGTACCTTTTCATGCCAGGGTCATATTTGTGTTTATGGAGCGTGAGCGTTGTTGCAATTCACTGAACAAACTATATATATACTTTGTTGCTGAATAAACTATATGTACGCTTTGTTGCAACAGCTTGTCTTATGAACTTATCATGTAGTATAACAGAAGTTATATGTTTGTGATCCTCTCTTTTGTCCTAGAAGTATCTGTTAATCATTGCAAGAGTTGTGTATGCATAGTAGAGAAAGCAAAGCTGCATCCTTGGATGATAGATTGGTATGTGTAGTTATCGTGTCTTGTCCTGGTGGATGTAGGCGATAGGTATGCTTTGCCGCCTGAAGCGCTGGAATTGATGCCGTTTTGATCTGCTAGGCTGCATCGCATCATGCACCCCTTTATTCTCTTCTTCTGGCGCTGGCCCGTGCGGGGTTCTGGTCTGGTGTGTACAAGGCTCCAACCTCCTCCCCGATCGACCCCCATGGCGTACCGCCGGCCGCCGCCGCCGGCGATAGCCGGAGATCCTATCCCCAGGCACCCTGCCCTCTCTCTTCTCATTCTCTCTCCCTGCCTCTTATGCCACACTTGATTATAGGCTTGTACCGTACCGTACCATTTTTTATCACCAATTTGAAAATTGCTGCTGCCCGGATTGAATCAGATCAAGTTTAGTTGTTTGATCTTGCGATGCTACGGTTTCACGAAATAATCAAAAGAAAAGGAAGTCACCCATTCTCGGATTGTGGCAAACTTTGCGAGTAAACAAGTTGAAATGTATCTTGATTTACTTGTGATGGGTGATTGACATTGATATTTATTTGGTTTGATGATTTTTGATTTTGTATGAGCTTTGACGTGATTTGAATTGATTTGAGATTTCATTTGAGCATATTGATTATAGACTAACTGAAACTAGAGTTGGAGAAATGTATTTGTTTGTCTCATGGTATGCAGGTGATGGATGTAATTTGGCGGTCGACGGCGGGATGATCGGGGTCAAGTGGAGTGTTTGGTGCTGGACGATCAAGGAGACCGGGCGGAGTCAAGGGTGATCCTAGCTTTACACGTAGAGGTCAAACAAAGCAAGTAAGATGGATGAAGACAGCGTGTTGATAAAGTCAAGCGAAAGGAAAGCCGGTGTAAGTGATAAGGCGACTCGAAGGATCGGAAGCGAGAGAGACTTGTTAGCGGTCAGGATCGCAAGACGGAGTACACGTATCGACATCGAAACGCTTGCTTAAGGTGTAAGCAAGGCGGTGAGTCACGTTATAAGAAGAGTGCTAGGGTTTCGCGGTTTGGCCTTAAAATTGTGGGAAGACTGAAGGAGTACGTGGCACCATCGTGAAGCTTGCGTCGAGGCGAAGTTAAGTCGTGAAGACGTCACAGTCGTCCGATAAATGGAGAAAAAAATAGACCAAAATACTCTCAGTGGTAGGTAAAAGTGTACTACAAGAGAGGGGTATTTTAGAAAAAATCTAGAAAACTTATATGTTAAGTTTTCTAGGCTTATAAATAGAGGGTAGGGCTATGGGAGAGTTTGATCCAACTATTTTGAACCCATTGTACCATCCATATGAGAGCCTTGTGCTAGAATTTTAGAGGAGATGAATAGGAGTGCTTAGGTTATGTATTAGGTAAGAGCTTTGTGAGAAAAAATATTTGTAATCTGCCTAAAATAGTATTGTAATCTGCCTAAAATAGTGCTGACCTCTACTACAATGAAGTTATTTTTGCTCACATCCTTCTAGTTTTTCTCTATTAGTTCCCTTGTAAGTTTGCAAGTTTTTCGATTTTTGGATTTGATTTTCGTTTTGGTTTTTAAGCTAAAATTTTAGTACCTTATGAGGTCATTCTTCTTGTTGCTAGAGGCATAAAATTCGCTTGCCATCTAGGCAACAACTAGGCCATAGTTATTACTAACGGATTGTTAGTGGTTGTAAAATTGGGCGTACGTACCTTTTCATGCCAGGATCATATTTGTGTTTATGGAGCGTGAGCATTGTTGCAATTCACTGAACAAAGTATATACTACTTTCGTTCTCAAATATATGTCATCCTAGAATACGTGCAGTCAAATTTTAGAAACTTTAATCACTTATATACACAAAACTATTAAGATTTGACAATGAATTTATATTTTAACATTATCTATTTTTTATCAACTTTTACTAAAAGTTAGTTGTCAAAAGTAATAATCAAACGTGCTTATTGAAGAACGTGTCGATGTTCTAAACGACCAGTAAAAGAGAACGGAGGTAGTATATATTTTGTTGCTGAATAAACTATATGTACGCTTTGTTGTAACAGCTTGTCTTATGAACTTATAAACTATATGCATCATGCACTCCTTTAGATTCTTCTGGCGATGGCCCGTGCGGGATTGTGGTCTGGTGTGTACAAGGCTCCAGCCTCCTCCCCGATCGATCCCCATGGCGTACCGCCGGAAGCAGGGTGCCACTGTCGGTGATAGCTGGAGATCCTATCCCCGGACACCCTCCTCTCTCTCTTCTCATTCTCTGCCCCTGCCTCTTCTGTCACTTGATTATAGGTTTGTACAATACTGTACTGTTTCTTGATCACCAATTTGAAAATTACTGCTGCCCGGATTGAATCAGATCAAGTTTAGTTGTTTGATCTTGCGATGCTACAGTTTCACAAAATAATCAAAAGAAAAGGAAGTCACCCATTCTCAGATTGTGGCAAACTTTGGCAAGAAAAGCTAAGGGGGTTCTTGACGAGGACAGCATGCCGCATAAGTTTGAGGACTATAAGAAAGACTAGCCCTGTAGCAATGCCGGTGCATCTAGTGGAGATCAGGGCTATCAGGTGAGGCAGCAATGCAGCATGTGTATACAGATTGTCACAAGCAAACTTTTGGTATATGGTCTTATCGCTTTGTTAATGTTCCAAGCTGCATTTCTATTTACATCCCTTGCAAAATTCAGGCCCTTCAGCCTCATTGGTCACTTGATAACCACTGGAAGACAGGAGATGCTGCATCTCGAATCAGGCCGGAGGCTCTTTCTGCTTCTGTCAATTAGCTTAGTGGAAGAATCAGAAATGCTTTGGAAGTAATGTCTTTTAACTTAGCTCTCTACAGCTCTCTTTGTGTAGCACTATTAATGGCATAATCCTCTGCCGTCATTTCTAAATTCTATTCGCCTCACTGTTGTCGCTCTGAATGCTTGTGGGGTTTCCTTTTTTTTGTTAAGTATCTTGTTGTTATCATAATTGTGGACAATAAGACATCCAATATTATTGAGGAAACAAAGAAAATACAAATTAGATACACTTACCCCTCCTAATCTCTCATTGGATCAAGCTAAATCTGCAGCCCAAGAGACTCAATTGAAAGCTTCTCGCGATGTAAGGTGCCACATGCTTATATCTTTATGTTATTTTACCTCTTGATTATCGAAATATCTACGTAGAGAAACTAGAGTTTCTCTTACATGGGAAATACTTGCAACATTTGGTGGTCCTTCTATTGTCAGTTCAACATCTAAGTTTAGGCTTTCTAATTTCGTGACTTGTGTACAACATTAATTCTCAGTATAAATGAAGGAAAACATATGGATATTTGTTTTTCTGCTGACAGATATTTCTAGTTCCATTGCCCTTTACTGAGTTGTAAGTTCTTGGTTATGGGTCTAATGGCTATTAGTGTGATTGAGAATTGACACAGATACCCGTTGAATTTGCCTAATGTCGTCCTACCATTTCTTGTGTAATCGAATATAAATATTGTGACCATCTGGTTGGCACTCTAGTCTATTTTCTCTGCTTACACTGAATTAGCAGAACTGCTTTGTTCTTCAAAACATAAAAAATTGTAAAATGAAATTGAAATATTGTACCAGAGACCTACACAATTCTTTTTGCAAGAAAAAACTATGCAGGTAGCAAGGTATTTATCGGTGTATCAGGAACCAGGGGTCCCCGAATCTCGAGGCCAGATCAGCTATCCGCCACGTGGCGCCATCCCGCGAGGTCTCTCCTGTAGGATGAGAAAATGTCAAGTCCCGGGAGAAGGTGCTCGGGGCCACGGTCGGTGGCCCCCGAGTACCCCAGTTCCCCGATGATCCACGGAATCCAAGTACTGGGAAGAAAGTGCTCGGAGAGGTGTACGGTCACCCCCGAGCACCCTAGTCCCCCGACGATCAGAAGAGCTAAGTTCCGGGAGAAAGTGCTCGGGGCTACGTGCGGCAGCTCCCGAGCACTCGGTTCCCCGAGGATCCGTACAAGAGTGCTCGGGGCTGCACGCGGCAGCCCCCGAGCACTCGGTTCCCCGAGGGTCCGTGCAAGAGTGCTCGGGAGAAAGTGTTCGGGGAGGTGAACAGTACCCCTGAGCACTCGACTCCTCGAGGACAAGGAAAGGCATTCTCGGGAGAGAGTGCTCGGGGATGTAAACAGTACCCCCGAGCACTCGGTACCCCCGACGACCCAGAAAGACCCCCGAGGGGCCTACCGATGAGGTGTCAACCAGTCAGAGGCCCGATGCCGCATTTAATGAGCGTGCGTGGCCTGACACCTCCAACTGCTCCCGCTGCGCTCAGCGTCAGTTCCTGCCATGTTTTGGCAGAGAGGCGTGGGGTCATTAATTGCACAGGTCCCGTCCCGTGCCATCCGGCTTGTCTCGGGATAACGTCGTAAGGATTAAGGCGTTCCGTCTGCCGCGCTGCTGTGGCAGGGGAACAAGACAAGGCGAGCACGCCGGGTTGCTCTGTGGCTGCCCGGTGGGCCCTCTCCACGGCGCCCATTGCCAGGGCATTTATGGTGATGGGCGACCGGGCGTGCGACGTATTTTCCACCCCCGGTCACTTCGCCCAAAAGAAATTATGACGCCATTTCCATTTATGGCGCCTCGGAACTCGAGCCCCCTCCTCCCGTTCGGGGCATGTCGTGGCCGGCGAGTACTTAAAACAGCCGGCGGCACAGAAGCAAGAGAGGACGAGAAAGAAGCAAGAGAGCAAGAGCCGAAGAATAGCGAAACAGAGACCAAGAGTAGACACGAAGAACACAGCGCAAGAGAAACACGGTGAGGAAGGCTGAGCCCAGTTCCAGCCGAAGAACAAGGAGCTCCAAGCTCTTAGATAGACCAATATTCTTGTAACCAGTAACATCCTTGAGGGACTTCCTCAGGACAGTTATAGCATCCATACAGGAGTAGGGTATTACGCCCCCGTGCAGTCCGAACATATCTAAATTCCGGTGCATTTACTTCTTATTGTACTAGGTCAACACCCCCACCACCGGCCGTTGCATTCATTCCTATTTATTTCTCCGACGAACCTGTTCAGGATCATCCCCCGACCGAATATCTAAAAAGGGTCTCTCGAGATCTCTACGACAGCAGTTAATCCTCCGATAATACTCTTTTGGATCTTCTTGCTACGAAAATGATTGTTTATGCGACAAATGAGAATTTGTCACAAATCAGTTCTGACAAACACAAATGGCATTATCTGCCTCAATCCTCCATCAAAACTGACGTCTGCAGGTGAACTGACCGCCTGTCGTGTTGTGTGTTTTGCTACCTAGCTTCGGGCTCGTACAGGGATAAAGAAAATTAACCGTTTTGTTTTGTTCTGAAGGCAAAATTAAGGATGGAGTTCATTCGGTACAGTGTAGTGCAGAGGCTCTACTCTACACGTGAGAGGCCGGGTGACGTACAAGTAACACTCTCTTAAAGCCCCTTCAAGGCTCTCTTTTACTTCTTTTTTTTTCAAGAGAAGAAGAAGATCAATCTTTCTCTATGGCTTCCCTGTGTCCGCCACTTATCAGTTAGATAAAATTTTACTTCATTGAACTTTCAGTAATTAGGGATACGAAGAAAAACTTAAAATTAATTGATTTTGTTGATGACCCGATTCTGAAATCATTAGTGGTATATTAATTAAGAATGAAGGCTATTAAGGGGTCTTATCAGAAAGCTAATGAGATTTGCAAGAGAGAAATATAATGAGACTTCTTGGACCATTCTCCCCTTAAACAACCGCTATCTTTTGCCCCAGACTTGGACCCTATACTTGAGCAAAAAGCTGTTGCCAAGAAACGTCTTACGTCCATCTGAAACTGTTGGCGATATATATTTTGGGGAGATGCAATTTTTTAGTGACTATTGTTTCAATTTTTCTCGATCGATAAATTTGGTTTGTCTGATCTCGATCTAACAGATCTCGTGCTTTCTTCTTCCTTCGGCCAAATCTCTCTCTTCTCCACCATGTGTCCATGCCGGCACACGTTCCACCACCCCCACCCGTCTCCTTCCCGGTAGGTGGTGTCCCGCTATCGGATTCACCGCTGATAGCCATCTCACGCTAACTTAACTGTTTCCGCTCACCCCATCCTGGCACCGTCCAATCAACAATTCTCCACCACCCACGGTCAACGACATCCCCACCGCCTCACCACTGTGCCCCTGCACCCACCACCACCGAGCCGGTCTGCTGCCCCAGGCATCACTGTAGGCACGGGGAGCATTGAGCCCCCAAAAGCTCGCCCGGCGGGCGTTCAAAAGCTCAGTCGACTGAAGTCGCAATAAACTGTGGTATTTGGGTAGGCTTCGGTTATACCCCAGCCGTCAGTTTATGGCCCTTCTTGGAAGAATCCACGAGACCCATGGTCTTGCCAGTGTGTTAGCGAGCCTACACCGCATGATTGCAGCTACGTACTGTGGATCCATGCCCATTCATTTGCACATTATCAGGGGCGGAGACAGGGGCCCTATGCATCATGCAAGCATGTACAGCAGCATGCGTGTACCGGCGTTCCCTATGCATGTACTCTTTTTCATCATGCATTCATCTATGTTTTTTAGTACTTATTAGATGATCATAGGATAACTAGTGCCAGCCTAGACATACATCTACTGAAGCAACAATCAGGGGTCTTCATTGCTTGCGTAATCAGGAATTGTAGTGTTGTTTAATTCTCAAAAGAATAATCCAATTAATTAAGGATCAAGAGATCCTTACAAATTTATACTAAAATATAAATATATTTTGCATCAACTGGCAAAAACAAAGGAAAAAGAACTCATTAACATACAAACTCATTTTTATTTATTATCTATATTTTAAGTATTATATTTTTTTAAAATATCGCCAAGTATAATTCAATAGCTTTATTAAACCAATTCAAATTTGTCTCTTCTCGGCCTCTCCTATTGTCCAATCTTAGCTCCGCCCCTGTACATTATATTAATGGCACTAACAAACTTCGATTCATGTTGCAGGTGTACAAACTTCGATTCATGCTGCACCCAGGAGTACAAACTTTGATTCATACATGCATCGCTTGGAACATATATTTACTGTCCATTATATTGTTCGTAAATGCCTATTGAACGTTGGATTAAGAAAATTAAAGGCACTACTTGATGAGTGCATTTCACAAATAAAATCCAGGAGCTTCTCAGCTTCATGTAAACAGTTGTATGCAAAATTACACTTATATACCCAAATAATACTAAGATAAAAAATCAAATTCATGTATGAACTACATGTACACCACCATCATATCCTTTTGTTATTTATGTGGTATTCAGCTGAGATGGCAAAAGTAGGACCTGATGTTTTCCTTTGATTTTGTCTCACATATAGGACCACTTCCTTTTATTGAACTGTCATTTTCATTAAGATTTTTTTTTTAGTTTAGGTTCGGTATACTACAATAATTGGTGGTTTTAGTAATGGCATTGACCATATTAAATCCCCCACAAACCCTGGTGGAGGACCATATGTATTATATTAATTTAGAAGCACTAGAATATATTGATTGTCAACTAGTCTCTCCTTTTCATTTTTAAAGGGGCACACAAATTTCAATAATATTCAAACTTTGTGATCCTTGGTTAAAAAATGGCTTAAAATATATATGTAGAATTTGTGATAAAAAATGGTATCAATGGATTCATATTTAAAAGTACTTTAATATGATCATGATTTTGTTCACACAAAAATATGTTACAAGAAAATTAACAGTCGGCCATGCCTTATATTTTCAGACGTTATGGAGATGGGGAATATTTTATGGTGGCCATTAACGTTTATTTTTTGTGCATTGGCCGGTTTGACTTGATCATCTTTTTAACATATAACACGCAGGATAGACTTCTTGATCATGTGGTTATGATGAACGATTCATGCGTGGAAGCCAAATGGAACATGGTCCTGATTCCCATCATCGTTACATATGCGCCCTTTCATTTCTTCTAACTGGTGCTCCCTTTTATCCCTTGAACACCAAGAGAGTATGGATGATGAAAAGGAGAAAGGTAAAGGGATATAATACTGCAAGAAAAACATAATGCCAACTTGATTATTGCGCACGATCAAAGCTAAAGCATCATCTCGTACGCCAATACTATACGTTTTGATGATGAGCTAACTATACACAACCTAGCCTCACTCTTCAGCGAATTCAAAAGTGCCTACAAAAGAGCATGCGGTATTCAGCGGGATATCGACACACGCTGAGGTGGGCTGAAGGCATCATGATCAAAAACCAACGGCCTAGATCAGTTGTCTTAAAGTACAAGCGCTTCGATTTTTTTTCTTGAAAATCTAAGGGCCTGTTTGACAGAGCTTCTAGAGCAGCTTTTCGATTAAAATCAGGGGGAGCTCTGCCAAACAGCAGCTTTCAGATTTTAGCTCACTGAGGGGAATCTGTGAGAGTGATTATCTGAAATGACTAGAAGCCAGGGAGCTGAAAAAAAACAGCTTTCCTTGATTCACTTCCCGCACAAAATCACTTTCTCCATATAGTTTATTCTAGAGAATCATTTTCAGCCACAGAATCACTTCCCCCAGAAAATCACTCTTCGTAGAGAATTTGAATCAGGAAGAGCTCTACCAAACAGACCGTAACACACGCGCATATTCCTTAATTTATATCCACCCAAGGAGAAAACTTCTTGTGGTTGTTTATTGCAGGACATGGCGCTTATGTGCCACAACATATCCTAGTTCATTAATCAAATTAATGTGGCACCCTGCTTGTTTGCACGCTCTGTCCTCATGTGCCCTCACATGTTTTAACCACTGAACACACCTATATACACATGTAATATTTCTCTTAGGTTTTAATCCCAATAAAATACGAGCACCCGTGCCGAGTCTAAGACTCGAGCTGAGTGAACAAATTTCACCATAAAAACCCTAACCAACTAAGCTATACTCACTTTGCACCAACTTGCTAACAACTAGTGTTTGGGATGATGACGCTGGCAACCAGCGTTTTCCTACACGGGCGATCAACCATCGTTTAGCTAATAGTCAGACCTACACGGCCGATTAATCGAACTACACACCGATTAGTCAGACTACACGACCATTTAGGTGAACACGGTCGGTCATCATGTAGCGTTTACATGCCGTGTACACGGCCATGTAGCCAGTTTGCAAACACGGGTGGCAACACAACAATGGCAATGGGATGGAAAGGAGGCGTTCATGGAGGCGGATCCAATCTTGTATTATTTGATTTAACAGGTTTCAATGGGACCAGGGACAATTAATCAATCTAGGGGTGTTTCAGCTGGACTTGAGGGAGTTTGTAGGGTTACAAGTTGCTGATCATGAATTCAAATTGAAAAGCTTGCAATTATTTGGATTTTCATCTCTTGGTTTGAAATGGCTACATTTCGGTTCATCCAATCGAAAAAATTGTGCTGTAAATTTTGATAAGGAAGAGCTAATGAAGAAGTTTGTAGCAATACTTTTAACAAAACCCAGAAACTATCCAAGGGTTTTCCCCTCCAGGAAATCTACTAAGTCATTTGATATTCTGATCACTCCTAGTCTGGAATCCATACGTTGAGAAAGCTGGTTATCAGTGCTTACTGACAGGTAGATCACAGCTGAGTGGTCCCACTCGTCAGTCACTCGCACTCGTTGTGAGAGATGTCGCTTGTCACAAAAGGTGTCGCTGGACGTTGGAGCTGGCACGCATGTGGCCCCACTGGTCAGTGGCTCAACTTAGTGAGTGCATGATTTTGCACCAAGCCCCTTTTCCATATTAGAATATACTCCCTGCCGAATACTTGGCACTGTTGATCAAGACAGCACGTTTACCAAGGCACAAAATGACGAAAATGCCCTCAAAAAAGACATGGCTTGTCCAAGTGGGTAGAAGATACTAGATATTTTATGTGGATAAAATGGGAAATTATATTTTAGGAAACGTGAACTGCCAAGTATTTAGAAATAAATACAGTAGTCAAATATTTGAGAGAGAGGAAAGGAAGAGAAGCTTCACTTGCACAAAAGCCCCTGGGAAGAATCCAAACGTCAGCAAAAGGAACATGACAGCCAAAAGCGGCAAAGGGCACGCACCCCCCTCACTGACAGTGGGCCCCTTCATGTCAGGACTCACTTCCCAGCGAGCACGAACGGTAAACTTGACGCGGATCAGCGGTCGAGGGGCAAATCAGTAACTTCACGTGGTGCGCCAACTGTAAGCCCGCGTCTTTTGCTCCCGGGAAATTACTTTAAAATGTTTCCAGCTAAACCGCTGAAAAATAGTACTCCTTCCTATTCAAAATAAATATTATTTTAATTACGTGTAATCAATTTTTTAAAATTTTAATCACAAATTATTTTTTATATATTAAATTTGAATACTTGAAAATAATAGAGATAGATTTATCTCAAAAAATACTTTAATAATTATATACTTTTATTATGTTTTATCAACACTTCATCCAATATAAATACTTGTCGTTTTTATTAAGATCAGATCAAAATTTTAAAAAAGTTGACCATCAATAACTTCTAAATTTAGATTAGAAACATAAAAATATAGATGTAGATTTATCTTGAAAATATTTTCATAATATTATATTTTTATTAAATATTATAAATATATTTTAATAAAATTATACGTGAAAAATCGTAAAAATAAAAAATAATAAGTATTTATAATCAAAGAAATATATTACAATAAAAATTATAGTCAAATGTGTATTTTAAAAACGGATAGATAACACTTATTTCAGACAGCATGCATTATTATTCCTAGTGAAACCCTCTTCAAATATCTCTTTCTTTCGGATCCGGATCCCCTAGTTTTTAGGTGTAAGTCACGGATGAACACTAAAATATGAGAGAATAAATAATACTCTAATACGGGATAATCACTGTGGCGATGGTACTGTAGCAACACTTAGATATTTACTGTTTATAGTGTGTCGTAGTATCAAAATCTGATCCGTTGTTTTACGATCTAACAGCGCACAAAGATCTGACTTCTCCTCTCTCTCTCCATGAAATCTCTCTCCCTCGCTCACTTCGTCAATCCAATCCCCAAAACCCTCCTCACTCTCCTTCGTGTCGCAATCATTCGTGGGGGAGCGCGCTGTGATCCCTCCCCGGATTCTGTGGCATCCAGTCTCCCTCCCCACCAGGGTTTCTTCAAGATTGAGTAATCACCTCCTCCTTCTCCTGCTCCGCTCCTCGCAGATTCTTCTGTGTTGCCATCTTGGTCGCGTTGCTTCTTCCCGATTTGTCGTCCTCGTCGTCTCCCACCACTTGCTGGACTCGGTCCTACCCACCTGTCCTCCTCGCTTCTGTCGCCATTGCCTCCCTCTCCCTGCTCGCGCCGCCTGCTTCTTTGGACCGATTCGGGGCTCGTCCCTGCCGGGCGTAAATGCCCGTCAGTGCAGAGGATCCCGAGCTTCTCCGCTCCAAATCTCGTCCTTGTTTTCCCCAATTAAGAGCAGGGGAAGGTTCTTGGACACGCTCTGATCCTTGTAGCCATAGATGAGGAGGCCGTTCTGATACTTCTTGGGCAGGTTCTCCGGCTGCTCTGCTCCTGAGACCTACTGGTATGGGCTTCTTGATCTGTGCCTGCCTCCTCCAGCTACTCTTCTTGGGCTCTCCTCGAGTGGCGGCACAGTCGCCGGCCAGGATCCTCGACGCAACGCTGCAGGACTACGCGTACCGGGCGTTCGTGCGCCCGCGCACTGGCATTGTCTACAACGCCACCCTGCCGGGCAACCTCACCGGCATTGCGGTCTCTGCGCTCCGCCTGCGCAGCGGCAGCCTCCGGCGGAAAGGCGTCGCTGACTACTTCGAGTTCGGGCTGCCCACCGGCATCATCGTGCAGCCGTACGTGGAGCGGGTGGTGCTCGTGTACCAGAATCTGGGCAACTGGTCCGACTACTATTACCCCCTCCCCGGGTACACCTACCTCACACCACTGCTGGGGCTGCTGGTCTATGACGCGGCCAACTTGTCGGCCGTGGGATTGCAGGAGTTGAGCATTGTCGCGTCAGGGAGTCCGATTTCTGTAAATTTCAGCAATGTCAGGCTGGTGCCGCCAGGGGCTTCAGCGCCGCGGTGTGTGTGGTTTGATTTGGATGGTGTGCCGCAGTTCCAGGACCCGGAGGCAACCAATGTGTGCGCGACGTTTCGCCGAGGGCACTTATCCATAGTGGTGAACTCCAGTGAGATTGCTCCTGCTCCTGCTCCTGCTCCTGCTCCAGCTCCAGCTCCATCCGGCATAGTTGCTCCGCCAAGACCATCCCCGGGGGGTCGTTCGAAGGGCAGCTCGAAGGCATGGAAGATTGCTGTCGGTACGGTTGGGGCTGCCATAGTGTTGGGGCTGTTGGCTTCACTTTTGCTGTGCTTGGTGAGGTATAAAAGGGATAAGATGCTTCAGCAGATGGAACGGAATGCAGAGGTTGGGGAGACATTGCGGATGGCGCCGGTTGGGCGGACGCAGGCACCTGTGGCATTGGGGACACGGACACAACCGATGATTGAGAACGAGTATGCTGCATAGTATATATTTAGAGGTTTATGCATAGTTCTGGTAACAAGACTCGATGGTGATAGTTAGAGACAGGATTGTCCATCGGTTGGGGCAGCGAGTTTTCCATATCAATGAGGGCTATGCTAGCTGCTAAATTCAGAGCTCAGATTCTGCTCCATGAGGGTTCAGCACATTCTTTTGGTGGGTTCCTTTGCAAGCTTAGGTTTTGTAGTACAAGAGATTGCTATTGTTCATGTTCATATGTGGGGAGTTCCTTTCATCTCCAAGCAAACAATGGAGGAGAAATGTTTGACATATCAGATTTGGATTCCTCAATTATTTTTTTGGGTTGCTGTGTCCAAAAGAAAATGGGTTTGGCAATAAAGCTGAGGTAATATTCATTGCACATTGCACGGTGCTGTGTCTGTGAAATTCATTCATCAAGTTTCGATTCAGTTTCATTTTTTCTCCATTTTGCTTGTCATGTTTAGACAAATGTTAAGATGATGTACATGTTAACTTATTTAGTGTTTTGGTAATTAGTCTGATTCTGATAATTTGGATTTAATGGCCATATGTTTTTGCATCCGCTCTGTATTTTGTCAATGAAGTTTCCATTGTCTTCGGGGAAACAACTTAATTTCGAATTGTGAATTTTTTTTATAGTCTGTTATCACTATTTGTCTCCATAGTAATACAGCACTTTAGTTTACCACTATCATTGTTAGCACTACAAATTCTAGTTTTTGTTGATGCTGAGTGACATTCCACTTTTTAAATGTAAGCGGAGGATTCTCAAATAGCAGGAATAGCAAAAATGCAGGATTAGAGTGCTCTATCTCCTGAATCCTATGGAATGAAAACGAATGACCGTGTGGATGGAGCGCAGGAAAAACACTGAAATCAGATGAGAGAGATAGGCACAAAGGAATTTTTGCGAGTGGTTGGACCTCATGTTAGAAATCCTCCAAAATTCCTATGGAACAAGCCATATTCCATATGAATTCTTGAGGTTCATTCCCTTGTTCCAAGGGCTTCATAAGAAATTTTCCCATAGGATTCAATTCCTTGGAAATTCCTCCATTTTTCGTTGGTTCCAAAGGAGCCCTAAAGAAGGGATGTTAATGTAAGTATGACCAGTCGGCAAAATGAATATGAATTGAACAAAGGGATTCAAGAATGCGCTGTTAGAAAAAAAAATTCCGGAGTTTCAATTTTTTTTTTCTCTGGTAGTATTCTAGCTTGGTCTTCCATTGTCAAGTTAGATAGAGATATTATATGTTTCTTGTAGAGCTGTCGGTGGGGTTCTAGACGATCAACGAAGAAAAGAAGATGCATTCATTTGTATATTGATACTATTTGTTACGAAATTTTCTGTGCTTATTACTGTTCGTGGCCCAACCAATATTGAATCATGAATGGGGAACCTGTGGTGCCCCATTCTGTTTCTTTTGCATTTACAAGTTAATTTAACATGTGTACTCCGATTCTCTGAACAATCACATCAGGAGATAGCATGAACAATCTATCATATGGATATGAGAGCTGGCCAGTGGCCACAGCTTTACGCCACTCACTTTCTGAGCATGCAGAGTTCGTTTGGGCTACACTCTGCATCTGCATGTTCAGTTTCATGTTGAAATCATGCAAGCAAGAGGAACCTGAGAACTGATTGTTACTTGTGGTTCATCAAGTAGTGGAGAAATGTGATTGGCAGTTCAAATTAGGTACGCACTTTGTTTAAGATGATATGCTAGTACAGTGCTGAAGTGAGAGCCAATCTTGACTCTTGAGTAGTAAATTAGTAGCAGTTGCTGCAGTCACAAGCATGTGTGTCTAGGAGTTGCAGTTGCTGCAGTTAACTAGCTAGACCTGCACACAAGTGAGTGGTATCTTGCATCCTACAGTGGCCCCTGGACAGATGAGATGAGACCGAGTATGCTAGCCAAGCTATGAAACGGATGAAATGGAGAGTGGGTGGAACAAACAGAAGCTAGCTCACAGCAGATGAGATGCTCTGGGTTGCCTTTCCTCGCATGTTGCATGGTGAAGGAAAAGAAGGCGTGAGCTGAGGAAATGGAGTTACTTTGGTAGTTTTGGTGTTGGCAGGCACACAGCTTTTTGAAGCTGCTGCTGGCGCCTTTGGCATTGTTGCAGAGTCTGTGCTGTCACTGCACGAACTCTCAGATCACAGCTCATGTGCGCTGGCCTGGCCGGCCTATTTGCTAGCTCTGGACTGTATGTTTGTTTGTTTTCAAATGTGAGTTGTGAATGGTGCAGCTGCTGCTGTATTCTAGTAGTGCTCTAGTGTACTGGAGCCAGGGTTAAATTAAGTGTTGTTGTTGGACTATGTAGTTTGTTTTCAGCTGATTACTTACTGTGTGACAGGTAACTCGGGAGCATAAGATCATCTCCAACTATATTCTTTTTATTTCGTTTCTTTCCCGATTTCTCTTTTTATTCTCATTTTCTTTATTTTCTCTCATCTCCAATAGTTTTTCTTTAAAAGGATTTCTAAAGGGAAAGGAGAGAGAATCTCATCCTGAAAAAAATAATTTTAGAAATCCATTTGTGACGGAAATCATGAAGTAAAATCGTTAGATCGCGAAAGGGAACGAAAATCCTTTCATGAAGAGATTTTGTTTTCTAACAGAAATCCCTTGGAGATGATCTAATAGCGGTACATGCATAGCATATAAAACTACTTCTTCTATAATTTACTTGGCAGATGAATACCCTTGAGCTGAAATTAAGTTGAGATTTGAAACTTGAATACCACAAGAGAAATGGACGGTGTCTGTGTCACCGGCGGTGATCCATGGGAGAGGTATCTATGTATGTATTTATCTAGTGGCAAATGCAGGGAGGCAGTGAGGTACTACAAGTTGTTTAATCAATTATTTAATGAAGAGCCCCAGATTTCGAAACATAGTACAGGCAGGATTAGTTGGTATACTGGGTGGTGTTTGAACGGAGACGTAGCTGAATTGGCGGCTGCAAACTTGAACAACAAGAGGTCGGTGGACACGGACAGTGAGTGCATGATGCAGTGAACCAAGTGTCAATAACTCACGTAGAAGAAGCCATGCATTTAACCGGCCAGGACCAGTGTTTTCTGAACATGGATATAGATATCAGAATCCAACTTGAATTCGGATATCTAATTTGATAAAAAGATTTAGACATGCAAAATACAACTCGAAATCTAATATGAGTGCCGGAATTCGACTTAAATTCAGTTGTCCGATTTGACAAAAAAAAAAGATACCGGTGTCCAGGTAAGACAGACTAGAACGGAGCATATGAGTGGAGTGACCGGCGGCGGCGTAAATCCATCGATGTGGCATTTTTTTAGAAACCTTAGTATAACACGCTGATGCATGTACACGCTTACATCATTACATGGAAGTAATTACACAAAGCCTATGTGACATTCGCAGGCTAGCTCGGAACTCTGCAAGACAGAGTGAGGATGGACAGCACGACATTCGGATCCTGCTCCTTGTTCTGTCAAGAGGGATGATATTGGCTAAATGATTTGATTTTGCAGCAACTAGAGGAATCAGGCAATTAATTAATTTATTAATTGTAGGCTTCTCTTTGAACAGCTCCCTTTTTTTTGTTGATTGAGATGTCCAGTTCCATGCTTGATGCTTGAGATTGAAGAAGTTGGGCCGTGCCGCTTTTCCTTCTCTTTTACAACTGGGCTGTCGCCACCAAGGATGCATTTGAGCCGCGAAGTGCTTGCCAGAACGCCGGCCTGTGGAGGCGCTGCCGACTCGCGGCTTTCTAGGAGCTGTGCCGCTTGGACGCCGCGTGCTCGGCGAGCAGCCGGAGCGCGCGCCTCTCAGGGAGGACCTCGATAGCATCGCCACCTCGCCGACTCGAGGAGTGGAGGCATGGGCGGCGGCGGCGTGTGGGTGCTCCGTCGACGGTGGCGACGTGGAACGGTGGAAGCCGCGGAAGAGCTCGTCGACTCGCCGCTTGATTCTTGTTCGAGCAGCACATTGGATGGTGATTCAGATTCGACAGCTATTAGCTCTTGCTTCTTGATTGGAGGTGGCATCGCTCGCCTGAGTGCGAGGAAGAGAGACGGCAAAGAGAGGAGTGGAAGCATTGTTTCAATAAAAGAAAGATTTATTGCTATTAATATAACAAGGAGATATAACTATATAAAAAATAATTTTCGGTTTTTGCACCACTATAATGTACACAGCCCGAGACAAGTAGGAACATGATAAACAAAATAAAAAAACAGGAATCCTTTGATGGGACAACTCAAAACTGACATTATTATTATGATGAGCTCATGATTCGAAGGCTAGAATCCCATCCACATCTAGCTAAGAGCGTTTTGATCATCTGCTATAGTCGCATATATATCACAACTACCACTTGTTAAGAGTCCGTCTGCTGAAGTACACATCATGTATGAAGCCAGTATGATGGAGAAAGTTGTTGTCGTTGAGGAGGACGATGTGATCAATGATGTTGGTTTGCCTGATCTTTCTAAGGTAATATGATAAGTGAATTTGATGGAGTTTCGACGTTGATGATCCAAAGGCTCTGACCAGAATAGATTTAGAATTCACGCGATCACCACACCACTACTCCGTGGTTATCAATCGTGTCAAGACACGGTTGATCTCGCCAAGAAGGCTTTTCCTACGAGAAATCGAGAATATACGCAAGAATAGGTAGCTGTAATCTGAATATTGCTAATTACTAATAAAATGCTCGAGTTTGGGCTTCTACAAACCGATAAACAACGAAACAGTCTAAAACAGAATAATCTAAGTAAAACACAAGCCTAAACTCCGACACCTACTATATATATATATATATATATATATATAGGGGGGCATGAAGAGCTCATCCTAGGGTTATGTGGATCCGAGAAGAGGTGTACACAACCTTGACTCTGATCCTGACATGATTACATAACCCGACAAGGTCTAAAACGGTGATACAACAAATTATTTCTTTGACTCTGACTAAAATAAGAAATATTTGGTTAAGCACAGATCCATTGGAAAGGACTCGTCATAAGTTTTCTAGCAAGTCCAAGGTTGTCTCAATCGGATTTCGTATGTGAGAATTACGTCCATTTTACTGACGTGTTGTCTTGAGATTTCAAGCCAAATTTGGAGTCCGACTTGAGCTTGACTTGTTGTCCGAGTAAACTTGATACTCGAGTAATTATGTTCAGGTGAGCTTATGATGCCTCTTCTATATTCCTAATCTATAAAATATCATACAAATTTAGTAGTGATCTATCCAAGAAGGCATGCACAATTAGAAATGAGTTCACCTGTTGGTTTAAGTATCGCACACGTGTTCTTGTAATTGGCTATTTTACGATTTGAGGATTATTTGCAATGTTCTCTGTATCCGAAGGAGCAATATCCTCATCAGTCAAGCAAAGGGCGCCGTGTTCCTGAGCATCTTGAAACAGAAAATGGCGACATAACAAAAGATGAAGGGTGAGGTGTAGTCTGACCGGTGGACTTCACTGCCACCTTAGCACCACTCAGATAAAAACCACCCTTGAATAGGTTCAAGGAGTTAATTTAATCAGTTTCAATAGTTGAGAGGGTCGAAGGTTATCTGGTTTTCTAGTTCACGAAGAAAAATTGAACCCGAACAATAGTTAAAAGAGGTAAAATAGACTTCTTCCTAATAAGAATTCCACTTGATGGGAGCTTGTGGGCCGTGGGGGAGCACAATGCCACTCAAGAGTACAGTAGGGTAACCTTTTGAGAGCATCTCTAACAGTATGTCATGTATAGATAACATAATAGATAATTTTTCTAATAAACTAGTTATATCATTTTCTTTTAATTTAATAGGGGTCAATATGTAATAAGGTATTAAAAATATGTATGTATTTTGAAATATACTATAGACTGACTACATGTTAGTATGTAGCTTTTCTCTCTCCTCGTATTAGCTATCCTTCAAATAAATAAAAATATTATATAAACATCTTTATATCTAGCTGATATAAATAGTTGAAGACGCCCTTAAAAGTCTGTGAACTACGTGAGCTTTAAGGACATGGCTTACAACTTTCTTCCTTCTTCTTTTTGGGTTTCCAAAAAAGAGAAGAGAAAAAGGTTCTTGTTGCCGTTCTTGGATTCCGAGCTATAAAATGAAGTCTCCGAAGTCTGGCAACTTGAGGATCGATTCTTGACCGACCAGGAAAAGATCAAAAGTGCTAAAGCAAAAATACTGGTAATACCTCCCATGCATGCATCAAAAGGAGACAGATATATACCTACATGCACATGCAGTTCCGACTCCGAGCTACTAATTGGAGCTTGAGCGCAACAAATATACACTTAAATAAAACGGGGCCAAGGTCTTTGGTCTAAAAGAATATATAGTCGGACGGATGTGATACAAACCAACGCCGTATTGATTATTGTTTTTCGAGAACACACAATGCACGTATTTCATTACGAGATGCCATATTGATTATCATGCATCATGCCAGGTTTCATCCACCCTCCTGGTATTCTAAACATGGGCGCCGGCAAACTTGTGTTTCCGAGTGTAAGGTCGGCCCTATTTGAAAAGCAGCAATTTAACAGGAACTTATCATGATATGGGAATAAGAGATAAATTTTATGAACCAAAAACCTGATTACCATCCCGTGCAGGACTCATGCATCACTGGTTTTAGAGATCTTACTCTCCTTTTTCCTTAGTGCAAGCCGATCGAAAAGGATGATAAGACTAGGCAACAAAACAAAACAGTGCAATGAACGTGATAGAGAAGAGGATTGGAAAAAAAATGAGGAGACAAAAAATCAAGGAGCCAACCAACCAAGGCTCTCAAATAGGTAGAATGCACCAATAATGATCCATTAAGAATGGAAACTAACACGATTTTGGTAGGTTGAAAATGCCAATTTTAATCTCATTAAAATGTCATCAACCCGAAAAATAACTGACAGATTACTACATAATTCAAACGCCTGATTAATCACATTAAAAAGAATAAAGGAAAAGATAATTGCACAATTGATGTCATTTCACTACTACAGAATAGTACATTATTGCCGGCTTCAAAACCCATTCATTGCCGATTTTAGAGCTGACAATAAGTAACGGACAGTGATAGTCTCGGACTATCACTACCGGCTGGGTAAACTACCAGTGAAAGGGGTTATCACTACCGGCTGAAATCACCAGCCGGTAGTGATGCCTGTAGTATCACTGTCGGTTGGTGGTTTCGACTGGCAGGGATGTTTAGAGCATCATTTTCGGCTAAAGTTTTCAGCCAATAGTATTTTGCCTTTCCTCCCTATCTTCTATGTCCTCCCTCCGTCTCTCTCCTCTCTATCCTCCCTCTTTCTCTCTCCTCGATCTCTCCTACTGGCACTTAAGTCAGATTTGGCGGTTGGTGGTGGCATCCTTTTCTGTGAGTTCTATATATGACGACGACGAGCGATTGAGTATTCTACATATAGAGAGTTGATGAAGGAAGAAGATAGTGATAAAGCCGACTATGGAGTGAGAGAAGCTATCGAAAGAGTGAGATAACCATAAATGAGTCGATATATAGAATGCATACATATAAAACATTATATTTAAGTACATTATGACCACATTTAACAAAAAAAAGCCACATCTTATGTAGCAAAATATGCATAAAGGTACTAACAAGTGACTCATTGACCTTACAAGTCATATTATCTTACATAGTAAAATAATGACTACAACAAGAACTATGATACAATATTTTTACACGTGAAGTCAAATTTCTTCTCCTTATTTTCAAATGTAGCCAATTTTAGTTTGGACTGGATAACTTGACTGTTGTATACCGCAATAGCTTCCTGTTTGAACTTGTATCCTTTATAATATGCTCCTTTCAATTCATTAACTCTAAAAAATGATATACTATAAACCACACTAACACCAAAAAATATGTAAAACAAGTATAAAAACAACATTATTATCAGATTATGGAGATAATTATATCTGACTGCAAGCTCAACTAGGATAGTGAAAAGTCGTGTAAGGTGCATGTGTAATAACTATTTCAGTCGAGCTTTGCAGTCATACGTATGATCTCTAATTTTATCATTTGTAAAAAGAAAAATAAATATGAAAACAGTGTAATTTTTAATACAACACGTAACACGAGTAAAAAAAATACGATCTCAGTGGCTATAGCAAATGGTCTTATTAGGCGCACATAATAGGGAAGGTGAAGGACATTGACCATATTTTGGACAAATCCTTCTTCTTCAACTATTATGTAAACCTAATAAAGCCAAGGTGCAAGTGTTGTAAATAATAATGCGATAATAAGAAATAATTGCAATGCGTAATCAAGAATTTTCGATGACATGTGTACATTAAGAACCAGACAGTAGGTGTATAAAAATGCTCTTAAAAAATAAATAACAATTGACCACAGGACAATCAAGGTCCTGTCCTCTAATTATTCGATAGTACATTAACGACTGTACAATTTAAGAAGTTCTCATCTAGTTATTAGAACCTGGACATGATTCTAAAAAAATCACATAATATCATCATGGATGGTGCTGCTATACCAAATCAGATAGTATAGATTCTGAAAAGGACAAGCAATTTTCTACCGAAACAGAAATAGAGACTGAACATAAAAAATATAATTGTATCTTGCTACATACCTAAATATCATGACAAAATTTTCTAATTCATTAAAAATCAAAATAAATACGCTCATACCTAAAGTTTTTATATTGGAGCATGCTAATTAATTAAAATATAAAAATATATAATTGGAGCTTGCTACATACCTAAATATCATAGCTAATTTTTCTAATTCATTAAAAATCAACAATAATATACTCATACCTAAAGTTTCTATATTAGAGCTTACTAATTAATTAAAATAGAAAAAATATAATTAGAGTTTGCTATATACCTAAATATCATAGCTAATTTTTTAATTCACCAAAAAACAAAAATAAATATGCTCATACATATAGCTAATGCAAATCAATAATAAAGACAGTTTCCACATAAGCTACTAATTGAAGCTTCCATATAATAAATGAGGTATAATTGCATCTACATAGTCTCAAAACATCTTAGTCATATGTTCATCTTTATCATTTCAAAATCTAGAGCAATTTAGCAAATAAAATTTAACTAGGAATGAATTGAAAATAAAGTTACATATTTTGGAACACCTAAGATATGAGGATTCTCAAAATTTTGAAGCCACCAAGAACTTGGTGACCAAAAGTGGCCGCCATCGAGCAAGAATAGAGCTTCTCTGTTGTGCTCGAGCTTGAAGAAGAAGAGAGCGACTTTTATATAGCCGAGACATAACTGTCGGCTCATATAACCAGAGTGATGCCCTGTTATAACTGCCGGACAGTGGCTTAAGCCAATAGTGATGAGGAAGCTGGACATCACTGCTGGCTCAAGCCATCGACCGATAGTGATGACCCTTATCATTGCCGATTCATAAGCCACGATGACTAATTCTTCCTGCGCGACTTATGAACCGCTAATGATGCTCCATCACTACCGGCCTATTAGAAGCCGACAGTGATAGACCGATATAAAAGATTAGTTCTGTAGTAGTGTTTCTACCTGCATACGTAGTGCTCGTCGCAAGAAACAAGTCACATGAATTTCACATGTAAACTACGTGAATGCACGCGCGTGTATAGTCGAAGTCTCTCTCTCCTTTCCATGAGATTCCACTTTAGACAAAGGAGAGACTGCTATTTAAACATGCCTAATTCTTCTTGAACTAACAATATATGACTAAATTGTGCATGCTTTGGAATTTTATAAATGAGTCATGTATGGGCCAATTCCAACAAGATTATGTGAAGGGAATGATCACTGGTCAGTCACGAGCTTGCTTGGATTTTGTCAGCAATGAATCGACAATGGCCAGCCACTCTTGTGCTTTTCTGGCGGTGGGCCAAAGCAAAGCTCTCTTCTCTGCTAAAGTGAAAGGGCAAAAAGCCACCGCTGTTCACTGACTCACACTCGGTGGACAGGCAAGGCAGCCACAGCCAGCCCAACCAACAACAACAAAGCATCAAAATCATTTCTTCAGCGACAGCCTTCCACCACTCTCTGCCGTTATTCTTTGCTTCCGTCTTTTCCTCCGGCCCGTCATCTCCTCCATTTGCTCACCCCAGAGGGAGAGGGGTAGCAAGAGGAGGAGGTGGAGCAATGGGGGTGGGCAACGACAACACTGCGTTTCCCTTCACCACAACGTCCCCGCGCTTCTGCAAGCCCATCAGCAGCAGGAGGTGATGGCTCCCATTTCTTGATCTTTTTCCCCCGTTTTTTCTGAGCTCGATCGGTTTTTTTCATACTTGGGGAAACAATTTGCAATACCATGGTGTTCTCAGATCAACTGAACTCTTGCTGCGGCGGCTCAAGTTTGCATTGATTTGGACACCGCCCCAGCGCCAATGCTTGTTTCTTTTTCCTCTTTCTTTTGCTGGAAGGATGGACGCCATTGATTGGGTGGGTGCAAATGCCATTTCCAGGTTTTTCAGCCCAAATGAAAGATAAATCACTCGCACGTTTTGGAAGGAAGCATCGAAGCAACTCTGAAAATGTTTTTGCTCCTCAGAGACCATCAGATAATAGTTAAATGTGTATGCCTCTTTGAACGTCACAAGGTTTATCTAGGTTCAGGTCTCTAGGACAACCCTTTTTATCACTTCAGTAATTTATATAGAAATTCATCAGGAATTGTTTGGTTAAGCATACTTCACGTGCTAGCAGCATTGACTCAAATGATTTCTCTCCATTACTTGATTCGTCAGCAATTCATTTTTCTTCTGGCTATAGATGTTTCATCAGTTATTGGTTTGGAATCAAAACCTGAATATATGTTTCAGTGGAATTAGACAGTTTGCACTTTTCGTCAAACATGATCCTATTTTTTTCTGTCAAAATAGTTGCTTCACCAGGTTCTCCAAATAAAATAGTTGCTTCAGCCACGTTATTAACTTTCTCAGAAAAGGGGAACCTATTTTCAACCTTCCATGTTCTTGGGAGTGTGCACTGAAGTGGTATTGAAAGCACTATGTTTCATTATTAGACATTGCAAATTTAAATAAAAATCTTGGTATCTAATTTTTTTGGAACATTACCTGTTGTGCAGGATATTTTCAGATGTTGCAGAGGATGTAACAATATCGGTAGACGGCCAATCTTTTCTACTGCACAAGGTGTATAATTCATTTCAACAGTCTTTCAAAGTCCTTAGTCGTCATCTTTTTTTATTCTGTTCCTTTTTTAGTACAAAATTTTATTTACTCTGTTTTTCATATGAATTTATATTCAGTCATCAGCATGTCAAAGTGATTGTTTAGGCAAATATTCAGTTAGGCGGTTGCATTTTTCTTTGCATGAAGTTGAATGCCATGTTAGAAGCCATTTTTAAACCAATACTCCATGGGCACGCTACTTCTCAATAAATTGCTTGACAAAGAACCAACAGTGATTAGTGGTCCTTTGTCAGTCAATTTATGACCACATAATTCTTGTGTAGTGTGATTAGTGCTTCACTTCACATAACTTCATAGATGTAATGACTTTGCAAATAATACGTATCACATATCAACTTGAATGTATACTACAGTTTAGTCTGGCAGATATTTTTGATCATTCTAAAGGCTGAAAAGCAACTAATTATTGAGAAAATAATGGAATCCACTTTTATATATTTCTTTTAAAGCGCTTGAGTACACCACTTTTAAAAAACTTGCACAAAAATTAAAGTATAAGCGGAAGGATGTATAAACTAAGATAATGTTATTGGCACATCTCTCTGCATAATCCATGAAGTTGTAAGCTAGGATGTATAAACTAAGATAAAGTTGTAAGCTTTCTGGAATAAGTTCCATCATACCCTATACTTGTACTTGTTTTGCAGTTCCCTTTAGTATCTCGGTGTGGGCGAGTACGAAAAATGGTAGTGGACTCCAAGGATCCAGATCTCTCAAAGCTGGAGCTTGTCAATGTACCAGGGGGAGCTTCAGCATTTGAACTTGCTGCGAAGTTTTGTTACGGGAGTAATTTCGAAATAACCGCCACAAATGTGGCCCACCTCCGGTGCGTTGCAGAATACTTGGAAATGACGGAAGACTACCAAGACGAGAACCTCATTGTTCGGACGGAGGCATACTTGAATGAGATTGTGCTCAAGAACCTTGATAAATCACTAGAAGTACTTTGTGCGTGTGATGGATTGGATCCCACGGTGGAGGAAGTCGGGCTTGTAGATAGATGTGTTGATGCAATTGCAATGAATGCAAGCAAGGAGCAGCTGGTTTCAGGCTTGGCTCACTTGGAATGTGATGCCGGATCTGGAAAGTTGCGTATGCATTGCCAGGATTGGTGGGTTGAAGACCTTTCTGCACTGAGAATCGACTACTATCGGCGTGTGATTGCTGCAATGAGAAGAAATGGGGTGAGGCCAGAGAGTATTGGCACCTCTATTGTGCACTATGCTCAAACATCTCTTAAAGCTATCGAAAGACGGCATGTATGGAACTCCGGTCCCCTTGTTGGTGACAGCCAAAGAGTGATTGTGGAAACAATAATTGATCTGTTGGCAACTGAAAATATCACAACAGTTACTTTGTCATTCTTGTTCGGCATGCTCAGAATGGCAGTAGAAGTTGGTACAGGTCTAAAATATAGGATCGAAATTGAGAAAAGGGTTGGCCTCCAGCTTGAGATGGCATCACTTGACGATCTTCTCATCCCCTCAATGCAAACAAGTGACTCAATGTTTGATGTTGACACTGTCCATCGCATATTGGCAAGCTTCTTGCAAAGGATTGATGAAGATGATTCAGGAGACTTGTCACCTTGTGGATATGATTCCGATGGACTAAAGTCTCCAAGCCACAGTTCAATCCTGAAGGTCGGAAGATTGATGGATGGTTATCTCGCAGAAATAGCACCAGATCCATATCTGAAGCTGCACAAGTTCATGGCTCTTATCGAACTATTGCCAGATTATGCGCGAATCGTGGATGATGGACTCTATCGAGCCATTGACATATACCTGAAGGTAAAGCTAGTGCGTTAGATTATGATGTCACATTTTTAATGTTATTCACACAAACGTGAAGGTTTCGGTGAAATGAATTTCATAGTTTGGTTATGAATATTTACTAACCAACTGATGCATCAGCCCTGACAACATTATTAATTTTTCATGAAAATGTGATATTTGCACAGTCAAATTGTAGAACAAATCTAGCTGATCACCAGACTTTGCTTCACTAAAATTTGCCTGACCATATCCTGTGCTTGTCATCAGGCACACCCTTCTCTTACGGAATCAGAGTGCAAGAAGCTCTGCAAGCTGATCGACTGCCAGAAGCTGTCCCAGGACGCGTCCAGCCACGCCGCGCAGAACGACCGGCTCCCGATCCAGATGGTGGTGCGCGTGCTCTACTTCGAGCAGCTCCGCCTCAAGTCCTCCTTCTCGGGCGGCTCCGGCGGGGGCGACGGCTCCTTCTCCCAACGGTTCGTCTGCAGCAGCGGCGTGCCGAGCTCGTGCGTGTCCCCGCAGCGCGACAACTACGCGTCGCTGAGGCGGGAGAACCGGGAGCTGAAGCTGGAGATATCGCGGGTGCGGGTGCGGCTGACGGAGCTGGAGCGGGAGCAGGGGCTGATGAAGCAGCAGGGGATGCGAGACGGCCGCCCGGGGGAGCATGGCAGGGCGTTCTTGGCGTCGTTGTCGAGGGGCATTGGACGGATAACGATGTTCGGCGGGCCGGCAGCAGCGGAGAGGAGGAAGAGGAGGAAGAAGAGCTCGAGGAGCTCGCAGTGCTCGGAAGGGAAGAGCCGGAGGCGGCAGAAGGCAGAAGGCATCCTTCGCATATGACTAGCTGCTTCAAGGTTGAAATCAGCAGGTAAACTGGACACTGATAGTGAGTGTGAGCTCACTGCTGTGGCAGAAGCTAGCTGCATTTTCAGGTGCTGGTGAAGGCTGAGGGAAAGGGTTGCTCACTTGTTTGAGCAGAGTTAGGAATGATAGGAAGAGGGACTAGAACATGGAGTGAGTGCCATGGCAGATAGAGCTAGGTTTGGTGTAAGCTGGTAAGATTTCAAGTAGCTGGAAGAAGAAGAAGAAAAGTAGCACGCACATGATATATAGATCATCATATACAGAGCTAGGTTTGGTGTTGTACTATTTCAGTGTCTGCCGGTGCCGGCCAACTTAGGAATATCAGGCATCCAGTTTCTCAATCTGTCTCGGAGATATGATTAGTGATCAGTTGCTAATCTTGTTTGCGCGCCCTCTGTTGCATCCTACAGACATATTGCATCCCGGAGTTGCTAATCTTTTGAGCATGTTGATATCTCACCCAATCGATGCAATATAGAAATAGTATGTGTCTAGTCAAGTATGTTAATATAACAGTTAACCCAAAGGTCCCAAAGGTGCTCACAATGAACCAACAAAAACGGAGGACCCGTTGACGGCAGCTGCTTTGAATTTGAATTGGGACGAGGCTAATTCGCGGGCGCTCCGACAAATGCGTTTATTGCTAGCTCTTCTCGTGTCCCATTTCTCTTTTAGTGCGGTAGCTGTGATTAGCACTAATTAATTCTTTTTTAGCAGCAACCGGCGCGCATCGTTTTCCATTTTCCGTGCAAAGCGCGAACCATTTCGGGACGTGAGGGAAATAGGGGTAATAAAAGGAGGAGAGTTAATTAGCAGTAATTAAATATCTACTTTCAATCAGTTTCAATTATTTTCAATCATTTTGACTAATAAGATTTATATCCAGTAAAATAGTACAAATAAAAGGTAAAAATCATATTACTCCACAAACTGTAAGAGACCATAACAAAATACTAATCTGAAGAAAAAAAGGAAAAGTTTCCTGACAAACATCTGGGACAAAATTTGTTATCTTAAAAACTTTTCAAGATAACTTTATCAACAAAAGTTTTTAGACTTATATAGAAATATATTTTTAGAAAACTTATCCATAAAACTTGTACTGTAAAACTTTTTTCATAAAAGATGATAAAAAAGATTTAAGCGATGACTTATCAGAAGAAAGATATGTAATGAACTTTTTCAAACAAAGGTTTTCTAAAAAAATGATCAAACTTTTCCAAAAACAAGATGAACACATAGCTTTTTCGACATAACTTTAGCAACGAAAGTTTTTGATATAACTCTTACAAATAAGTTTTGAGAATGAGAAAAAGTTATCGAGAATTTTTTTTGAGAATGAGAAAAGTTAGACAAAAAGTTTTAAGGAAAAGTTACCATAGCAATGAAAGTTTTTGATGTAACTCTTACAAATAAGTTTTGAGAATGAGAAAAAGTTATCGAGAAAAAGTTTTGAGGATGAGAAAAGTTATCGAAAAAAAATTTTAAGAAAAAATTACTGAAAAAAGTTTTGAGAAAAAGTTACAGAGAAAAACTTTTGAGAAAAACTTTATAGCAGATTTGGGCCGTCTCTAGGCCACGACTTGGGAAGTCGCACGAGCGTGTAGAAATGGAATTTCGGTAATTTTACCTGGCTAATTCTCACGCGTGCGAGTTGTGAACTCGCGTCCTGTTCCCGACAGCCCCTAACTTTTCTTTTGGGAAAATTTTCCCTTCCAACGACTTCCCATTTTTAGAAACTTTTGTAAACAAACTTTATATCAAAATTTTTGAGAAAAAAATTTAGCCCAAACTTTTGAGAACAAGTTTAGCTCAAAAACTTGTGAGAAAAACGTTACACACGATTTTGACTCGTGGGCTGCCATGGGTCATCACGTGCGCTCGAGTGGACCGGCTCGCAGCGCGCTAGCTTCGCGCTCTGCCCGCCTCGCTAGGCTCCCACCGGCCACATATAGCGCGTCAGCCTCACGCCGCACACTTGGGCCATGTGCCGTTGTCGGAGTCACGCACGACTTCCTAAGAAGCGTGCGCTCAGAAAAAAACATTTTCGTTTGAATTGGGACTACTTTCTCTGTAAATCAGCAAAGAGTTAACCTCCTCTTTTGTATTGTAAAAGTGAAGACTTGCACGAGCACTTGCCTTGATACCAAGGATCCGATGCAAAATCTATGCACAATGATGCCCTGACCGAATTGCTACACCATGCTGAAACAAATTACAAATAATTTAATGTGTTTGTGTGGAGTCAGCAGATCAATACAAATTACTAGTGCTTGTATGGAGTCATTTGATGGAAGTAAGCAAAATGCATCATCATAACAAATAATTTAATGTAATACTCAAAAATACTATATTCAAATGTTGACTGCGGGACCCACAAGGAGTGTGAAACTTTGGCCTTTTGGATAGTTTCTCGGATGGACTATTGGAGATCGCGGATGCGTAGATCTTGTTGAGAAGATTTCGTTTTGCTATCAAACGTCCCGTTTAAACACTCGAATAAGCCGTAGCGAGCCCAATAAATCTAGGTTGTTGGTTGAAAAGAAAAAAAGTTTGGGTGGGATCTGCCGTCACCCCGATCCCCACTTTGAGCAGCCCGACTTCCCTACCGACCCGCATCAAAACCCTAGGTGCCGACCGACACCGCCCTGCCGATTGCCGCTCGCTGGTCACCCCCTGCAGCGCCACCCCGCCAGCTGCCACTCGCCGCCCCTCCCCATGTAGGCCACCCACACCCGACCGCTAGCGGCGCTGCCCTGGCCGCCACTAGCGTCCGCCGCCGTCGCGCCCGGCCACCATAGGCGTCGTGCATCGCTGGTGTGCTGCCAGCTAGCCAAGGGGCCGAAGGGCGCTTGCAGCCTATGTAGAGAGGGAGGGGGCCGGCTGACAGTAAGGAAAGAAGAAGAAGAAGAAGAAGAAGAAGAAGAAGAAGAAGAAGAAGAAGAAGAAGAAGAAGGGGGAATTTGCGTGAATTCATCGGATTTCATCATCGATTCACAATCTCGCTCTAAAGGTGACCTCTTTGTAGTCCTTAGAAGCTTGTAGTTGTGTGTGGGAATGATCGATTCCGTCGTCGGTTTAGTGTTTTGATAATCCATTTAGCGCGCAACGATTTAATTTGATTTTGAGGCTTGATGTTGGATTCGACATTTTGGTTAAAACAAAGTGGTAGGTCTTGTTGTTATCTTTTTGATGGCATGGTTTTGTTCTTTTCGGTTGAGCGGATTAGGAGTAATCGTTGAATCTATGGTGTCTTTTGTCGAGGGTTAACCCACGCAATGTGTTTGCCCTTTTGGTCTTTGACCTCGTTAGAGGGGGTTCTCGCTCGACATGCTCGATGTCATTTAAGCGTAGTGGTAGATGCCCCCCGCCCTAAACTTCAGATGTTATGTTTGCAGGGTCTTCGGGTGTAGAAAGTATTTATTTATTTTTGTGTGTTTTTGTTGAGCTAAGTGTGCGCTTGTCCAGGTGGTGTCGCCTCGAGACGCAGTTAGTGGCCGTCTTCATCGCCTGTGAAGGTAAGTGAATGTAGTGATTGCGTTATACTATAATTTGTTATTTGGTTACATCAATCTTTTAATTGTCGTACTCTCTAATAATCTATTAAATTGAATGTGAGCATATTACTTCTGTCTACCTTATGAAGATTTGACGATTTCATGGATTATAAGGTAAAAGAAGTGGGATATGTTATGTATTTGCAGATATTCATACTCTTCGTATGCAATACCTGAAGTATATTCATATGACAAGAGTTATATCTTTCGTTTATGCATGAAACATATCATAAGTACGTCATCTTGCACCGGAAGTTTTATCACCGCACTTAGCCGCGATCATAACGGTACAACATCGTATGTTATCTAAGAAGGGGTACGGTGCATACCCTTATGTTACCCGAGAAGGGGTAAGGGTGAGGAAGAATATAGCATGTGCATCCGTATGCATTTTCATGAAAGTATTTTATCTTGAAAGTTATGTTTTTCTTATGCATGAAGCATGCCATATATATATATATATATCCGTCTCATACATTTGAAATTATGTTTTTTGCTTATGCATGAAGAATGCCACATATATATATATATATATATATATATATATATATATATATATCCGTCTCATGCATTGGAAGATATGTCGCTCGTTCGCGATCGTACCGGTACAATACCGTAGGTTACCCGAGAAGGGATATGTTGCACACTCTTGCGTTGCCCATGGAACGGTAAGGGTGAAAAAGAGCATGACATGTGTATACATATGCATTCATATGGATATCTTTACTTTAATTGCATCAATATCAATCTTATGTTGGTAGAAAGTCTTTAATATCGTTTTGAATGATACTGCTAAGGTGAAGTCTTAGCTAGTGGATGATAGCATGTGGATGTTGTATTGTTAGGTTTATTTATGTTTTCAGATAATGTTACCTATTCAACTTAATATATTTTTTTGTTAAAGATGAATGTTTAATCAACTATAGCTCAATAACTTGTTAAAGTAATTCAATTGCTGAGATTTCCAAATCGCACCCTTGCTATCTTTCTAGGTGAGCCATGAGGTGATGTCGAGCATTCGAGAGGGGTAGCAGCACAGCTTATACATGTTCTGATGTTCGTTTGTCTCGTTATGGCATAGTTGTACATTTGAGATAGGTTCCTCTTACTATGATGCTTACTTCGGTTAGTATGATGTTATATTTATCTCTTGTTCTGCGATGTTTGGCTAATTATACCTCTAGTTTTAGGAGAGGTGTTACCGAAATTTTCTTATTCAGCAGGTCAGTAGGTTGGTTAGTAGCGCTTCAGACTTATGGAGGTCCCTGGGTTGTTACATTTAACCCAAACATCATGTATTAGGAGCAGTTATTTTGGTGCAAGTAGACAGCATGCATATGAGAGAGACAAACAACAAATGAGAGAAACTACATCACATAATACTACACTGGATCCTAAAAGTCAATACCTGCTCTCAGGTTGCAGTCAAAGTTAAGCAATGCAATAATAGCAAAATCAGATTCTAGAATCTAGAAATGTCAGCAATAGCTAACAGGAACACAGTGGAGTTATGAAGTTGTCAGAAAAAGTGATATTAACGCAATCCGAATCATGAAGATCAGAGCAAGTATGAGAGCAGTACACAATTATCAATAAAAATCAAAACTATTATTACGTATAAATCAAGCGGCTGAAACATATCTGGAGATCAAGAATTTCTGCAAAATCTGCAGGATGAACATTCTCAACATTGAAAGAATGTAAAGGAGCACGGTAATCAGTTTGGGAAGGTACCGGACCATATATTCGGACGTTCGGAACAGAAAGAAGGCTTTCATAGAGATATGTCCCCAACTCTTTCTGGACAACAAAAATTAATAAAAATGAGACTACTATCGCAGTAACAGCTTGATAACTCTATCTAGAAAGCACAACAAGCCCAGCCTAACAATGAACACAAAAACTGCAAAAGAATGTTTCAGGAAAAAGGATATAAACTTTGACTAAAAAAAGGAGGAAAACAATATAAAACAAAGATGCAGAACTTATATTGACCTCATATTCATGTATCTGCTCCATGCCAATGCATGAGAAATAGTCTATAGCTGCTCCCAATCCTATAGCTTCTCCAATCGCAGGAGTTCCAGCCTCAAATCTTTTAAGAAAATATACTCAAGGTCACTATCATGTAATATTCAAGGTAGCTATGTCAAGAAGGACATAATAAAATTATATACCAAAGCATTAGCTGCGGAGGTAAGCAGAACCAATGTTTTGATTAGAAACTTCTAAACGATTTGCTATGCAGTATTTGTGAATGTATGATTCTGATTAAAGGCCATCCGAGGAAATATTAGCCATTGCCATCATTGTAACAGCAGATGACTGTATTATTGTGCCATATTGTCAAGAACTTATATCACAATAGATACTGTATACCTGTACTGACTTTCTTCAGAAGATATCACAGAAGATATCCACGAGGCTGGCGCCGCCTGGAGTAGGGCTTGACGAAGCCACTAACGGTAGCGGAGCCGGGGAAGCAGCGCAGCGCCACAGTCGCCATGCGCGCCGTCGCGACTCTGGTGACGAATGCAAAAATGATTTTTTTAAATAATATTATTTTATTAAAGATTTGTAGAAATATAAGTTAAACTAAGAAAATGCAGATATATGTGTCTATGGATATTCGATGTGCCAATAATTAATTTCTAAGACCATTTCCAGGGAGTTCTTTCGCGGACGAGAATATGTTCGCGAAATGATTCTTGTTTCTTTCAGCGTTTTAACAATTTCTCTTTCGGGAGGTGATCATCTCTTTCTTTCCCTTCACGAATCCGTTCAAAGTAAAACTGTTACAGATGAGAGAAAATAAAAGAATTGAAAATGAAGAAGAGAATCAGAAAGAGAATGAAATAAAAAAAATATGGTTAAGGATGTTCTAAGGTCTCTTATCATCTATATTCATAGATGATATTTAAAAAAAAATTATAATTTTTTATATGATTTCGGATGAAGATAATTTTCATACGAAAATTATAAATATGAACGATAAACTTTATATGAAATACATAAGAGCAGACTCGAGAAGCCGCTGCGTTGCGTTGACCACCATGGAATCGGCGAGGAATTTGGCGTGTCCTCGCCTCGCAGAGCCACCGCTTCAGGTAACGCCTCGCGTGTCACTCCTCCACTGTCTCCTCCTCGCCTCCCTCTCCGTCATGCCGCCGGACGCTGACGACTGGGCAGTGGTGGAGCGCCGGGGCCCCCACCTGTGGGCGTCGGGGCGGCCCTTCGTCGTCCACGGGTTCAACACCTACTGGCTCATGTACTTCGCTGCCGACCACGCCACGCGCCCGGCGGTCACCGCCGCCATCGCCGAGGCCGCAGCCGCGGGCCTCAACGTGTGCCGCACCTGGGCGTTCAACGACGGGGGCCACCGCGCGCTGCAGATCAAGCCCTTCTCCTACGACGAGGAGGTCTTCCAGGTGAGCGCGCGCTCATTGCCACGTGCACGGCGCCTGTTTGATGAAATGCGTGGCCCAGTGCCTTGTTTCATCAAACGGTTTCTTCGATTTGCCTTGTCCCTTTTTGTTAGTGCTGATAACTGAGCCTAGCATTCCAATTTTGTCAGGCATTGGATTTCGTGATCAGCGAGGCAAGAAAGCATAAGATGAGGTTGATACTGTCACTGTGCAATAACTGGGAAGATTATGGAGGGAAGGCACAGTATGTAAGGTGGGGAAAGGAGGCTGGCCTAAATCTTACTTCTGATGATGACTTCTTCTCTGATCCAACAATTAAGAGCTACTACAAAGCTTTTGCTAAGGTAGACTTTCTGCTTCTATGGCTCAAAATGGGAGAAATAGACCTCATCATATTCATAGCATCATGAATTGGATTGTTAAGAACAGCCAGTTTTTAATTCAGTTTTCTGTTTTGTCACCCTTTTGTCATGCCTTACAGTTGCAATTACATTTCCACTTCTTAGGCTATTTTGACAAGAATAAACACAATCACAAATGTGGCCTACAAAGATGATCCCACAATTCTTGCCTGGGAGCTGATTAATGAGCCACACTGCCCTTCAGATCCATCAGGCGACACACTGCAGGTCCTTATTTTAATTTTACTTTGGTGCAGTTTGCGTTTTCCTTTTAATTTTGATCATTACACATTGTTTAACACTACGATTCCTTGTAGGCATGGATAGAAGAGATGGCATCTTATGTGAAAACTAAAGACCCACTGCACCTTTTAGAGATCGGTGTTGAAGGGTTTTATGGTCCATCTACTCCGGAATTCTTGCGTGTGAACCCAGATGATTATTCAGGAAATGCTGGAACAGACTTCATTAGGAACCATCGTGCACTAGGAATTGATTTGGCTTCAGTTCATATTTATTCTGACACTTGGTAATTTCTCATGTTCAATTCTATGTGAATTTAGAAATGGAATTGATTACCTTGACAGGGCTGATCCTTTTGCTAGGTTGCCTAACTCTGTAGAGGAAAATCACCTCGAGTTCGTGAAAACTTGGATGCAACAACATATCGATGATGCGGCCAACTTGCTTGGGATGCCAATTCTGATCGGGGAGTTTGGGATATCACTTAAGGATGGGAAATTTGGCAATGAGTTCCGTGAAGCTTTCATGCAGACAGTTTACAGCATTTTCTTGAGCTCTTGGAAGACTGGAGTGATTGGAGGAGGCTGCCTTGTTTGGCAGCTCTTCCCTGAAAGCGCAGAGCACATGGATGATGGTTATGCAATTATTTTTGCAAAAGCACCATCCTCATTAAACTTGCTTGCAAATCACTCGAGGAGTCTGGAATGTTGAGAATGTACTGCCTCCCTGCTTCTTATATGAGTATATGACACAGTCCATGTTACAAGTTTTTTTTTTCAAGCCAAAAACATTTCTGAGAAGCTGAATGTTCAATGTGTAAATTGTAAGGCCCTAGTGGTGACACGTGCGAGTATGATGCACAATAATGCATGCTGATCTCTGGCCCTAAAAAACAATGTGCTGCTAAACAAAAGGGTAAATATTAAATTGTGAAATGAAGTTCCGTCCTTCCATCATGCACCTACCTAATTTCATTTCAACAATATCCTTATACAACTGAAGTACTTTCTTGTTTGCACATAAACTGATGTTTGTTCCTTTATATACCATGAGTTGGTTGTCTAGCATGAAATTGTTTGAAATGAAAATTCTATTGTCCATCATCTGAGAACATTACAGGTAAGAGATGTCCAATAGTTCTCTCATGTGATTGTTGTTATCAAATAAAATGGAGAAATATGTTCTTCCTTACCACTTATGTAGTTTATGGAAAACAAGTACTTAGTGATGTCAGAAGTTTGCTTCCTTACTACTTTTGTACTTTATGAAAAAAGGAACTCTTAAAAAGCCTCTATTATATAAATAAGGACTGGCCAAACTTATGTAGACCTCAATCCTCTGTGCAGTACTGCAGTCAAACCCGAAGTGCCATCTATATTCTTCTCTTTTTCCGGATGGCATGTAAGTGTAACTAAAATGGAAATTATAAAAGGCTCTGACTTGAGTTACTTGTTCAAAAAATTGAAGGGAAGTGTTACCACTGAACTTTTACTTGCACCCTTAAACCATTTATGATGATGTACCTTGAAGATTCACTGAGAAGCATGTTTAACCGAAGCTGAGATCCTAAATCTGGTGATGATTATTGTGTGTGCGTGATTACAAGAATTTGGGCAAGCCCACTTTGTAGCTTTGTGCATAGACATCATAGAGATTTGACTATCAATTTAAAGAGCTCTTCTGGTGCTGAAAAGAAGGGGCTGTGATCTGTGTCTATGACCAAAACCTCACTGGGTGGCCACTTCTTGACCATGGAATCTTGCTGTTGAGGGCTCAACATGTGGTCACGCTCTGTCTTTATGAAAACCCGTTTGATTCGATTCAGTCTCTCGTCATCTCCATCGAAGCTTGCAGTGCTGATAGCGGTTGCAGGCCACGGACGCATCAACATTGAAGCAAGGACCGATTCCTACCAGGTAAAAATAAGTATGCATAAGTAAATTTTGCATAATTATTTGCTTCTTGATTGGAGCATGATGTTTAGTTATTCAGGACATAATTGGTCAAGAAATATGAATGGGAAATAATAAACAATATCCTTTTGGAAGTTATATAATGGACTACAATAATACGATGTTCAAATTTAGGTGATATAATCAATACAGTCTAATAAAGAGAGTGGATTTGGTGAGCACATGCCCACATATGTAAACTATGCATGGTTGCACTGTGAGATGGTTTTCCATTCTTGCTTCAATGTTTCTCAATTCCAGGGCACATTTCATACAATATAAATGTATTATACCTCTTCAGGGCTTTGTTGGGATAGTCGATCACGCTGGAATTCTGGTCTTAAGGCAACAGATGTTGGAGGATCATCTGCTCCTGCACCGAGTGTCAACTCAACCTCGTTTAGGGGCAAAGTTGGTAACCCCTGTTATACATTAACATTGCAGAGGATGTAGTTAGTCATACATAGTATTACAAGTCTATAATGATGAAATAAATAACAGAAGGTTAAAAATATATCGTGAATTAAGGAAAGTTGACATAATAATTATTCTAGAGCTCTTCCAAATTCCCTGTACTTTCTGTTTCATGTCTAAAATACAAATGGCTATACTGAGAACAAGCCAGTTTTTTTCTTCTTTAGGAAGTATTAGGTGCCTGTTTGACATTATCCACCATATTTACCCTACTTTTTATCATACACATTTTAGCTACTAAAGATCAGTTATTACATTTTTTCAAAGAAAATATTAATGGTTACATTCTTTATATTTGTAGTGTATGTATATGTTTATTTGCTGTATAGTTTGTCAGTTATATTCTCATCAGTTGCTAGGTGGCTTATGCTATATGAAGAGAAGAAAGAGAAGCTTAAAAACATTACATCTTTCTTATCTTCATCAGTTTGAAATCCAAATGGTAGCATTGTAGCTGCCACAAAAAATGCTTGCCTGATCCTGTCAACAAATTCATGCATTGCATGAATCACACTCAGTCCTCCAGCACCATGTCCGACTAGAATCATCTGAAATTAGAATGAAATGACTTAACACGTAGACCAAATCTCCTTTCGTATGTCCATATTCTTCACAATTTTGAACATTGTTCATAAATAGCTTGTTAACTACCTTCAGAATTTTTGTTGGAGCTATAATTTCTTAAATTTGTTCATACTACACAGCCATGGCGTAAGTTGTTAGCTCAGGTGTTAATCTGGATACAAAGATCATAACTTAATTGCACTTCAGATTGTTTTAAACAAGTTTCAACTACTTTCATGTAATCTGATTTCACACTTTTTATTCACAATAGCATAAGGTATTTTTCTGCTGGTCATTTCCATTGCAAGACATAGTACTGACATTATAGGTTGAGCCAAGATGTTGCTTAATACAAATCACTGGACAGAAAGGAGGAAGAGATGAGCCTATGCATGTACCTTTTCCCCCTCTGGCAAGTCCGAGATGAGGTCTATGAGCGGCTTGTCGTACTGCTTGAATGACCGAACGATGTTGGGGTCGGTAGGGTCAACGCCACCTCCGGCAAGATCAATGCATGTGACACGGTAGCCGGAGCCCTCAAGAAGCCAGCGGAGCTTGAACCAGCACCAGCCTCCATGACCTTCACCGTGAACAAGCACAAAGTGCTCCCTTGCCATGCCCATTTAGTCTGACCTCTGGCTATCAATCTAAATTTGCTACCATGGATGGAATATAACTACCTGATGGACATCCAGCAGGGGGGACTGCATTTGCGACTGCATTTGCGTGGCCAAGCCCAAATGTCAAACCGAGCAGATATCCAGTTAATTCTATTTTAAATAGGGGGTCTTAGGAGATGCCTACATTTCTGGCATGCAAAATGGCTGAAAATGGTATATCATGCAGGATGTAGCGTGTGGATGAGCAAGTTTCTCTCCTTGCATTGTGTGTGGCTTTTGGCCGTCTTACTTGATGGATTTCTACTTTTGATTTATTGCTATCTTGCTTCATTGCTGGTTGGCGTATCCAGAGCTCAAACATAATGCATTCATTACAAAAGTTCTACTGCAAACAGATGATGTAGACATGCGCTTATAACATTTCACCGTGATGTGTACTAATCTGATTTGCATTTCAACTTCTGTTTTTTCCTTGTTGGAGAAATAACAACACCCTATTGGTAAATGATTACTTAATTGGTATATAGCATCAAACAATGAACAGTTGAAGTATCCGCTGGGATTGGGAATATGATACACTAGCTCTCACAAGGACTTGAGGATCAGCTCGAGGAGATGCTCTGGTGCAGAGAAGAAAGGGTTGTGATCTGTGTCCATAACCGTCACCTCACTGGGTGGCCACCTGCGGATCATAGCCTCCTGCTGCTCAAAATATGATCCTGAACAAATGTGGCGTCCTGAACAAATGTTAACAGTAAGGGTTCTCGAAATATGATCCACAAATGATTCGCTGCGGCAATTCATTAACTTATGTTGTAATTGTGTACCTCCTGCGGGCTCTTTTGATACAGGATTGCATTCTGATACTCCTTTCTCAGTGCCACGCTTGTAGGTGGATGGATGGTCTTGCCACAGACCAAATTTCAGGCCATACACATCCCCAACCTCGGGTAAATCAGGTACACCCTGTTGATTTTCAAATGAAAGTTTTAGAAAATGTTACTGTTGTTACCGGATATAAGAGGGATACTTGAATAAAGTTGTAACAAGAGGGCAGTCAGGCACAGGGGAAACCGAATGACATCTTTGATGTCTTGTTCTGTTAGGTAGCCAAACGGTAGCATGGTTGCTGCTATGAAGATGGCTTGTTTAATCCTGTCTGCGAACAAATGCATTGCGTTGGTCAGGCTTAGCCCTCCTGCGCTGTCTCCTACCAAAATTACCTGAGAAAGAATGGCAACATTGGATTTGAATGTCATCAATCAGTAACAGAAACATCTATTTAGTTACCTAAAGTGCATCAATTTAGTTCCATGACAGAGCATTAGTCTGAACTGAACTAGGTCTATATACAGGTCAGTAGTCTGAATTTAACTATAACTATATGTTTATGCTTCAGGCGTGCACTGTACTTCATGCAATGAATCTATGATACGGTGCAATGATAGAAGAGAACATGAAGCTAAATTATACTGGTTCACTTTTGTAGAAGAGATGATGCCGTGCATAAAGTTGCAAATGGATGCGTAAGATACGATCACCTCGTCGCCGTCCGGCAAGGCCGCCATGAGTTGATGAACAGCGCGTCATACTCATCGAACGACCGGACGTTGGGGTAGACGCGGCTGCCGGCGGCTCCAGCGAGGTCGATGCAGGAGACAAGGTGGCCGGAGCCCTGGAGCAAGGCACAACAGACGAGGAAGGATTCAAGGTGTGGATCTTTTCATCGCTAGATTGTATAACTTGGACCTTGTTTATGTCCAAAGCATGTTAGACCTTGTCAATGAGATAAAAACATACGATTCTTGTTATGTTTTTATGTCTCAGGTACTGAGAAGAAGATCCATTCCAAGATTAAGATACAAAGGTGCCCTGAAAATAATTCCAAGAAACAAAGGCACACACAGAACTTAAGGGGCAGAAAGAGCGAAAGCATTTAACTGGAAATTTCAGGCAGATAGGCCTTGTTGGGTGTCCAATATTTGGGCCAAACATTTAAATTTGAACGTAACTAGTTGGGCCTAACCATGTTTTGGACTTGTATTCAACATCATAGTTTAGATTGGATTTTATACATTGACTAGTGTTGTGCTCGTGCGTGGCAACGGGGGCTCTATTTTAACACTGCAACATGTGTCACCATTAGCTTAATTAGCACAGCAACGATTATAATTTTAGATGTAGAATATTCATAAACAATTATGAATCAGTCTTAAATAGAAATCAATGAAGAGGATTAATTGACGGTGCATATTTGTATTTTTCATAGAAGATAGATTGAAAGGGTTTATAAAGACTATAAAAAGGTCAATGAAAATTATAACTTCTTTGTTTGTGAGTACACAAAACTGAATGATTAATATATGCATATTGTTACTAGGTGCTAAATAGAAACATCTCCTTAACTCAAAAACGCATTATGTCAGTGTAGTTGTAATATACGTCTATCAGTATAATAAAACTTGTAGGTTAATAACTTTGTATGTAATCACGGACTTGATTCCTTCCTATAGCATTATGTCAGTGTAGTTTGATCCTATTTAGCAATCATCTGTTACCCGTTGATGGCGTTTGAATGATACTGAAGGAGAAGAAGAACCTCAAGCTGTGGAGGAACGACAAAGATGTATGGATAACCTGAACAGGCCAACCAAGCCAAGAATTTTTGAGCTGCTAGAACCCCATGTGCTACCGTGCTACCAACAATGATCAAGGGGAGGCATCAAGCCGTTGTCCAAAAGGTCTCTAACAACCGGTTTAAAATCCTCCTAAATCCATTTCTGGAGTCTTTCACTGTATAATTTTCTGGTAAACAAGAGATATCTTTGTGAGGTAATTCCGATTCTATTGCTTCAAAATTGTGAATACTTGGGTTGCACTATCCATGCTCATCAAATTGCTATTCACCTAGAAATCAATGAAGGCTTCCCTGAAATAGTTAACATAATGCAAAGTCTATCATACAATAATTTGCCCTCGTTTGCATACACCCTGCTGCTGCTTAAACACAACAACAACACAGGCCATGAGCAACCTGACAGAATCAGAAGCTCCTCCAACAAAAGTAAATTTCTGTAGAATTTTGCACCTTGATATTCCTGTATACAAGTAGCACCGATTAGATGACTGTGATGAACTACAATTGATTCCCTGGGATGATCCTTAAACTGCTTCCATTTTCAGTTTTATAGATTTTATCATGAAGGATGAACAGGGTACTTCTCGATCAAGTCGAACAGCTCATCTCCTATGCCAAGCCAAGCATCCTGGCCATGTCTGTCGTCTTCAACCACGGCTTGGGTTGGTTCTGCTGCTTCAGCCACAATTTCACAACAAACACTTTCTTCATCACAAAGAGCTCCAGCGCCTCTGGGTTGAAGACGACAGAGTCACATGCTCATGTGCGCTTCATCCACATAGGTTTGCATACAGTAAATTTTTTGAGAAGATGCATAAAGAACTAGCTAAAAGACACTGAAGAATCATGAGGTGTGCCAAGATGTACATGTGTTGAATTCAAAAAAAAAAATTTGAAACCATTTCTCTCATTAAGTACCTGGTGAGGGACCAGCATTGCAGCATATTTGGCAAGCTCGCCAGCTCTCCAGTCAAGCATAACCGGAAACCAAGGGTAAGCAGAATCAAGCCTCACGAACCAGAGCCATATGTTAGGGAGCTCTGACAGCTCCCACGTGTCGTATTGATCCTCTCTCTCGTAGTTTATGGTGAACCCAACAGTTCGATCCAAAATATTTCTCGAGTCAGCTGAATATTATACATAAACTTCTTGTCAGAACATGAAATTGGTGAATGACAATTGCAATGACTTGTTGTTCTGGATATGATTGTGAATCTGGCGTTAATGAACTCAAGTCACCAAGTGCTTCTTTAACAGGTGATAGATCGAGCGTTCGGATGGTATCGTTATTAATAACAATTTCAAAGCTCCCTTCTGTAGGCAACGGTGGAGGTTGGACTTATGGGGTCTCTGCAGAAAAACTCAAATTTACTCACTAATCAAAGAACTAAATTTGGAGATGAGGATGATGCTAGAAATTTCAAGAAAACTATGGTGTCAAGACGTGAAGTGTAGAGACAACCAAATGAAACTATATACTATTGAGCAAGAACGAGAGGTACCTCTGGTATGCATGAATGCACAGGCTCAATTGCAGTTCCTTGAGACGATGGCGAACCACTGATAATAATAAATCAAGAGAGTGGTGCAATACTGGTGCTCACAACATCAATGGACGAATTGCTATTTGCCATTAAACAGTTTGCATATACTTTGAAGCCATATTTCTATGTTAATTTATTCTTCCAGACCTTTGGTATTCTAATAGGCATATTAGTTAAAAAGGATCTTCAAAATCAGAAAGTGGCAAACTTGGAAACAATCAGGAAGTAAAAGACTGCTGCTCTTGTTTGGACAATACAGACCCTCTGTGTCGAATGGTGAATGGCTGTCGGGCCGGCACAAGATGAGACTTATGACAACATACACATTAAAGCATAAGAAGTGTTTTATGACTTGTTTCAGCTGCTCCTAAATCATGATCTACATAGCTGAGCATAGAAATCTGAATAAAACTATTGTTGAGCTCTTAGGACACTAAAATCCACGAACCAGCCCATTAGCTCTTTGAGTATTTGATTAATTTCAGTTGATTGATGAGTTATTTTCTCTAATTGCAGTCGCTTTGTTCACATCATTCAGAGCATCAATTTAGCGTTGAGACATTTAGAACATCAATTTAGTGTTGATTTTTAATTAGTAGAAGAAAAAATCACCGTCTTGGTCCATAGAGAGGGAGATCGGAGTTGCTGGAGGGGTTGAACGCCACGTGTGTGGTGAACCCGGTCACCCTCTCCGCTGCCGCCGCCGATGGTTCCACGGTTGCCTGGAACCGGGTGGGCAGCTATGTCACACGGGAGGCCGGATGAATCACCGGTGGGCTGCAGCTGCCATGTCACGCCAAGGCAAACCGGTGCGAGCTGATAGGAAGGGGGTAGTGGGCGGCGGCTATGGCCATGTAGGGCGCGTGAGTGGCTGCCAGTGTCATGGGGTGAGATGGAGCGGAGCAGTGGCTGCTCGTAAGTCTCATCTTGTTGGCGGGGGTCTCGGAGTCAGAGGCAGAGGCGGAGGCGGAAGGGATCGCCGCGGCGGGCGTGAGGCTATCGGTGAGGGGGTCGTAGGTGGCCCATCCCGAGACCCCGGAGGTGGGTGAGGAGGAGGAGAGGAAGCAGGGGTGGGTGGAGATCGGGGGATGAGGGAGGCGAGGGGTCTGGGGTCGGAGGAGGAGGTGGTGGAGGCAGCGAGAGAGGCGAAGGAGGGACCACCTGTTAGAACATGGGTAGGACGTTCTGGTTGGTGTGAAAAATACTACGTATTATTTAAGTAGCAGAGATGTTGGGTCATCTTTGAAAAAAGGTCGGTATTGGATTAGTGGCCGGCCGGAGTGAGCGACAACAACATGATTGCAGAAGCTCGTTGCATCCAAAGATCCAAGTATTTTGCAGTCTGTGCCATAGAGAATTTTTTCACTAATTGTTGCAAAATGTCATACTAACAGACTATGGACTTCAAACTGGCCTGTTAATTCTACAACTTGAATGTGTACCAACATCTAGATATGACTACTACAACTTGAAATCAGACTGAGAAATGAGAATTCTAGACATTTGATTGATACTACATAGCTCTTCCTCTTGTCGCCCATTTGGAAAAAATTATAAAAATAGACATCCATTTGAAAAAATAAAAATAAAAATAGGTTATTATCGCCTGTTGAAGGATGATTTTCCATCAGGTGCCAGGTTAAAAAACACTACGTACATTTTATTGCTCTCAAAATTCAAAACATTATCGAAACAGTCATGAAAAATTCTGAAAAAAGAGTATATTGTAGTGGATGCTATAATCCATCTTAAAAAAAATTCAATTCAAATAATTTCTTTTACAATGAAAAACAAAAAAGACAAATTTCATTGTACACAATTAACAAACTATGCACAATAAAATTTATCTTTTTTATTTCTCATCGTACAAATCACATTTATGTTTGAATTTTTTAGAGTTAGATTATAGTATTCTCTACCACATATATTTTTTCAAAATTTTTCATGACTATTTCGATAGTATTTTGAATTTTGAGAGTAATATAACACAATATTTTTTGATTTTTAACATGTCATCCGTTGAAAGGACGATATATTTATATGTACCCCTATTTATGTGTATATGGATCAATAGGGTTTGGGGTTCCTTGTCGTTGCCCTTAAACCTCACGGGAACCCTATTTATGTGTACTGGGATGAACTCCTTCTTCTTTTTTTGGTTCTGTTAGGATATATGTTAGTTACGTAGCTGAGATTAAATCCAACACTTTATATATATATATATATATATATATTGGTGTATGTTAGTGAAAATGTGTTTGGACAGCGTGAGGCACGAGGGACCGAGGGAACATCAAAGCACACGTCCCTTTTGTGTCGACGTTGTCCTTGAAAATCAAGCATAACTAGCCGAATGACGCGACCTGCTGCCACCATGTGGTTGCTTGCCATTCCAGCTGAGACCTTTGGCTTTCTGCCATTCCAGCTGAGACCTGTGGCTTTCTTTGTAATTAGACACGGGCTAGTTGTGTTTATCGTTGATACGATGTAATTTCCTCTTGCTCAGTATTGCGGGGCTATTTACTATGTAACCAACTCTTTTACTCTCCTGCTATATAATTTTTTGAGACATCCTCTTACCTAAGTTAAAAAAAAAGACCTTTGGTTTTGGTTTGAGCTGGGGCGCGAGGTGCTAAGCCTCCTTACCCTCTAGTCCTCCGTGGAGAAGAACTAGAGATAGAAAAATAAAAAGAAAAAGGAAGAAGAAAAGGGGTTGAGAGAGGAAGAAGGAGATGAGCCCCTATAATCCGACACTGGGTTTGGGTGACCAGTATGGAATTTATTATTATTATTTTTTATGGAAATTTCAAAAATATTGCTTAAATTAAAAAAATTACAAAAGCAATCCACTTCCGTGAGATGGTTATGCGAAAACTAGTTTTAACACAATCAAAAAGCGAAAACTGGAGTTTTCAAAATTTGGAAGCGCGAAAACATTTTCACGGGATGGTTTCGCAAAAACCGCAAATTTTCACGAGATGGATGTGCGAAAATAAAGTTTTAGCGATACGGTTGTGCGAAAATAGTTTTCGCAGGATGATTCGTAGGATGATTGTACGAAAATAGAGTTTTCACACAATCATTGTGCGAAAACTGTTTTCGTACATTCAATCTGTGAAAACTCCCCGCACTATTCCCCCCGTGCGTGCCATCGTCTCTTTTATTTGCCAGTGTGCACTGTCGATCGCCTCCCCGCATTCGCTCAGTCAATTGGTTGCAAGAGAAGAGGAAGAACAGAAGGGAGAAGGAGGGAGAGGAAGAAGAAAGAAGGAGGGAGAAGGAAGAAGAGAAGGAAGGAGGAGGAAGGGAGAGGAGGGAGAAAGAGGAGAAGGGAGAAGGGAGAAGAAGGAAAAGGTAATTTTTTTGTTGTAGTATTTTTTTTGTTAGTTTTGTTATTGTTTATGTTATATACTTTTAGATATATAGAAATTAGATATTACAATTTCGTTGTGAATTAGATACTTTTTGATCTATGTATAAATAATTTAAATTAGGTTATACACATTAGACATATGCAATATTTATTTTAGGATACATGAGTAGGGTAACAAATTATATATATTTAGTTTTTTTTTATCATATAGATGTACAAATAAATTTGAGATATTAGTTATAGTTTTTAGTTATGTTTTATATTGTAATTTTTTTAGATTTAGATAATTTTAGTATTATCTAGTTATACATATATGTAAGCTTTAATTATAGATTAAAAAAAGAATTTAGGTTATGCTGGTTTAATATGTAAGTAAGATTAGGCATTAGAAAGATTAATTGTATGTTATATTTTAGGTTTACACATTGAAAAATATTAATTGTAGGTTTAATATGTATGTAAGATTAGAGATTAGAAAGATTAATTTTAGGATATATTTTAGGTTACCAAGATTTATTTATGGTATAGAAATTAGAGGTCCATAAATTTTTACTTGAGTAGTACGTTAAGAATTTTTTTATTAATAGAAAAATAAGTTGATAATTTGTTTGATATATTTTTTATGTCACAGTTATATCAAACCCTATAAGTCTTAGAGTTTTCTATAGAAATGATCAAATCTGGAACGATCCATCTGATGTTGATTTGAGCAATTTTTTATTTACCATCCTTGAGCACCCAAATCTTGATGGTACAAGGATGAAAAGATGATAATGTGGTTCACCTAATATTTTCAGTTGCACCTTGCCGAATGATGAAACACTTGCAAAAGAAGAAAGAGAAAGCAGTAGAACACATGGTTTATAGCATGAGCATCAATGAGTACCGTTTCGAGATAACCCTGAGATCAAAAGAGGAGTGGGTAGCGATACCAGAATTGTTACTCATGAGGTGAACCTAGGACAAGTTTTGAATGGATAGTGTGAATGAAGCTGCAACAAATCGAAGATTTTATATATCCCATGTTCTCATGTGTTGGCTGCATTATCCAAGTGGGAGTGTGAACCTCATTATATGTGTCACCATTTTACTTTAAGAAAAATATGGTGCAGATCTGGAAAGGGGAGTTCTATGGATTCAGTGTGCAAGATGACTTCACAGTTTATGACAGACATATGCCAATATATCTGCCCCCTATGATATTACTTAGATATAGCTATGGGAAGGGTGGTCGGTCGCAGACTAGGCGTATTCGTAACGATATGGATGAAGTTAAAGTTGGCGGGGGCCTGTGAGGAGGTGCAGTGGATGTGATGAGTTTTGTCATAACGCAAAGAATTGCCCACAATCTAACCGCAACGATGCTGGAGCAGGACCATCCATCAGTAGTCGGCGTGGGAGAGGTGTTCGTGTAGGACAAGCAATGCACGGGATTGGGGCATACTAGGAGGGATATGCTATCTAGGAATTATGTGTTTATATATTTATTTGTATATGATTTATGTAAACCGATGTAAGAACTATGTGGTAACATTTGTGTATTATTTATTAAGAACTATATGATACTATTTGTGTATTATTTGTCCCTGTTGTAAGAATTATGTGTTATAATATGTGTACTAGTTGTGTTCGGTATTTGTAGTTTCTAAATGTGTTTTCCCCATTATACATTATCTGTGTAACCTCCTTTGTGTAACATATGTGCTACCTCTTTTGCAGGGATGAAGCCATCGTACGAGCTTTTGGATAGTTCTTTGGACCATCATCACCGCGGCCTGTTACAGGCCACGTGTGGCCCTAAGAAGCACGCGAAGCTGATAGAGAAAGGGAGTGAAAGGACTATTTTAATTCTCTAAGATATGTTAAGTTTAACATCGGCACATTATTAGATTAGTCTTTAGATGTACCGTACATACTAATGTTTGTTATCGTTATTTCTAGCTTAGGGTCCATTCACGCTACGACAAAAAACCCCAGGTTTTATGTAATATTTATCAGCGTATATAACCTCTATGTCGGATTCTATGATAATTATGCTTTGCAACTACTATTGTTTGAAAAAATATATTTTGTATCGTCTCAAGGTTATTTCACTTAAAAAATTACTCACACAATTTTACATCAAATAAATTAAGAAATGTCAATAAAATTATATCAAACCAAATATTAAGAAAAACATGAACCACTCTGTATTGCCGTTTGAATAACTATTTGAAAAGCAAACATTTTTTGCGGAACCCGTCACTACAAATATTTTTTGCATGCATAAAAAATTAAACTCATTTTCGTATTTTCTGTACTAAAAAAGGCAAAAGAATTTTTTTCGCATGACCAATTAGTGAAAAAAATTAATTTTCAATTTTCACTGTGCGAAAAATATTTTCGCTCTTTCAATTATAGAAAACAATTTCTATATTTCAATTAGAAAAATTCAAGTTTTCGTGCATTGAATGAGCAAAAACCTAGTTTTCGCTTTTTGATAGTGCGAAAACTAGTTTTCGCAGAACCATCTCGTGACATCTGTAGGTTATTTTTGTAATTTTTCAAATTTATACAATATTTTTGTAATTTTCGTAAAAAATAATATTAAAAAATCCGACCAGTATGCTTAGTAGTTGCTAGCTAGCTAGTCAACTCGATCGATGAGTCGTGAGTCATGCATGCCCAGTCGTGACTCGTGAGTCAATATATGCAGCACATGTGAAGGGTTAGTACACTGTCGCTGCCTTTACTCGGACACATGGACTCTGATCGACACCCTCATCAACTTGGAGATTTTGGAGGAAAATGAGTGAACAGCAAATAATGCAGGCGTAGGTACGTGGGACTAGACTTGTGGATTCCGCGGATGCTCCGATCGCCCACGATCTTATCTTCCTGTTATTAATTGGCGATTTCTTTTAGAGCTTTCAGGTTAATTCTCAGATATGACGTGTTAGAAAACAAAGACATCCTAAAAATTCACAAAAAAGTAAAGCATCTCACAATCGATTCGTTGGATTAATCATCATGACAACAATAGTCATTGGATCTAATATGTATCTAAATCATCCACATTTGTTATTATGAAAAATTAACTCGAAGTACTCCTAATTCATACTTTTAAATTACACATATCTATCATTATGAAAAAAATAACCAAAAGTACCCAATACCTGATTCTAAATTACCTACCTCTATCATTATGAAAAAACTAACCAAAACTAAAAATTACTCACATTTACTATTATAACAAAATGAACTCAAAATATCACAATCTTGCTACGTTTGATAGGGTTTCCCCCTAAACATTAATTTAGGTACTATGTAGAGTCCGAAGACAAACTAAAAAAAGAAAACAAAATATTATATCATAGGTGACTATATATATTAACGAATACATTGTTATGTAAAGCTGTGAATACGGAAAACAAATGTCTTTATCATATATACTCCCGTTTTTAGTTCTCTGGATTCCTAGGTGAAATTTTTTCACACAATCATATATATACTCCCATTTTTAGTTCTCTAGATTCCTAGGTGAATTTTTCACACATATTTTCCATCCTCGCTCTATGACGTCGACACATCGCAGTGCATGCGAGCTGAAATTTGTAGGTTGCAACTAGGGGTGAAAACGGGGCGGATATTTCCCGAATCCAATCCGCCCGAATCCGACACTGTTTGAATATAGGATGTCCAATATCTATATCCGACACTGTTCAAAACTATCCGTCCGTATCCGATCCGATACGACACTGTTTTCAAAGTATCTGAAGTATCCAAATGTTAGGTGTTACGAGAAAACCTATTATGATTTCACTTAAAAACATGATAATATATATGTAGATTATCACACATATGTATACAGATAATATTGAATGCTCTTATTTTCATACCTCACCGATCACTTTCTCGCTGTGCTCACTTTTATTATACCCCTATACTGTTAGATATGAGGATGCAAATAAAGTGAATATGGAATGACTGATATTGTTAAATTTCTATCTATTCGGCCATCCGACTACCCGGAAGGGATTCGAAGAAAATATAATAAAATTTAATACTGTTGAACACTATCCGTATACAATCTGAATAAAAAAATATAAGATAGAATATGAGATAAATAATATCCGTACACATTCGATTCGTTTTTACCCCTAGTTGCAACGGCACTTTAGTGAACGAGGAAACCCAGATCGATCCCCATCTGCGTCGGGCCGATCCACAGTGGGGACGGCGATCGATATGATGTGAACAGAATTAATGTAGCTAGTACTAGTGGTGTCATCTAGACGACTAGCTTAGCTTACGTCATGGTGCTGAGGTCACATGATGTGGACGTAATTCTGGACGTAATCCTCGGTCATAAAAATATATTATTTAAAAAAATATTTGGTTAAATTTTCAAATTTTAATTAATAATAGTTTTGTAAATATTTAGTTAGGAAAATTAAAATCATATGTGTGGATTTTTCTTGAAAAATACTTTCATAATATCACAAATTCAATAAATTTTATAAATATATTATAATAAAATTAGTGGTTAAAGCTATGTATTAGAGGTCATGTCTTATCCAATAACATGTATTTATAATTTGAGGGAGTACCAAATATTTATTATAGGACACCTACTCATAAGTCATAACACACTAGGGAAGCATAACTAGTGCTATGCATGATGTTCATATATATGCAGATCTCATCCTCTCTGTACCGAAAAATATGTGACGCCTTGGATATTATCAGTTCCACGGTTTTACTTAGTTTAGATGGCTTCACCTTAAAAATACATTTAGTACAACAATATGAATATCATTTTGGAAAAAATGAGTCGAATTTTTTTCCAGGATGGAGCTAACAGTAACATTTTCAAACTCGGAGAAGATTTATTGCAGACGCTCTAAAATATCTTATATTAATTAATTAGTTTTCCAATAGACATCGCGGGTATATGTATTGCCATTTCCCCCCTTAACAGATGCTAATAGAGAAAACATAAAAATTGTGCATGTCCATAGTAAAAGCAAGTTCTAGTTATGGACACCTTGTATATATACCATTCTTTCTCTCCCGCTACCACCACCCGAATCACGAATTTTACTAACAGCTGAAAACCGTCAAGAACAATATATGTAATCGTCCCCATGGTTAACCACTGAATTAAAAGCTCACCTTTCCTTTGCTCACATATCTATGGGGCATATATATAGTCAGGTAGAATTAATAATGAAACTATCAAAGTGATATATATATATATCTCTATATATAGGCATATATTTTCTTTTGAGGTGATCGAGAATAAAGTGTATATATAAAGGTCCACGTGCAACACGTACACAAGCTTACTTGAATGTGGACCACCATTCATCCAAGATTCCTGGCGACACAATTCTTATTGGCGAGCCGCAGGCCTACACCACAGATCTATACATTTTGTTGTGATGAGTGATGACCTTGGTTTAGTCAATTCCATACCGTGGAAAGGTTGCGACGTGAGCGTGTGTGGACCATGCCGTGTGATGTGTGCATGCTCGCTGGATCGGAGGAGGCGTCAGTGCTAGAGGTTTGATTTGCCCTACCATAGCTGAGAGAGCTGCTGGCCTTTATAAACAAGCGAGCTGCGATCTCCTCCAGAGACAAGCTTGACATCGATCTTTAGAAGCAGCCGGAGTCACTCAGGCACACACACTAGCTAGTATACAAGCCAGCTAGCTAGCTCGGCGGCGATGACGTTTGGGCGGGAACAGGAGCTCGTAGCGCAGCTCCACGAGCTTCTACTGCCGTCACCCTCGACTCCGAATCGGAGCGACGACGGTGCATGGCCGTGGAGTATCGTTGCCGAGCCGGTCGGCAGCGTCGAAGAATGCTCGTTTAAGGGGGAGTACTCCGGCGGAGTGCCGAACACCAGCCATGCCGCCCGTGCGTCGACTACGGCCGACGCGGTGTGCGGCGGGAGCGGGACGCGCCGCCGCCGGGGGAGCAAGAGAGCCCGGGATGACAAGGCCAAGGATGAACAACACGATGAATCGGCTGGCGCAAATGCACAGCCTCATTACAGGAAAATAAGGTACTTCAATTTCCCGCTTCGATTTTTATGGTCCAAGCAATATGCAGCATGATTCCTCCCTCGATGGACTCCCCTCGACCGATCGATCTTTCACGATCCTAGCTATGTAGTATATATGTCTATACATTTTGTTATGACGAGTGATGACCTTGGCTTAGTCAATTAGATTAATTTGGCGTGCACGCACTGATTTGTGTCATGATTTTAACGTACTGATCTCGCTTAAACAGCAGGATGAAGCAAGGAACCACGTCACTTGTAACATCAGTGCCCGATTTCGACGGGTACCAATGGAGGAAGTATGGCCAAAAGCATATTGAGGGTGCCATGTACCTCAGGTAATTCAATGCTCGATAATACTCCATATAATAGATAGATCGGTCTATAAGCTACGTTTCAGACTTTCAGTTAACTGATTGATCCACCTGTAGTTCACTTGTACTGATGCGTGCGTTTCTCGACTTAGAAAAGAGATGTAGAAAAAAAAAGGCTGCCCTATATATAGGATGCCATTTCGTCATCGTATCCAGACAATTCGCACCCTCTCTCGATCTAGGATTTGCAGGTGCTCCATCAATATTTGGACAGTGACACTAGCTAGTGTTAGTGCGTGTCCTTACAAATTAAGTCTGTCGTGATACACGTTGGGCGCTGTCACATCGATCGCATGTAGACACGAGTGATTGATCGAGACAATCAAGCTTGCAGAATTATTAGTGAAGCTGCTTAGTGTTTACTGTTACTAGCATGTTTGTTTGAGTTTTTATTCTGACTTCTGAAAAGGTGTATTTTTGGTTTTTTGAAAAAACTGTTTTTGAATTTTACCTATTGAATTTTACAATAATTTTTTAACTTCTCAGTACACTAATTTAAAAAAACTACTCTTAATTAGCTTCTCAGCTTTTATTTTATTTCTTTAAAAATAGACTTTTGACTTATACAGAAATCACTTTGTAATAAACTCATTTATTTGAGCTTTTATCTTCTAGCTTTTGACAGAAACAAAAACAGAAACAGTCTCAAACAAACATACCTAAGTTCTGCTCCAGAGAAAAAACTTGCACTGACTAATTCGGACCCCACATGCAGGAGCTACTACAGGTGTACACGAAGTGCAGAGCAAGGGTGCCCCGCCAAGCGCACGGTGCAACGCAGCGACGACGGCGGCGACGACGGCAGTGATGCCCCGAAGTACACGGTGGTGTACATGGCGGAGCACACTTGCAAGGCCAACGATTCCCTCGAGGCGCCGGTCATCCTCGAGACCACCGCCGTCGTCCCTAGCACCAGGCGACCTGATGACTATGATACAAATAACAGTATTGCAGCAGCATTCATGCATGCGGCTCGTCATGACGCCGACGACGCTCCAGCATCTAGCTCTAGTCCTATCACTCTGACTACCGGGACAGAATCTCCGACGACCTCGGAAATCACATGGAGCAGTACCGGCGGGCACGTCGATGACTACAGCGGGTTGTTCGCCGTCCATGACAGCTGCTGGGTCGTGACACCGGCTGCGTCGTTGCTCCAGGAGATGGAGGACTTCACCGGACCAATCCGGTCACCGGTGCACATCGCGGCTGGTGGTTGGACGATGGATCACTACCGGCACCTCGCTAATGAGCCTATTAGCCATTTCTCAGCCGGTTTCTCTTTCTAGCTACATGGTGTGTACATTGTGATGAGTTCTCAGTACAGTACCGTGGCTCTGATCAGATCAACGCCAACTGCTACTGATCAAACTGAGTCACAACGACTCACAAGAGCCTTCGTTAACCATAAGTAAGGGAATTTTTTTTTTAGCCCAGTATATCTGATATAGCCGGTTTACTAGGTCTACCGGTGGATCTGATAAAAAAATTATCATATTTACTAATATTTTATTTAAATCTACTTAAATTTTATTCGATATATCCGATAAATCATGTTTACCGATGACATCTGGTAAGTTTACTTACCGGTAAAAAAACCCTCAAATGGGATGGCCGCATGTTAATTACAACTGACAGATGTTTTTATGCTATTGTTGGAGGAAATTATTATTGGCCGCCTGTTAATTTTCAATTTTAAAATAGCTTTTCTATAAATAGATTTTGAAAAAACCTCAGCCCAACTAAACAACCCTAATGATCAAACTAAACAAAATACCACCACCAGTGGCCTCACCTTTAATTTCATGCATGCATCACTCTCTCTCTCTCTCGATCACCTATAGCTACTTCCTCAAGTCACAAATACTTAATGGGTTAGATAACGACATAGTTTTTACTGCAACCACTATTTTCTATTAAAATATATTTTTATTGTGAAAATATATTTTAAGACAAATATACATATAGGGTTTTCATGTTTCCAAACAAGAAATTTAAACGTTGTTGATAGTTGAAGTTTTATAAATTTGACGGTAATCTTATCTAAAACATTAAGTATTTGTGACCGAGGGAGTAAATCCGGAATAATGTGCCAATGTAGCTAATTAATTCCAGTCAACTTGATCATCAGGTGGTCCATCTTAGCTCACACGAGTTGCACGATCTTGCCCATGACATCACCTCCGCGACGTCACCCGGTTGCCGTCTGCAGCGTACCGCAAGAGCTACCACTTGCTCGTTGATGCATACATGCTATCTCTCATGGCACCTATTTTCATTAGGGGTAAAATGAGTCAATTTTTTGTTTTTTTTGGAGGGGGGGGGGGGGGGGAGTGGGTCAAACGAACAAAGTCATGAATTGTTCTGAGTAGTAAAATGGACTCCATACGACAAATAGATAACAAGTAAAGCTTTGGAGTATCATACTGTTTGCTCTAGCACCATTACAGAACATGTTATAAATAGCGGCTCATCAGTACTGGTTGTATAAAAACCGTCACTGAAAATATATCACTGCCGGTTCTTAACCTCTCGCACCTAAACAGTGATTGAGCCGTTAAGAATCGGCATTGAGACCGACTATCAATACTGGTTCGTGTTACAAACCGGCACTAATAGTCAGTATTGTTGCCGGTTTCAGGTACAAACCGCCACTAAAGGTAAGCCCTGACCCAAAATTTCTACTCCCTCTGTTTCGCAATAATGTTTGTCCACGTCCACCATTATGTACAAATCAAGGAATACTGAAATCGAGTGAAATAATGCAGTGAGATGATCATGCTATCCTAATCAATGCAAGGATGAGAGCAAGTAACTCACTAGTGTTGGAATAAACGCATACATGCACTCAAGGGTATAGCAGGAAAATAAACTATAAAACATCCTTGGTTACCGCAATGGATAAACAATTTAAGATAGATACTCCCGAGGTCATGGACAAACATTGCGGAACGGAGGGAGTATTCAATTGGTTTTTTTGTCGCAACCCTCGGGATCCGACTGACTTTTTCTAAGTACGACGCAAGAGATAAGGTGTTCTTCGATCCTCTCTCTCTCTCTCTCTCTCTCTCTCTCTCTCTTTCTCTCTCTCTCCTTCTCCTCCCTCTCGGTCCCAACCCCACCGCCCACTACCGACTGCCATGTTCACGAGATCCTCCTCCTACTCGGTCTCCCCACCAGCCTCGTCCTCGGCAACCTCCTCACGACCGCTGTCCTCACTACCCTCCTCACAGCCGCTGCCCTCTCTTTCTTTGTGACGACGGCGTGTGGAGGTCGAGGAGCACGGTGATCTAGCGAGGCTTCCACAGGAGGCCGGATCCGACACCGCCACTGGCCGCCATGTCCTCCACAAGGCTTCCCCACTGCTGCCGTTGGCCACCATGTCCTCGCGAGATCCTCCTCCGCCTCGACCTCCCCACCAGCCTCGTCCCCTTCATCGTGAGGAGGCCGGAGGTTGGAGCTGCTGTCCCCTTCACCATGAGTAGAGGAGGCCAAAGCCACCGTCCCCTTCACCATGTGCAGAGGGGGCCGGAGCCGCCATCCTCTCGGGCTCCCCCGTTTGTGGCTTCGCCACTATCTGGCGTGGGGGGATCCTTGGGCGGCGGTGGCTGGATCCATGAGCAGTGACGACGGCTGGATCAGGGGGTATGATTGTGATTTTGGTGATTAATGACAATATAGTCGATGGGACTAACATGTTTATCAAGCATATATATTAGTAGGTCTCGTGGATGCAATACATAAAGAAGCCATCGAAGCTGGGAAAAAGTTTGGTTGAATTGAAGAAGTCCCAGGAAAAATAACTTTACCGGATGGTCCGGTGTTCACTGTGTTGAACTCACCAGAGCATTTCTAATAAAGGGGGGCAGAGGGTTGAAGACCTCACCAGATGGTCCAGTGATAAGCAAATGTGCTCACCAGACTAATTCATGCAGAGAAGAATTCAAGTGCTGGAAAATGAAGATGAACTCACCGTATAGTCCGATGTTTGGCACTGTTCATAGTTCGGTGAGCTTTGCAGCAGAACAGAGAAAGTTGAACCCACCGGATGGTCCGGTGACCAGAGGAGATACACACCGGAGTAATTTGAGTCGAGAAGGTTTCAAGTGCTAAAGAAGGAAGATTAACCCACCGGATAGTCCGGTGATGAAGTTATGTGCACCGAAGAATACACCGGAGCAATTTACACAGAGAAGATGTTGGCTTGGATAGCTAAGGTATACTCACCGGAAAATCCGGTGATGAAGGTGGAGTATACACCGGAGTATTCAGTGTTCACAGAAGTTTGAGTGGGGTTTCAATGGCTAGTTTTTAAGGATGTACTCACGGGATGGTCTGGTGATAGTACTACTGTTCTCACCGGATCATTCGGTGTTAACAGCTTTTTAGAACCGTTAGGTTAACGGCTAGTGCGCGAGTTTGAGGCTATAAATACTCCTCAACTCAGTCACTTGAGTGTGCTGAAGTCCAGAGAAGTTCATGTACACCTGAGAAGACATCCAAGCCACTAAAGTGCTTAAAGTGATCATCCAAGGCGATTAAGCACAAGATTAGTGAGTGATTAGTGCTTATAGGCCTAGAGAGTGAGTTGTTAGGTGATTGCTGCCTAGAGAGTGGAATAAGGAGTGATCCAACAGTGTACCTCTTGGTATGCTGACACCTTGGAGTCTTGGTGACTCACCGGCAAGCTTGTTGACCCTCTAACTTGGTGTGGAGCGGCGGCAAGGCGATTGTCGGTGGATGAACACCGCGAACAGGGATCCTGAGGGATACCTTTCGAGATTCGACCAGGGGGCTGGTCCTGGAACTACCTCGTACGTGGGGTTAATACGAGTGTATGGGACTTAGGCGGAATGGATCGTCAGCTGTTAGTGGAAATAAATGCACCAAGGGTTTAGACAGGTTTAGACCGCACGGAGGCGTAATACCCTACTCCCGTGTGTCTAGTATGTTATCAATGCTCTTCGAATGCCTTTCTCTGGATCTCTATCGATCTCCGGATCCTTTTTTCTATCTCTAGCTTCGGCTGTTCTATCGGCCGTGGATGTCGATCTGGATCCTGTTACAAGGTGCTCCCTCCCCTGCTTTTATCTTAAGGGGGGTGGCCCTTCAGGAAGTGCCCAGAACGAGGGCATAAGTTCCCATAAACATAAATGGAAAGTGATCATCATTGGTCTATAGTTGATATTACAAAGGTTTGAAAAAATATCTCTCGGACGATTTCATTGGTCTTCGTGTTCCAGCTTTAGCAGGCGCAGGGGCGCCCACCGTCCAGCCTCTGAGTACTCTCTCATGCCCGTTTGGGAAGAGAAGGTCTGTTGCGGTTTGATGTGACAGGGTGATAAGCCTCGTACCCATCAAAGATATCTTCAAACCGTCTTCCTTCATGGGCCCCGCGAGGGGACATGCGATGAGACCCGCCGCATTAATTGTGCCCACGTCTTCCTACTAGGCGGCAGCAGGGACTAGCGTATTCAGTACGGCAGGCGTGGGGGGAAAGTGGATGGATGTGACCGTCCACGCTCCCCATTAAATGCGACATCGGGCCTCCCACCGACCGACACCTCATCGTGGAGTCCCTGCGGGGTTCACCGGCATGGGGCTTGATGGGTGCTTGGGGCTTTCTGGGTGCTCGGGGACCAACTGTTCTTGGCCCCGAGCGCCCACTCCCGGACCTTGTTTTCCTCGAGGCTTTTTGGATACTCGGGGACTAACTGTTCTTGGCCCCGAGCACCCACTCCCGGACCTGGCTTCCCTCGGGTCCTCAGGGCTTTCGGGGTACTCGGGGACCAACTGTCCTCGTCCCCGAGAACCCACTCCCGGACCTTGCTTTCCTCGGGTCCTCAGGGAGGTGGTCTCTGAGGGAAGGCGCCACGTGGCACTTTGCTGTCCTGGCCTCGGGAACCCCCGGATCCCATATCACCGACAGCGATTGTGCAGGGACGCGAAGACCCTTGCCTTTGTGGCTCAAGCTCTGAAGTGATCACGACGGAAAGAAACCGGAAGAGAGGCTAATGGTAAGAACTTGTCTTGGAGGCTTGATGGCTTATCCGGGTGGAGGCCTTATCTTTGTAATTTGGTGGCTCAAAAGTCGTGACCGGGTGTCGATCGGGAGCATATCCTTTGTGGAGCTCCAACGTAGGCTAGGGGTGACATTCATGCCATCGATACCACGGGAAAAAATCTTTGTGCTGAGTTTATTCTCTCTACCTTATTTACGTTTCCGCATTTACTTACTTGCAATTTACCTTCTTAGATATGTTGGAAGCGATTTAATCGATATAGTAGACACACTAGATAAAACTAGAGCATATTTAGATAGAAATTGATATAGGTTTATCTTGTATTGTTTTTAGAGCCAAAATAGTTTTAAGTGTCCTAATTCACCCATTTCTCTTAGGACGTCATCGATCCTTACACGAGTATTTACTGCTGGAAGCAAAACCGGAAGTGATGACAGTTTAAAACCGGCAGTGATTACGATTTTTTTAGTAGTGTAGCTAATTGAGTTGCATGAAGCTTGAGATCGATTCGCTACCAATCTGATCTTATAGTTCTCGACACCGTGTGTCTCTTTGTGTTTTTGCATTGTGTTGTCTTGCTGGTGATTTGCCATCCGTATGCATAGTAGTTGGTGCTGACGTAGTCATTTAGTTTGTTGTTTTTCCCTTGTTTGGCCAGTTTCGCCTTCTCTGTGTTGGTTTGTTGACTTATCTTGTTCTCTTGATTTTCTTGGTGTTTTTTCTATGATTTTTGGCGCCACGATCAGTGAGAACATATATGTCTTATGAGATCTAGTACTTTCGTCCCTCCCATGAGCTCCCCAAAATATCATGTTTTCGGTGGTTTGTCTTCGAATCATCAAGTTTGAAAAAATAAAGCTCAATTGTTTTTTAATATTTTTGTGCGCTTTCTATTTGATTAGGTTCACCATGTCAAGATTAGGCTATGATTCAAATTTCATGTGATATGGAATTCTAGATATCGTTTGATGGATTTTTCATCATTTGAGCTCAAATGGTGTTGTGCTGAGATTTACTATTTTGGCAAGATCCGTTAGACCAACCGTGTGTTGGAATTGGTTCATATATGGCACATTAATGAAATTTTAAAGCACACACAGTTTAATCTATATTACTAGTCTAAGGAGAGTTGGATATGTTTAAATAGTTAGCTCTCTTTCTTATTAAAATGAAAATATATGAGAAGAAGAGAGAGACTTTGACTATACACGCGCGCATTTTGCATATTTTACGTGTGAAAATCGGTGACTTGTGACATGTATATAGTAGCCAATTGGTCAATTATCCTTATCTTTTTAATGCGATTAAACAAGTGTTTCAATCATATAGTAATATGACAGTTATCATTCGGGTTAATAGTATTTTAATAAGATTAAAATTGCTATTTTCAATCTACCATAAATCACATAAGTTACCATTCATATGGACTACTAGTCTGATTGGCACATGTATGCCGCGCTCATTTTTATTTTACTGTGTAGAGCACGACAAAAGAAGACTAAAAAATTAAGTTCACAAATTTTGTACATTTTAATATTTATTTATAAAATTATTAATGTTAAACACATTAAATTAATTATAGAGAAAACAATAGTACTTTTATGCATGTACATAGTTTTAACATGTAGGTGAAAGTAATACTAACCAAAAAAAAATTTGTTTCATATTTTTTTGAGTTTTAGATATTTTTCTTTGCATTTTAGATTTTTTCAGCTGATTTATTAATGTAACTAATATTCATTTCAATATTCTAGAATTTTTTGGAAAAGAAAATTACATATGTATGTATATATATGTATATACATGTATATATATGTATACATGTATACGTATACATATATAACCTCAAAAAATTGTTTCATAGTTTTTTGAGTTTTAGATATTTTTCTTTGCATTTTAGATTTTTTAGCTGATTTATTAATGTAACTAATATTTATTTCAATATTTTTCTAGAATTTTTGAAAAAAAAATTACATATGTATGTATATATACGTATATAATATATGTATGTATATATATACATGTATAGCTATATAGTATATATATATATATATATATATTATATATATATATATATATATATATATGCGTACGTACGTATACGTATTTGAGAGCGTGCATTCGAGCTGGCTAACCGCCGCTCCCCTGCCACCGCTGCCCCGCCGCCGCTCCCCTGCCGCCGTCGCTCTACCGCTGCCACTACCGTCGGTGCTCAGTCGCGTCCACTGCCGCCACAGCCACCGTCGCTCCGCCGCCACTGCCGCCGTCACTCTGTTGTGTCGGCCTCATAATCGATGTAGTAGAGGGAGCCGTTGAGCTGGCGGATCTCACGCATGGAGATGAAGGGCTAGCTCGTGGTGGCGTTGGAGAGGCAGACGCTGAGGGTGGGCGATGAGGCCAGCATGACCAGCTCTCTGATGACCACCTTGGTCTCGTCGTAGATGATAATGGTGGACTAGCGGGAGGCCCCCAGGTAAAGGTTGAATTCTAGGAAGACGTTGCTGCTGTCGAAGTTGCGTACAGGAAGCTGGCTCGGATCAGGTAGCGGGTCCTCGTCTTGATGCCCAGCATGTAGCAGTACTTGTTGGTGCCGCCGTCCGCCGTCTAGGGGAAGTAGCACACCATGGAGTACTGCGTGCGCTTCTCCGACGGCACCGAGATGGTAGCCGTGGCGCCAAAGGGGAACCAGTCAGCGTTGCCTGTCCACACCAGCCTGAGCTCGTCCGTGTAGTTTGCAGACCTACCGCAGTCGATGCTCACGAAGCCTGCCAGATCGACAGAGAGAGAGAGAGAGGGGGGGGGGGAGAGAGAGGATGGGATTGATCGGTGAGGAAGAGATAAGGCTCGCTCTTTGGATGTGACTCATGAGCAAAGAGATAAGGTTCTGGATGCGAGGATCGAGTTGACGGAGCCAAAATTGTATTGAAGACCAAATTCACGTTCGAACATATCAGTGCCGGTTGGTGGCTCCAAGCAGCACTGAAAAGGACTATTAGTGCCGGTTTTTGGCTGGAATCGGCACTAATACTCCGGTATCGTTTCCAGTCACGAACCGGCATTGATAGTCCTTTTTAGTACCGATTTTTAACGGTTTACTCATTTTTCACGCGCGTGAGATTAAGAATCGGGATTGATACATCTTCAGTCGTGATTTTTATACACCAATACTGATAAGGTGTTACTTATATTCTGTTATGTAATGGAGTATTTAATTTGAAACCTAAACCAGATAGAGACCAGCATAACGCGACAAACAGGTTTTTGGGCAGCGTTAGGAATAAGTCGCCCCCGGACCAGGACAACGTAGTATTCGTGGCTGAGGGAGTAAGTCCGGAATAATTAATTCCAGTCAACTTGATCGTCAGGTGGTCCATCTCAGCTCCCACGAGTTGCACGATCTTGCCCATGACATCACCTCCGCGAGACGTCACCCGGTTGCCGTCTGCAGCGTACTGCAAGATCTACCACTTGCTCGCTGATGCATACATGCTATCTCTCATGGCACTATGACAGTGACCTCTCCATTTCGATTGAATCAAAATTTACTCCATGGAAAGGCACCTATTTTGTCAAATAGCTTATATACGCACCTGCCTCAATTCCATCAGTCCACAACGTACATACGTACTTATTTTCTAGTGCACTTCAGGGTCCACACACATGCACTGCTGTACACATTCTTTGTGTTATATACTCTGACATTGGCACATCATATATGGTGCAAAGTTTTACACTTCATGGCCATCGACAAGACTAGCTAGAACCTAGCTAGCCTATCAAAAATTGCATCGGAAGTCCCTGATCTATATGTGTTATTTAGGCGTGGCATTATTCAATCACTCATGATCGATCCATGTTCGTACAGTGATTAATTCTTTTGACTCGTCAGCTCTACATTAGAATCTTACTATTACTAATTGAAGGTTGCTTTTAAAGTCTCCACGTTAATTCTCGTATGAAGAAAGAAATTATATAAATTCTCAAAAAAAGCAAAACGTCCGGCTATCCATTTGGTGTACTCTAATCATTATTAACAACAATAGTCATTGGATCTAACATGTTTCTAAATTACCCGTATTTGCCCATTATAAAAAAATTAATCCAAAATCCTTTAAAATAATTAACCTAAAATACGTCCAATACATGCTTCTAAATTACCCATGTAACACCCTATTTTTGGAAGCATTTAAAAATCACTAAATTTGAACTTTTTGAATTTAGTAACAAAACCAAATGAATACTCTTTAACTTGAGACAATGAATCCAAGATTCACACCAAATTTATTTATTTTTAATTTGAAAACATGCACAAAGTTCACATTCTGCATTTTTGGTTTTCTATGGATTTTATTCGGTAGTTCAAATTTGAATTCCAATCAAATTTGAACTTTGTTTCTTCTATGAAATTCTCCGGTTAGCTCTGAAACCCTAAGCCTCCTCGGGACAAATTCCATTCCCGTCTCAAACTTGTCTAGTTCCCTCCTCTCTTTCCCTCTCTCATTCTCATCTCCGATCAGGCCAAGCCCACTTTCAAAGACCTGGCCGAAGCCCATCTCTTTTCCCTCTCCTTTTTCTTTTCCTCGGGCCGAAGCCCATCTCCCCTCCTCCGCGCGTGCTCCAGCCTAACTCCTTTGGCCTAGCACCGTGTCTTAGCCTGTGACACCGCCAGTACAACGTCGTCATCTTCCCCTCGTCTTCTACTCGTTCGAATCCACCCACCATCTTCTCCTCTTTTCCTCCTCTCTGATGGGCAAGCCGACGAGGTCAGAACGCACTCGTCCCATTCCATCATCCGGTTGTCTACAGGAGCCTTTGCTGTGCCATGGCACCTTGCCTGGCATGCGAGCGCGCACACGCTCTGCGGCGCTGCCAGCATTGCCATGGCAGCCGCCGCTCCACATTGTCATCATGTACACGTGCTCGTGCTGGCTAATCGAGCCAGCTCGCATCATACATCTTCATTGCACGCACCAATGCATCACGCGCTCACTGCGCACTACACGTCATCTTCCTGAGCCGTTCCATCGCCATCGATGCCAGTGGGAAAATATCTCCTTGTCACGCACCACCTCTCCTTGCTAGAACCAATCTTCTACGACTATAAAGCGGGCTGCAAGCTCATTGTCTCCACACACCATTGTCTCCCTCTCGTCTCTTCTCTTCTCCGCTCAATTCCGTAGAAGCATCAATCTCCTTTGTTTCTCCCCTAATTCCGGTTGCCGCCTTGATTCGTCAATATTAGTGAGCCATACGCCTCTCTCTAGGTTCCTTTGGGCTCCCTGTGATCTCCTCTCACACATGCGCCTCTCTTTGCGGATTGGAGCACATCGGAGGCAGAGTAGAGCCCGAATCCAGAGAAGTCACTGTTGTCGTGCTTCTCCTCCAACAGTGCTTGCAAGAGAAACCGAAGATGGCGGCCGCCAAGGCGAGCAATTTGAGGAGCAGCAACAGCTAGAGGGGGGGGGGGGGAGAGAGAGAGAGAGAGAGAGAGGGGGAGAGGAAGAGATAAGGTTGAGAAAGAGAGAGAGAGGATCTAAGCACGTGACATAGAAAAAATCAACCGACCTAAGAGCGGATCTGACATAAGGGTGAGCCAAAATCGCAGTGAATGGAATTTTTGGGTGCGGTCTACGGTTCACTGCTGCTTCATATTAACAACCGTCTGTGATACTATCACTATCGGTTTTTTAATACGAACCGGCAGTGATACTATTTTTCTTATGAACCGACAATAATAATCTTATCACTGCTGGTTTTTGATGATCTGGTAGTGATGGGCCAACATATAAGACATATTCTGTAGTAGTGAGAAAACTCCAGAAAAGCAGCCATTACACATCCCCGTTTTCACAGTCTGCCGCCACCACCAACGGCACGCCATCGGCACCGCTATGGCAAACTCACATATGTGCGGACCCCACCACAAACTCCATCTCATCACGTAGAAAACCGGCATGTAGAGAAAGACCAACCCCAACCCTGTTTTACTGTCACTGACAAGCTTTCCGGTGAGGTCCCGCTCCAGGAGCTCTTGTTCCAATGACCCAAGCCGCCATGGTTGATGTAGCCGCCACATCAGATAACCTTGTTGGTGTGGCGTTCACTTTTCCCCGGTCCCGTTACTGAGTCAGCTCCCTAGTCCAACGAATTTGGTCCACCATGGACCTATGTCTATAGTCCACCGCTAGCCCATGAGCCATAGACCCAATTCATGGTCTCGTGGACCAAAGCCATAGACTCGGTGCACAGATCCCATGAACCCAGTCCATCATACAATTTAGACCTGTCGATTGCCGTAGGACCCAGCTCCACCTGTTAGCCTCACCTACTTTTTCAAAATTCCAAAAAAAGTTAATAAATTAGAAAATACTTTTAGGAAATTCCAGAGAATATTTAGGGAATATTCTACCTTTTCATTTTCTAGGTTTAACGTTCTGAGAACCATTTCTCATTCGTTTCAACTCCGATTTCAATGATTCTTTTGCCTAAATTCAAACCCTATCCAACCAAAATAATTTCATAATTTTTGGAGTTTATTTGAGTTCTATTTGAATTTCATTCTAGTTCGAGCGACTTTTGCCGTAAGTTATAAGATAACCTTTTAGCTAATACCATAAATAGTTCTAAATATAGATAAATTTATTAATCATTCTTTAGGGTATGAATCTAATTTTAGTAGGAATAAAAACTATAGTTTAACTAGTGTAGTTAATAATTGAATGCATGGTAATTAAGTATAAATGCTAGAAAACTATAAATAATAACCATAAATTAGGAAGTTTAATTATGCCTCTTTGCACTTAGAAATATACCAGCACACATGCACACACATACACCTAGAGAACCCTAGTAGCTAGTTCACCACTAGTTAACAAGTAGAATCACAAGGTAGTATAATGATTTGATCACATTTTCCTCAAGTTTACTTAATAGTGTAGAATAATAACTTGGTCTGGTTTTCACAACAAGTTAACCAATCCATTCTTAGGATAACATCTATTCCATTTGAATTCCGAATTACCAGGTTTTCTAGGAACACTACCCCACTTAAATGGAGTTTAACCCGGGGGCATCCTAGTCGACACAGGATATTTCCCCTAGGGGATCGAACTAGCTTAGGATTCTTAAGAACCACATTTGATAACTTATGAAGGGCAGCAAACTTTGAAGAAACAAAAGAATGCGAAGCTCCAAAATCAAATAAGACTGTTGCAAGGGTTGAGTCAATGGGGAACTCACCGAGTAGGACTTCTAGTGCTACTTGAGCTTCCTGAGTGTCAATATGGTTGACGTGGCCTCGTCCAAAGTTCCGTGATTGTCCGGCTGATTGATTCCCTCCTTGTCCTGCTCCTGCTACTGGGGCTAAACAAGCTGGGGCATTGTTCCTGTTAGCTTTGGGGCAATCTTTCATGTAGTGGCCTGGCTGGTGGCAGATGTAGTGTGTCTTCCACGTAACTGCCAGAGTTTGAGCGCTGCTCTGCTGTGATTGCCCTATATTGGAACTGCGAGGAGTTGATGCTGCTGTGCGGGATGTAGATCCCGGAGTCTGGTATTGCATGGTCTGCTGCTGCCGATATTGGGTTCTCTGCCTCGGGTTGGAATTGGTCCCCTAGGACCTACTGCCTTGCTGCTTCCAATCAGCGAACTTTCTTTTCCTTTCTGCCTCTATGGGTGCACGGGCCTCTTCTAGAAGGAGGGTCATATTCATTATAGTATTGAAGTAGGGGTAGATAACAGGCACAAGTTGAACATACAAGCTGTGTTGCAGTCATTTCTTGAAGCGATCCTGCTTCTTCTTATCTGTTGATATCTCCTACGATGCATAGCGGGAAAGGCGGATGAACTTCCGGATGTACTTGTTTATTGTCATTGACCCTTACTTTAGGTCACGGAACTCGTCAGCCCTCATTTCCATGATTCCTTGCGGTACATGGTACTTCTGGAACTCTTCACAGAATTCCTCCTAAGAGATGGCATCGGCATCCATTGATGCCACTATGTGAAAAAAGCTTAAAAGTGACGGGTCATAATCGTCATGGATGACGGGTGCCGCACCCGTCACCCTGAACGCGTTATTGATGACTAGTTATAAGTGACGGGTAAAGACCCGTCAACAATAAGATCATTTGGTGATGGGTCAAAACTTGATCCGTCACTTATTAAGGTCATAAGTGACAGGTCATAACTGTGACTCGTCACTTATTATAAGTCATAAGTGACGGGTCACAGTGACCCGTCACTTATGACTGATTTACGTTTTTCGCGTTTTTTGGATAGAAAACAGTCAAAAAAAAAAATTTCACCCGAGCCATCCCAACACATGCCTATCACCACTGGCCACGGGTCACTTCTATTTTTTCAACACTATTTTCAGTCTTTGTGTCAAGCGGGAATCGAACCCGCCACCTCCCCTCGCGTGCGCGTTACCACCTCAGCTATCGCGTGTTTGTGATGGACATTGGATATTTATCCTTTTACCTTCTTAGTTGGAAGGTCATAAGTGACGGGTCATAACCGTGACTCATCACTTATGAAGGTTATAGGCGACGGGTCGTAATCTTGATCCGTCACTAATGACTGATTTTTTTTTACATATAAATTTGTATTAATATTAACATATAAAATATGTATTAATATTTACATATAAAATTTGATAGGTGACTGGTTATAATTTACCTATAAATTGTATTAATATTTTATGAATTTCTGAATATCTCGTACAAACGATCGCAATTTGATAAGTGCCTCGAAGTGCCTCCGGTAAAATGGGCATAACTTTTGCATACGAACTCCGATTTTGATTTTTTTTTTTACTCTACGAACATCTACAGAAAAAGTTACATCCGTTTCTCTCTGATTTTTTTATCGGGTTTGGCAAATTTTTCGAGGCCAAAAACGGCTAGGAAGATTGAGTTCTCGCCCCCGGAAGTTTCTGCGTCGTTTTCAGAACGCGTGTTTATATCCATAACCGCCACCCCTTACATCAAACTTGAGCAGAAATTATATATATTTTCTATTCTAATGCTGATGTGATGACAAAAAATAGGAAAAAAATAAAAGAAAAATAAAAAATATTAGTGAACTAAGTATCTATGACTATTATCATTAGTGACAGGTCACAACATGACCCGTCACTGATGTGAGGTCATAAGTGACAGGTCACAATTTGACCCGTCACTTATGAGTGCCCAAGGTGACCTGTCACTTATTACTTGTCATAAGTGATGGGTCACCTTAGGCTAGTAATAAGTGACATGTCAAATTGTGACCCGTCACTTATTACTTGTCATCAGTGACAGGTCACCTTGCACCACTTATGAGTGACGGGTCATGTTACGACCTGTCACTATTATCATAAGTGACGGGTCATGTTACGACCCATCACTAATTTCGTGTCTCCTTTGTCTGTTTTTCACGTAGTGTGCTTTGCAGTAGTTCTCCCACCATTCTGCTGCTGTTCTGGAGAGTTGATGGGCGGCGAGATTCATCCTGTCTCGGCCCTCACAATTTAGGACCTTGAGCTTCCTAGTGATTCCCCTGAGCCAGTCATCAGCTTCTAAGGGGTTGTCGGTACTGTCAAAAGTTGGAGGTTTGATCCTCATAAACTCTGACATCTTATTCTGAGATCCATAACCTTGGTTGTTGTTTCCTGCCTGAGCTATGGCCTCCAGTAGGCAGGTTTGAGTGGCCATCACTGCCACCAGATCATTCTCTAGTGATGGGGGCAGTGGGGTCTCTTAACTGTTATGGTGGCTTTGGTGGACTTCTTGACTGGGCTGAGAGTTGGCAACCCTGTCTCTTCTTCTACCTTGGCCCGCAGTGGCCCTTCCTCGAGACCTTATTGTACTTCCTGCTTCAGATCCCATCTTGAGGGCTTCATTGATAGGCACGATATGACGTTGTTGCCGAAGGTGTGAGAACTGCCTAGATGATTCCATCTATTTTCTGAAGATAAGAGAGGAAGCAATAGCTGAGATAAAGCTTGCAGGATTAGGGCAATCAAGGTAAGAGCAAGGACAGCCTTGCAAATCACACAATCAAGATACAAACAAGAACCAACACCATACAAGAGTACAAGCAACATGCATTAAACAAACCTAGGACTATCTCCACTAGGTCACTAGTACAATTTTTTTTGATCTACAATGACAAAAGCATGCTCACAGAGCATCTGACTACAGGGCTATCGACAACAAAAACTACAAAAGGATCTACTCCTACTGCTAACTAGCTGCGATGCATCGTCCTCATGCATCATCTGTGGACCTGTCAGCGGTGTTGCCAGCGGCTAACTCAGCAGGTGAGTGGGTCCCTGCTGGTGTCGGGGTGGAAGTAGGGTCGAAGATCCTATCGACGTCGCTGTCATGGTCACTAACGAGCTCACGCTCGCTAGGGTCCTCCTCCCCTGAGTCATCGGTTGGTATCACCATATCTCCATCCTAAATCGGCTCGGCGGTCATTATACCTCTCCTGAATCGGCTCAGCGGTCATTATACCTCCACTGGCTGCTGGAACTGGCGAGGGGTCAATCTTGCCATGTGCTATAGCTGCTGCTATATTTGCTGATAGGAGAGGTACACCTGAAAGGATGATGTGTTGGGTTCGACTAACGGGTAGTGTGAAGGTACTCTTCCTGACAGTTGTTTTGACTTGGGAGCCATTCATGACATTCTGTCTATTAAGATCCCTATGATGCGTCCTTACCGCCCTCTGCCATCCTTCGCGGTTCCTTACCACGGTGTCTTCAGTGGTTGCAGCCTGTACTTTGATCTGATCTAGCATCACACGGAGAGCTCTCTCCCATGTCTCTGACTCCTCTACCCTCTGCTGACTAGCCTGGAATAGCTGATAGGTCTCATTGTGCATGTGCTCCAAGGCGTGAAGGTATTGTGCTGTGAAAGCCACGATGGTGTCATCCTCCTCTTCTTCCTGTCCTGCATCCTCCATGGCAGTTTGGCGTGCACACAAAGCAACTCACGGGCCAGCAACAGCTGGAAAGTGCCTCATGGAGTGTGTGCCACCTCCTTGACACGTCTCCTACATAGGTGCTAAAGTGCTTTGTAGGCAACCAATTGGTACGTGTCAGGGTACCGTACTCCAGTGGTACTGACGTGCCACGGTCGCCAGCTGGGGTATCTTGGACAGTCAAAGATCTGCAGCAAAACCTTGCACTTCTAGGATCCATTCTCGTCATACTCACATCCGGTGTACTCTGGGCGTCGGGTATATCCCAGTCGACAACAAGCTTCCCACAACAAGTTGAGAAAGCCCTTCACTCATAGACATCGCACTGTGTTCCAGTCTTCATCTTCCATCTGCTGGGAAAAAAGGGACAACTTATAACTAGCATAATATGTTTTCAAAGGTAACAAGATAGAAGGTAAGTACTGAAGCAGTTTTGATAACATAGTTTTTTTGAAAATAAACAGACACTAGCAATTCTATCCTAAGGTCACGTCCTACAGCCAAGTATGGCTCTGATACCACTCCTGTAAGACCCCCGTTCTCCGGTCTCCTGTACTTCATGTATCAGTCCCTGGATTAAGTAGCTGATACGCACAGTATAACAATTATAGTATCACAACCAAACTTCGTACATAAATATTAAGGTTCTGAGTACAAAAGGTTACAAACTATATGGTATATTACAAACCTGGCCTAACGGCCAATAAAACACAGCGAAAAGTAAAAGCCTAAGCCACAAACAGCGAGGGTGGGAACACTACTCTTTGGACTACTCTTCATCCCTGGCTTTACTTCCGGCGAAGTCGACATAGGCTTTCTCATCTGGATGACAGCAAGAGTGAGTACAGAAGGTACTCAGCAAGCTCTATACTACTTCAAAATGTTGATAGATGTATAATAGGGTAATTCAAGGGCAAGGCTTTACGGTTTTGGTTTTTAGCATAAAGCAATTTTATGCAGGTATTCAATTGTGTCATCTACTAAAGACTTCAAAATAGTTTAAATAGTTCAAAACAAGGTAACAAGTTGTATCTGGGGTTTTTTGGGTTCTGGGAGGGGCTATACCTTACTCTACAGTCTCTATTATCACATCTGGTGTACCTCTATTACCACACAACTTCTGGCGAATTGAGCCAAGAACTTCATCATATGGACATCTAGTACACACACTCATCAAGACACATGCACCCAGAGACTAGTCAAATGGGGTCATGCTTCGCATGTCCATAACCGTGGACACGACTATTCGAATAGGTTTACACTCTACAGAAGTTGTATACTGTACTCGCACGATATGCTCAGCCTCCAACTGTTGCAAGCGGAGGAGTGAATCATACCGAGACACTCCAATCACCTTTCTTGTCGGGCTTTTCTACTAGATTTACCCCAAAGCGTCAAAGTCCATATACTGAAGGCCAGTCTCCTTTTTAAGCCTAGGCCGGTATTAGTAACCTTCAAATAGAGGACAGATGGTCACTTAACTGCTCGCTGCTCTCAGCCTCCTAGTATGATGCCCAACTCATTCCGATGAAAGAAAAGTCAAGTCTTGCCCATTCAGAACACGTGGTTACACGGGGTGGCTAGGCCAGACGATGCAATGACTCGGTCGTTAAGCGGCTGGGCCAAGCATCTTCATTGGCAATGAATACCACCAGGTAACTCAAGCCCTAAAGAGCATCCTCCCGGAGGACCACTCTACCTGCCAACGCTAAAACAGTTTTCACCCATTTTTACACATCACTCTCCTTATCCCACATGATATCAAGGATTTCACAACCAACAAGGAATTTGCAACCGTCAATGATTCATGGTATATGAGTTAACATTGATAATGATAAAGCGATATATCCGAAGTTACGTATTTCCAAAAGCGACGTCTCCGAGGAGACATATTCAATCCTAAGCATGCTAGATATCATGACGTCGTACGACATTAATATTGATAATGATATGTAAACCTAGGGTGATATGTATTCTGGATGATGATATTTAAGGCTTGACAAGTGTTTGATCGGAGTAACTACCATAAGTAGTTTGTAATATCGCGATACATAGCACATGCGATAATAAGTCAAGTTTTAGTTGATCATGTGAATTATCTGAAAACATAGATTCAATATGATCAAGGAGATAGGACTTGCCTTCTCTAGAGTTTTCCACAAATTCTTGGTTGAAATTAGGACCCTCTTCGCTTCTGATACTTCCCGCGCAGAACTCGCATAACTCGTGCTTTTCTGCAATTACAACTACGATCAACAGCGAGCTATACTAGAGAAGAATCAAATAACACCAAAGAGAAAGCCAAATGAGCCCTAATGGATATCACATTATGATAGATAGGTAGATCTCGAATTTAGATTAATTTTGGTAAAAGAATCGCTAAAATCGGAGCCAAAATGGAGAAGTCATGACTCCTAGAAGATTCAATCTAGATTTAAATCGGGAATTTACTAAATAACACTATTTATAGGTGGGACCCATTGAATAGTAGCATGGGCCCACATGAACAGTACATGTGGGCAGAGATGAGATCGAATTGGGCTGTGATTTGGGCTACACAGTACTGGGCCGCATAATACTGGCCCGCTCGTGTTTCGGCTGAGCGGCTTAGCGGGTTACAGGAGCTAGGCCACCCATGGGGGCACGGCCTATGGGCGGTTGGGCCAGTCTGGCAGGCCAGCCACTATTGGGCCGAGCCAGGCCTATAGGCCAGGCCGAGTGGTGCGCGGGCGAGCCCGTCCACGCACGCACGCGGGCACGCGTCGGAGAAGGGGGAGAGAACAGCAGCGACGAGGGATTGCCACGGAGGTCACCATAAGGCTCGCCGGCGATGCGTTCCAGCTAGGGTTTCGCAACGGGAATTCCACACCGGGGATCTACACAACACAACAGACTCGGTGGTGGGCTCAATGTCGGCGGCCAGCGGTGAGAGCGATACCAGACGGTGGCCGAAGAGGGGACAATGGAGCGGGAAAAAATGGGCAGCACCTCCCCTGCACTAGGAGGTGCCAACCTGAAAAGAAAAGGTGTTTGAGGCCCCTAGGTATCACGACACGATGGCCGGCCACACACACGGAGCACCAGCATGCCGGCGATGAGCGAAAGCACCACGGTGGAAGACAAACACCTGGCAGCGCACGGCAACCAGCCAAGAGAGAGCATAGGGTTGATGGCACGCTATCTAGGAGGGGCACTAAGGGATCCGGGGAGACTCACCGTGCTCGAAGCGAGAAAGGAACGGCAGCTGGCGGAGCGACGATGAGCTGCGGTGGAGCGAATAGGCGCGGTGGCGGTGAATTAGGGAAAATGGGGAGGAGAGAGGCTGGGTCCGGGTTATTTATAGAGGGGAAGGGGTGCACAGAGAGGCAGCGAGCGCGCTGGCGTCACGCAAACGTCGATGGACAGCGCAACAGCGAGGCGGTGGGGTGGCACCCACCCCGTTCCCCCCAGCGTGGGCGCTCTGCAACGTCCACGCGCGGGCGGGGCATGAAAGTCACGCGGCATGGGCAGAGAGAGAGCTAGAGAGAAAGGAGTGAGCGGGAGAAGAGGAGGCTGGTCAGGATATTTCTCGGAGAGGGAAAATGGTGGCCGGCATCACGGTGAGGTGGAGGAGGGAGGAGAAAGGAGAGGGCGCGTGGGCACGCGTCGGATAGCTGATACACAGACGGCCGAGGTGCGCGGGGCGCAGGCGAGCGTACGGGGGCGCAGCTGGTCTGGGTGCGTGCGCGGGTGGGAAAGAGATGGCCGGTTGGGCTGGAAAGCTGGGACGCGCCAGGGAGAAGAGAGAGGAGAAAGATTTGGCCTGGGAAGAAATTGGAAAAAGGAAAAGAGAGAAAATTTTGGGATAAATTCAAATGGAGTATTTGAATTTGGATTCAACTTTGGATTATGATCAACTCCATTTGGAATATTTGATCTTTGATTTAGACTTGGATCTAGAGCTTTCTAAGATGATTTGAATCAAAGGATTTGAATTTGAATTGGATTTGAGCTGAATAGAATCTAAGAGTACATTTGAAATTGAGAGACATTCAATTTCAAATCTCCACACAAAGAGCCATAAAAACCTCAAATGAATGTGTATGTACCAATTCAATGCAGGGACTATTTTGAAATTGATACTGGTGCATTTTGGAACACCTGTTCAACTTAGTACCTTTAATATATATGAATGTGTACATATTGGTATATATATACCTTCATATACCTATTTCCCTAATCTTAGTTAGCCCGATTAATCATAAACATTTTTAATTTGGGGTGAAATTTGCAACTAATTAATAAGTTTAAACTAATTAACAAAGTAGAATTACAACGAATGTTGGCAATCCATGAGGTCAGAATGGACAAAGGTGAGGGAGTCAGGACTTTCCATGAGTGGGATCACAAGGTTGAACCGCGCCAATACTTGCAGAAGGTGTGGGTTAATGTGTATGGGGTTCCTTTTGAGATCAGATCATTCCTGCCGTTGTGGGTTGTTGGAACCATTCTTGGGGCTACCCAGAAAGTGGATATGATATTCACAAAGAGGATTGGTGTGGTCCACATTCTGGTAATGGTTTTGAATGTTAAAGGCATTCCCGAAGCCACGAACATAGTGGTAGACGATGGGGTGTATGAAATTTTTTTCAAGGTTGACAAGATCTTGTAGGATGGTAAGTGGTAAGATAATCTTAATAATGATAATGGTGAGGAAGAACACCCACATGGAGAAGATGAAGATATGGAAGACAGAGCTTCCATAAAGCCTAAGAATGACTCAAACAAGGAAAAAGATACTCCTTCTGGTGATACACAGGGGGATAATTCTATACAACAAGACGCTAAGATGGAGGACACTACAGTTAGAGAAGATGGTAGTGTAATGGAATTGATTGATGATGCAATCACAATGGTTGTGGACAATCTCCTATCGGAATTAGCGGACAAAGTCCTTGCTGAGGACGACACATCACTGGATGAGAGGAAGACTTTAGAGGCTACAATGGGAATCACCATTGTTGATCTTTCTTTGGTTTCGCAGGACAAGGAGACATCGTCAATTTTCTCTCTAGGGCTATCAATGGTGGAAGTGGCCTCTGATGCTAAATGTGCAATAGGTGATAATAAATTGTGTCCACAGTTTCTTGTGCCTGCAGGTGTAGACGACAATGGGTATGAAGTCACCACCAGGCGCCATGGTTCTGATGCTGGTGTTGTTCTGGCTGAAACAGCAGCGGCCATTGGGGCCGCACGTGGTGCTATGGTGTCCGGTGCTGCGTGTGACGTGGTGGGTGCACTCATCACCGGCGAGGAGGTGGCCTCTGGTGTCCCGAATGCCGTGCAAGGGGTGGCCACGTGCGACATGGTGGTTACGTCTAATGCCGCTCGGTGTGTACCAGAGTGTTCGGTGCCTCTGGAACCCAGGGTGTCGGATACTCCGGAGTGTGTACCGGAGTGTCCGATTTCAATTGATCACTGGACTCCAGAAGGTATGGTGCCGCCACGTGAGTAGCTGTCTGGTGCTGTGCTGGATGTGGCCGCGTCAGGCATGGTGGCGAAATCCGACGTAGCGATGCTCCCTGTCCACCTTGATGCTCAGGTGATGGATGGGACATCGAACACCTCTAGCACTCAGCGCAAGCTACTGGTAATGGCAGATGAAGGTGAACCGATGAATGCTATTGTTGTGGATGCAGATACTTTAGCGCCGATAGCATGGGGCGTTCACGATGTTGAATCCACTCACAAGCCGGCGGAGGTCGGGGTGTTGCCAAATGGCGTCGAGCTAGAAGCGGTCGATGTGGCCGCTACCGAGACGACAGATGAACAGGCTAGCCTTGCAGTGGTCCAGAACATGCTGACAGTGCACATTGACGTTGTCTTACAGGTGGTGAAGACTGCGGCTGATGGCACGGGTGAGGCTATTACTCCTGCTTCATCTTTCATTTATGCTGACAATAATCACAAGAAAACTATTTTGTCTACTTTCTCAAGACAACAACTGCAGCATCTTTGCAAGCAAAATGGAGTGAAGGCTAATATGAAAAATATTGAGATGATTGAGGCTTTGGTGGCTCTTCCAATGGTCGATGGTTTCGAGAAGATTTATGCCATAGGCGGGACGACAGCTCAGGAAGGGGTGGCTCAAGGGGATCTATTCAAAGTCCCGGGGGCAAACATGGTTGCAAGGCGCCCCACTAAGGCTACTAGCTCTGGGAGATGAGGACTCGATGATCAATGAGAAGCGAATTGCAGCAAAGCGCAACCTTGATGGAGGTACACAAAATTTGTCTTTCCTTTTTTTATCTAATGATGTGGTTACTTCAAGCATTAAGAACCTAGGTGTGTCCATGGGTAGAGATGATAGGTCCATCAAGCAATCTATTATTTCTATAAAAAAACATAGAGATTTATCGTTTATATGTGGTATCCAAAACACCTAGTTCTAGAGGTACAACAAGAAAACATAGCAAGACACCAGTTCGTTATACCGTTGAGGACGAGGATGATATGGATGGACTTGATGATACCCTCAGACACATATGTCATGATTTAACCGAGGTCCTTGATGATGAGGATTTGGACCATGTTTGTGATAATCTAAACACGGTTTCTAGAAAGAAAAAGTCTAGCTCCTCTAAGAACAAAGGTAAGGCTCCTCGCCTATCTAAGAGGCCAAATACTCTGTCCAAAATACATATCTGATGAAAGGTATTTTTTGGAATAGCAGAGATCTAGGATACTTGACTAAAAACAATTATATTTCGGATATAGTAAAAGAACAACATCTCGATTTACTCGCTATTATGGAAACAGGTCGAAGCAATTTTCCTGCTTGAACCCTGAATCGCTTATGTGGTGGTTTGGATTACTTATGGCATGTTATGACACCACGAGGAAGATCGGGGGGAATGATTATTGGGGTTAATGCTTCTGTGTTTGACATTGGCTCCATAGTTGAAAGGGATTTTTATTCTAAATTCCTCTTAAAGAACAGAGAAGATGGTTTCACTTGTGCATTATACACAGTCTATGGACCGGCCCAAGAGGAATTTAAAGCAGAATTTCTCACTAAAATGGCTCATGTTTGCAGTTTGGAATTTAGCCCAATGATCATAGGGGGGATTTCAACATTATGAAACGACCGGAGGATAAATATAATGATAATTTTGATCCTCGATGACCCCGTTTATTCAATGCAATAATCGATACATTGGACTTACGAGAGATTGATATGATTGGAAGACAATATACATGGGCAAATGATCTGGATCCACCAACCTTTGAGAAACTTGATAGAGTTCTCATGAGCACTGAGTGGGAATCCAAATACCAAAAGGTCAAGGTCGAGGCACTCGATCGGTCCCGATCTGACCCCCCCCCCCCTTTGCTCAGTACTAGGGATAATGTCTACTATGGTACACAACCCATATTCAAATTCAAATTAGGCTGGTTGATTCGCGAAGGTTTTGTTGAAATGGTGACCAATGTATGGCATAATGAGAATAGAGGGAAGAATGCCATTGAAAGATGGCAAAACAAAATCAGATCTCTACGACAGTACTTGAGAGGTTGGGCCAAACATAATGCTGGCATTCTCAAGAAAGAAAAACAACAACTCAACATAATGATAGATGAGCTGGATAAAAGGGCAAAAAATAATGCTTTAACACCTAATAAGATAGCATTGAAGCATTACCTTAACAAAATGTTAGCTCATTTGCTAAGAGAAGAAGAGCTCAAATGGTACCAAAGAGCTAAGGTCAAAGACCTACTGGAGGGGGATAATAAAACCAAGTATTTCCAGCTAGTGGCCAATGGAAAAAATAGAAAGACGAGAATATAGAAATTGGAATAGGATGATGGTCCAGTAATTGGAGAGGTCAATATTAAGAAATACATCACAAAATATTATAAAGGTCTTTTTGGCAAACCGGAGCATAATAATTTTACGTTGGATGAATCATTAATCAGTGATATTCCTCAAGTTAGTGAAAGTGAAAAATGAGATCCTTACCGCTCCTTTTGTAGAGGAGGAGGTAAAGAGGGTAATTTTTCCAAATGGAGCATAATAAAGCTCCAAGCTCTAATGGCTTTCCTGCTGAATTCTACCAGGTGTTTTGGGAAGTCATCAAATATGATCTCATGGCTTTATTCAATGACTTTCACCAAGGGCATTTATCTATTTTCAGCTTAAACTTCGGTGTCATTACCCTGATTCCTAAAAAGAGTAGTGCACTGAGAATTCAAGAATATCAACCGATTTGTCTACTTAATGTCAGCTTTAAAATTTTCACAAAAGTTGCCACAAATCGGATTGGGATAGTTGCTGAAAAAGTAATAAGCCCCTCACAAACTGCATTCATGTCTGGTCGAAACATAATGGAATGAGTGATAATACTTCACAAAACTATTCATGAGTTGCATAGGAAAAAATAAAATGGTGTGATCTTGAAAACTGATTTCAAGAAAGCATATGACAAGATTAAATGGCCCTTCCTCCAGTAGACATTAAGAATGAAAGGATTTTCAACATAATGGTGTGATTGGATTCAATGCTTTGTGTCTGGGGGCCATGTAGGAATTAAAGTTAATAATGATATTGGCCCTTATTTTCATATACAAAAAGGACTACGGCAAGGAGACCCGCTTTCGCCCATCCTTTTCAATATTGTAGCTAATATACTTGCAGTATTAATATCGAGAGCAAAAAAGGATGGACAAATCACCGGAGTTGTTCCATACCTAATAGATGATGGTTTATCTATTCTGCAATATGCAGATGATGGTTTATCTACCATTATTTTCATGAATCATAACCTTGAGCAAGAAAAAAAATATGAAACTCTTGCTATGTGTGTTCGAACAACTTTCTGGGCTTAAGATTAACTTTCACAAAAGTGAGATCTTTTGCTATGGGGTGACAAAATTATGTGAAGACCAGTATGCACAATTATCTGGTTGTGATATCGGTTCTTTGCCCTTCAGATATCTTGGTATTCCGATGATTCACAGGAAGCTAAGGAATAGTGATTGGAAGGAGATTGAAGAAAAGTTTGAAAGGAAACTGAGCAGTTGGAAGGGGAAGCTTATGTCTGTTGGAGGCCGATTAGTGCTTCTTAACTCAGCACTAAGTTGTCTTCCCGTTTTCATGATGTCCTTATTTGAAGCCCCCTGGGGTGTTCTAAAAAGACTGGATTATCTTCGATCCAGATTTTTTTGGCAAAGGGATAGCCATAAAAAGAAGTACCGGCTAGCTAGATGGGACAAAATTTGCCAACCAAAAGACCGGGGTGGATTAGGAATTATAATCTCTCGGTTTTGAATATTTGCCTCCTTAGCAAGTGACTTTTTAGACTACTTAATGAGGATGGAGTTTGGCAATATTTGCTCAGAAATAAATACCTTGGAGGCAAATCTCTCACACAGGTTGAGGGGAAACTAGGAGACTCTCATTTCTGGTCTGGACTCATGAAGTTGAAACACAAATTCCTCAAATGACACCTAGTTGGGTAATGCTACAAATTCCAGATTAAGGATGGCAGCCAGACTAGATTCTGGAATGACACCTAGTTGGGTAATGCTACTTTGAGAGAACAATATCCGTCATTATATAACGTGGTTAGAAGAAAACAAAGCTTAGTGGCGGAGGTCATGAGATCCATACCGTTAAATCTCTCGTTTCGTAGACCAATTATTGGGGATAAACAAATTGCTTGGCAAAATATGGTGTCCAAGTTAGTTCATGTTCAATTATGCAGTGGATGAGACATATTTAAATGGGGGTTTGCATTCGAATTCAAATTTTTCGGTCCGTTCCATGTACAAAAAAATGATAACACAACCCATATATGTCCCTGCAAGAGGTCTATGGAATCTTAAGCTCCCGCTCAAGATGAAGGTTTTCTTGTGGTATTTATGTAAAAGTGTCATTTTGATCAAAGATAATTTGGCCAAAAGAAATTGGAATAGTAGTTTAAAATGTTGTTTTTGCAACCACAAGGAAAGCATACATCATTTGTTCTTTGAGTGTCATTTCACTAGGTCCATTTGGAAAATAATCTCTATTGCCTTGGGAATTCAAAAACCTAATAGTATGGGCCATATAATGGGGAATTGGCTTAGAAAAAGGGGAGCTAATTCTAATTCCCAAGTTCTAGTAGGGGCGGTGGCCATATTTTGGTCTATATGGCTATGTCGAAATGATATTGTCCTTAACAAAAAAAACCTCTACGACTTTGATGCAAGAAATTTTCAAAGGAACCTATTAGTTACAGTTCTAGAGGCTGCTACAAAAGGAAACACAAAGGAAAGATATTATGAGGGCATGTCACTCTTTGGAGGTGGTGGCCATGCAAATCTTCGCCAAGAATGGGTGGTTGTTTAATCATAGACTATGTGGTTGATGTTATGTTTTCCTCCCTTGTTTCCTTTATGATGAAACAATGATGTAATAATGAATTAAGGCTGTATGTATGGAAGGATACAAAAAGCCGAAACTCTTTCCACTATCTAAAAAAACATATATTGTCTTCCTCAATCTTCACCTTCTGATCACCCCTCTCTTGCCTGCGACCACCAGTCGGCGATGAAGGAGATCGCTAGGGAGCAGTCTTTTGTGACGCAGCTACGAGCCATCGTCTTGCCAGCGCTGCAGGCTAATGAACGCTCCAAGCTTGTTGCCTAGATCTTCCAGAACATACTGAATTGCTCAAGTAAGGCCATAGCTGACCTGCAGCTTCATCAATCCAATGCTCGAGCTGATGATGTGCTAATAATTGTGTCTGGTGTACCTCTAGTACCATACAGCTCCTGGCGGATCAAGCCAACAACCTCATCATACGGACATCTAGTCCACACATTTACTCATTAAAGATGCACACGCACCCCGAGTCTAACCAGGTGAGGTCAATGCTTTGCATATACATAACCGTGGACACGACTATTCGAATAGATTTATGCTATACCCACGTGATATGCTCAGCCTCCATCCGTTGCAAGTGAAGGAGCGAATCATACTGAAACACTTCAATCACCTTTCCTTGCCAGGCTTTTCTACGAGACACATCAAGTATCAAAGGCCTCGTACCTGATGCCAGATCCCTTTAGGCTAGCTTTTGCCGGTCCTGCAACACCCAAGCAGAGGGCCAAATAGTTACTTGCGTCCTCGTTGCTCATTGAGCTCTCCTATTAGGATGCCCAGCTCGGTTAGGAGAAAGAAAAGTCAAGTCCTGCCCATACAGAACACATGGTTGCACTGTAGTGGCTTAGCATGACAGCCCATGATTTAGTACATATATGACCGAGGCAAGCATCTTCAGTTGGCAACGAATACCACCAGGTAACTCAAGCCCACATGAGCATCCTCACGGAAGGATTATTCTACCTGCCCTCTCCAAAATCATTTTCACCCATTTTACACACCACTCGCTATATCCCACACTCTAACAAGGATTTCACAAACACCAAAGATTCATGGCATATGAGTTTAATTGATAAATAGTGAAGCGACATCTCCGAAGAGATGTATTCCATAGCAACATCTCCGAAGAGATGTATTATATTCTAAGCATGCTAGATATCAAGGTGTCGTCCGACGTTAACAGAGATAACGACAAGTAAATCTTTGGGTTATGTGTATTCTGGATAAGACATTAAAGGCATGTCAATTATTTGATAGGATTTAACTACTGCAAGCAGTTGAAAATAGAACAATACATAGCACATGTGATAATAAGTCATGTTTTAAGTTGATCAATTAGATTATTGCAAAACATGGGCTCAAAATGATTAAGGAGATAGGACTTGCCTTCTTGCGGATATTCCTTTTGTTGACTGTTCTCGTAATCCGAGCTTCTTGCTGGGCAGGTCTTGCTCTTCGACTCCTTTCTTTCCAATCGCTTCCCCGAGTTCCATCTTCTATATTACGCAATCTATTGTCGGCAAATAAAAGACAACTAAGGAACAGGCTAATACAAAGCTAACTAGATTACCGAAGTAGGAGGGCTAGGCACGGTATATACTAGGGTTCACTATGAGTCGGTGAGTGTATGCGAGCCGGTTTAACACTAAGAACTAGGGTTATTCCTTCTAATCAAGGTTGTTACCGCATGTTGCCTAAAGTCGATCTCTAGTTGCTAGGTAACTAATTACCAACTAAGCCATCTTCATATCCTACTAAGATCATGTCTAGAGGCTAAATCTAGATTAACCAAGTTAACCTACCTTAAATTTGTTTGGCCTAAGGGTTAACTACATCTAATGGTGAAGCTACTCGAATCGAAAAGAATTAAAACAGGCTCTGGGAAGTACCAACTATAACTAATGGATAGATTGGATTGGTTAAGGTTCTAGACGTATTTGGGCAAAGGAATTACTGGAATCGGAGATTAGTCGAAGGGTTTATGGCTCGCGGAAGATCGCTCGAAGGATTACTTGTGGACAGATGGAGTAGAAATTCCCCGAGAATGTTCTCTAGATCGATTCTAGAAGTTGGGAAAGATTATTCAGATGATGGTGGAATTGACGAACAGGCCTCGATGACTCGGTCATCGGAACGGTTGGCTGACTGACGACACCCACTGCCAGGTGGGCTAACTAGCCCGTCAGAGTTGGAAAGGCTAGGTTACCATTGGGCCAAAATGGTACTAAGCTCAAATGGATTCACAGGTCGCGCGAGCCGAAATCGGTTATCGGGTTTTGGTTAGTAGACCTTAGCTACAGGTTGGTCTGCTGAGTGCTGAGCGGGCTAGGTGACGTGTGAATAGGGATAATTGGCAAGCTGCGGTTGGTAGGACGCTATGGTCGAACGATGAGAGGTCGTTCGACGTAGGCGACGCTCGAACAGGGCCAAACTACGTGTTCGCACAATGAAAAGTTCCGCAAAATTGGTGTTTGGATTGGAAGGATTTCGGCCGTGGTTGGCGGTGAACGAATAAAGATAGTGATGATGACATTGTTATGACTGCGCGACGGGAGCTAGCGTCACTTTGGTCAAGGAGCTGGCGGTATCATGGCCGCAAACTAGACAAAAGGGCTAGCTCTAGAGTACTACAAAGCGGAACGAATAACTAAGGGAGTTTCTAAGATTAGGGATTGGATCGGGAGTAGATCTCAATTTTAGACGAAAGAATCGTCGGAATTGGAGCTATTACAGAGAAGATACGGGCTCCGGAATATTAATGTGGGATTAATTCGGGAAAAGATCAGGGGAGAGAATATTCCTTGATTTAAACTAATTCGAAAAGACAAGGATTACATTGATCTGGGCTTGGACTGGGTTGGATTGGGTCTGATAGTCTACTGAGCCGAAGGTCCAAAGTCCAACCGTAAACTTAGCCCATATTAAAAAGAAAAGAGAAAACCTGGTTGGAGTTTTAAAAGGGCCAAAAGTGCCTTCGGGCTGTACTAAGAACAGGGGAAAACACTAGGAGCTATGGGCTGATTCGGGTTGGATCCTGCTGGGCTCGGTCAGGGATCCTTATTGGGCCGTGTGAGCTGCTGGGCCTGAACCTACAGGTTGATCTCCCTGTGTTTCAGTTAAGGAACGGTACGTATGGCCTTCTTCCTGGCTTCAATCAGGAGCTCGAGTTCTATCTGCAGGTTGGCGAGCTCAAGCCGGCGGCGCAGCAACGGTCATGGCGCCCGGGAGACTAGCAAAATGGGTCGTTGAGGTTATGGCGAACACGATGGTGGCGTCGGTTCCGCGAGACGACCGGTGTGCTGCTAGAGCGTGGAGGTCCTTTGGTCGGCCGGAACGAACAGCGGCGTGCAACAGTCCCCGCGCGAATAGAAAACTAAGTGCCCATGTGTGCGCGAGTGTGACAGGGACTCTAGGTGAGCAAGCTAGAGAAGGAGTGGTACGTGGTGCCTCACCGAGAGCGGAAAAGGGGGGAGAGCTGTGGTCGCGGTTGAGGAAGACAGAGCCGTCCATGGCAGCGACAGGTCCTAGCAACGTCCCCTGGTGGACTCGCGGCTCTGCTCGTCCAGGTCCAGAGAGCAAACGAAGAGGAGCATGGCTTAGAACGCGATACTCCTATATAAAATACACTAGTTAAGATAAAATCGGACGATGTTCACCATATATTTTACATCATCAAATTATCCATAATCAAATATTCTGCCACATCCCCTATCCTTATATTCCTTCCCCGCTTGTTATGCTAATTTGGAAATCTCAGTCAATTTACATGCTCGCCCATCGCCCTACGGTGCACCGCATTTGGGAATCCCGCTCTCGTTACAATCTCGTCACAAAGCCGCCGCCAGTGTCCGCCCCGTCCATGCCTCCGCTTCCATGTTTGCACATCCACACCCTTCCTTCCCATGGTGCCCCGATCTCACCCAAACCGACGGTGGCGCCAGCACCTCGTCCTCACCACCCCCGTACCGCCACTGGTCCATCGAGTTCGGCGAGACCTCCCTCGGCCCCCGCACGTCGTGGCGTGTGCCCCTCACTGTGAAAAATTTATTGCCCAAAAAAATCGATAAACCTGATAATCCTGTTAATCGGCGGGATCGGTAAATTTACTTATCGGCTATAAATTTTGATAATTTTTGAATTTGATGCATTTTGATTCCCGGATCCAACACGCGAGCAACAAAACATCGGCTCGTATGGCCGTAGCCCACCAGACCACCCCTCCAATCCTAATTCATTTATATGCTATTTTTTATATCTAATGGTTTGGATACTATCTATGTGATTATTTAGAGAAATTGAGTACTTTTTTAAAAAATTTATCTAAAATTTTTTATCATTCACCGATAGAATTCTGATAAATTCAATAATCCTATTTATGGTTAACCTTCGATAAATTTTTGTTACCATAAATTTTTCTTGCGCTCCTCAAGACCTACGTGCGTGCCTCAACCCCCGTTTGGATCTCCTCTCTCCGATTTGTTGGATCTAGGGTTTTGATTTCCCTGCTTTCTGTGAAGGACTCGTGCTTTTATCTGCTTTAGGTTACTCTGTATGTGTAATTTGAGATGATTTGCTTGTGGCAGAAACTGCTGATGTTTGTAAATATTTGTTGGCTGGCTGTTGCTGCAGGTGCTTGGGCCATACTCGACCTGCATTAAGAATGTGGAGAAGGAGATGAAGGAAATGGCCAAGAAGATCAGTAACCTTTGTGGTGAGTGAGAATTTTATTATATTTGACCTTTTCTCAATAGCTTAGTTGGATGAACCAGCTATCACGACCTTAACTCATGTCTGCAGTTTTCTATTATATTTCATAGTCTTGTGCAGTTTATCAGCTTGTTTGGATGTTAGAAGGGTTACACTTTTGAATTTTCTTACCTGAGTCATTTGCTCCCTATTAAATCCCAGAGATAAACGAGTCTGATACAGGTCTGGCTCGACCTAGCCAGTGGGATTTGGCTTCGGATAAAGAGATCGTGCAAGGAGAACAACCATTACAATTATATTAACTGAAGCCACTGACAACCTATGCACATATTTCGTTGTCTATTCTTCGACATTCCTGACATTGCCACTTTTCTTGCAGGTTGTGGTGCTGAACATCGCATGACTTCTGGATTTAGATGATGCAAAGAGTATATTAAGTTTGTGCATGGTGGTTGGTCTTGGGCTCTTTGGCTCCTGCTCAAGACCAACTGACTGCTGATCTGAAGGCAAAGATAAGTGCAGATCCGAGTACCCGTGACGCCATGGACGAAGCCCTCAAAGCGAAGGATGCAGCAGAGTGCAGGTTCCATGTCGGTAACATCAAGGGTGCTCGGAGGTCAGCAATCAATGCTTATAACTTATCCACCAATGAGGTCGGAATCCTCTTCGCGACTGGTCTGTTCTAGCTCCGAATGTTGCATATTAAGATGCTAATGGTCCGTATGGTTGTGCAGAACTTGGACGAAGATCATAGCAGTCCTGGGATTCACGCTGCTGCAGGGCCAGGACTCACTGAGGAGTGCGCCACCTTGGTATTGTTTGGTTTTGAGATGCTAATTTTACTTACTAATTTGGTTTGTAAAATGGGGATTGTAAGCTGGCTTTTCGTTCGTGGGTGGTCTGACACTACAGGGTGGGTGCCGGACTAGCATGGCTAAGATGACTAATGCTTATGATCCGCCTACCAGGTATGTCCAATATAACTGCTTCTTACATTTTGTATAATATATTCTATCTACTCGAAAAATATGAAATCACCTGTATTTGCAGTCAGACTATTACAGTCTAATGGCATTCAGTAGTTTCTGATTAATCTGGCAAGCCTTTCTTTTAGCTGCATCCCTTTGACGGTAATTGAGAGCCCATCATTTACTTTTGTTCATTTGAGATCCCATGATTTGTTGGCAGCTTCTCTTTTTTTTATTGATTTAGTGAAATGATATTGTAGTTTACTGTGCTTAGCAAACTACAAGACCACAAATTGTCTCATTATTGAGCAACCACGTTAATCAAAGGTTGTAAATAGTTGTCATATATAGTAAGGAGCTGAGGAAGAGGGCCAGGGCCGGACGGAATACCTGCGTGATTGCGTTGGCCAGCGGCATCCTTGCACGTCGCCTGTCGGCTGCTAGTAGCTTGCGCCCTTGTCCTGCAGTCGACCAGCCATGCGCTCATACTGACGCTAGGGCTAGCGCTGCAAACCTTGCCGCACCGCTCTCGCGAGCTTGCTGCATGCGTGTGTCGAGCCGAGAAAGGAGGATCGAGGGAGCAGGACAACACGAAGCTTCAAGCGATCTGCAGATAGCCACTTGGGCTGCTGTGCGGTTGGGGCATGGGCGCATGGCCTCATGGGCCTGGTTGGTGCGTGTGGCAGCCAGCAGAAGTTGTAGCCCACATATATATGTGTGCCCCTTTGTAATGTTTGCTATTTTTTTACTTTAAACTATGACTATACCTAAACTAATTTTCGTTTTTTTTTTTGCTTGGGCACACCCGGGGATCTGCCTGCATCCTTTCCCTAACAAGGGCGTAAGTATACTAAAATTTTGTGTAAATTTATTTCTATAGATCAACTATATAAAAAACGAGTTAGTTACTGTGTTACTTCTTCTCCCTACTCTCATCCTATCTAATAAAAACCTAAAAATTTTACAAATTACCCACTTTTACTATCTACTATCGTTCTCTAGCCTCCCTGCCTCGTTACCCAGTACGGATATAGAGCTTGTTTTACTAATGAAAATAATTAAAAAAATTAGGAGAAAAATTAGCAGATAATCTCATATTCCTTTTTTAGATCCTATCTGAAATCAAACTACGGTATCGCTCCCAACGTATTCATTCAGCGGCGCTCTCATGGCGCATCTATCTTTCCATATCATAAGTTTATGCTTGATGTTATCGAGTTCAATATTTGTGTTTTCGTTGCAACATACGAACACTTAACTAATGTCATATTCTGTAGGTGTGATTCGTGATTGCGGTCCACAACGATTCAAGCCTCATATTGCCACGACATGACCGGCGTTGACGCGGCCACAACTCACGACCCAATGCCCACACGGCCCAAACACCCTCGAGGCACGAGTGACGATCGTGTGCATAAGTGCGTCAATTCCTGAGAGGCTGAGACCGTATATGTGACTGTGTGACAACCATGTTCCTGAGATGGAGGGCGGCAGCGGCGGTGGTGGCAGCGCGAGCACGGGCGAGGCGGGAGTCGCGATGGCGTGGACAAGGGTACAGGCTCAAGCCTGGAGGGCAATGACGACGGCAACACGGGCTCAAGCTAAGCCGGGCAGGCATGAGCGAGACGGGGTACACGTGGCTATGCACCCGAACGTGACAGGTATGTACATTCAAGTTAAAAATACTAAGTCCACCGTTGTACGTGGTCGAGGAAATCCACCAGTGGAGTAGATCCGTAGCGCCGAAGTTCTTGGCCAACGAGGATGTTGTCCCTCGATTCGCGGCCACAAGCAATTGCCAAGCCGAGCTGGCGGTCTGGCTGGCTTCACGAGGAGGTGTGGCATGCGGTAGAGCGACGCGCCAGCAGAGACGCGCACTTCGGACGGTGGCCGTTCGCGGCGGCGCGCACCGGCGCGGTCTCACTCGGCATAGGGGGTTCGGGCGCAAGCTACAACCGTCAAGCACGGCACCCATGGTGGAGGGATCTCAGCAGCTCTGCCCTGATTGAGGAGAGGGGGCGCAGTGGTGACTGGCGGCATCTCCCTGCTACTGTTCTGTTGCGTTTGAGGTGGAGTGCGCTGCTGCTCTGATGTGGTTCAAAGGTGAGGAAGCGAAGTGAGATACGTTGAGTTGATGGCATGGTTTCTTGTAGAGCTGCTGTTCTGTAGAAGGAAGAGATGGCTTGCATTTTTGCTACTCCCGTGAGGAAGAACAGGGAGAGGTGAGCGTCGTGAGGGAACATGGAGAGATTATGGGTGTGTTTGGTTCAAGGGATGAGGTGGGATGGGAGGGGGCGATACCTATTTTTATGGTGTTTGGTTCGGGATCAACAGGGATAGGACCATTCCTCCTAAGGAATATTCTCTGAATATGCTGAATGAAACCATCCCTCCAAAAGGGTAGGACGAAGCCATCCATATTTGCTAATCATGCTCATTAGTAAAATAATTAGTGATATTAGTATGTTGTATTACTAATTAATATATATTACTATACGATTAGAGTTGGTAAGTGTTAATGTGCTAAATAGTGGCCGTTAATGAGCTACTTAGAGTATGATTATGGTTAACTAGCATATTTTATTGTTAATTAGTAATGACTATGGCAAGAGTAACATTAATACACGTTAGTACATGTTGATTAGTGTATTATTAATGATTATTATTTAAAATTAAAAGAGATAATTAGTTGATGATTCTCGCCCCATCCGTCCTCGTCCCTCCAACCAAACAAAAAAAAGTTTCATTCCATCCATCTAGCCAAACATAAAGGAGGATCATTCTATCCCTAAAAATAGAGATTACCCTATCCCATCCCACTTTGCCTCCCAACCAAACATATCTGGGTGGTGTTGCTCGGCACTTGGACCGGTGCAAGTATCGAGGGGCATGAACAGTAATCAACAGTTGAGATATTTTTCTTCCCTCAGTTCAAACAGAGAACTTCCCACCGTCTAGAATTTTTTTTGGAGATTTCATAATTCATATAACAGGTTAAACCCGTTTAACCCAAAAAATCTTAAACTAAAATTAAATTAAAATTCTCCAATTTTATTACCTTTTCGATCTTACACGAATTTTTAAGGTTTCAATTTAACTTCTTAAAATCTGGTAAAATTCACTAATATTATTCATAACTCATGGAATAATTTCTAAAATTATTTCTAACCCTAAGTTGAATAATGATTTTGTGAGTTCCATCACAATGCATCATTTCTCATTAACTTTAACAATTTAAGTTTAAACCAATTGCATCCAATTACTTGCTCAAAAATACTGAGATGATGCTCATGTTGCATATAATGCATGAACGATATAAATTGGGAAAAAGAAATTGAGTTTGAATAATTCAAATTAAATTTGAATTATTGCTTGAGCTAGATTGGGTGGACACCTGATTTGAGGACTTGAATTGGAGAAGGATTTAGATCTGAGATATTTGATTTGATCCAGTTTAAGCGGAATTTGAATAGAGAATATATTCAAAACAATGGTCAAGAATCGATTAAGATATTGATTTACTTCGGGGATTTGGATTTGGAATTCAGATTCAAATGAGACTAACTTCGAAACTGATTTGAGAAGACTTGATTTGCGAGTTTGATTTGAGCTAAGGGTTTGACTGGATTCAGATTTGAGTCGACACACAACTCGGATTAATCTAAACGAACTACGTCTAAAAAGTTTAAAATTTTAGTGAATTCACTATTGTGAAAGATGATGAAACAACGAGTGTTACAAATCTACGTGCTCTGGCGCCGAGCCTTGATCTGGTTAGTGCCCTCATGAAAGATACTAAGAGTGGACCAGAGCTCTCTAGCAGTACGAAGGTGCTGAACTTTATCAAACTCATTACGACTCAGACTGGTGAACAATATATTTCTAGCCTTGTTGTTGGCTTCATATTGTTCAATCTAGGCCTAAGAAGCGTGAGCGATATGAATTTCATTGTTGGAGTCTACAATCTTTCATATAGCACTTCCTTGGCCTAAGAGATAAGCCTCCATGCGCAATGCGCACTTTCTAGTATGAAAAATCGTGACCTTCAAAGAAAGAGATCTTTCCATGTCTCTCCATTGTCGCTACGAATCACAAAGTCGGTTAAGGTCAACAAGTGATCAAACTCGGCTCTAATATCAATTATAGGACCGAGAACGACGACTATAGGGGGTGAATAGGCACCTCACCAAATTTTTGGATGACCGTTTCCTATTTTCTCACCCAACGCACCTCAAAACAAAGAGCAGAAGTAAGAAACCTAGAGAAACAAGAGAAAATTACAATGATCATGAAAAGACCATGGCTCCACTCGATAGATCTGAATACTAGGTTTCTTGAGAAACCAATCCAAGTGTCATCACTCTCAAACTCTTGCAACTTGATTGAAAAACACTTAGATCCAAATAAATGAGAACCTGATGGAGAAATTCTCCAAGTTGATAGATCTAGAGGATGGGGATGGTTCAAGACCAACTCATATGCAATTCTTATCCCTCTAGCAACAAGAAGAACAACTTCAACAAGGTAGAAAATTTTAGCTTTCAAACAAAAACAAAATTACAACGAAAACCGAGAAATTTGCAACCAAGCAAGGGATCCAACAGAGGGAAACTAAAAGGAGATGAACACAAGCATAAGAGAAAACATAAACTTCATTTCTTGCAGAGTAACACCCTATGTTTAACGGACTATAAAGATTTTTTGCATAAAAAGCTCTCACCTAATACATAGGCTAAGCATTCATCTCTCCCTCTCCTAAAATCCTAGCACATAACTCTCAAATGGATGGCTCAAAAGCTCAACCAACCCTCCTTTTCTATTTATAGCCTACGCTCCTTGTCCCCTAAGTTTCCAAGATTGTTCCCAAAATACCCATCTCTTTCAATACACTCCTATGTACCATCGAGGGTATTTTCGTTCATCTTTTTCCTCGTCCGTCGAACGGTCGTGACGCCTTCATGACTTAGCTTCGTCTCGATGCAAGCTTCGCAATGATGCCACATGCACTTCACACTTTGCCACAGTTTTGAGGTCAAACCGCGAAACCTCCTAGCACGCTTATCAAAGCGTGATTCACGTCACTTGCTTACACCTCAAGCAAGCCACCCGATGTCGATGCGTGTACTCCATCTTGCGATCTCGATCGCCGGCAAGTCTCTCCCGCTCCTGATCCTTCGGGCCGCCTTGTCACTTGCACCAGCATCCCTTTAGCTTGGCTTTGTCAACACACCATCTTCATCTACCTTCTCACGCTTTGCTTGTACACCATATGTACAGCTAGGATCACCCTTGACTCCACCCGGCCACCTTAATCGTCCGGTACCAAGCATCTCACTTAGCCCCGATCATTTATCCGTCGATCGCCAAGTTGCATCTATTACCTGCACATCATAGACAAGCAAACACGTATCTTCAACTTAATTATAGATTTGTCAAAATCAAAATCCTTAGTCGAAAAGCTCATCTCAGAAAAATCATGAACGCCGGATGATCCAGTGTTGCAAACTCTTCAATGCCGGACAATCCGGTGAATGCAACCCAACAGACAAGCCATTTTGTAATCTCTCTGGAACAAATGCTCTGATAAATTCTCTAGCGTTCACAGATCCAATCGCCAGACCATCCGGCGTGTAGTATTGAGTTTTTTCTTCTAACTCAAAACCCTCTGGCGTAAATTCTTTCTGTACACCGGACCATCCAGCGTGTACAAATTTTTCAGCGTCGGATCATCCGGCGAGTGCAAATTTTCTATCTCAAAGACAAAAACACCAGCTCCATTTTTCTCTGCAACTTTGGTTAGTCATGATCATAATTGCAATACATAGACATGCTCATGTAATCCCACAAGTCATCAAACCAAAGCAATAACCTTGTCAATCACTCATCATATATAAACCAAGATATATTTCAACTTGGTTTCTTAATCTCCCATTAATGAGTGCATTTACAACTCTCAAAGCACAAAGATTTTGGTTTCAAGAAATTCAACAAGAGAAACTCATCCAAGTGACCAAAAAACTTCAAAAAATAGCAAAATAAGTCACTTGGCATAAGAAAAATTGCATAAGCCCGAAGAAAAGCAAGAACAATCCAAAAACAAAAACTCCCTCTTAATGAATGCACAATTTTCATTATGCAAGATCCTTGTTTGTGATTTAGTGCATATTTTCTCCCCCTTTAGCAATGCAAACATCAAGGATAGAACACCCTGCAATCCTAATGAGCTTTTAGAAGTATACCACAAAGTATTTGTAAATGCTAGAAACATCAAAGGTCTATGGAGAGTAGAATGTGGAGCTCACAATCTCACAAAGACTAAAAAATACAGTGCCACAAGAACATGATGCTACACAAGCTAAACCTAAAGAATTGTTGGCGCATTTAAGTTCACATAGCCGAATCATGATAAAAACGACCACCACATAAGCATCCACTCGTGCTGAGGCAAGATAAGCATTAAGTACTGGCAAATTTTAATATCGAACTAGGCAAACAAACATTCATGATAGTAGGCTTTGCAAACACTCGCATATGAAATCAAGACCTAGTTAGATCAAGTGATCAAAAAGATTGAGCATTTAGGCACAACGCTTTGTAATTCATTTTATCCTCAAGTTGCCTCTTATCCAAGTGAAATGTCGCACGACTGGGTACGGCAAACACCTCGAGGTTTAAAGACAACCGTATTGGATCACATCTTAGCATAAGAAAATTGATTGTTCAAGATTATTCAAATGGCATAAATTATCAAGTTTTTCACAGTATCAAGTTAAGTAGTGTCTTTGCGACACAAAGAACACTTGTTCCCTTAAGGTTCTACCATGAGCTAAACATTTGACAAAAACGGAAAACAGTGCAATGTTCTCCAATCCATTGTTTTGAACCAAGAAGTTTAGATCAATATATTCATCAACCTAGCCTTAACACAATATTGACTAAGCCAAAGTAATTACGAATATGGTGATCAAGTATGTAGCATTTCATAGTCTACATGATTCAAAAAATTATCAAATGTCATATTTAGGAAAGCTAGCTTCTTGAAATGTTTCATGTCAAAGCATCAAGAGAAGCCTAAGATTAAAAGATTACTCCGCAATACTACTCAACGTAGTCCAAATTCAAGGCTAGCAATTGAAAATACGAAAGACATATAAGTCAAAGCTCAACTACTATGATTATCTTACACAATATGATGTAATACAAATGCAACAAAAGTAAGATAGAGTATGTACAACTGCAATTCCCCCTCACACAATGCCATAGGGACGACATACTCTAAACTCTCCTTTCAGAAAAGCAAACCTTGTTGCATCTAGTAGCTTGGTAAAGATATCAGCAAGCTGGTGTTGAGTATCTATATATCTCAAGTCAATGTCTCCCTTCTCATTGTGGTCTCGCAAGAAATGAAATCTCATATCTATGTGTTTGGTTCTGAAATGTTGGACTGGGTTATTGGCTAAGCTTATAGCACTGGTGTTATCATACAAAAGTGGCACACTTCTGAAGTCTAACCCAAAATCTCTTAAGGTGGCAACCATCCAAAAGATCTGAGAACAAAAACTAGCGGCAGCAACATATTTAGCTTCGGCAGTTGACTGGGCAACACTATATTGTTTGCGAGAAGACCAACAAATAAGAAAGGTACCCAAAAAATGACAAGTATCAGAGGTACTCTTCCTATCAATCTTACAACCAGCAAAGTTCACATATGAAAAACCTCGAAGGGAAAGCGAATAAGATAGAGAAAACCAAAGACCATACTCAAGGATGTATTTGAAATACCTCAAGATGCGCTTCAACGCTCAATAATGAGATGCCCTTGGTGATGCTTGGAAATGAGCACACAAGCAAACAGTGAAGTAGATGTCAGGTCTTGTCTCTATCAGATACAAGAGGGAGCCAATCATACTCTTGTACTCCCGCTGGTCTACCACCTCGCCATCTTTATTTGGATTAAGCGTGATCGAGGTAGCCATCGGTGTCGCCAATGGCTTCGCATCGCTTATGTCGAACTTCTTCAGCAGATTCTTAGTGTATTTTGTCTGGTGGATGAATGTACCTTGATTGTATTGCTTGATTTGAAGCCCAAGGAAGAAGTTGAGCACACCCATCAATGACATCTCAAATTTTCTGCTCATAGTTTCTGCAAACTTGGCCACAGGAGTATGAGAAGAACCACAAAAAATGATATCATCTATGTATATTTGAACAAATAAGAAATCATTGTCATGCTTAAAAGAGAACAAAGTTTTATCCACCGATCTCATCACATACCAATGCTCTAATAAGAAGGACGTAAGCCTATCATACTAAACCCTAGGCGTCTGCTTAAGCCCATACAAAGCCTTTTGAAGCCTGTATATTCTATGTGGGTACTTAGGGTGCTCGAAACCAGGGGTTGCTTGACATAGACCTCTTCTTCTATAAACCTATTTAGGAAAGCACTTTTTACATCTATTTGATACAATTTGAAACCCTTGGATACCGAAAATGCAAGGAGAATCCTAATGGCTTCTAATCTAGCTACTGGTGCAAAGATCTCTCCAAAGTCTATCCCTTCTATTTGAGTGAAACACTGGGCCATAAGTCTAGCTTTGTTTTGAACTACAGACCCATCCTCCCCATGTTTGTTCTTAAAGACCCATTTTGTGCCTATGGTATGAATATTTGGGGGTGGTTCTACAAGGACCTAAACTTAGTTTATCTTAGTTTTCTACTTCTTCATGCATGACATTAACCCAATTTGAATCAGAAAGAGCATGCCCAATATCATGGGGCTCAGAAGAAGCAACAAATTTGGACCTCGTTACCCCTTCGCCAAGGTCGCCGATCATCAGCTGTGGGGGATATCTCCACTGATTGTATTGAGGAGCCTCGCATTGTGAGATGATCTCCCCCTTAAATGATGTTGGTGCAGGCTTAAAAGCAGCTGAAGTAGAAGTAGAGACAGTAGGACCCTCTGTCGATGTAGAAGAAGCAGGAGCCATCTTTGAAGCATGTGTGATAGCAGGAAGTAGTGGATCATCCTCATCATCACCGAGAGCTGGAAGGTTGCCATCTACGAAGATACTTTTACTCATCTCTTGATCATCGGCACACTCAAGAACAGGGCTAGCACAAGGGGTTGATTCATTAAAGGTCACATTACAGAACTCCATGATGGTGTTAGTGTTAATATTATAAACCCTGTAAGAATGATCATGAAGAGAATAACCCAAAAAATCCCATCAGAAGAATGCTACTCGAACTTGTCAAGATTGTCATGCTTTACGATGAAGCAACAAGATAAAAAAAATGAGAAACCTTCAGCTTCCTACCAAACGCGGCTCATAAGAAGTCACATTCAGAATCGAGCGCAAGAAAATTCGATTAGACATATAGTAAGTTGTGCTAATAGCCTCTACCCAAAACTTCATACGAGTCATATGCTCATCAAGCATCGTCCAAGCCATCTCAACCAAAGTTCGATTCTTTCTTTAAACCATGCCATTCTGCTGAGGAACGCGCGAGGCATAAAATTGATGCTCAATGCCATGTTCAAGACAGAAAGCATCAAATAGATAGTTCTTAGACTCAGTGCCATTATCACTACGAATTACTTTCAATGCCCCAGAGAGTTCCTTAAGCAATCTCAAAGTTAAGCTCCGTAAGTGTGAGAACACTTCATCCTTGCTTACAAGAAAGAACACACAAGAGTAGCGAGAGTAGTCATCAATAATGATAAGTACATACCACTTCTCACCCGCCGAACGAACTCGGGAAGGACCAACAGTGTCCATATGGTGAAGTTCTTCTGGTCGTTCAGTCATCACCAGATTGACTGGTGGGTGAGAGACGACATCCATCTTGCCATGCTGACAAGGAGCACAAACAAGGTTTTTCTCAAACTTGAGCTTGGGGAATCCTCAGATCAAGCCTAGGGAACTCAACCGTGAGAGCAAATCAAAACTCATGTGCTCTATCCTGCTATGCCACTTACAAAACTTAGAAGAAGGTTGTGCAATTAAACACCGAGAAGAACCATAAAACTCAGAAAATTCGTCTCCAAAGACTCTTCCAACTCGAAAAATCCGACAAACCAAAGTGCCTAAGGAATCAAAAACTCGAGAAGCATCGCGTTTGAAATGCACTTCCAAGCTATCATCCAACAACTGAGATAGAAAGCAAATTGTATCCCAGATGCTCCACCAAAATCACATCTTTTAGAGTAAAACTCTCACTCACATTTACCAAGTTGAAATGCGCCTTGGTTTATATATGATGAGTGATTGACAAGGTTATTGATTTGGTTTGTTGATTTGTGAGATTGCATGAGGATGTCTATGCATTGCAATTATGATCATGACTAACCAAAGTTGCAAAGAAAAATAGAGTTAACTTTTTATCTCTGAGACAAAAAATTTGCACTCGCCGAATGATCCGACGCTGAAAAATTTGTACACGCTAGATGGTTCGGTGTACATAAGGAATTAACGTCAGAGGGTTTTGAGTCAGAAGAGAAAACTCAATACTACACGCCGGATGGTCCGGAGATTGGATCTGTGCACATCGGACTAATTTTTCCAGAGAGGTTGCAAATGGCGTGTCTGGTGAGGATGTACACGCCGGATGGTCTGGTGATTGGATTTGTGAACACCGGAGAATTCACTAGAGAATTTGTTCCGAGAAAGGTTGCAAAATGGCTTGTCTGGTGGGTTGCATTCACCGGATGGTCCAACGTTGAAGAGTTTGCAACACCTTATCATCTGGCGTTTATGATTTTTTTAAGATGAGCTTTTCGACTGAGGAGTTGGAGATACGTGTTTGCTTGTCTTATGATGTATAGGTGATGGTTGCAACTTTGCGGTCGACGACGGGATGATCGAAGCTAAGCGGGGTGCTTGGGACCGGACAATCAAGGTGGCCGAGCGGAGTCAAGGGTGATTCTAGCTGTACACGTGATGTGCAAGCAAAGCGTGAGAAGGTGGATGAAGACGGCATGTTGACAAAGTCAAGCTAAAGGGATGCCGGTGCAAGGGACAAGGCGGCCCGAGGGATCAGGAGCAGGAGGGACTTGCCGGCGGTCGAGATCGCAAGACGAAGTACACACGTTGACATCGCGAGATGGTTTCACGGTTTGGCCTCAAAACCTTGAGAAAGTGTGAAGTGCACGTGGAATCATCGCGAAGCTTGCGTCGAGACGAAGCTAAGTTATGAAGGCGTCACAGCCGTTCGACGGACGAGGAAAAAGATGGACGAAAATACTCTCGGTGGTAGGTAAGATTGTATTGGAAGAGAGGGGCATCTAGTTAACTTAGAGATCAAGGAACCTGGGCTATAAATAGAGGGGGGCTGCTTGAGCCATCTATTTAAGAGTTATGTGCTAGGATTTTAGGAGAGGGGGAGAGAAGTGATTAGCCTATGTATTAGGTGAGAGCTTTTGTATGCAAAAATACTTTGTAATCAGAAGAAAATAGGGCGTTCCTCTGCAAGAAATGAAGTTTATGTTTCCTCTTATACTTGTGTTCGTCTCCTTATAGTTTCCCTCTATTGACTCCCTTGCTTTGTTACACGTTTCTCGATTTTCGTTGTAATTTTTGTTTTTGTTTGAAAGCAGAAATTTTTTACCTTGTTGAAGTTGTTCTTCTTGTTGCTAGAGGGATAAGAATCATATATAAGTTGGTCTTGAACCATCCCCATCCTCTAAATCCATCAACTTGGAGAATTTCTTCATCCGGTTCTTATTTCTTTGGATCTAAGTGTTTTTCAATCAAGTTGCAAAAGTTTGTGAGCGATGACACTTGGAATGGTTTCTCACAAAACCTAGTATTCAGATCCATCCAGTGGAGCCATGGTCTTTTCACTGATCATTGTGATTTTCTCCTGTTTTTTGAGGTTTCTTGCTTCCGCTCTTTGTTTTGAGGTGCGTTAGGTGAGAAAATAGGAAAATGCCATCCAAGAATTTGGTGAGGCGCCTATTCACCTCCGTCTAATCGCCGTTCTCGGTCCTACATATTCCAATTAAAACGCTAACCTGGGGTATTTTCCTTTTTTTTACCATTACATTAGTGGTCTCATTTGTCATGATGTATATTTCGTATTTGTTTCCACCAAATCTTCCATGAACAGTATGTCCATTAAGTTCACTGGGTATATATGGATACTAGCCATTCCAAGGGGCATTATGGTAAGCTCATACCATCTTTACTAGATTATTGGTATTGTCTTAGGCATCATGCTGACTCAACCTTCAGTTGATAATATTGCAATCTCCGGCCGATCCAGGAAAGATACTTGATTCCAAGACTATTGATGTCCTCCTAAGGTATATGACTTGCTGATTTAAAACGACAAATAGTTTGGCATAAAATATGAGAAAATTCACTAATATTCTTCATAACTCATGGACTAATTTCTAAAATTATTTATAACCCTAATTGCATAGTGATTTTGCGAGTTCCTTCACAATGCATCATTTCTCATTAACTTTAACAATTTAAGTTTAAAACCAATTGCATCCAATTACTTGCTCAAAAATGTTGAGATGATGCTCATGTTGCATACAAAGCATGAACAATATAAATTGGGAAAAATAAATTGAGTTTGAATAATTCAAATTAAATTTGAATTATTGCTTGAGCTAGATTGGGTGGATACCTGATTTGAGGATTTGAATTGGAGGTGGATTTAGATCTTAGACATTTGATTTGATCTAGTTTAAGTGAAATTTGAATAGAGAATAGATTTGAAACAATGGTCAAGAATCGATTAAGAGATTGATTTACTTCGGGGATTTGGATTTGGAATTCAGACTCGAATGAGACTAACTTCAAAACTGATTTGAGAAGACTTGATTTGCGAGTTTGATTTGAGAAGAGAGTTTGACTGGATTCAGATTTGAGTCGACACACAACTCGGATTAATCTAAACGAACTACATCTAAAAAGTTTAAGATTTTAGTGAATTCACTATTATGGAAGATGACGAAACACAAGGTGTTACACATTCTACTATACTCTATTTATTCAATTATCATATTAATGGAATCTGGGTGTGCCTCATGTAGGGATTAGTGATGTCCAAAGAGGAGGGGGGTGAATTAGGATACTTGAAACCTAATTAGCTCTAAAAGCTTCACAAGATAAACCTATATCAAATTCTATCTAAATATAGTCTAGGTTTATTTAGTGTGTCTACTCTACCGCTCAAAAGAGTTTTGCAACCTATAGCCAATCCTAGCAAACTACTCAAGGAAGAAAAATGCATAAAGGTAGATTGTGAGTATGTTCTAAGAGGGGTGAATTAGGACACTTAAAATCTAATTGGCTCCAAAAATTTCACAAGATAAACCTATATCAAATTCTATCTAAATGTGATCTATGTTTATCTAGTGTGTCTACTCTATCGCTCAAAAGAGTTTTGCAACATATAGCCAATCCTAGAAAACTAATCTACGAAGATAAATGCGCAGAGATAGATTGCAAGTATGTAAATGCGGAAACGTAAATAAGGTAGAGAGAGCAAACTCGGCACAAGGGATTTTTATCACGTGGTATCGATGGCATAAATGCCACCCCTAGTCCACGTTGGAGCTCCACCAAGAATATGCTCCCGGTCGGCACCCGGTCATGACTCTTGAGCCACCAAACCACCAAGGCAAGACCTCAAGCTGGATGAGCCACCAAGTCACCAAGGTAAGGTATCACCACTATACTCTCGTCCGGTCACTTGTCGTCGTGATCACTTCGGAGTTTGAGCCACAAAGGCAAGGGTCTCTGCGTCCCTGCATAATCGCCTTGCCGCCGTTCCACACCAAGTTGGAGGATTAACAAGTTTACTGGTAAGTCACCAAGACTCCAAGGTGCCAACATACCTCTTGGTACAAGTTAGGATCACTCCTTGATCCCTTCTCAAAGTTGCAGCACCTAGCTACAACTCTCTCTAGGCCTATAAGTACAAATCACTCTCTAATCTTGTACTTAATCGCCTTGGTGGCTTGGATGTCTTCTCAAGTGTCTATGAGGTTCCATAGACTCCAGTACACCTTCAAATGACTGAGTGAAGACATATTTATAGCCTCAAACCACCAACTAGCCATTTTTCCAATGACTCAGAAAAGCTGTTAACACTGGATAATCCGATGAGAACAATAGTACTAACACTGGATCATCCGGTGAGTATAGCAGAAGAAACTAGCCGTTGGAACCCATTCAGACTTATTTGTGAACACCAGATTATCCTGTGATGACTCTCTGAACACCGGACATATGCACCGGATTATCCTATGTGCATATGTTTATTTTGGAGCTCTCTGTAAATAATAGTCTGGTGTGTTCATTTTGTGAACACCGGATAATCTGGTGAGGCATTAGACTCTGCTCCAAACTTTCTGTGAACACCGAACTGTTTTACATTGTGAGCACCGGACTATTCGGTGTAGCACCGGACTATTTTTGTTGTGAGCACCGGATTGTCCGGTGAGTCAAATTTCAGCAGAACAACATTATGTATTTTGGCTATAACTGTCGCTCCAAACTCTGATTTTGATGATCTTGGACTCTATAGAAAGCTTGTGAAGAGATCTACATGATTATATAGAAGTCCATCCCATTTGATCACATCAAAATTTATGGAATAAATTCAATTCATTCATCTCTTTGTCCCGACTTCTTTGTGTAAAATGCTCTGGTGAAACTATTCGGTATGTATACCTTCAACACCGGAATATACGATGAGTTGATCTATAATCTTCAATAGCTTCAACCTTCTCCGGAAAAAATGATCCGGTGTAAGCATCCGGTGTGCATACTCCGAGCACCGAACCATCCAGTGAAAGCAATTTCTCTGGAACTTCTTCCAATTTCATCAATCTTTGTTCCAGCTGTGGTGGCTTCTTCATGTATTACATCTATAAGACCTATTAAGGTATATACTTGATAAACAAGTTAGTCTCATTGACTATGTTATTATTAATCACTAAAATCACATATATATATATCTAAGATGTTCCGCTATAATCCCACAAAAACTATGCTTGCTACACCCCATTATGAAAAACTAGCAAAACCAGGTCTCATGACCCCCTCGACCCATCCAGGGACGATTTTGACATGCATGGCATGGTAACACATGGTTCCTAATTAGCATAAGAAAAACTAGAAAGAACTTTCATCCCAGTAGACCCACATGTAACAAGAAGACGTACGCGAGCAGTAACAAGGACAAAGCTGATGTGTGGGCTTGCTTTACTCTCCATACTTTTTCTATTTTTTGCTTATAGCTGATTAATATGTGACATCAACGAATAGTTTTTGTTGACAGGAGTCTGCATCAAAGAAAACCACTGCTATATATGCCAACCGAAACTATGGTCAGTTAGAGGCAAAGGATGTTTAGCACTTGTTTGGTCCTTTATTTTCCGGTTGCGAAATGGTTGCTATTCGCCCGTGGGGTTTTTTCACTATTTAATGTAACAGGGAGTTCTTTTGCTAGTTACTTTTCCTAGTTACGTATTAAAAAGAGAGTTCAAACGTGAAAAGTAAACAGTTTTAAAGTTGTGGGTTGAAAGTTGAACTCAGACCATGGAGCACTCCGGCATGCTTCCTCCGAATTAAGCAGCTGGAATTCCATGTTGAAAGATAAATCGACAAGCCTTAAATTATCTCGTCTGCTGAAAATCACAGTTGCTATATAATCCGAGTGCATATATATAGGATGCTCACCTTATTGCTTACTACTGTTCATGAGTTGGCATGCTAGTACTACCTTAATATGGAAATCAAATGTTGGAGTCGTGCATCTGCAACAGCTTAGCTAGCAAACAACTACCTAATTATATTAGTTTTATTGATTAAAAAGTGAGTATGGATCTGACCCGCGGCCACAAGATCGTCGTCCGTACGTGCTCTTAATTTATCCATCTGCGCATAGAGTAATGTACTTAGTTTACTGGACAAGTTCGTACATAGTACGCACTATACATAGGTAGGAAGCATCTACTACAACTTGCATCAAACTCGGTAAAATATAAAAAGGGGAAGAACAAATCGATGAATAGATTCGAGTGGCCGCCTGTACCGATGGTTCCATTTCACCAAACGGATCCAAGCAAGACAATGACCACGTTAGTTACATCAACTTGCTCATATATATAGTTTATCTGATCCATGAAACATCACTATTTGCTCACACTACCTCACACATAGGTTTGATTTCTGTCTTAAAAAATATCTGCGATATCCATCTTATTTCAGAAAGATATTAATCCATGTGTAACATAACTATACTTAGACAGTTTTTTTAATGATACATTACAAATAGTTTTTATTAATATTCATATGTATCTTACAAATCACATACTATTTTTGTTAATGTCCATATGTATCTTATAACACAACACAAACGGTTTTTGTTAATGTCTGTATGTGATACTATTTTCAAAAAAATAGGATTTTGAACATAGTAAAAATAAAAAATCTTTTTGCATTAAGACCACGTCGCTACTTAGTAACGCGACCCATGCTATGTCATCACACAAGTCACATGATTTTTCGCTCCAAATACGAGCAGAGTGTGGTTTGTGGGCATTGAATCTATGACCATAAGCCTCACACATAGCTTTCTTACCATCTCACATATACATCATTACCGGTAGCAATAGGATATTTTATTCTTTTGACACTTATTGTTCGAAACTTTGGACAGTTATTTGGGCATTTAATGACTTTAAATGAAAATGTTATAAACTACAAAGTTTTAGATATCGTCTAGAGCTACTATTTTTATATAAAAAATTTCTTCATTTGACACTATTTGGAAATTTATAAAATATTTATGCTACAGGCACAGACGATTTTTCTTAATATCTGTTCGTGTCTTATAACACATCACAGACGATTTTTCTTAATATCCATCTGTGTCATATGGCATATCACAGACGGTTTGTGTTAATGTTTGTCTCTGTCTTATGACACATACGATTTTTATTAATGTTCGTCTCTATCTTCACATCATAGACGGATTTTTCTAATATTTGTCTGTATCTTATGACATCACAAATAGTTTTTCTTAATGTTTGTCTGTGTCTTATCACAGTCGTCCTGCCCCTGGCCCGCTGCCCGACCACCCCGCCCACATTACCCTACCGTCGGCACGGCTCGTCGTGCTGCAACCGTACCCAGACCAACTCGGCACTACACGGTTGCTCACGAGTCGTGCTGTGGGTCACACCTCTGACACTCGGGCCAACACAGCACGATCTGTTTACTTAGCCATGCCTGACAGTCCGAGCCTAGCCGTCAGACCCAGTTAGACAGGTCTGCCTTGATGTTGTTCACGAATACTTGTCACCGTGAGCAAAGCACGTATGGTCACAAAGTCACAACCTTGGTTTTATCCAATGTGACCCAATAACCTTAGTAACTAGCTAATACATGTACTCTCAGTATTTGTATAAGCATGAGAAAATTATTTTGACCACACATATTTCACAAATCCTTTGATGATTTTGAGCAAATTATAAGATCGAGGGGGAAAAAGAAAGATAATTCATGCAACGGAAAAGGCAGAGTCACAAATACCTAGTGAACTTTGGCGACATTGGTTTGTGAATGAAGGGAGCAGATCGATCAGCCTGAACTTGTCTATCTGTGTTGGGATCAGCTGCTAGTCCGAGGGCATTAATCGGATTCTCGCAAATGTTCAGTGATTTTTTTTTTTTTGCGAAGAAAATGTTCAGTGATTGGTGCGTTCTAATTTGGGATACTCCAGTACAACCTTAATATGGATATCATATGTATAGTCGTGCATTGCAAGAGCAAGCAACAATGAGCAGGGTTCAAAAATTCATTGAAAACCATTCGAATATCGCGAATATCGGCCAATTTTTGAATTTGAATAAAAAAATCACAAAACATTCTAAAAATACTAGAGACAATTCTAAGACCTCATGTGAAAAAAAATTCAAAAATAATGTTGTTTGCATCATATTTTATGAAGAGGAAGTTTAAAAAAAAAGAAAAATACTGAAATGGGCCGTATGAAGAGGATGATTTTGTCCATCATATTAAGGAAAAGCTTAACATGTAAATACATATTTTTTTGTGTAGGGCGTATCTTAAGACGATCTTTAAAATTGATTTCACTTCATTTAGAATTTTATTAATTTCTCCATAATTTTTACAAAGTTCACAAGCATAAAGTGAATATTTTAAGAAACAACACTGTAATTAACTTTTTCATGTCTATCATTATTTTTTCTACATAAAGAATAGTATAAGTAAACTAATAAAAGTGGTTTTACTAATTTTAGAGGTGTGATGGGTTAATTATGAATTAATCTAGTTGCAACACATTACACAATCATGCATGTTAAAATAACTATTTCATAAGTTAATGTATTTTTAAAATACATAGGATCATGTAAGAAGACTAAAAAAATTGGTTTCATGATTTTTGGACTAGCAAAGAATTAACCATGCATTTAACTAGGTTTAGTAAACACATTTTCTCACAGAAAATATTCAACTTTTTTATGAGTATAAATATGTTTATCATGTAGATCATGTTACAAGAAAAAAAAATTCACTTGATTTAAAGTTCAGATGAATTAGTTATTGATTTTACAAGGCTGAGCTATTTTTTGGGTTTTTTCTTGAACTTCACTGCAATTCGGGAAATCCGCTTGATAAATCGGTAAAACCAAACGATTTTTGAAAAATTTGTTTAAAATGCGTTCAATGTGGAAAATGCGGTCAGTTTTCGGTCCAAATCGAGTGGTTACCAAATATCGATTCAGTTGATTTTTTTTTCCGATTTACAAATTTGATCGATTGAATTTCAAGCGAATTCTCACCGAATTTTAAGCAGTTTTTGCGATATTCGTGAATTTTGAAAATTCACTGAGGTCCGATTTTCGAATACCAAACAAATTGGTGAACCCTGACTATGAGTAGCTAATTAATTAGTGTACGATGACAAGTTGCTGTTGATTGAATAATAATTATTATAAACAGATCGAGGTCTGACCCCAGCCGCCACAAGTCTGTCGTATATGCTCTCAATCCACGTGCGTATATACTGGCCCGAATCAGTTGCATGCGTAGATAGACTTGATCGATGTTGCAACCAGATATTAGCAAGAGGGTTACGAAGTGGTAGTATATATACATACATATACAAATATAAATACAAGCAGCGGGGTGGGACGAGGTGGCTGGACAGGGTGGGGCGGTGGTGGCGGTGACAGAGTAGTCAGGCCGGGCCGTGTCAGCACGCTGAGGCGTCGGCTCCAATCCATTTGGACAGCTCTAGCGTGCTCTTCCAATTCATATGAAAAACCATAACTATGATTTAATAATATCAGAATGCATGATTTGGCATGAAAATAACACATATATTCTTTTGCCTGGCGCTCGGACCAATCCGATCCAACCGGAGTGACCAAACAAGCCCGTGGGTAGGAAAGCAGTAAATTTTCATCTCGAAATCGAAAAATTCTTATTATAAAACAGGAAAACACATATTATAAAAAAACTTAAAACACACGTTAAAAAATGAAAAAACCCACTACGAAATTGGAAAACATCTATTGGTTTGGCTTGATTGGAAAACATATGTTGGCGTGACCAGAAAACATATGTCGGCGTGACGGAAAACAAATATTGCGCAATAAAAAAAATATTACATAGAAGTAAACCAAAAATTTGTACTTGTTGATTCATTTAACAACATTGCACCATATATGGAGTACAAAGATAATAATAGCCTACGAGATTTTTTCTCTAAACAAGGAAACTAATCACGTAATCGATTGAGCAAACCCTAGCTAATTAAGGAAATAATCTCTAGCTGATTTGGTTGGCAATAATAGCATGTGGGATTTTCTCTCTGAACAAGGAAACTAATCACATAATTAAGGAAACAATCTCCAGCTAATTAAGGAAAAAATCGTCTAAAACAAGGAGATTTCATGCACTACTCACGTACATGAATTCTTAGTCTGCTAAAATATTACAATATATGATTCACCGGATCTCTTCTATACTAGAAAAGACTTTAGATTTCAGCACCCGCCCGGCTGAGCAGTGCACACACCCGCCACGGTGAAGAATGTAGAGGTGTGAGCAATGGATGGAGGTGTCGATAGAGATTCTGTGTGTACATCTGCACCTGCACCGATGAATAACGTCTTAGCTCGTTGTTGAACGTCGGGGAGCGAGCACAGCAAGACGGAGAGATTCACGAATGTGTCAGAGATGATGGATGATGTCTCGGCTCGTCATTGAACATTGAGTAGCGAGTGCAGCGAGATTGAGATCGAGAGATTGAATATCCTCTCAAATCGCTGCACCCGTATTGGCTACAAATCCGGATCTGGAGATCTACACGGTTTACAGGGGTGAGATGGCAGAGAGAGGCAACAACCGTTATTTAAAGGCCAGCATCATGTGTTGAACTGTGAACTAAACCGTAAGAAAAGACCATCCCACTGGAACAAACTCGCCCGCAACTAGAATAAAGTCTCTCCATACGATTAAGCCAGAAGTTTGTCCGATTTAACCGGAAGTCTGACGCATGCCACCGGAATAAGACTCTCCCAACGGTGAAACAGGAAGATTGACCAAATAAACCATAATGTTGAATGGTTCCATTGGAAATAATTGTCTGAACCATACTGTTGGGTCTGGCAGGCGTGAGGACATGCAGTCGGGTCAGACAGGCAGCGCTCGACCGCGTGTTAAATACTATTTAAGGCGATACACGCCTAATAGAAGATAGGTTTTTTTAGATTTATACTATTATAAATATTACGGTTTTGAAATATGCCACTATACTTTTGGTATTTGGAACTATACCATTATAAATATAATGAAATTGGATCCATGCCATTAACTTAAGGAGATTTTTGATGGCATGATCCAATTTCAAGAGATTCATAATGATATGGATCTAATTTTAGGAGATTTATAATAACATATATTTAATTTCACGAGATTTATAATGGCATTCTTTCAAATACTTAAAGTGTAGTAGTATATTTCAAAAGTATAATATTTATAATGGCATAAATTATAAAACCCTAGAAGATATATATAGTTTAGTGCACAAGTTGGTATACCCAGGGAGTTGAATCTGTCCAACATTTAACTTGCATCCAACTCAATAATACAACGAAAAATAACCAGTAGCAGGAATTAAACTTTTATATGTCATCTCACCAAACACCTGAGGGACTCCAAGCGTGACAATGGCTTCGTAAAAGTCACAGTAGGAACTCCAACCCCTGCGCTGGGCGCCAAGGTGGAGAAAGGCCGGAGGAAAGAAGAGAATAGAGTTCGCCCCCGCTATCGCGAAGCATGAGCGACCATGCCCAACACCTGATACCCACCGTCTGAATGGGCCATGTAATAGGTTAGACAGGTTGTGTTCCGAGTAGTTAAAATGCAGTGGAGGGGGTAGAGAGAAAGACAAGCAAGAAGTAAACAATAAATCCCTAACTCAAGTTACCTCTGTTCTTCCCCTAAACCCCGGCTGTGCTTTCCTCTTTCTCCCTGATCTCCTTCCGAATATGTTCTTCCTTCTCCCTCTGATCGGATCATGACAAACTGGTATCAGAGCCGATGATTCGGAGCCACTCTGGAAGTCGCAGTATCAGACCCTCGAGTAGAAGAAGGCAATAGAGACCGAAAAGAAGTTGAGAGAAATCACCAAGACGCTCGTGGCTCTGAAGGAATCCAACAAGACGATCCTCAAGACGATGATGGATCTGGCGGGATGGAAACCGAAGATTTAATTCTTCTCAAAAAGTTAATTGATCCCAAGTGGACCCTCGGATATTTGGGCAATAGATGAAATTGGTTGGTTTTCAGCCAGCTGTAGCAACCAGTCCAGTTTACATCAAAGGCGGTATCATTTTCTAATTAGAGGACCCTCACACAGCATGTTCAATTCCCTTTGCAATGTAAACTTGATAAATGTTTAGTTATCAAGTATAGGAGTATACATTTCACATAGAATCATCAACAATAAGCTTGAACACGACTGCCTACTGACCAGACTTGTTTATTTTTGGAGCAGGGCGTACCTGGTGAACACAAACGATATTTGACTGCGATGAAATTAACCAATCGTGACGCCAGGTGAATTTAGCTGACGTTGACCGCAGAATCTAATCTAATAACCTCTTCCCAATCACTGTTCATCTCGTACTACTAGTAACACACGACCAACCTATTAGAGGTAGCTGACAAGTCAGAGTGCTCTGTATTTCCATGTGCTCCATCTCCTCCTGCCTACGCAGGCAGCTGATTATATTACTGCCCAACTTGATCATTAATCAAGGTGCATAGCGCGGTGCCATCTCCATATAAAAGTACACAAGCATAGCTATGAAATCAGAGAGGCAAGGAGAAGAGATGAAGCACCACCACCACCACCATGACAGAAATCTTCTTCAATATTCACCTTCTGACTACCCCTCTCTTGCCTGCGACCACCGGTCGGCGATGAAGGAGATTGCTAGGGAGCAGTCTCTGGTGACGCAGCTGCGAGCCATCGTCCTGCCGGCGCTGCAGGTGGATGAACGCTCCCAGCTTGTCGCCCAGATGTTCCAGGGCATACTGGATTGCTCCAGCAAGGCCATAGCTCAGCTGCAGCTTCATCGGTCAGATGCTCCTCGAGTTGATGTACTAGTTGATGACAAGAAGAGAGTGAAGACGATTTCTGATGACTGCATCAGCAAGGAGGAGATTGATAAGCCCCATCATCAGCACAAGAGAAGGTATGCATATATCTGACTTGATTAATTGAGTGAAAGCGCCGTGTCTTTTCAAAATAATGCTTCATGCGATTAAGAATTTTATTCATTCGGTTCTCCGTAACCTCTTCTTAATCAAGCAGGAGATATGCTGACTCGGTGTCACTTGAAACGCCTGTTCCGCACTATGATGGCCACCAATGGAGGAAATATGGACAGAAGCACATCAATAAAGCAAAACACCCAAGGTAAATTTCTCCTTCTTGATGAAAATTATGCCTAGTTCCTCTTAGGTGTTCTCTTTTATATATAAAGAGAAATTCTACGATTTACTATCGAATAACCACTGATTCTACAATTTGTTATCGAATAAATTCTATTTACTTCTATACCATCGAATAAATAGTTTAGTTCCTTATTTGCCATCAGGTAGTCTGATTTTTAAAAAATTCCGACACTACCCTCCGCGGTACTGTTTAGCTCCTTATGAACAGTACCCGAGAGCTCAAAAAAGTCAAAAAAAATATGTCGATTTTTGTGCACGCTCTATAATTCATAATCAACCCATTTTAACTGTATACACCAAAAAATACTGTGTAGAATTCAAACTAAAATTCTTCAAAATGTGCTACTTTTGTAACTTCTTGCAATTTTTAAGTCTCATAAAAATTTACAAAAAATCTGAGAAAATTTACTAATATTCCTCTAATGTGATGTAATAATTTCTAAAATTATCTCCCGCTGTGAAAAAGTGAGTTCTTTATAATGCACAGTATTACAAAAGGACCACATTTTGAGAAATTTTAGTTTGAATTCTATACAGTATTTTTAGGTGAATACAGTTAAAATAGGTTGATTATGAATTATAGAGCGTGCAAAAAAATCGACATATTTTTTTTTTGACTTTTTTTGAGCTATCGGGTACTGTTCAGTACAACGGAGGAACAGTACCGCGGAGGGTAGTGTCGGAATTTTTCAAAAATCAGATTACCCGATGGCAAATAAGGAACTAAACCATTTATTCGATGGTATAGAAGTAAACAGAATTTATTCGATAACGAATTATAGAATCAGTGGTTATTCGATGGCGAATCGTAGAATTTCTCATATATAAATAAACACGCAAGGTACTCTTACATTTATATGCACACAACTATGTGCCGTTCCAATTATGTATGCGTCCTATATGAAGAGAAGTTAAATGATTGGAATTTGTAATACCATTAATTCAATCACGCAGGAGCTACTACAGATGCACCTACAGACAGGAACAAGACTGCAAAGCAACAAAGACGGTGCAACAGCACGATGACAGCGCTGGTGTTGATCATGCCGTGATGTACACGGTCGTCTACCACGGCCAGCATACCTGCAACGGAAATAATGGTGATGATTCAGCCACTGACGACGCCGAAACAAACACCCAGAGCAGCAGTGCTCTTGTACACAGCGACAGTCAGTGCAGCGTCTCAGTGACTTGTTCATCAGATCCCAATGAACATCAGATGCCGCTAGATGATAGTAATAAGCTGCTCGACAAATCTGCAGACTTGATCACGAACACCATGTATGAGCCATTTGAGATGACTGAGTTTGCACCATTCGATTCGGACAGTTGGGAGTTGGATGCGCTCCTAAGATTTGGAGTCTGATAATTAAGATATGAGCGAACGAGCTAGTGATCAATTGATATGATAACGAAGCTAATAAGCTATATCTCATCAGAAGCTTGAACCTAGTTATCTAGGGGCGAAAAATATCATCAGCCGGAATGTACATCTAATGTTATTTGTACCAGTTTGTATCAATAAGTAATTAATCAAAGCAAAAAAATTACAACTTTTAATATAGGTTTATTCTATTTTTTAACCAGCAATTCTATAATTTTCTAAAATACATCCCTTAAATAACAAAAGTAGATCTCATGACCCCCTTGACTAATTCCAGCACAATTTTGAAATGCAGGACGTGGAGTCACGTGGATCATATCCTAATCAGCATCCGAAAAACTGCAAAGAATATTTCACCCCACCACTTTTCTCTCCCAATTTTCCATGCACATCACCAAAAAGACAATGTCGTTGATTTGTGGGCTCGTTATATTTTCATTATTTTTCCTTTTTCTTATTTGCCAACGTCATTATTAATTTATAGCTGTTTGCTTGGGATGCCATGTCAAAGTACTTTCTAACAAGAGCCCACACCAGGGAAAACTGAAGCCATGTCAGAAAAACTATGGTGGTCTACGTATATACGAGGGTGTTTTGCACCAATTTTGAGAGTTTGACGGCGAAGGATAAACGCGGGGTTTAAGAGTTGCAGATTAAAAATCAAACTCCGACAGTACAATGCGGTGGCTGTCCTCTAAATCAACATGACTCAATTACTCTACCAAAATATAAAACCGACAAGCTTTAATTTGTCTCATCAGCTAGTCGGAGTGCATGGGATGCTCACCATCTTACACATTGTGTTTTGGATTTGTCATTATAGTACTCGTGTATCTGCAACAGCTAGGAATTAGCAATTTCTCCTTAATTAGTACTAGTACAATGGTAGTACTATATTATATGTGGGTGATTACAAAGTAGCGTCACAAGTGCACATATCATTCGTAATATATATAGTTTAGCGGGCAAGTTAGTATATATATAGTATGTATACAATAGCTATAGAGTATCTACCGGACGGAATCCAAGCAGGACAATTCTGTATATACACACACATACATATACATATATATATATATACACACACACACATACATATACATTCATATACATATATGTATGTATATATCTATATGTAAATATATAAATCTATTTTACTCCTCTTAACAATCCCATTTGTCCGAATTGCCCCACAGACAAATTAAAACTTGACTCGATTTAGTCCGCCGAAATATTCAAATGTGGTTGATTTACCCCATAATGAAACTTATCTTTTTTGTTTCTCCTCATACAAGTTGTATTTTAATTTCAAATCTGGTGAGACATTTTAGTCTCATATTTTTTTTTTTGCCCCTCTTTTCCATGCATTTATTTACCTCACGTTTAAAACAGTATCAAATAATTCTAACCTATGAATATAATAAGGAACAATTCTAAAAGTTTCTTTTGTAACACATGGTTTAATGTCTTCTATCATCCCATAAATTTTGAGCTTAAAACAAAACTTGTATGAGGAGAAACAAAAAAGAAAATTTTCATTAGGGGGTAAATTGACCAAGTATTTGAATAGTTCAGAGCAGTAAAATGAGTCCAAATTTTGTTTTGGGCGGGGGAGGTGGGTCAAACGAACAAAGTCTTGAATTGTTATGGGTAGTAAAATGGACTCCATACAACAAATAGACAATAAGTAAAGCTTTGGAGTATCATACTGTTTGCTCTAGCTAATTGAATTGCATGAAGCTTGAGATCGATTAGCTACCAATCTGATCTTATAGTTCTCGACACCGTGTGTCTCTTTGTGTTTTTGCGTTGTGTTGTCGTGCTGGTGATTTGCCATCCGGTATGCATAGTTGGTGCTGACGCATTCATTTGGTTTGTTGTTTTTCCCTGGTTTTGCCAGTTTCGCCTTCTCTGTGTTGGTTTGTTGACTTTTCTTGTTCTCTTGATTTTCTTGGTGTTTTTTCTATGATTTTTGGAGCCACGATCAGTGAGAACATATATGTCTTATGAGATCTAGTACATTCATCCCTCCCACGAGCTCCCCAAAATATCATGTTTTCGGTGGTTTGTCTTCGAATCATCAAGTTTGAAAAAATAAAGCTCAATTGTTTTTTTATTTTTGTGTGCTTTCTATTTGATTAGGTTCACCATGTCAAGATAAGGCTATGATTCAAATTTCATGTGATATGGAATTATAGATATCGTTTGATCGATTTTTCATCATTTGAGCTCGAATGGTGTAGTGCTGAGATTTACTATTTTGGCAAGATCCGATAGACCGACCGTGTGTTGGAATTGTTCCATATACGGCACATTTTAGTCTCATATTGCTAGTCTAAGAAGAGTTGAATATGATTCATGAAATTTCAAAGCACGCACATTTTAGTTTCATATTGCTAGTCTAAGAAGAGTTGAATATGATTCATGAAATTTCAAAGCACGCACATTTTAGTCTTATATTGCTAGCCTAAGGAGAGTTGAATATGCTTAAATAGTTAATTCTCTCCCTTGTTTAAAATGAAAACACATGGAAAGGAGGGAGAGAGGGACTTTGACTATACACGCGCGCGCATTTCACCAGTTTTATGTGTGAAAATCGCGTGACTTGTGACATATATATAGTAGCCAATCGTTCAATTATCCTTTTCCTTTTAATGCGATTAAACAGGCATTTGAATCATACAATAATATGGCAGTTATCATTCGGGTTAATAGTATTTTAATGAGATTAAAACCGCTATTTTCAACCTGCCATAAATCGTGTCAGTTACCATTTTTAGTGGACCATTACTAGTGCATTCTAGTTATTTCAGAGCCGGGAGACGTCCGGGTTGGCTCCCTGATTTCGTCTCCTCATTTTTTTCCCAAGTCTTCTTCTCTCGCATGCTGTACATTTATGTTCTGTTGTCTAGCTTTGTCATCTTTTTTTATTATAATGTGCACTGAGAAGAAAAGAGAGGGGATATTCGAAATAAAAGCCACGTAGAGACCTGCATAACGCGACAATCAGATTTTTGGACAGCGTTGGGAATAAGTCGCCCCCGGACCAGAACAACGTAGTATTCGTGGCTGAGGGAGTAAATCCGGAACAATTAATTCCAGTCAACTTGATCGTCAGGTGGTCCATCTCAGCTCCCACGAGTTGCACGATCTTTCCCATGACATCACCTCCGCGACGTCACCCGGTTGCCGTCTGCAGCTTACTGCAAGAGCTACCACTTGCTCGTTGATGCATATATGCTATCTCTCATGGCACTATGACAGTGACCTCTCCATTTCGATTGAATCAAAATTTACTCCCTGGAAAGGCACCTATTTTGTCAAATAGCTTATATACGCACCTGCCTCAATTCCATCAGTCCACAACGTACATACGTACTTAGTTTCTAGTGCACTTCAGGGTCCACACACATGCACTGCTTGTAAACATTCTTTGTGTTATATACTCTGACATTGACATCATATATGGTGCAAAGTTTTAGACTTCATGACCATGTGCAAGACTAGCTAGAACCTAGCTAGCCTATCAAAAATTGCATCTGAAGTCCCTGATCTATATGTGTTATGCAGGCGTGGCATTATTCAATCACGCATGATCGATCCATGTTCATATAGGCATTAGTTCTTTTGACTCGTCAGCTATCCATTAGAATCTTACTATTACTAATTAGAGACTATTTTTAGAGCCTCCACATTAATCTTAAGATGAGGCATGCTAGAAAAAGAAAGAAATTATATAAATTCTCACAAAAAAGCAAAGCATCCGGCTATCCACCATTTGGTGTACTCTAATCATTATTGACAACTATAGCCATTGGATCTAACATGTTTCTAAATTAACCATATTTGCCCATTATAAAAAAATTAACCCAAAATCCTTCAAAAAATTAACCTAAAATACCTCCAATATATGCTTCTAAATTACCCATCACTACGTGAAAAAGGCCATGAGTGACGGGTTGTAACCGTCATTAGTGACGGGTCTCGCATCCGTCACTTTGAACGCGTCACTGATGAGTTGTCATTGGTGACGAGTAAATACCTGTTAGCAATAAGGTCATAGGTGACGTATCACAACTTAACACGTCACTAATGAAGGTCATAGGTGACAGGTTGTAACTATGACCCATCACTTATGACTGATAAACATTTTTCTCATTTTTAAACATGAAAAAAAATCAAATATATATATATATATATATTCAGTTGAGGCACCCCAACAGAGGAACCCATCGCATATGCCCAACAAAGCACACCATTTTTTAAATTGTTTTCAGTCTTTGCGTTCCGTGTGAATCGAACCCGTGACCTCCCCTTGCACACAAACTCCCTTACCACCTCAACTATCATGTCGTTATGATAGAAATCGGATATTTTATACTTTTAACATTCGTTGCCAAAGGTCATAGGTGACAGGTCATAATTGCGACCCGTCACTTCACTGATGACTGTTTTTTGCTCAATAGTTGACTACTGAATTATTTGATACTGAATTCAGTGGATTGTTCATTTACATATAAAATTTTTCTTCACCCAAAGTTGTACAAATATTTTATGAATTTCTGAATATCTCATACCAATGATCGCAATTTGATAGGTGACCTGGAGTGCCTTCGGTAAAAAAAGGCATAATTTTTGCATATGGACTCCGATTTTGACTTTTTTGACTCTACAGACATTAAAAAAAAAGTTACATCCGTTTCTTTCTGACTTTGTTAGGTTTGGGAAATTTTTCGAGCCCAAAAACGGCATGGAAGATTGAGTTCTCGCCCCTAAAGTTTCTGCACTGTTTTTAAAATGCATGTTTGTGTCCATAGCCGCTACACCTTACATCAAACTTGAGCAAAAATGTACAATAGTTCCTATTCTAATGTTGTTGAGTTGAGAAAAAATAAGAGAAAAATAAAATAAAATATATATACAGTATAATGCTTATTATTCCTATTCATGTCAGAAGCCTTGTTCAAGTTAGCTATTAGTAACGGGTCACAACTTGACCAGTTACTAATGATTGGCTTAGGATGACCCGTCATTAATGACTGACTAGGATGACTCGTCACTGATGACCCGTCATAGGTAATGGGTTATAACCGTGACCTGTCACCTATGATTGACCTAGCATAACACATCACTAATGAGTTGTTATTAGTGACAGGTCACAACTACGACCTATCACTAATTTCATGTCTTTTTTGTCTTTTGTTCATGTAGTGCATGTAAAACCCTGTTTTTGGAAGCATTTAAAAATAACTAAATTTGAACTTTTTTAATTTAGTAACATAACCAAATGAATACAATTTAACTTGAAACAAAGAATCCAAGATTCACACCAAATTTATTTATTTTTAATTTGAGAACATGCACAAAGTTCACATTCTGCCTCCATATCAATTGAATGTACTTAGTTAAACTTTAAAAACTTGACCATTAATATACACAAGATTGCTAGGATTCGATACATACAAATGATATGAGTAGATTCACCATGAGAAATATTTTCATATAATTATATGTTTAATAAATTTTATTAAAACATAATTATAAAAAGTAATATCAAAACATGAGTAAATGGTAAGTAAAAGAGAACGGAGGTAATATATGTTTATATGTACTCAATTACATTTGTTCGAGTAATGTGTCCTCCTGTATGAATTGAATTTGTACATGATATCAAATGATGCAAAATTGTACTAACTTGGACTATGATTATTTTTTGATTATGTAGGAGCTACTACAGATGCACGTACAAGCAGGAACAAGACTGCAAAGCAACAAAGACGGCGCAACAACAAGATGTCAGCTTCGGTACTGATCATCCTGTGATGTACACGGTCGTCTACCACGGCCAACATACTTGCAAGGGCTACAATAATGGTGGGATGGAGTCTCTGCCGGAGTTGCTCTAATGGCCTATCTAACATGTAAACTAAAGAATAGATTTCTGATTTTTAAAAGAAGGTTGGAAAAGTACTAATTTCCGACTAGCAATTCTGAGCAAGGCCAGAGTCCAGGCAGTAGTTTTCTTATTCTCAACAACAACAAAAAATACAACAAAGAAGATAAAATTTTCCCTCTAACCTCCCTGTTCTTGAGCTTCATAAAATAAGAGAACTTCAAAATGGAAAAAATAATTCTCCGTTGCAATAAATTATGTTTTGATCGAGCTGTAGTCTATACTGCAACATTAAGGATATACAATACTTGCATCAATGACCCAAATATGCCCATGGAACTTGGTCAAATGGACGCGAAGGAAAAACAGCAACATTATATAAACAGAACATTGCACATGTGATGATTGTGAAGTTAATTTTTATGCATAGGGCAGCATATGGATATCACAATGTACTAATAACCTTACTCCCATGGAAGATCACCAACAAGCATCCAGTCAGCATCCTTATCTTCATATGGTCTTGGAGGGCATCTGCCTTTGAACCATCAGTAAGCCTGTCATTGCTTGATGATTTCCGCAGACCGCTTTGACCTTTAAAATCACAGGATAATTAAATATCCTCATGAAAAAACTCTATGAAAAAATTCTTTGGCAACCTGTATAGTACTTGTACTAATTGTACTTCATGATAATTAAGCTATAGAGAAGTTTGAAGAAAAATTGAGCAAGTAGCCAATGACGGTACTTACATTGTGGCATGCTGAGCAGTTGGTCTTTTCGTGTGCAAAATGACTGGTGGTTATTTATGGTCATATATACATAAACACGTTGATCTGTGAATTCTAATTTTAGATTTGAGTGCGGTATGAGAAATTAGATGGCTGTTGGTATTAGTAAAATAACTACAAGATCCTCTCAAGTTTTCCAAGGTAAATCTAACCACTTGTGCCAGCTAAAAACTTGTGTACTCACAAGAGCAAAAACACGTGAAAAAAAAAAACTTAGACCCGCATACTACTCGCCAGTGGTGAAGCAGCTGAGCAGTAAATTTGATCAAATTTGAGTAAGAAACCAAGGATGGTTCTTAGATTGTGGCATGATTTAAGTTTTTTCCCTGTGCATAACGACTATTGGGTACATTTTTTGTCATATATGCATAAAAAACATTCAGGTAGCTGTTATTGTTGGTAAATAATTATTCAAGCTCCTGTCCTCTATTTTTTCCAAGTAAATCTACAACATTAAGCACTTATGGCAAATAGATCTCATCAATAAGCTCTTTAAAATGGCAGAGGCGTACTTACCAACATTTGTATCAGCTAACCTTATGTAGTCACATGAGCAAACCGCATCAGAAAGAAGCTTAGACAGCCTGAGAACTCACCAGTGATGAAGCAACTGAACATCTTCAAGAGCGCCATGGAGGGGTCCTAATAGTTAGGGTACATCTCGAGGTTCACCTTCCTGAAGTACGGGACGCCATCCATGCTCAGTTTCACATATATCGGCCCACCTCCGAACACGCCCTCCATCGCCACCCCTTGCTCTTAGAAACGATTGCGGCGAGGGTGTTTTTCTAGTTGTTTTGTACTAGTGACGTGTGAGAACGGTGCTTTGTGATCATGTGTGCTATGGTTCATAGCCGTCTCTGTTATAGGTCTGTTTGAGATGACTCTAGCTCTAAACTTTAAGCCCTCTTAAACACGCTAGCTTCACTAATTCGTTAATGAGTCAACTCTATAGAGCAATTCCTCTACTAATTCATTTTAATAGAACAGCTAAAAGATATTCTACTAACCCTATTTCATGTATCACCTGAGTAATACTTCGCACCCCCACGCGGATTCGTATCCTCTGACTTTATTTTAGCAAAGTTAGAGAATGAACAGTGCCATGCCATTAGCCCTCCTAAGCCATTAGATTCGAAACGGACGTATCAGATTTTAGCCTATATAAACAGTAGAATCGATACAGTATTTTACTATAGTAAATAATAATAATATGATACTGTTCACCGGACTTGAATTAATGTACATTTTGCAATGTCATACGATATGAATGCCCCCACGTCCGCCCCTGCCCCTCGCCTGACTTTTTTCTATAGCAAATTTTGCCCTAGCCCCTAGCCGTCCGCCGCCGCCCGCCTCCATCCGCCTTCTCCATTAGCCGACGACGGGTTATATGATCTCGTTCAGCAGCTCCCAATACCCCAATCCTCTCCGCATCCGAACCCCCGTCTCCACCCATGCGTCTCGTCTGCGCAACTCGGCATCAGAATCCCCGCCCCAAATTTCTTTCGTTTGCGATTACAGGTTGCCAAGCAGCAAACTAGTGTTCGCCGATTTGCTCCTGCCAGCCTCCGAAAGTGCGCGGCTGCGTTAGTTAATGAACGTCAGGAACTCGGGGCTAGTGAGTACCAGTTTGATGATGGTGAGCCGTTGTGGCTGGCAGTGATCAAAGATCTCGCTGCGAAAGTGTAGATTTCCCACCTTGTTGCATCATTCGAGGGTGAGATTGAATATTTTTTGTTTCTATTATTAGGGGTTCGCTGAGCAGCCGGGGCAATTGAAGCACCTGGAGTGGCCAGGATTTCAGAACACGGATGCTGATTTGTTGCAGTGTTGCAGATGTATTGATGTAGTCACAATAGCATTTGAAAGGGATATATCTTGTTTCAAAAGGAAAAACGATACAATGATTTATCGACGTCTCTGTGACATAAGTAAATAGGTCTAGTACTTGAGTCTAGCTGATGAAAAACTACACAAATTTCTTCAGATCCTAGCTGATGAACTTGAGTTCTAATTTAATGTATTGCACGCTTGTCTCGGAGAAAATTGTACTTGGTGACTTGTAATTGTTTGCTGTTTGGGCAGACTTGCTTGTAAACTTGCCAGTCCATCAGCTAGGATCTGAAGAAATTTGTTTTCCGGATGGACGTTGATTTGCATGTTCTAGTGCTATAAGCCTCTCTCCTTGATTTCTCGTTGGCATTGGATTTGTGAGTCCTTATCAAGATCAGGTCCACGGTTGAGCTGCGACATACAAATTACATGATTTGCTAATTATGGAAGGCTGCAAAATTTGATGTTATGTTCATTACATCAGGAGAAGGATGCAATGTTTGGTATGACATGGTTAGCTGCTGAAATGAAATAGCAATGCTGCATGTTTGTACCAATGCAAAAACAATACTACTGTATGGTTGGCAGCAAGTTACTGGATTTCGAACAATGTAGTTTAGAGATCACAGTATGATACATAAGTCCTCTAAACAAATGATACAGAAGCGATAGACTTTTGGAAAGATGGACACAAACCACCCTACAAATTGTCAATGTTTCGTACAATTACATCTTACTGGTTTCTTGATATAATGGGCATACTTATATGCGATCTGAGTTCTGATTCGAGGACACGGAAAAACAATATTTTCCTATTGAAAACACTCACAAAATGCTTATACGTAAAAAATACCATTGACAATTTCCTCTAAAACCTCTCATTCTTGAATCTGAAGTCACCTGCTAGCTAAACATCTTTATTACTAGTTTTGGCTTTATGGTAGATCTGTTCCACTGTAAATTTCTAGGATAGAGCTGAAAAATCTAAAGTTGTAGTATCAAGTTGTAGTATCCAGTAGTAAGCTAGGCTGCATGGTTTGGAACCTTATACCTCCTGTGTATGCCAGAGATCTGCAAGCAAATATTGGAGCATGTCATATTTAGATTTCAGATTCACTTGTACATCAGTAGATATCTGAACCTGTAGTGAACCTCGTGCCTTTTTTTGTTTAGCAAAATATCTTCTCTTTTTAGACCGTCTATTGCAGGAACTTGTCTCACCCAACCTGGATCGCAGGCGTGCGGCGTAGGCGGTGGAGTGGTCAGAGTGCGGCAGCGGGGTTCGCCGGGGTTGGAGAAGCCGACGATGCGGAGCGTAATGGGGTTCGCCGGGGTCTACAGATTAATAAGTGCGTGTTGCAGCGGTGAGGAAATCGGTTGGGAGAATGGAGTGGAGAATGCTCTAGACGATGGAAGAAAACGAAATCGGGTGGAGAACAGGGAACATTCCGGAAATTCGCTCTTCTATCAGACGGCTCAGTACGCAGTTGCCGACGTGGCGTAATCTCCATCCCCTGAAGCCAATTTCAATCGGACACACTGTACCTATCGGCTTCTCCATCCAACGGTGCGCAAAGCAACTGCCGACATGGCTCAACCTGGAGAGCTGAACGTATAATAAACTAGGCTGACTGGCGTGTCTATGTTTCTTTATATAGAGTACGATAAAAAAAGATTAAAAAATTAGGTTTATTAATTTTAGACATATCAATATTTATTATGAATTTATCAATATTAACACATTCACTTAATTATAGGGAAAACAATAATACTTTCATGCATGTACATAATTTTAACATGTAAATGATAGTAATACAAACATAACAAAATTTGTTTTATATTTTTTGAGTTTTAGAAAAAAAATTGTATTTTAGATTATTTCAGCTGATTTGTCAATATAACTAATATTCCTTTCCATATTTTTCTAGAATTTTCTGAAAATGAAATTATATTATATGTGTAAATATACATATATGCATACATATATGTGTATATATATGTGTGTATCCGTATATCTATACATACATCTATATGAGTGGCACATACTGCTACAATAGCTACATGAGTGAGGTCTACTGCTACAGTAGCTATAATAACCGGATGGGGAGCCAGCAGATTCTTGACTCGTTAGGATATGTAATAGATTATAAATATCGGACGCGCAAAGCAACTGCCGACGTGGCTCAATCTGGAGAGCTGAACGACACGGAGTTTAGTATAATAATAATAATATATAAGATAGGTAAACTAAGGTATATGCTTGCTTGTGTTCTAGTTAAGTTGTACTAACATGTCTTTGAGAGTAGGAGTAATTCGTTTGTAATTGGCAAATAATGGCACAACCAATTCAAGGCTAAGAGGTTGAATGTCACGACCATTGAATAGAAGCGCCATCCTCGTCGAAAATACAATTGAACTAACGTGTTTTATGAAGGGAGTGAGTATATGTTGTGACTACGGAATGAGACGTTTTGTTAAGAGAGAGAGAGAGAGGCCTTGAGCGTTTGCCGGAGCGGTTGCAAGCAAGGCTCATATGGGCCTTGAGCCCACTTGTTTTGCGTTGCTGCATCCTTCCCTGCAGCATAACTGGAGTTTTTTATTTTTATATTTCTTATCATTAATACTTAAATAAATAGATCATGATGGTAATATTTGTATAAATAGATACCTCGGAGGATGGTAAGAATGTCATAGTGGCAGCGTCACCCCTTACCGTTCTCTCAAAGGGTGAGTAGGGCCCACCCCCAAGCGCCGCCGTACAACGCCCCCTACCGCTCTCTGAGAGGGTGGTTAGCCCTTGCCGTCCTCCCAGAGGGTGGTTAGTCTCACCGCTTGAAAATTTATTTATTTTTTAATTTAATTTTTGTATACGTCAATTTGAAAAATAGTGTGCATTCATTTGGTGAAAAATATTAGTTGTGCAAAAAGGTATCAAAACAGTGTCGAAGGTAAATCCCTGATAGTGATTCTGTGGTATCCTGGACAATGGGTGTATGGACGGTGTTTCAAAAATCAGATGTGTGTGTTCAAAGAACTAAGGGACACAATAAGTTGTACAAGTTCGGGCCTCCCGGAGGATAATAGTCATACGTACTGTGTGTGTTATGAAGTATCTCAGTTGAATTACAGATGATGTCTTTGCCCGATCTCCTCCCTCCTCCTCCTCGTCCCCTTATATATAATAGGGAGGAGGAGAACCTACATGTGGATCTAAACAGAAGACCTCTGCTCATCCTAATATCTAACCTAAACCATCATTACAGAGGATTAGGCATGCACACTTGCTCTGAGGGTCCCATGCAATTTCTGTCGTGCGCCGCCATGCTGGCCCGCAAAGTTCTGCCTCGTAGCAATTAATACTACGGGACGGGATAAGGTCCTTTCGCGCTGACTCCATCCACTTTCCTGGTCGGGTTGCTGATGACATCCCATCCGTCGTGCGTCACTGTGCCAGCCAGCAAAGTTCTATTCCGCAGCATTTAATGCTACGGTACGGGACAATGCCTTTCTCGGCCGACTCCATCCACTTGCCTGTCGGGCTACCAACAACGTCCCATCTGTCGTGCACCACCATGCCAGTCAGCAAAGTTCCATCCTGTAGTATTTTAATGCTACGGGACGGGACAATGCCATGACTTCATCCACTGCGTCGTCCATGACTTCGTCCACTGATGCAGGCGCCTGGGGAAAGAAAGCACTTGAGTGGTTTATAAAAAAAAAAAGCGCTCTGGACAAGTTGCATCAAATCTGACCCTGCAACCAGTGGGGCTAATCGCGGGTATATGCGATGGTGTAGGGAGACTGGTCGTGCGTGTGTTAGATCGGTCGCTATGGCCGCACCCTGGTCATACGATCGACCAAACCTTGTGTAGTATGCTCCTCTTGTTTCTAGGTCCCCTGTAGAGTTCGTTTAGTCAGGATACCCCTTTACTTAATACACTGACAAACGACATCACAGAGTAGTTACTTTTTGGAAAGTTTGGATCGATGTAAATTTATCAATATTTGTTTATTTATTTGATGTAAAATTGTATGAGTAATTTTTTTAGACCATAGGTGTAAGAGATATCCTGAAACTCGCGAAGCCTACAAAGGTCACCACATAAGCATATCGGCAGTTCGGCCCCCTGAGGGATGAAAATCCCTCAATGTTTCTTAGGTGAGCTTAGTGGAGCTGAGGAAAACATTGCAGTTGAGAGAGCTAAGGAAGTAGTGGTCTATCCATGGATGAGGGTGGGGTTATTTATGATGGCTGGGAGTTGGTATATGGACTGAGTGCATGAGCTTGGTTAGGGGCTGGAGCATAGGATTCCCTGTGAAAGATGGAAAATTTGTGGCATTGATACTAGGCCGAGATTCCCTGTGTCAGGATAGAGGTATTGTCATTTAATTTATGATTAAAGCTCTTTCGTGTGGTCACTTCATGTCTACAGCCTGAGTCAGGACAGAGATGTTTTTATTTCATGGTTAAAGATGAGTCATGTGGTCACTTTGTGTCTAAAGCTAGACTCACTTTGTGTCTAATATCGAGGACGAGGAATAGGTCAACCTGTTGAAGAAATACAACTAGCATGCAGTCACGTGGGATTAAGAAATGCAGTAATGATATGGTAAGTAGTACATAGAAAGTAGACACGTCCGAATATGTAAGACTAGTTCTCGAATCCAAGATGCATCATGAAACAAACATGTAAGTTACAATAGCAAAGGTAAAATCCTATTGTTGTCTCTCCCGTTGTCGTCGACCGTTCCCACCACCATGGTCCCGTAGCCGCTACCGCTGGTTTGCCCTAACGTGACCCCTATAGTAGGTCAGGGCATCCAATGGACCAACCTGCCTGGTAGGCCTAGTAGCAATCATTGGTGTCGAGGCCTCCTCCTGGGTCTGCTGCGTCGGTAGTGGAGCACTGGGCAACTGGGACCGTGTGATGACGTCGTAGTCCGGTGTAGCCCCTAAGAAGAAGTCCCTCATAAGGTCGAACGGGGGGTCTGGCCCAGGCTCAGCCTCCTGACTCGGGTATGATGACTGTGATGGTGCCGCCATCATCCATGTATAATCACTCGAGGGGCTTGCGAACGGATGAATTTATTATATACGATAAATGTGCAAATGAATGTATTAGCATAAAATACAATGTTGTACTTGTATGGTATACAGGTGCAGTAGTAGACGGCCATGTGTGAGTGTCGAATGGTGAAGGTCCAACGGTGGAGGTCCGAACGATGGACGTGTGAACCGTCGAGGTGCAGATGAGGATGTTTCGGCTTTATCACCGTAGTAACCTGCGGAATATATTAGATATAATATTGAATATATTGAATGCGGTAGTATATTGGCGCCTATAACCTGAGAGGCCTGTGAACGGTGAAGGTATCGGCATTAGCTATGGTCTAGGTGTTCGCTTCGATAAGTATGTAGGTGCACATAATATATTTTTGAAATTAATGCATCAGTAACAAAAGAATATCGCTCACCGCCATGCGTATGAAAAATGTGTACCTGTTGTATCCAGCCCTGGAGGCCATGGTCGAGGTGGCGGTGTGGATGTCGGTCCCGGTGGAGGTCATTGCATATCAGACCTCCTGAATGACTCTGTATGGACCCCACTCGACCTAGAAGGAGCATCGGCGATGTCTGTGGTGGGTCGGCATGAGGTAAGCTTTAGGGCCCATGCGGGCTTGTCAAAAACCCTCTTGACAAATCCTACTATATTCGAGGCACTAAGCTGCATCCCTTGCCTGAGACGCTCCATGGTTCCAACCGTGTCCCTATGGATATCGTGTATGATATCAGTCTATTGAAACAAACATAAAATGAGAATTTCAGTTTATAGTGGTTCTTATGGGATTATATGATAAATAAGTGAGACGTTAATTAAACATACCTCTAATTCAGCATCCTTATCCCAGTGGCCTGGGTAGGCCTTCCGTAGTCGAAGCGACATGCTGCTGGACAATATCTGGGGTGTAGGTGACCTGCGTACGTGTACGCGGGATGTACCACTGCAGGTACTCCTCGAAGCTCAGGTCAGCAAAAAGACGAGGCTCCTCGACAACATCCTCAAGGGCATGGGGCCATGCCGAGATGTATGGCGCCAAGCAATTTGCCAAGAGGTTGTCACCCGGTTGACCCTTACGTGTGTATCTGTAAGTTAACCACGTTAGATAGACTATCAATGAGACGAATGCTATGGATTATATATTTGATTTTAGTTACATATGAATGCGGCCCAGAACCGTGCGAACATTGATGAGGGGGAACGCCTGGAAGTGTCCGAACTGCCTCATCACGCGGTGTGGTGAGTACTCCTCGACGTAGATGTTGAAGACGAGCGACTTCTTCGTAAGCTAGTAGTCCTCGTCACGGCTGCACAATGGAGACAGACTGAGGCGCACGGGCTTGTATCATCAATTGGCTATAGGGGGTCCAAACCATATCCTCTGGATGCAGACGGTCGAACTATGACTAAAAAGCTCATACGCGCCGTGGGCCTACTCATGCACCCAGTGCGGTTGTGAAGAAAAATAGTAAGAAACTGAAATTAAAATATGTGGCAAGTGAAGCAGAGCTATATTTCATACGTACCCAACAACGACACCACAACGAGCCCATAGTGGGTCCATCCTCCTCGGGTTTCTTGTACCATTCCTTAGGGTACGGGGAATGGTCCACAATGGGCTGGCCAATCGTGAACCGCTCGCACGACTACAATTGCAGTAGGAGTGGGCACCCAACAAATGTGGGTTGTGGCTCCTTCTTCGTCACGCATTGCACAATGCTTGATATGTAGCCGCTAGGATAGCGGAGGCCCAGCTCAACTGGAGGACATCATTGGGCTCTGCATCTGTGACCCCCCTCACATACTGAACAAGGGTTCTCGACACCAGGTGGTCTTGGTCGCTAATGAACATAACCTATCCGAACAACCAAAGCAGATATGCCTCTAAGTGCCTCGAGACCGAGTACACACCGACGTCCGAGTGGATGTATGCAGGCTTGAAGTAATGCAAATGATGATGAGTAAAATATCTTTGAAATCACAAAGTAAATTGCAAGGTACTTGAAACTGGAGGATCCACTTCTTCGTTGGCCCACACAGATTCGACAGGAACTCGGGCATGTAGACGGGTGCGTTGTCCGTCCGCTGAACAGGGGAGAACCGCTGGTGCATGACATTCATCCAGTCTGCATCCACGTCAATAACTCCAATGATGGCTCCGACGCAAGGTAAGCCTAACAGGTAGGCTACGTCCTGCAACGTTGGAGCCATATCGCCACAGGGAGGTGGAAAGTGTGGGTCTTAGTCCTCCACCGATCGACCAGTGCGGTGATTAGTGAGCGGTCGAAATAGAATCACCTCGCTGCTGCCTCAGGGTTCTCTGTCGCTCGGGCCTCCATCAAACAACACAACGGTAGGAGTCCAGATGCTGCCATCTTGAACCATTTGGAATATTAAGTGAATGTAGAACATACAATAAATAAATAATCAGGCACATACATAGCTAATTCATGACATACCGGTGCTTCCAATGATCGTTGATCGTAAATAGCTCCTCAGGGCCACGTGATCAGAAAACTCCTAACTCCGTCTGGTGAACGGCACATAAGAAGCCGTGATGCTTCTTGTCCACTGTAGGGTCAAGAAGCTCAGGGGTCAGTGGGTGCATCATATCTGTATTGAAACCAAATATGAATAGTCTGTTATATGAAAATATACACACAGTTATGTGAACAATATATAACATACATGAACACAAAGTTACATGAACATATTAGAACATATAGGTACACAATCAAATATAAATGTAAGGTCCAAATACAACCTACATATCTAAGGCAAAAAACCTTACAAATATAACATCGAGATACAATAAATACATTCACACTTGACCGCTGTCATGACCCCATCTACACACCAGGTGCATTCCAGGGTTTCTCACACATATTGTGACTAGTTAACATGGTAAGTTGTCATATGAATCTTCATATGCCCCAAACCTCATCTCAATAGCCTTCTGTTTCGCCCTCCATACCTTGGCGTAGTTTATTGTGTACTGAAACCTTTCCTCAATAGCATAGATTATTGATTGTGGCTCATCCTTTAAGTTGTCCACAATCTCTCCATACATAACACTGGCAACAAAAACAGATGACAGGTTCTAGTGGGAGAACTCTATTTCCTTAATGTGATAGTTATGCTCTCTAACTATTGAGCACTCCTAGTAGTCAACCCACTTTCCCTGAATTCGTACACCCATCATGGACAATCAGGCACCGAACACTTGATGTCAAACTCTCTTTTGCTTGACTTCACAACCTTGAATTGCCTCCAAAGAGACAATGACCAGAATTTCACTGCATCAATAATAACCTCCTTACTAAGGTACATAACACCCTAAGACACCTCGTTTTCATGATATTTCTAAGGTGTCTAATGACCCTCACTCACCACTAGCTTTGAAAATTCCTGATTCCTCCACTCTGCAGGAACATGAGCATTTCTTCAATTATGCTATGGATGTGCTCTCCCTCATCGGCTACACCCCTCGGTTGCATCTTACACAGATCCCCAACGTCTTGCTCGTCCCCTACAGTTGCCAGGCCTACTTCATCCACCACTGTCTGACTTATTTCTGCTACTGCTTCCGCAATGTTTATCTCTATTGGATCCTTCTGGTATGCCTCAGCTAGCAGCACAAGAGGGAGACCACGTTCACATGATATATCTACGTAATGCCTCCAAGTAGATGTCGCATTAATCAGGACGAGCTTCCCAAAGTACCTCTTAGTAGCTCGACTTAGCACAGCTCTCAGCTTAAGCTCATGTTGCTAGGGATCCAGTTGAAAATAGTGTATTAGCCACTTGCACACGCTCGCTATGGTCCTCTCATTGGCTCTACAAAGTCCTTTGACGATATGTTGAAATTCAGAGAGATCTACATTGCTAGGATCATAACTAATTTGACCTTCACTATAATATATCTGAAGATATAATTTATCGGACATCCCTAAAAACATTCGAAAATATGTCCAATGTCAATACCGGAAAACTATACTTCTGATTATTGAACTCTAACAAAATTATCGACACCGATTATCACCTAACAATAAGTTTAGTTCACTACAATCAATATTGCTCCTAAAAAAACTAACCAATTTAAACTAATTAATCATCCGTCTATTTAATAAAGTTTCTAATTATCTATAATTATTACTTACATCATTATTCTATAAAATTTAGATAATCAAAACTACCGTACTCTAAATACTACTATACATCTGATGGCTACCCTGCCATATTGAAATTGATCTTTACAATATATAAAAAATACAACATATCCTACTTTTCTAAATCCTAGGTCTCATATAATATAACTAATGTTATGTCGCTAAACCCTAGATGTAGTAGTACTTTAATTACTAATAAAAACATAAGTCTAGAAAAATTACCGAAAACCGAGATCCAGAATTTGCAGATCAAAAACAGTAGGACTTCGTCGCACTGCCTCCTTCTCCTCTCCTTCCCCTCTCTTTCTTTTTGTGTAGATTTAAATAGCTATTTTGGCTTATTTTCATCCTTTTTATACTGTGTGGGCAGTGGAGGAGGGGGGTGCGGGGGGCTAACCGCCCCCTGAGAGGGTGGGAGAGGGGGCTACCCGTCCTCTCAGTGGAAAGTAAGGGGCGGTACAGCTAGCGGGCGCGGGATGGACCTTACCCGCCCTCTGAGAGGGCGGTAAGGGGTGGCACTGCCACCGTGGTATCCTTATAGCTCTCTGCAGCTCTTTCAGAGGACGTTAGGTGCTTAATTGTGCAAGTATTACCATCAGGGGTCTATTTATTTAAATATTAATGATAATAATATAAAAATAAAAAAAACTCGCATAACTGAGGCCTAGCTTCGCGTAAAAGGAGAAGAATTGAAGACTTCGCCCAGCCTAGGTGAGGCCCAAGCCTAACAATTGGTCCTCCCTTCCCTTCCCTCGGTCAATTAATGACAGGTAATTTTAGTATTACTACTTAATATGCTGATTAATTTGGAGGTACAAATTGCTGCCTAATTTGGTTTGGTTTTCATAATTTTCATGTGTACACATGAATTTGTTTGTGTTAGTTCTGATCGATAGTTTCGTCACAAAAGCAAGCTCAATAGATTTGTTAAGCACCTCTAGTTTTATTCGTTCTTGGCTTCTTGCTCCAAGTCCTGCTATATACGGTATGAGAGCATCTCTAGAGTCTCGCCAATAAGCACTCCATTGGATCGAAGTGCTAAAATGATCAATTTTTTTTTTTATCTCCAGCAGACTAGCTAACTCGCATGCTATTTTGCCAGCCTCGCCATCCGGCTCCTCCCGCACGCCAAACTTAGCGTGTCTCTCCCCCACACCATCCTCCAACCGTCACAACCTAATGCCATCTTAGCCTCCGCATCACTACCAAATCCGTCGAGTCCAAGCTCAAATCAACCAAGCCCAAGCCACGAGAAGTGAAGAAGGAGGCCTCGTGAAGCTTCCCCGAGCTTACCCCGCCAGATTCCCCACTTTTCCCCACCGGATTTCGCGAGCCACCACCATCTTCGCTAACGCTAGTAGGTCATTTTTCCACCTCATCGTCAAGCCACGCCTCCAAGCTCCCCTGTTCAATCCGAGCCCACTATGAGCATCACAAGATCCTCATTGATCTTTAGGGCGTGCTCATTCCTCCTTGGTCCAACACCGGCCCAGCCTTCCACGGGAGGCATGCTTCGCCACCCCGTTGACTGAGCTTCAGTTAGGCCCACTTGGCCGGAACACACTAAATGGGTTTACATGTGCATGTGGAAGCTTGTGGTGCTGCCAGCTCAGCATCCTGACACAGGATCTGCCGCTGTCTTATGCATCTTCTTCCTCTGTTCTCCACTGTTTCGCGTGAGTTGGGAGTGGCGGACAACGCTGATGGGCCCTGGTCCCACCTTCCAAGAGAGCGGCTATCTGAGTCTCGGTGCAAAGTGTTTAGTATATTTTATTAAAATATAGGAGGATAGAATATGGATAATCTGTTAGAGTATGAAAAGACAGAGGGGTGATCTTTTTTAATGATCCTCTTCTGACGTCCACAATCCAGTGAACTTGCATCAAAGATAAGATCACTCTGCACAATCCCTTCTCTGTATGTACCCAACGCATTTGATTTGAAATACTTTCTCATAGCTTCAACTTTTTTATGTTAAATATCCATCCCCATCTCTCTCACCGACGAGGCAATGAAGTCATTACTTATATTCAGTACCACATTGCATCCACAGGTCTGCAGATATAATATATATAGTTGGACCGCAGCGTGCAGGATATATTAGAATACTAGTAGCAGCAAAATTTGTGAAGACTGTCGTGTCCCTAATCTGCATCCTCTTGCTTCTAGATGCCATTGCTAGTTGCACAAACTAATAAACTAGGAAGGCTAAACCGATCCAACATCTGAATTAAGAACATTTTCCTCACAACCACTTAATCCCTACACATGGGGTGGTGGTATTACCAAAACCATTACTATTTAGGTGCCGCGTTTGTCAACTTTGAGAACAATTCTTTTCGTAAGCAGAGTTAGATTCAAGAGACCATTTGCAAAAAAGAGGGGTTGAAATTATGTGCACAAGTTAGAACTTGCAATATTACACAGCTCACGATTGTGATGTTTCCAACATTATGATATTCTAGGGAACTTATTTAGTTGATTCCACTCGGAACCATATCTTCCTTTGGCTTTGTTCTATTAAGTTAACTTTTACATCATCAGCTGTAAAAAGTCAGTACTGTTTATTTTCTATCTACAGTCCTCTGAAGTGATCTTAGCTTCCAGGAACCATCCCATCGCCCCCATCAAAGGACTTCCACGATAGATATCATAGAGAGATGCTTCTGATGATCATGGATGGATTAAGATAGAGCAATTTGCACACAAACAGCGCAGCTGCACATGGAAGCACTTTGTACCAGCATCACCCTGCAGATAGCGGATCAACTAGGTTGTCTTTGTTTCCCTCTATTAGTCTCTAATGATTCAATTAAGGGCTGCTCACAAGTTCCAGGGCGTTTGTCCCATTGTTTATGACTCATCCCGGTAGTGTGCTTCTTAGGGGAGAATAAAATTAGCAATCAGCGTTAGCAGTTACAGTAGTTTTGCTGTGCATGGAGTATCATTTCCAGAAAACATGAGTTAGTTCTTGAAAGGTTTTAAATGGTCCGAGTATTAAGAAGGAGAACATGTCTAGTGCAAACCGTAATTTAGATGCAAAGGTAACTTGTCAAAAGTGCAGAGTAGAGTTTCATTGCTATTGATCCCACCGTTTCCAAATACTTGACATTTTTTTACTTAAGTTTCTCTTCTCAAATACTTTACACTTTAGAACTAGAGTTATATTTTCCCCTGATCATATATCCCTATCAATCACATTCATTTCCCGTAATTTGGCACCTTGTTTTTTGGAATACTAATTGAGGATGTTTTGGTCACTTTGCATCCAAAATACAATTGCCTAGGTATGCATGTTTTATCAAAACTGCCAAGAAATTGGAAACAGGTATAGTATTATTTCATTTTCTCCTAAACTTGATGGATTTCAGGAGCTTCTAACTTTGCCGAAAAATTGGCTTGATTAACATAAAGGGTATAGTACTTTTTTATGGTGGATACTTCTTCATACAATATAGAGTTTTTGCCAATGATTTGATAGTTGATAATATAATGGTCGACTTTTTGCGAAGAAAATAAACGAGTATTAAAGAATGGTTGGTTGAGAATTTTTTGTTATGCAGATGTGTTAGAAGCAAATAAGGATCTAGAGAATAATTACCTCTAAAATTTATGGGATCTCGTCCAACAAAATAAGCTAAGCTTGACTATTTAAACTTGTCACCAGAAAGTCTACCGGCTCTCCCAATTTTGAAACAAAATAAGGCACGAGATGATGTGGCTACTTTTATAGCCACAATCTCAATGGCTTCAATATTGTCATGCAGAGTTATTAAATTCCATATGGTTTCTATCGATCTGGCTCTTTGACAGCTAGCATAATATATAGCACACAAAAGTTAGTCAGCTAGATGATGAAATGAAATCGATATATATTATGAAAATGTCCATGCAGAAGAATGGTTCATTTACTTCTAGAACTTCTTTCCTTTTATATGTTTCAAAAGAAAGAGAAATCCTTTTTGCATAAAACAATAACAACTAAGAGGGGAGCCTTTTTTCAGATCAATATATCACTAATTTTTTGTTGGTGATGTCATGTTCAAACGGAGCAGAGTTTATTGGCCCATGGACAAGTGACAATAATAAACTACTTACGAGTTCCAATAGTAAGAAAAATGTGGATTGGTGCTCTATTGAAAAGTGAAAATCACTCACTGCTCCACTACTAGCGGTGTTGCTTTAGGATTTTAGTAGTTAAGTTCTAAGAAGAGCGCGAAGCATCTCTCAACTGGCCAAGTGCTCTTAATTTACCATTGTGCAAAGTTGAAAAGAAATATATAAATCATGTCATTATCAATAGTTCCAAAGGCATATGTTTCCTGCCATAATGTCATTAGCATGGTAACTAACACTTAATCAGGAGTCATTGACAGGATTGTTTTCTTGTTTATTTCTTTTATGTTTCTCTCTCTACGAACTGCTTTGAAAAAGACTACTTGATGGAAATTTGTTCAAACTTCAAAGGGATGGAGTATTACAAGGTCTTGATTGATTCCAATGCTAGCCTGTGCCGGTGGGATTGATCCACCAAACATAAGATTATGTAATAAAGCTGTACCTTCTTTTTATTTAAAAGTAACATAAGACCAAGCTGACAGTCCACAGAAATATAAAGAAATGCAGAGCCAGAGCATGAGCTGTTCTCTTGCACATGGATTTGTATTGACGTTTGCATTAGTTATTCAGATGTGGCGGGCTCTCTGATAGCAGCCTCACTCCGTCAGCTCCTCTCCGTTACTGATAACTTCTACTGATAGAATTCCTGAAACTGTTTGACTGGCAACTAGAGATAGATTTTAGATCTCGATTCTACTGGGAAATTTTGCCCGTATTTCTCTCAGTGCTCCGATAATATTTTCTCTTAGCCTGACATGATGTTGATAGTGTTCAGAATATGCTAGTACTGAACAGGACAATACCGACTTGAGTGTGCATCTTCTCCTTCAGTGCGTACCAAAGCTCTTACCCAATTTTCAATTTTCAGGGGAAAAGATACGCGAGTGCTGGCAATTGGTAAGCATGAGCCACCTGAAACAAGCAACTCCTGCCTTGAAGAACAGAAATGCATGACCTCTCGAAAGAAATGGAAAGAGGAGAGTAAAAACGCATGAAGACCGGTTGAAGCGCCGTTTGGGAGAGTAGCAGAGGTGGCGACGCGTGTTAACGTTGAAGAATGCTCCTGCACCGTCGTTGTTTATAAATAAAGGTGGTCAGAGTCGTAGAGAAGAGGCCGGGTTCCCCGAAGAAACGTCTCCTCCCTCCCCCTTCAGTTCAACCTCTCTCGGCTTCTCTACCTGCCTCATCCTCTCCATGGCTCTCGACTCTGTTCCTCCTTATCCCAGCGACTTTGGATCCAGCCGGGCTGTCCGAACCCAACAAAGAATCAGGTATGCATAAGCATAGGCGTCGTCAACTTCTGGCGCGAGATTTCCTCAAATTTAGCTTCTAGATTTTGATTCTGTTTCGTAATAAATTGGCAGGAAGGACGAGCGCACCTGGACGACGGATACGTATGCGCCGTACGACGACGGGCACCAGTGGAGGAAGTACGGCGAGAAGAAGCTCTCCAACTCCAACTTCCCAAGGTTTATAGTCCTTCCTGGCTTCATCCCCCTCGCCATACAATTCGTTCCCCAAATTAGTGACCTGAAAGTCCCTTGTCTTGTGCAAAAAGTCCCTTTTTTACTGTTTTCACGGTACAGTTTTAAGAAAATTTTAGGTACTGGCTAGTGAATTTGCAGGACCTGTGTGGTTGGGTGAACCGAGGGTGGTGACCTGAAACCTTTGGAACATAGAAAGGAGTCCTCCCGGTTTTTGATAGAAAGAATTCCTGGCCAAATACATCCATGGCATCTTGGTTTCAAGTAGTGCAAATTAAGATAACGTAGTAGGTACTTCGTTTTTCAGAATGTTAAAATATACTTTATATCTGTAATGTCTGCTTTTGGAATGAGGCGTGTAATGGTCGTTTCATTTCATAGCACAAATCATGACCACTGTAGTACGGGTTGCGCAACTCCTGATATTGTAGTCGGGCACCTCATGTGCTTATCGTGCATTCTTGATTCCCCTTCATCATGTTCATTGTCGCCTAGAAAATGGCAAATCACCAAGGCCCTGCTAGCTTTGGACACTGTAGGTCTGCCGTTCTAAGTGGAGAACAGATCTGAAACTGAAAGTTAATATACCTGTCCATATAGTTAAGCTCCGATTTTTCACATTCCCTACACTTTCCCACTAATAGAAATAAATCTCTTTCTTTTGGTCAAAATATAAAGTTTGTTTGTGCAGCTGGTGGGCCAAATCTTTCATTTTTTATGTCCCAAATCACATTTCCGCTTAGTGCGCCTAACGTTTCTATATCAGGGGACGGCTTGGCCAATGTATTTGGATTTTGCACTATGTTGTGGACATGTCAAATTGTGTGACTGTCTACTAGTCACTCCTTGGTAGAATTGGCAGTGGACAGTTGTCGCCATACCCTTGATTGATTGAAGAAGAAGAAATATCTGCCAACTAAAAATTGTTTTATTACGTAACAACTATAGGAAAAGAAACGGCAATCTTTGTTAGTTGACAACTCAACAAGACAGAACCAAAACTTGTAGAGCGTTACTTCCCATATGAATATACAACTCGCAAGTTGGCCACCTTTATTACCTGTCATTTGCAACTCCTTTGAAATCTAATACTCTACTTCACTAGCATACATACCGACAAAGTTCCCTCATTTGTTTAACACACTTTCTCTCCAATCAAGTTTCCGATTACTAGCATACATACCGACAGTTTCCGCTAAACCTTTTTTACTTTCTTGGAGAGTGATTGGAATGCGGTGCAGACCCTATATATCTTGTTAGCCCATCAAGAGCCTGTAATATTGGGAGCTAATGTTTCTTTTTCTAAAAGGCAGTGGATGCAGTAGATGAAGAGGTCTCAAAAGTGTTTATTGATGCTGTTTCACCTAATTTAGGTAGATTGAACATTGATGGATGGGGAAAGGACCTATTTGATCTTCAGTTCACAAATATTTTCCCCACGTCTTTGACATATGCATCTTAATGCAAAGTCCAGTTCCAGAACTTTTGAGAAGAATAAAACAAGGTGGTACACACTAATGGTGTGAATAAGTCTTTAAAATACGTTCAACCTACCGAAAGGAACGTTAATAGGACTGTGTCGGCTTTACTCACTAAGGTGGGTTAATTAAGTTCTATACATTCTAATAGCAAATTAGTGAAAATATGAGAAATTTCTTTTTGTACTGGTCCTAAGCAGAGCAACACAAACTCCTTGCTGTCACCTTGTGGTGTCCTCTTGCTATTATCATTAGTAGATGAACTGCAAGTACTGATCTCAAAAACCAAAAAAATGGTACGAAATATTTGGATTGTAAAGGGGTTAACCTTGCTGTTGTGAAACCAATGTGTTGCCCTTAAATGCGACTATTGTAAGCTTTTTGTTTAGAGGGAACGACTATTGTAAACTTTTTGGTAAAACTATTTAGATTGTACTTTGCAATTTGGCGAATAATTATTCCCTTTCCATTTAATGAAATTTTTGGTTCATGTCATTCCATTTCCAGGTTCTATTACAGATGCACCTACAAGAACGACATGAAGTGCCGTGCCACAAAACAAGTCCAGCAGAAGGACACCAGTGATCCGCCATTGTTCTCCGTCACTTATTTTAACCATCACACCTGCAGTACCAGCTCAAATCCCATAGGAAGCACTAGAGACATTGCTGCACAGTCATCTTCGAAGAAGGCGGTATCAATCTGCTTCAGCCCGCGCACCACCAGTGAGCAGCCCACATTCCTGACATCCTCGGCTACACCATGGTCGCCGAGCATACATTCTTACAGAGCCAACCAACAGCCTGACAGGAGCGCCTATGCCAACCAGTTCCAGTTGATAAGCACATCGTCTCCCACAAGTAATGGTCCTGTTAAGATGGAGGTAGATGATTTTGCACCAGCAAGCCCTTCATCCAGTGGCACCGGTGCTCTGTCGCGGACATTGCTACCGATCGGCCAGTCTAGATGCATCGAGTACTTCCATTTCTTGTGATGATTTAGAGGCAAGAAGAAGCAGATATGCTAGGAAGCTCGTGGTGCCTGTTTCAAGAGCCAAGTGAAAGTTTTATCTGGAGCTGGAGGCGATATTATATTGCTGTCCCGGCCTTAACCACAGGGACTCAACCTACTGATCCCCATAGAGATATTACTGCCTTATTCCTTACTGATTCAAGCCACATTTTTGTGCTTGAGTAATTTGAAGAATGAGATTAAGTTTCTTTATCGAGTAGAGGATACAAACAAAAGGTTCTTGAGGTTGTACCTATTGTTTGCTTACAGATGATATGCCTAGTCTTGATAGCAGATTCCCCTGGTCACTCTGCTACTACTCGAGTACTGCATGGATTCTACAATCCTTTTCTTTTTCCCTTTTCTTGAGATGTGTACAGGTTGGTTTGTCTTAGTAACAAACACGGTTTAATTCAAGTTTGGTGCTTGAATGTGAATCGATGGCAACTACTAATTGAAGTTTTACTAGTTAAGTGTCTGTGTGTTGCAATAAAAATATAAATTTTGGACGTGGTAACATTAAGCACAAGCACAAATACGGTTTACTTCAAGTTTGGTGCTCGAATGCGAATCGATGGCAACTGCTAATTGAAGCTTAACTAGCTAAGTGACCCTGCGCTACAATGACAATACAGATATTGGATACGGTAACCTGCTTACACCTGCACGTGAGGCCTGGCGCATGGAGTTCGGTCAGTGTCGCCGTGGGCTGGTAGATGCGGTTGGCTTTGGTAAGTGGGCCTTGGAGTGTTCTCCTGGACTGGGCTTCTGGGTTTCCGATTTTATTGCCTTTCGTGTAAGACTAGACAACAGAACGAGCGCGCACATGCTCAGAGAGTGTGGCCCACTACGGGTTCTTATCAGTCGACTAAAACTTTTAGTTCTAGGCTTCCGTATGCATTACAAAATTACATACACAATCCAAAAATTTGGGACTGAGGGAGCTTTATTAGTTAAGGAGTAATGTCATTGCAAATCAGTACTGCTATAAAATACTTTTATTCTTGTGGCAATTTGACTTTTTCACTTTTCGAGATGGAAAGTCTTTGTCTATAGGCATCACTTCGGTAAGCAAAATTTACTTAAGTTAGACACATCATAGTAGTATAGCAGAAATTGATCAACATGAGAAATGATTGAAACTTTCCTGGTGCAAGGAAATTGTCGGAGTGTTGTAGATCAGACTGATATGAAGATCAGTTTGAGTCTAAAACTCTGGATTTGTTCACTGCCTGAAAGCAATCGAATCAAAATATTCAATAAGAGCGTACGAGGGGTGCAAGGGCCCGTGTACGAGTGCGCACAAGCTCAGAGCATGACCCACTACAGGTTCTTTTTAGTAAACTATTTTTTTTCTAGGCTTCCGTGTGCATTAAAAATATTACATACATAATCCAAAAAATTGGGAGACGTAATGAAATACTCTATCCGTTCAGAAATAGCATACGTATTATTTTAAAAAAGTCAAACTTTATGTATTTTGACTAGCATTTAATCAAATTATAAGAATATCTAGTGTATAAAAATTATACAACTAGATTCACAATTCAAAATAATTTCACATTATATATGTTTTGATAAGTGGATTCACAATGGCTACGGAACCACTGGGGTGTGAGCTATCACAGACGGTTGATAAGTGGATTTATCACAGTCAATTATAAAATGAAAACCACTTTTCGGCGCTGAAAAATCCAAAAAGAAAATGGCACCCGGACCACCCCTTGGTTAACTACACGTTTTTTTGTCAAGTCAAGAGTCAAGCAATTTTAAAGACACTATGGTTTATGAGGATCAAATCCGCGACTTCCCACTCCGCGTGAAGCAACCTTAACATCCCACCTACCAATGATTGTTTATAGTAATGGGATACTTTTCCCTTTCTAATCCTTGTTGTTTTGAAATTTTAATGATTATTTGAGCATCTAAATGATTTTAAATAATGAAAAGATTATCAACTATAAAGTTATAGATCTCTTTGAGAGCTATAATTTTTATATAAATATTTTCTTCGTCGACCCTGTAAATTTTCAAATATTGCATTACAAACATTCAAATTGATACTCATTTCACTAGTTTCATCGCGAACCAACTTGCATATGTCGTCATTTCACTATGTAATTTCTGCCGTTAGAGCTGATCCTTTATCTAACCTTTATTTTTTACTATTTTAGACATGAAAATAATGAAAAGATTATCAACTATAAAGTTATAAATCTCTTTAAGAGCTACAATTTTTATATAGATATTTTCTTCGTCGACCCTGTAATTTTTCAAATATTGCACTACAAACATGCAAATCGATACTCATTTCACTAGTTTCATCGTGAACCAACTTGCATATGTCGTCATTTCACTATGTAATTTCTGCCGTTAGAGCTGATCCTTTATCTAACCTTTATTTTTTACCATTTCAGACATGGAAATGAGTTGACCCCATGAAAGTCAGAGAGTAGCTTCAATGAGTGCATTTAATATATACAATATATTAAAAAACTTTTACTACTTAAACATTGCATATATATTATCATTGCACTTAAGTGCTAGGTACTCCGATGAGTTGACCATGACAAAAGGAGTATATCAGGATAAGTTATAGATGTAAAATTGGTTGTTAAACAAATTAGGGCACACAAATGATTCAAATAATAAATATGTCAACTATAAAGTTGCATCGAGAGCAATAATTTTATATAGAAATAGTCTCCATCCTCTACTCTGTATGAGAAAAGTTATGATTCAGAAGATCTCACTATAAATTTGAGAAAAAAAGGGTATCCATCCGACGCATGTCTGCCAGGCAACAGTTGGTGAGAGCTATACAACATAATTTAGAAAATATAATACAGAAGTTTTGAAAATCCATAATTAAAAATTTTGGAAGGCCAACCTAGCACTTCTAAATATCTTAACTGTAATTTATTTTGGAAGGCCAACCTAGCACTTCTAAATATCTTAACTGTAATTTACAAATAATTTTGTCAGACCTAAGCAGCATTTCTAAAAAAAGGAGCTAATGCAAAAAAATGAAAGAAATTTCAAACTTCATGATTTCTTACCAAGTACAAACAACTAGTCTTACAATATGTGGATTTTGTGATACACACATGGCATAATAATTTTTGGATTCGTATTTCAAAGTACTTCCCTAGATCATTATTTTGTTATAAGAAACAACATGCTACATGAGAAATTAATGGTAAAATGGTGAGTCAAATCGCACCTTAGAGTAATAGTTTGATTGATGGGAACCATACACACTATACGTCTACACTGAAGAAGCAAATGAAATGGGACCTTCAATTTCTGAGAGCCAAATAGTTTTTTTTCCTCGATAAAGTGCTTGGTATGTATTTCATTAAGAGAAGTCAGAGTATTTACAACGATCGATGGACGCGATCTAACATTGGCGATATACCCTTTAGACAATCACTAATTAGGATTAGATCCGTGAGTTTTACGGATAATGATTCATGAGGGATTAGGACCCTAATGTGCTTTCAACGTAAGAGCTTATTAGTACGGTCTGTATAAGTGGTGGTGTGAGGTTGTGGGCATGATCAATTCCATCACTTAAAACCCTAGCCGCCACCTCTACCCGATCTCCCCATGAATCCCTAACCGGACGCGCAATGCTAGCACATTGGCGCACGATGTTTTACCTTCATACGTGTGAATACAGTAGATACGCTACTGCTTTTGTTGCGGTGATGATCCGTGACAAGAACACGAGGAGAAGACATTTGGTTCGTGACGGAGCGACTACTTCTTTTACACTGACGCACATAACATTGGATCGGTCTACTCCAATACTTTTTTTCGCTGCACTGCATATCTAGTGGTAACGATTTATGATTCTTTACTCATATAATTTCCTATATAAATGCGATATAATTTTTTATTCGCCCTAGTGTAGGTAACCATTCCCAAACGCCTGAAACACTAGAGGACTAAACACAACTACGAAACAAAACGCAAAAACATGCACAACATACACGACGCAATCACGCAACCAAGCTAATTAAGGTCAAGCTAGCCTACCACACGACACACCGAACCTACAACCTGGAATAGTTTGACACTGCATATATTATTTTTAAGATGTATATACTACTTTCTAAATATTTATTAAAGGGAAGTATGTATATCTGAAAGTAAAAAAAAAACTATATGCACGTATCAGCGGCGGAGCCAGAGCTGTATGGCAGGGGGGCCGGACAGAGGAGCGGTGGCGCTCAGGGTACTGTTTATGTCCCAGCTACTGTTCACGCAAGACAGTGAGCTGAAAGGCAAGAGACCGGAGCCCAGGTTGGCTGAAGCCTGGCTTCGCCCTGGTACGTATGTATGCGGAGATCTTCTCCGATAACACAATTGGGGCCTACATGCTTTTTATACCGGTTGCAGTTGTTTTTTCGAGTTATTTTCACGATGCATTACCATTGACCAAGCTAGACTAGGTTCAGAAGAACATATATACATGCATCCGCCTAGGCTATCCTTAGGTCTTGAATCGTGCTGCAGTTCATGCATGGTTAGGGATGGTAATTTATTCCGATTATTCATTTACTCAAGGATAAATACCTGGATAGCGTAGGATATAAGTAGTATTTGATACCCACAGTATATTCGTAGATGAAAAATACTACCCGACGAGTACAGGCATGGGTAAGATATGCCCATACCCGCGAAACCTAATACCCGTATAGCTCACTGACAGGTAGGTCCCAACTCTCCAAACTCTTATCTCTTTTCCTCATCTCATCCCTTTCTTAGCCCAGCTGCCACATGCACACACGCCACAGTCCATGCCCCTGCAACACCACGCGCCTCCCGCCGCCTCCCACACCCCCACTACTACAGAATGGGTCAAAAGTAGCGGCTCATCAGTGTCGGTTCAGCCGTAATCGTGACAGAAAGTGTATCAATGTCAGTTCTTAATTTCACGCATGCGAACAATGTGTGAGGCGCTAAGAACCGGCACTGATATGTCAATATCGGTTCCAACCACGAACTGGCACTGAAACGGGCACTAATAAGTGTTTGGACCCGAAATTTTCATCCATTACAATTTTGGCTCAAGTCTCCATGCTCACGTCCAGCTCCGCTCCTAATTCCTTATCTCTTTCCTTCACCACACACATACCTCTCACTCTCCCTTATCTTCCTCCCTCCCCGGGCTCGCTCTCTCTTCCTCCCTCCCGGCCTTGGCCGCCATCCCTCCCTACCCGGGCTCCCTCACTCTTCCTCCCTCCCTCCCCGTGCTCCCGGCCCCGGCCGTCGTCCCTCCCTCCCCAGGCTCGTGCTACTAGATCCAATAGTGGGTGCCTCGTGCTCCTAGATCTCGTGTTGTGCCAGCAATGGCGACGCGGCCGGCTTCGCGGCAGTGGAAGGCGGGGTCCCCATCGCCGGGGATGGGGGCAAAGGGTTTGCATCAGCAGCCGCCGCAATCGGGCTCACCGACGTCGACCACCACGACGACCACGTCCTCATCGTGACTCACACCAGAGCTCTCGCTCGATGGGCCAGTGTCCCTGCTGTTCGCAGGGTTGGACGACAACCCGGTGCCCAAGGAGAATGTCACCGTCACAGTCCGCTTCCGATCGCTCAGGTTCAGCTCGCTTTGGGTTCTGAGTGGTGATTAAACTGTTTGGGTGGTTTCACAAAATGTGGACTCATTTGGGGATTTGGTTTCGCTTGTGAAGCCCAGGGGAGATTCGGCAGGGGGAGGAGGTCGTGTGGTATGCGGACGGGGACACGGTTGTGCGGAGCGAGTAGAACTCCAACGTTGGCTATTGTCGGAGGATGAACTCCTGTCGCAGGGATCCCGAGAGACCCCCTTTTTAGAGATTCGGCCGGGGGGATGATCCTGAGCGAGCTTGTTTGGGAAATAAGCGGGAAACGGAAATAAATGCGGTGGCTGGTGGGAGATGATCATCCTAGTGCGAGAAAGATGGGTGCACCGGAGTTTAGACAGGTTCGGGCCGCACGGGGGTGTAACACCCTACTCCTGTGTGAGTGCTATATCTATCCTCGAAGGGAATTCTTCAAGGATATATCTGATTACAAGAGAGAGCAGCTTACAGAGAGCTTGAGGCTCTCATGTTCTAGCTTGGCTTGAATTGGTTCAAGCGTCTGCGTCCTCTTTCTTTTTCCACACACACTTTTACGTGTTCTCCATCCTTTCCTTTTATAGGCGCGCCGACCTCGACATATCCTGAATGGGAAAGAGGGGGTGCGAGTGCCAAGGTGCCACGGAGAAAGGCGTCATCATTCCGTCTTGGCGAAGTGACAGGGGCGGTAGAAAAATGCGGCGCGCATCCGACCACCCGCCACTGTGGAAGCCCTCGGGCGCCATAAAAGGGGGCCCACCGGGCAGCCTCAGAGGTGCCCGGTGCGCCCACCCTGTCTTGTCTTTCTGCCAGGGCAGGGTGGCAGGCGGAGCGCTTCGATTCTGGCAACGTTATCCCGAGGCACTCGGATGAAACGGGACGGGACCCGTGCATTTAATGGACCCACGCCCCCCTGCCAGTGCATGGCAGGGTCTGACACTGGGGCGTGGGCAGCTGAGAATGTCAGGATGTCAGGATGTCAGGCCGCGCGTGCCTATCAAATGCGGCATTGGGCCTTTGACTGGCTGACTCCCCGACGATGGGACCCTTCGGGTCGTCAGACGGTCTTGCGCGAACCTTCGGGGAACCGAGTCCTCGGGGGCTGCCACGTGCAGCCCCGAGCACTCTCTCCCGAGCACTTCGGTGGGACCTTCGGGGAACCGAGTCCTCGGGGGCTGCCACGTGCAGCCCCGAGCACTCTCTCCCGAGTACTTGGGTGAGACCTTCGGGGCACCGAGTCCTCGGGGGCTGCCACGTGCAGCCCCGAGCACTCTCTCCCGAGGACTTGGGTGAGACCTTCGGGGAACCGAGTCCTCGGGGGCTGCCACGTGCAGCCCCGAGAACTCTCTCCCGAGCACTTCGGTGAGACCTTCGGGGAACCGAGTCCTCGGGGGCTGCCACGTGCAGCCCCGAGCACTCTCTCCCGAGCACTTCGGTGGGACCTTCGAGGAACCGAGTCCTCGGGGGCTGCCACGTGCAGCCCCGAGCACTCTCTCCCGAGCACTTCGGTGAGACCTTCGGGGAACCGAGTCCTCGGGGGCTGCCACGTGCAGCCCCGAGCACTCTCTCCCGAGCACTTCGGTGGGACCTTCGGGGAACCGAGTCCTCGGGGGCTGCCACGTGCAGCCCCGAGCACTCTCTCCCGAGTACTTGGGTGAGACCTTCAGGGCACCGAGTCCTCGGGGGCTGCCACGTGCAGCCCCGAGCACTCTCTCCCGAGTACTTGGGTGAGACCTTCGGGGAACCGAGTCCTCGGGGGCTGCCACGTGCAGCCCCGAGCACTTCGGTGAGACCTTCGGGGAACCGAGACCTTCGGGGAACCGATTCCTCGGGGGCTGCCACGTGCAGCCCCGAGCACTCTCTCCCGAGCACTTCGGTGTTTGGATCATCGGGGGACTACAGTACTCGGGGGTAAGTGAGAAACCTTCCGAGCACTTTCTTCCCGGTACTTGGACTCTGCGGATCATCGGGGAACTGGGGTGCTTGGGAGCCTAGAGGCCACGGCCCCGAGCACCTTCCCCCGGAACTTAGTTTCTTCTTATCCAGCAGGGTGGATCTCGCGGGATGGTGACATGTGGCGGATGGCCGGCCCGGTCTCTGGAACCAGGGACCCCTGGTTCCTAATACACCGACAGCTATGCTTACAGTATGTGCGTGATTTGGTGTTGCATTTGTAGTTGGATACTTTGGATTGCTTGGTTGTTGTGGCACTGTCAGACTGCTTCGTCATTAGCTCAAAAGCTTTGCTCTTGGCATATGCAAAATTTGCTGTCTCTTATTCGAGATTATCAGTTTTCTCATAAAGCAGGAGCGATTTGAGTGGGGTTTAAGGAGGCGTGTAATTCAGCAATGCAAGGAATACACTGATTGTATGGATTTGTATGATGAGATAGTTGATTTGTTCTTGTATTGATTTGGATGATGAGATTGTATGAATTGGGATGATGAGATAGTTGATCTGTTCACTGCCTGCGGCGGCGCGTCGAGCGTCGAGTGGCAACCGAGTCAGCTCGTTTATTTTTTGGGCTCCCGGAACCTTTTCAGTACCAGTTGGAGCCTCCAACCGACAGTGAAAATAAGTTTTAGTGCCGGTTCCAGACCCGGCACTAATAGTCGTAGACTATCAGTGCTGAGTAATCGTACCGGTTCAAAAACCGGCACTGATGATATTTTTGAACCGACACTAATGTGTCTTTCTGTAGTGCCCCCCCCCCGCCTACGCCCCCCGTCGCCTCTCGCATCATGCGCGCTCGCCACCGCCAAAGCCTAGCACCTCCAACTCTTAGCCCGCCGCCAACACCTAGCACCTCATATGAGTGTAAATGACCGGTAGGTAAATAGGTATACCCACAGACAATGAGTTTAGTGCCCGTTCAGATATACCCATAAAAATTGGTAAGTACGAATATAAATAAGCACTACTCGTACATGCTATACTAGATTATCATCCCTATACATAGCGATCGGTCTCACTCTCACATGTGAATGCACGATGCACCACGACGAGAGCACACAGACATAGTAGTGGACGATATAAACTAAACAATACTACAAGTAGCTTATCTGCGACCAGCTAGCTACTTATAGGTCTGCTCCACCATCAATTGAAGAAAGCTTTATGTATCACAGTATCAGATGTGCACATGAACTTCCCTTTCAAATTATAGGCAACAACTTGGAGTCTCATATGTCAATTCACAGAAAATCAACACTACTTGAAAAAAATATATAAGTGACGGATAATAACCACCATACATGATAGGTCTCACAACCGATATTCCAAACGCGTCATTAATAACCAGTTATAAATAACGGGTGAAGATCCATCACCAATAAGATTATTGGTGACGGGTCAAAACTTAATCAGTCACTAATGAAGATTATAAGTGAATGGTCTTAGTTATGATCCGTCACTTATGACTGATGAACGAATTTTCATATTTTTTGGACATGAAAAAAGTAAAAAAAAAATCACCCGAGCCAACCCAACTTAAGGTCATCACCACTCGCCACGTGTCCTTTGCTATTTTTCAAGCTGTTTTCATAGTGTGCGAAAACATGGGAATCTAACTCGCGACCTACCCTCACGCGCGTAGCTGCCTTACCATCTCACCCTTGTGTGCGTTCTGAAGGGAATTGGATATTTTATCCTTTTAATATTTTTGCCGAAAGTCATAAGTGACGGGTCATAACTATGACCCGTTAGTTAAGACTTGTGACCCGTTATTAATATTCATTGTATAATAAACACACAAACCATTTGAGCTAGAGTGCCTTCAGTTAAACGTGCATAACTTTTGCATACGGACTTCGACTTTGACGTTTTTTTTTACTTTACGAACATCTACAGAAAAAATTACATCCATTTTCGACTGACAAAGTTGGTTTCAACGAATTTTTTGAGGCCAAAACGACTTGCAAGATTGAGTTCTTGCATCCAGAAGTTTCTGCACTATTTTTAGAACGCTCGTTTCTGTCCATAGTCACCACCCCTTACACCAAATTTGAGCAGACATGTATAATGATTCTTATTCTAGTGTTGCTGAGGTGAGAAAAACTAAGAGAAAAATAAAAAAATTGTGAATATACTACTATAAATCAAATTGCTTTAGAAAAATAATATTTGTTTTTACCATTATACTACACATTTTATGGTCTGTTGTATACAGGAAATATACATTATTTCATCAAACTGATTGACTAATACATCTAATGATTGACTAATTAAGATTCCTTCATATGTTCTGTTTTATCAAACTGGTCATTAGTGATAGGTAAAAATTTGACCTATCACTAATGACTCTCTAGCATGACTCGTCACTGATGAGTTAGTCATTAGTAACGGGTCACAATTTAATCTATTACTTATAACTGATCTAGGATGATCCATCACTGATAACGAGTTAAAAGTGATAGGTCACAATTTGATCTGTCACTTATGATTAGATTAGGCAGACCCGTCATTGATGATGAGTAATGGGTGATAGATCATAACTACGACCGATCAATCCGTCACTAATTTTATATCTCTTTTATCTATTTTTGAGATAGTGCAAGCACGCAATTACTTTCTGACACAACAAAACAAGAAGAACCGAACAACGTTGAAGCTGCTTGGGCAAGCAAAGAAGACACTACTTGGAATGAAATGTTACACAAATTAAGAGTATCCATGTGGAAAAGAAAGGCAGAGAATTTTTTAAAAAATATATATATCCTAATAGTGTTAAATGGAATCTGCAAGGCAGGTACAAGAGTGCGGTACTGGTCAGCCTCTTTACAGAAAGTAAAGTTATACTATGCGCACTACTGCGTGTGGAAAATTAAACAAGTGCACATTATAAAGAGACAAACGGCAGCAACATGGTTAGAGATAAAGGAAAATTAAAGGGTGAATGCAAATCTAGCGACGATCCTGCGGGAGTTAATTAATTAGAGAGTCAATTGTACCGGTCGCCCTTTCTCCCTCTTCACTTACGTTGCCATGCTGACGAGTTAGTGTTACGTTGGCATTACGATCAGTGCCCTTTAATTTCCACGTCACAATCCTTTCTAGCTTAGCAAGAGGAGGTGATATTCCATGTGTGAGAACCGAGGCGTTGCTCAGTTGCCAGCAGGCGCATGCTGTCCAACATCCTTCCTTTACAGTGAATAAGGCTGAGAATATGAGAGAGAGAGAGAGCAACCAAAGACAAAGACAAAAATACAAGAACAGGAGATTTACTCTGTCCAGGTAGCTAGCTTGGTGGCTCCCGCTCAAATCAATTGTCTTTCAACTTGTGGTCGGAGGCTTAAACGTAATTAGGTCAAAACCAAACATGTTGAACTCATTCTACACTTAGAGTACTTCGATTTGGTCGATTCTTTGTTGATTGGAGATTCGAATTTGAGGGAGTTTGTGTGAAATTTGGGTTGCATTCGATTTAGAGGTGTGCAGTCTTGGCACCCAGATGATTAGTTTGAGTGGTACAATGTTCTTGGATTGTTACGAAATTTGGCATGATGTTGAGGACTCATTGAGCTAATATTCTAACAAGTTTCACACAATTTGGGTCAGTACTTTACATAACAAGAAATGAAAACCGAAGTGGACAGATTCAAGCCATATCTATATATGCCTTAGTTATTAGCTAATTTTTTATCTCTTGATAAGACTAGTGGTGGTTGTTGATGGTTCTGCTTGGTTTTGCTGTTTACTACTACAGAAAGAGTCATTAGTGCTAGCTAAAAAATGATATTAATGATGGTTTTTGAACCGATATTGGTTACTCGGTACTGATAGTCCGTGATTTTCAGTGCTAGTTTATGAACAGACACTGATAATGAGTATCAGTGTCAGTCCATAACACGGAACCAACTATCAGTATCGGTTTGTGGGACAAGCCAACAATGATACGATGACTATCAGTACCGGCTTTTTATCATGAGCGGGTACTGATGGCCCCTCCTACATATTCTACAACGCATGCGCCTTTCTAGCCATGCTGGTGCCATGACTTGGATTGGCCCAATTATTCATGCACAGTCCATCGGCCCTACTATCATATATACAAAACAAAGAAAAATGAGACAAGCATATATATTTCAGTTCATTGCATTGGTAATATGAATTCTCAGTATATTAAAAGATATATCGTATATACATATGTCATACAACAAAATGAGCATATACAGCTCAAAATAAAAAAAAATCCTAGAAACAATCAGCCATGTATAAAATAGAAATTCTAGCTACTGCTATCCATCTAACATATATTTGTCTTCTTGCCTCAGGTGATATCCCACTTTAAGAAAATATTCAATCGGCCCTTTGGACCTGCAATGACAATAGTCACTTTGTAAATACTACAAGCTACAAAGATAATTATTACTTGTAGGTATTCAACTACAAAGTGAACAAAATAGATTCGAAGTACTGAAATTTTAATTGTTACTTGTGAGATCCAGAACACATTCATCCATTATATATGTCTATTATCATGAACTAGAATGAATAACATTATATGTGCTATTGTCATGAACTAGCGAAAACAGAATTCAGCTGGAAAGCAGAGTTCCACATTGCGAGGATGCTAGAGTAACAACGGAGATTGGATTATAGGATTAGCCCATACTCGTATGTTAGCTATGAGAGCAGTATGGTGTTATACTCAAAAAGAGTCTTAAATGCCACGAGTAAGACTCATTTGGCTATTGGCAAAACGAAACATTGCACAAACTCATTGCTTGATCAAATTTGGTAACAGATCTATTAATATTTAATTCTCAACTCCAAATTTCAAATGACAAACTGAGATTATAGGTGTGTAATCTACATTCAAGTGGAGCACATTATGTGGACCAGGACTAAAGTTTCAGGTTGCACAGTATCAAGGAGGGGATTGCATATCTTCATATAATAGAAAGCATGGAACTCATACCAGTTCACACTTGTAATGCTGTAACTAGTTCTGCATAGTTGCATAAGCCTCACTCTGCATAAGAAATGAAGTTGGGTCTGAGTGATTACTACAATTGAGATAAGGTCATAGATAAATAAGTAGTTTTCCATGATATCTAGATCCAGTCATGTCAACACAATTGCTCAATTAAATATATGCAACAATAAACTGGGTGTTTGTGGAGTAATCTATAAGCATGAAAACTAGAGCTATGAGGAAACAAAGATTTATTTGTAGATTTGTTTGCTGCTAAATCTTTAGTCTCTAAATGTTCTATGAACCTATGTGAAAAAATTGTTGAACCATGTATGTAATGGAACCAGGTATGTAGAAAAGGTTATAATAATGGTTTCAGTAATTATTCACAATGGTCGTGTACAGAAAATAAACATAACATGGAAATGCACATAATTTTCAATATAGTACTTATCCTTTGGCTGAGAGTTGTTTCCAGCTCTATGATTTCTAGAGAAACTTCACTCCATCTCTGAATTAAGAAAAATAGTACGAATCAAAGGAAGTTAGGGATTGTGGATCTGCATGATTTTATTGCTCCTCTGCAACACCACCATAGAATACCAGAGCCAGTACATCGATTCGCTCCGCAAGGCCACCGTGATCACTCTATGATTTGTTGAACAAAATCAGAAATTAGGGATAAAAGATAAACCGAAATATGAATGAAATTAACAGAAATCAATAAGGGATGCAAAGAGCATTTAGCGATTAGGGATAAGCCTGATGGGAGGCTCGCAAATTAGTAACTAACTAAGACCACATATGATGGAGGAGGGCAGGAGATGATACCTCAGGAAGGCACCGTTGACCGAAGGTGTATGGCTGCGTTGATTGGAGGGGGAGGACGGGGATTTCCTTTGGGTCCAGGTGCCCCCTCCCCTGTGCTTGCCATTCCCAGATCTGAAGAACACGCCGCTAGGGTTGAGTGTGCCACAGTGAGGGCGGCGCTAACGGAACTTGAAGGCGATGGCTACGCTAATGGGATGGAGAGACTACAAGCTCCTTCAGATCTGGCCAACACATCCCTCATTCTCACCACTACCCAATCTAGTGGAGCTCAACGCCTGGGTGGAAAGGGTCGATGAGGGGACGATGGTGGAGAGAGAGCGGATTAAAGGAGCGAGCGGGGATAGGGAAAAACCCTAGGCGCTTCTGTGAGGGAGGAGGTTGCCGCAGGCCTTGTGTTGGTGGGGGGAGGAAGGTGGAATGACAGGGGAAGTTATCTTGCGAGGAGGTCCCGAGGTGGAGTGTGTGATGGTTTGACAAGTTTTGAATCGGTATTGATAAAAAGTATCAGTGTCGAATCATAGTTACCAGTCGACACTGAAGTATCAGTGTCAATTTGTGCCAAGAGCTGACACTGATACTGAGTATTAGTGTCGCTTCAACCCGGCTCAATCATTGATCGAGTGCGGGATGTTACGAACCGGTACAGATACTTTATCAATGCCGGTTCTGACCTAGCCGGCACTGATGATCCAACGCGGATGACTAGTTCTGTTGTAGTGGTTGTAATGTAATGTTAGGTTTTTGCTGTATAGTGCCTTGTAAAAATGCTCTCTTCTCAATGGAAAATGTGCTCAGGAACGTTCTGAAAAAGCTATCCGTGTGTAAAACCGCTCTGTTGCCCACAGATATGCTAATTAAGGAAGCTAGAAAACTATTCGTGTGTAAATTGACAGGGCTCACTGCGGTATGTCATGCAATGCGGCAAGGAGCAATACTGGCACGCGTGACAGAATGGGCCGCTTGCTAGTATAATCTAGTACATAATGCAGCTAGTTAAATATAGTACGGAGCAAGTTGCTATTATTTGATCGATCTCACGTAGCTTTCTCCAAACGTCTATCATGATGTGCTCCTTATTATGTTTTACATTCCAACCTGATCAGACGAGAATGTTAGAATGTTAAAAATCTATTATCGTCACACGTGTTTAATTATAATCTTTACTCCCACTGCTGATTTATATCTGATGATTGAGAATATTATTAATCCCAAGGGGCTGCATCGATGGTTGCTGAGATTAATACAAGTAGTTTATGGTTCCTGCTTCATGTCTGCTTCTGAAATCTGAATACTGAACCGTAATTTGGCTGATTGCTCCGTGATCGGGGTGAGCTTCGATCCGTTACATCGTAGTCTCCATTTCGTTCCGTGTCTACTCCAATCGTCGTCAGCACTGACGAAGGGAAGAAAAACCTTTTGTTACGACTGAACTTCTATGTACGTAGTAATTAATATATCTGAAGAAAAAGTGCCAGAGCTTCCAAGCATCTTCTTGGGTTAGTGCCCAGCTCGAGCTCCACACGCTCTGGTCCAGGCACACCGCGTATATATAGCACACGCACCTAGCTTCATCAGTTACCACAAACACACAGGCACACACATCCATATCCAACAACCGAAGAAGATACTCCTTACGCCATATATACAGCTAGCGAGGAGCGATCTATAGCTGAAGCAACAGCACAGATCGAAACTTTGTTAATGGCTTCTTGCCTGCCGGATGATCGCGAGGGCGCGGTGAGGGAGGTGGCGCAGGTGTACGAGCTCATCAAGATCCACCAGCCTCTCCTCTTCCTCCAGTATTCCTCTCAGCCGCCGTCGACGACGACCCAGCTGGCGCAGAGCCTGCTCAGCGAGGCGCTGCGAGCCCTCAGCGTTGCCCTCTCCGTCATGAAGCAGCAGCAACCTGGTCCCGCGACACCAAGCGTCAAATCCGAGCCTCAACTCTCATCGCCCAGCCCTGTAGCAGCCGATCCCGATGCAATTACGACTACGGCGAGAAGAGGCAAAAGAAGAAGGTGCGTGCGCGATGGAGTGGGCATTTTAATTATCTTTTTATCATTTTGTACAGTTAGTAATCTATCTCTTCGATTCACGTAAGATCTTTACTGATCGTTGTTTGCGATTGTACTATTCCAGATCAGTAATATTGAGTCGGAAGAACTCATGGGTCAACTTAACCACCGTGCCCTACGAGGACGGCTACGAGTGGAGAAAATATGGCGAGAAGAAGATCAACGGCACCCACTTCACAAGGTCGGTCGTTATTTGCTTTCTTACTCTTCAATGGTGCTCAAGTGAGTTATGCCAAGTATTGAAATCTTGTTATTACGTCCTGCAGGAGCTACTTCAGGTGCACCTACAAGGATGACACTGGTTGCCAGGCCACAAAGCATATCCAGCAAAAGGACAACAGTGACCCACCTGTGTTTGAAGTCACCTACAACAACGACCACACTTGCAACTGCACTAGGACCACAGCTACTGCTAAGAAAAACAGCAGCAGCAGTAGCAGTAACAATCTTGCATTTCTAGGTCATTCCATGATCAAGCAAGAATCACCAGTGCTGCCTCCTCTAGTCGAGGCTTCTGCCATTATTCCTTTGGATCAACCGCCATGCCAAGAGCCGTTTCCTATCAGTAGCCAGCAGTTCTATGGCACTGTCAGTGAGTATCATGCTGCCGGTATCCCCTCGACGACAAGCACCAATAGTTCATGCATCTCCGGGGTGTCCTGCGATGACTACTATTCTGGGGACATGGGGCAGATGACGATGGAACCAGCGGGAGATAATGACCCTCTCCACGATCTCGAGCTTTTCCTCATGTGCGATAGCTTCACGTACTACTAGCTAGCAGTAGCTACAACACACACAAGTGCCAACGCATTTTTCAATAGAGAGAAATTCCGGTGAAGTATGAATTATCTCTTCTCTTTTTGGCTTGACATGCCCTGAAAATTAGCCTGAAATATGAATGATCTCCTCTGTTTGGCTTGAGGTGTACAGAAAAGTATAATGTAATATGAATGATCCTGCAGTGTGAGATTAGTAGATTTAGTTATCCCGGCCTGTTGTCTAGAAGAGATTTGTTTGCACTTCCTCTCTTCCTTCGAAAAGGAAAAAAAAATAATGGGTTTACATGGGTTGTATATATCTGGCAAAGAATCCAAAGAATCTATAGTTTCCTTGACAGATCAGCGAATTAGCATGAACAAGGGTGACTAAGAAGAATTATAATTTAGGATTTTCTACTAATTTACCAGTTCAGGTGTATTGCCTTTTCTTTATTTTTCCAATTAAAAATTACAAATGTTAAAGAAGTGGGAGGGGGCAAGGATTTTCTACTAATTTACCACTCTAGTTTTGGTTTTTTTAGGGCAATGGTTTTGGTTCACCAAGCATCTCTGTCTCCTACTCTACTTCCATACCTCTCTCCTCTTGCAAACCCCCAAAACAAAAGTTTTGAACTGTTTTTTTAATTCTCAATGTCATGTGTGCACCGCTTGTGGAAATCCTACAAACTATAGAGAGAGAAACAAACGGCAAATTAAAAAGATGGAAAATGCCAAGAGCAGATCTAGCCAAGGATCGTCGTTGCATTGGATGTGATTGGAGCTGCATACTTTAAGCGCGCATAAGCATGCATGCACCATCTGATGTCAACATTAAGCATGGTTTCTGATGTCAAAACTGCGAGTAACAACTTGTTCTGCGCGCATTTCATGTCAGGTACGTGGGCCGGACATGGATGGATACCTTTTTTCCGTCACTAAGAAACAATGCTACTCCACTAATTTTGACATCAATCAGAGGATCATGTCGTTGAGTTGGCATTACCATCAATTGGATTTTGCATCTCAAGTCTTTCTAGGACCTGGTGGTAACAACGCATTTGACAATTTGCGTGGCCCTATTGTCTAGAGATATAGTTGATTTCAATAGATTGTGCTATTACAGATATAGAAGTAGATCAATTCGTGTAACAGATTGATTATATTGTTGTATTCAATAATCAACTCGGTTACTATTCCTTGTCCGACACGCTGTTGCCATGACTATACAAAGAACAGGCTGGCAACCCTTTGCGGTGCGGCAATTCTCATAACTTTGGTATACTTTATATGGTACCAGAGCCTCTTCTCCGTCCACATACATCCATCTCCTCTACTTCATCATCATCAGCATGTCGACGACGAGCACAACTGTGACCAGCATGTTGACGATCGTAGGGTTGACGACATCAGCTGGAGGGCTCCTGCCGATACCCTTGTATGGTCACCTAATCAATGTGAAATTGACGTGTGGCAATCATCTACTATGAAAGGCACAGATCCTGCCAATCCTTCGAGGTTAGCAGCTCCTCAGCCTAGTCGAAGAAACCGATGTAGTGCCCAACAAAATGGTGATTGTGACCGCCGAAGGAGGCACCACGAAAGCTCCAAACCCAGAGTACAACATCTGGCTCCAAAAAGATCATATGGTCCTCAGTACTATGTTGCCGTCTTTCTCTCCGAAAGTGCTCTCTCAAGTCTTGTTCGTGAGCTCATCCGTGAAAGTATAGGTGGCACTTCAAGATATGTATGCATCTGAGTCTCTTGCTAGCTCAATCCGCCAGGTGCTAAGTGGTACTGAAGGTACATCAGACACAATGATAGGGACTGCGGATTGAGATGTAGCCCCTCTCAGGACCGAAAACCCCCTATACATACATTTTTATCTTGTTTAAACTGTTTCAAAGTTAATAGTAGAGAATATAATTGGATATCTGCATGAAACTGCTTTATGCTTAAAACTAAACCGTAAAGCATTGTCCTTTATCCTTTATACATCTATCAACCCCTTGCAATAATATAGGACTTGCTGAGTATCTTCCGTTCTCATTTTTGCTATCATTCAGATGAAGAGATGGATGCTGACTTCGCAGGAGACAAAGGTGCAGATGAGGAGTAGAGTTAGCAGTTACGTTCGCACACTAGCTACTTGTGGTTTTGGGTTGTTGTTTTTTACTGTACTTTTTGCTGGCCGGTTAGTCAGGTTTAACTACAACAAATCTGACATTGCATGACAAAGCATAAACATAAAAAAAGTTCAATTTTTGTCATAGAAGGGTATTCTGAGACACAGTTATGGTGTCATAGTGTTCGTCACAAAAGCTGCATCATATAATGTATTCCATGACGAAAATTTACATATTGTCACAAAGTTCAGGACTGGGCTGCCCGGCCGGGCAACTAAATATGTGACTTCTTAAAATCGTCATAAATGAAGACATTTTATGACGTCTCAAATGGCTTCAATGATTGTCATCACAGATAGTGCTAAATAAATAATAGAAAACATTCGAAACACTAGCACATATGTACGCTTTGATGCTACATTTTCCAAATATACCATTGATTCCATTCACAATAAATGTTTTATACATGTAGTCATGACATAATTTGTGATAACCGTAGGATTAAATTCTTGACAAATGAATCACTCAATGCTAATCTGCTACAAAATAATTAATACCCTTGACAACTTCTAACACATCTTGTCAAAAACTGAAATCTGGATACATCACCCTTATTGCTTATCTGCTACCACTCCTAACTTGGATTCAATCTTTTTTTTTTCAAATAAAAAACCTTGACTTTAATCTAGTGGCCTTCAATTGTCAAACTTCAAGTGGTTGTCACCTAAGTCAAATTTGAGAATTGAGCATTAGTATCAGGATAGCTTGAGAACATGTACTAGTCACCATAGGAAGAAAAAGGTATATCTCCTACATGTTATTTGGCACACAAACAAACAGAGATGTTGTCTCACAGGTCGGGCAACAAACACTGGCATCACTGCATTCAGTTAAATTTTAGTCTAGTGACTGCAGTAAACAACTAAAGGGTTCTTTGATAACACACTTAGGTCAGATTTCAGACAGTGAAGTGCAGTAACCAAGTGTAGTTTGGAAATCAGAAACTAATATGAGAACATAATGCCACTACCAGGATTCAGAATTTCTGTGATAAACTCTAGGTAGGCACAGTTCAAGAATTTAACTACCTCAGTTCTAGTAATGATGGACTGAATGTGCACAGGTTGAGATTTATGATAATATAGGAAGTTAGTGTTCGCGGTTTCAATTCAAGAACTTTGATCACCGAAATAAAAGGCAGCATACAGAAAAATGCTACTATGAACAATACACATTCATTTTAATTCAAATAATCTATTTGAATTTATCCCAATCAATTCCAAAATCTTTTTATTCTTCTCGGCCGCCTCCCTTCTCTTTCTTTCTAGGCAGCCCAGCTCCGCAACCTAGCCTCCCCTCTCCCCTCCCCCGCACGCATGGGCTACGATGCGCTTCCCCGGCCCATTCCCCACGCATGCCCGCCCAGCTTGCACGATCACCCGTCCCAATGCATGCGCACGCGAGCGCAACCCAGCCGCACTGCCATTGTCCCTCACCGACACGTGGGACCCGTCAATGGGAGTCTTCTCCCACCTACAACTCACCCCTCTCTGTTCACAGCCGCTGATGCTTCCTCCCCCTTATTGATGAACCAGTGACTTCTGCGCCCTCTCTCTCTCTCTCTCTCTCTCTCTCTCTCTCTCTCACCTCTATCGTAAGCCCCGCCTGAGGCAGCCCCCTAACAATGTGTGACTTCAGCGTCCACCATACGCGGATTGCCGGTGGAAGCACTGCAACGCGCACCACGGAAACTCTGGTAGGTACCGCTCTTCTGTTCACCGGGAGCATGAGCCGACACCGCCACCTCCTACTTCCCCGCCTTCTATAAAATGGGCACGCCTGCCCATCCCCCCTTCTCCCCCGTCTGCAGTCTGCACCGCCGTCGCCTCTCCCCCGTGGGCAGCTGAGAAGGACGAGGCTCTTGCCGTTGACCTTGTGTCGCCTGCCCTTCCTCGTCCAAATGCTGGGAGGAAGCATGCGAACCCGAGGCCGAGCAGACGCCACCACCGCCACCGCCTGAAGCTTCTCCCCGCCAGCCGTTGTCCTTCCCTTCGGTCCAGACACCGGTGAGCTTCCTTAGCCCCTCTTCTCCCCCTAGGTAGCATATCTTCACCCTTGTGTACGGCCTTCGCGTGCTTGGCTTGGTTGCGGAATTTTTCCCCGTCGCGTCGGTGAATTGCTCGCCACCGGTGCTCCTCCCTCACTCTGTGTGAGCTGGCCATCATGCCATGTAGCCCAGGAGCATTAGGCTTCTTTTCATTATAGGTAGATCACTCCAGTTAGAGGGGAGGTGTTGCCCAATTCCATTTCGCCGTTGTCCCCATTTCCGACCGCCGTCTGGGATTGGTCCGGCCACCGCCTTCCAACGACAAACACCAAAATGGGTTCGCTGGCACCTGTAGATCCCTGGCCACCTAGCCTCGGCTAAACCCACTGCCCCTTGCCGATTCTGATGAGCTCTCCAGTGATGCACCACCACAATTCCTTGCCGCCCCTTCTCTGCTCTACTGTGGCCGGTGACTACGCACATGGGCTTCTGGCCATGGCAGTGCAGCTCGGCCAAGCATGCTGTGGCTCGGCCCACTGATGGGCCGGCCTGCTGGCGCATCCTAGTGGCTGAAGCAACACCCTAGTGGGAAGGCCCCTTTCCAAACCCACGATGGCCTCAGGTCGTTTTCCCCCGGTGGGCTGCCATTGTGCAACCCAGCCCAGGCCCAAACCTAAGCCCATATCCAGGCCCAGAACTAGCCCAGTCAGGCATTGTTCAGTGGGCCTCTCTGTTTACCTGGAGCACAAGCTGCACCATCTCACCGCCGCCACCTTCTGCTTCCTCCCCTCTATAAATTGGTTATGTTGGCTCCCTTTTCCCCCTTCTTCCCCATCTATAGTCCGCACTACCATCACCTAATTCACTGCCGACACTACCCGTGAGCAGCAGAGAAGCAAGCGGAGCTCACCATCCACCCGTGTGCTACCTGTCTTCGTCCAGACACCGAAAGTGAGCGCGTAGACGTGAGGTGGAGCTTGATGCCATCACCACCGCCTTGCATCCTTCAACGTCGGCCACCACATTTCTCTTCGCACACTAGTGAGCTTCCTTCCTCCTTGAGGCCCCTCCCTGTAGCTATTTAGGTGGCCTGTGTGACCCACCTTCGCGTGGCAGAAGTTTAGCCGCGGGATTTTACCCCGGCGTCATGCTGTGGTCGTCGCTGGTAACCCTCGCCCCTCTTTGTGTGCTAGCCGCCATGCCGTGTAGCTGTAGGTGAGCCTAGGGAAGCTTGTAGGTACGCGGAGCGCACAAATCGCAGGGAGGTGCTGCCCCTCTTATCTACCACCGCCTTGACCAACTATGGCCATCGTCTAGGAGTGCTCCGGTCACCGTCTGCTTGCGATGAGCGCCAAAATGGGTTCCCCATAGCGAGTAGATGTCCGGCCCTTGAGTCTTGTTCAATGGGCCCACCATCCCTGTTCAATGGGTCCCACATATGGGTCCACCATGAATACTAACTTTTTGGATTTTCTAGAATTAATTTTAGATTAAATCTTCCGGGAGTCATAACTTCTCCGTTCTGACTCCGATTCTGGCGATTCTTTCACCTAAATTCATCTAAATTCGAGATCCATCCTTCTATCACAGTGTGATACCATTTAGGGCTCATTTTGTTTTTCATTTGGTATTATTTGATTCTTATAGCACAGGCAGTCGTTAATCGTAGTTGTGTTTGCAGAACCAGATGAATTCACAGAGGAACCGGAGAACCCTAACTTCGACCAAGGACTAGAATAAGACTTCAAAGAAGACAAGTACTATCTCCTTGATCATTTTGAACCCATGTTTTCAATAATCTAATTGATCAACTTAAAACTTGACTTTATCATCGCATGCGCTATGTATTGTGCTATTTCAACTGCTTGTAGTAGTTAAATCATACCAAACATTTGGCATGCGTTAAACATCATTATCCTGAATCCATAGGGGGTTTTCGAGACCAATCCGATCCGCCTTGACTATCTCGATGGATTTAAGTTTGCTGAAGAGTTTATCACAAGTTAATATATCGTAACTTGATGACTCTTCAATGCTCGAGATTTTCACTTCCCATATGCTACGATCTAGAGCATAGAGAAGCTTGAACGCTCTCTCGTGGTCAGAATAGGGCAAAACACCAGTTGATCGAAAATTGCTAACAATTCCATCAAAGTGAGCAAACATGGCATCCAAAAACTCTCCAGGACCTTGCACAAACATTTGATATTCTTGGTTGTATGTGCTTTGGTGTCTGACCTTAATCTGATTAGTGACTTCATGAAAGACACTTAGAGTAGTCCAGATCTCCTGGGCAGTACAGAGGTGTTGAACCCTGTCAAACTCATTTCGACTCAGGCTTGTGAACAAAATATTTCTACCCTTGTTGTTGGCCTCATACTGTTCAATTTGAACTTGAGTCATGTGAGCAGCAGGGATCTCGTAGTTGGAATCAACTACCTCCCAAATTGCACTTCCTTGGCTTAAGAGATAAGCCTCCATGCTCACCTTGCAGTACAAAAAATCATGGCCATCAAATAGCGGAATCTTCTCACTTCTCTCCATGTCACATATGGATCACAAAGCCAGTTAAGGTCAACAAGTGATCAAACCGGCTCTGATACCAATTATAGGAATGAGATTGGCGACTAAAGGGGGTGAATATGCACCTTAACAAATTTCTTGCAAAATCGATAGTCCTCTCCTATTTGAACCACCCAACACACCTCAAAACTCAAGCGGAAGTAAAAATAGAGAGAAGTTTTAACAAGAGAAAATCGAGGCAATACGACTCTACGGATGGTATATGAACCATAGGTTCTATTTAAGATCAATCCATGTGTCTTAGCACTCGAAAGATCATGATTTGCAAAGAAACAAGAAAAGATGAACACCGCGAAACAAAATTCTCCAAGTTGATTGTCTAGAGGCAAGGAAATTTAAGATCCCATAACATAAACGTGTGTATGCGAATTTTATGCCTCTAGCAACAAGAAAAATAACCTCACAAGGTGCTGAAATTTCATCCCAAAAACTAAAACGAAAATCAAAACCGGAACCGAAAAACTTGCAAACTTGCAAGAGAACCAATAGAGAAAAACTAGAAGGAGGGAAATTCGAGCATATGCAAAAACACAAACTTCATTACTCAAAGAAGTCATCCATATTTTAGTCGGATTACAAAGATTTATCTCTTAAAACTCTCACATATTACATAAGCTACGCACTCATCCTTCTCTGCTCTAAAACCCTAACTCTAAGCTCTCAAATGGGTGGCACAAGAGGGCTCAAGTGGCTAGTTCAAACTCTCTCATAGCCCTACCCCTCTATTTATAAGCCTAGGAATCTTGATCCCTAAGTTTTCTAGATTTTTTTCCAAAATACCCCCGCTTCTCAAAGCTTGACTCGCTGCGTTGCTTACACCTTAAGAAAGCGCTTCGATGTCCATGTGTGCACTCCGTCATGCGATCCTGATCGCCGGCAAGTCTCTCCTGCTCCCGATCCCTCGGGCCGCCTTGTCATTTGCACCGGCATCCCCTTCTCTTGACTTTGTCAAACGCCATCTTCATCCACCTTCCATGCTTTGCTTGACCTCCACGTGTTCAGCTAGAATCACCCTTAACTCCGTCCGGCCTCCTTGATCGTCCAGCACCAAGCACTCTACTTAGCCCCGATCATCCCGCCGTCGACCGCCAAGTTGCATCCATCACTTGCACATCATGATACAAGCAAACACATATCTCCAACTCCAATTCCAGTTAGTCCATAATCAATATACTCAAATAAAACCCCAAATCAATTCAAATCACATCAAATCTCATACAAAACTAGATCATCAAGCCAAATAAATACCAATGTCAATCACCCATCACAAATAAATCAAGACACATTTCAACTTGGTTTCTCAATAAAAATACTTATCAAAGATGGAGCAGAGCACTACGACAATAACATGAAAATTTAGATCGCAATAGATTACTCCAGTGAATTGTTCACTCAACAATCCAATTGGTCACATTGCATTGATCTCAGCAGATTATACCCTAGTGCTCCAACAATATCCCAACTGGAGCGTCCTTTTACATGGAAAGAAATTGTAATGGCCATTCAAAAAGCTCCACACAACAAAAGTCCAGGTCCAGATGGCTACTCAAATGAATTTTACAAAAAGTTTATGAACGAGCTCAAACCAGACTTAATTGCTCTATCAATAGCATACATGTTGGCACGGCTGACATTGCAGGAATGAATATCTCCTATATCACCTTACTGCCAAAGAAAGTGTCACCAGTGGAACTCAAATACTACCGGCCAGTTTCTCTCCTGCACAGCACACCAAAACTTGTGAGCAAAGTATTAACCAACAGGGTATAGCCAGTTATGAAACATTTGGTGGATGCAATGCAGTCAGATTTTCTACCAAACAGGTCTATCTCAGAGAACTTCCTATTGGCCTCATACTTGGTACAATGCGCGCACACACAAAAGGAAGAAGCCAATGATAGTCCTTAAGCTTGATTTTCATAAGGCTTTCGACACTATTGACTCGAGATGTATCAACCTTACAATGTAGCAGAGAGGTTTTCCAAATAAGTGGATACATTGGATCAATAAGCGATTAGACTCAGGAAAATCACAAATGCTAATCAATGGCATGAAGGGAGACTCATTTTACTATAAACGTGGAGTCCGACAAGGTGACCCAATTTCACCATATCTCTTTATTCTAGTGGCAGACATCCTAAAAAAATGGTGAAGAAAGCATCTGAGAACAACCTCCTCAAGCACCCAATAGTGGATGGAGTAGCGTGGCTAGTAATCCAATACGCTGACGACACAATCATTCTACTAAGAGGAAATAAGGAACATGCAGTTTTTATCAAGCAAATTCTTCATGCTTTCTCCAAATTCACAGGGTTACAAATAAACTACCACAAAATCACTTTTGCCCCAATACACATGCCTAAAAGTAAAGCAAGAGCTGCTGCTAATCTGCTAGGCTGTGATATAACAGGTCTGCCATGCACTTACCTTGGCTTATCTCTATCCAAAACTAAAGTCTGCCACACGCAGGTACTACCAGTAGTTCATCGGATAGAATGGAAGCTCCCAGGGTGGATGCCGAACCTTTTGTCAAGAACAGGAAGAGCCACTTTAGTGGAATATGTTCTCTCAACCATACCAACATATTTTATGGCTTGTGTTCTGTGGCCAGCCAAAACGATTGAGGCGGTGGACAAAATCCGTAGAAGCTTCTTATGGAAAGGGGAATCGACAGCGAAAGGAAGCTCCTGCCTATTGATCTGGAACTATGTCAAACTATCAAAAAAGAATGGAGGGCTAGGGATCAGAGACCTATATCAGCATAACAAATCCATGATCTGCAAGCTTGTCAGCAAGCTTTTAAGCCAATCAGCTGAACCGTGCTTCCAATGGTTGAGCAACATATACTTGAAGGAAGAGATCCCACTACACGCCACATCTCAAGCAACCCCAGTCTGGAAAATGATACAATCTCAAATTGCAATATTAATTTTCACCACCACCTATCAAATAGGAACGGGATGACACATCAGCTTCTGGCTAGACAAATGGATACAGTTTCCCGGTTTTATACAGTTTCGCTGCAAACACTTATTGCACGTTTGACTCTCAATTTTGAGGCGGGACATGGAACATCCAATTGCACTCGCCATTACCAAACCAAGCCCAACAAGAGCTGCATGATCTCGAATCTCTGCTATCACAGGTATCCAGAGATCCAAGGGAAAATGACCACAGAAGACTAGTGGCATCAACCGGTGAAACAAACACTATTGGCTTCTACAATTTACTAACTGAGACCGGAATAACCTGGTACTCGTACAACAAGATTTGGAACAAAATCATTCCTAAAAGTCAGAGAATCTTGCTATGGCCTGCCCTCAGAGACCGGTTAAACACCAATGAGAGAAGAACGTCCAAAGGTTGGACAAATGACTGCTTCTGCTTACACTGCCCTGCGGTCCAGTCCATATATCACATCGTGCTTAGATGCAAAATAGCAAGTCCCATTTGGTATGCGCTGAACTTAGAAATTATTGCAAACAAGACGTCTAGTGTGCTAGAGTTCATCAAATTGGCACTCAGGCGATACCGACGGATCTAAGTGACACATGGATGGTTTGCTTTGCTGCCTGCCTCTTTGATCTTTTTTTGAAGGAAAGTTACCGTCGGTGCAAGCCATTAAAATGCAGATCAAGGAATTGTTGCTCCAATGGGTCGTCCAGGCAAAAGAGGAACACGCTCTTTGCTTGCACCAATGGGCAAACCTTTTCGTCACTCATGGAGATTGAGCCTTCTGCTATGGTTTTATGTTTCTTCTCTTTTGTTTTGTTTCTTGTTTTTGGTTATCGCTTTTGTTACCCTTCTTCTTTTGTTTTTGTTCTCTGTTCTTGTACTCGGTTCTCGTTCAGCTCTCAGCAAAATGTGAACTGAACATTTCCCTTCTGGGCTTTTGAATATATAAAGTAGAGACTCCTCTACTTTCGAATTCCAAAAAAGTGGGTGTACAAATTGAAGAGGAAGCCAGATGAAACGATAGATAGGTGTAAAGCCCAACTGGTTGCAAAAGGTTTCAAATAGCATTATTGGATCGATTATGAGGATACCTTTAGTCCGGTGGTGAAAGCTTATACCATTTGGTTAATATTATCCTTGGTCGTCTCGTAAGGATGGAAATTAAAGTAATTGGATGTGCAAAATGCGTTTCTCCATAGCGTTCTGGAAGAGGATGTGTTTATGAAACAACCTCTGGGTATGAAGATCCCACTTTCCTAGTCATATATGCAAGCTGGATAAAGCATTATATGGGTTAAAACAGTCACTCAGAGCATGCGATTGAGTGCTAAGCTGCAAGAGTTGGAGTTTGTTCTCTCAAGAGCTGATGCATCATTGTTCATATATAATCATGGTGAAACAGTCATCTATATGCTAGTCTATATTGATGATATTATTGTGACTAGTTTCTCAAGCCAAGTGGTCAATAAGCTAGTTCAAGATTTGCAGGGGGAATTTGTTTTAAAAGATCTTGGTGATCTTCATTATTTTCTCAAAATTGAAAAAAGATGAAGATGGGATTATACTGTCACAACAAAGGTACATGACACAAATATTGACGCGCACTGGTATGTAGTAGTATAAACCTGTTAGCACTCCAATATCCATGTCAGAGAAATTGATGAAGACTGAAGAAAAAGAACTTACAGCAGCTGAGGCAACTAAATACCGTAGTCTTGTTGGAGCTCTACAATATCTAACATTGATCCGTCCAGATATTTCATTTGCTGTAAATAAGGTATGTCAATTTATGCAGACACCCTTGCATTAGCACTTGATAGCAGTGAAAAGAATTATGCGATATCTCAAGCATACATTCAAATATGGACTGAGAATATGCAGATCATCCTCTACTCTGGTCAATGCTTTTTCATATGCAGACTAAGCTGGGTAGTGACAGGAGATTAACTAGTGGTTTTGTGGTGTTCTTCGGATCAAATTTGATCTCGTGGAGCTCATGAAAACAAACTACAGTCATAAGATCCAGTACTGAGTCATAATAAAGGGTCTTGCGGATGCTATGGTAGAAATAATATGAATTCAGTCGTTGTTGGGAGAGCTTGGATTTTTTTAGGAAGAGCACCGTGTCTCCGATATGATAATCTTGGTACTACATATTTATCGCCTAATCATGTCTTTTCTACATGAATAAAGCATATCAAACTTGATTTTTATTTTGTTCGTGAAAGAGTTGCACAAAAGTTATTGGAGATCAGATTTATCTCATCACAAGATTAACTTGCTGATGGGTTCACAAAACCAATGAGGTATCAACAACTCAAGCTACTGCAGCAAAATCTCAAGCTATCGTCAGTGGACAGGGCGTTCTGTTGATTCTTGTAAACAAAACACTAAATAATTTCCAAGTGTGTACATCACAATGCGATCGTCAGAGAAATATTGAATTCGTTCGCAAGCAAAAATGGAGCAGTACTGAAACGTGACATAATGGGCTGATTGGAACAATCAATACAGTAGCGTAGATAAATAAAGTAGTATGCTGCAAGTTGCTATTATTTGGTGGATCGCACGTACCCGTCTCTCTCGAAGCGTCTAATCTATCATCCAAATGCCGCTTGATTATTCCCAACCTGGTCAGCACAACATTTCTTAAGCTATTACAACGCGTGTGTATATAATATTTAATCTGATTTCTAAATTTTATCTGTTGGTGATTAACAATGTTAATCTCAGGGTGCATCTATCGATGGTTGCTGCGATATATACAAGTAGTTTATGGCAAGTTGTTTTTTGGCTCCTGATGCATGTCTGTTGCTGAAATATGAATGCTGAACCGTAATGTCTAAGCCGAGATTAACAAGACAGTAGTGCCATTTCACTTTCTTAATTTAGACTCCATTTGACAAATATCAACCACTAGCACTTGCCTGTCTTTATTGCAGGATCTAAACGCCTAATGCTCATACTAACAGTCACCGACCGGCAGGCTCTTTAGCAAGATCCAACCCTGTAGCGTCATATTTGGTAAGCAAAAGACTTCATAGAGCCTCAAATCAATTGGCGTGGCACACTGGTCAAGAATTTTTTTTAAATATGATTATTTTATATGTAAATTTCAGAAATAATACGCAAATTATGAAAATTACAAAAATAATACCTATTCGTATTCTAGTACCACGAGAAAGGGGTTTTTGCATCCTCAGGATGCGAAAAAGGAGTTTTCGCGTCCGGAGGGCTCGAAAACCCTTTCTCGCCGTACCAGAATGCGAAAATAGATTTTTCGCATCCTGGTCGCACGAAAAAATTTGGTCCCATCCTGAGCACGCGAAAATATTCTTTTCGAGTCCTCACGACACGAAAATATGATTTGCATGGCAGAAAATAATTTTAGCGTCATAAAATTATTTTGCTTTTGCATTATGTGAATTAACAAATTTGTTGTACAGAAAATCGGTAAATGTTTTTAAATTTTATTGTATGCATGAAAAACTATTCAGCGAAAATTTTATTTCTATCACTAGAAAAGATATTTAGCGTGAAAATATTATGTTGCTTTTTTATTTTGCGATTCAATTCTTATACGTAATGGAAAGATGAAAAAAATCGTAGAATACATTTGTCCGACAATGAGACGTAGCTAATAAACATTAGATAGGAAGCTATAATTTTTTTTTAACAATAGTAGTTGTAAAGTATAAATATCATACAACCCAGTACGGAGGTTACATATGCTGATGAACATTACATAGGATATGGGGTTTATCGTCGTAGCGTGAATGTACCCTAATCATAAAGAGATGACGACAACAAACGTTTGCATGTACGGTACGCCTAAAAAATAACTTAATAGCGTGTCGTTGCTAAACATAACATACCTTAGAGAATGAAAATAGATCGGGTTACAATAGATGCTCTCTACTGAGTGCACCTAGGATATTTGCCCTTTTGCAGGGCATCAGGGCCCTCCGCCTTAGTGCAACGGGCCCTCTCCCGCTTTTTTTCCCTCTCTGTTTCGCGTGCTTTAGCCACGGCGCGCTCCTTCGCCACCTTCCTCATGCGCTCCTCCTCCTGACGCTTCAGCCGTAGTTCCTCCTACTGTTGCTCGTACTCCCAACGTTCATAAGCTTCCCTCCTCCACCTCATCTCCATATCAACCCACCACTTCTGGTGCTCATTTTGCTCCATGTTTAGCCATTCCATGAAGTCACGGATAGATGGAGGAGACTGGACAAATAAAACGAGAGGGGGGATTAGTAAGATAGTGCATAAAATCGTATGAAAAAGTGTCACGTGAGTAATCTATATCGTTGTACCGGTGGATACTCGTACGGTCCGTGTCGAGACGGGTCGTATTGGTAGTTGGCACACATGAACAAGCATTTGCCATAGATGTAGGAGATGTCCTGGGACTCACGAAGCCTACAAGGGTCATCACATAAGCACATCGGCGGTTCGACCCACTGGGGGATGAAAATCCCCCAATATTTCTTAGGTGGGCTTGGTGGATCTGAGAAAGATATTGCAGTTGAGAGAGCTGAGAAAAGAGTGGTCTATCCATAGTTAAGGGTGGGGTTATTTATGGTAGCTAGAGGCTGGTACATAAACTGAGTGCATGGGCATGGTTGGGGGCTGGAGCATAGGAGTATTGTGCACATGGAGTGGTTCCTTTTACATCGTGCAAGAACAATCTCAAATTATGATCAATGATACAAGGGCCTGTGCTTCGTAGCCAATTTTGTCAGATGAAAAAGGTTTGTGGCATAACAGCCGATGATAATTCATTTGAGTACGGTTACATAACACAGTTGTGTTCAGATGGTCGAGTTGGAGGTGCCTTTTTATTGACGAAGGGCATTGGATGCTCTGTTAAGTTCATCATCGTGCATCATGGTAGGGAAAAATATGTGCATGATTCAATGCTGCAGTGCGATGAGGTGATGGGTCGTTGTAGTTCAATAATAGAACGGTGCAGTCTAACGAATAGACTTTTCAGTGCTACCCCTTATAGGCCGGTGCAGTTTAGCTAATAGGCTTTTCAGTGCTGCCACATTTATCCACTACCACCGGGACTTATTGTATATAAACAAAACCCAATCGATTCTCTACTCACATATCTCATGACCTCGAATTGAATTGAGACAATGGCGTATCCTCATCCTCTCAATGGCCCCATCAATCCCCCCCCCCCTCCGCAGCCCCATTTAGACGTATATGGTAGAGATTACTACGGAAGCCACAATTCTCTTCCTTGCTCATTTTGACATTCATGGAGATCTGCATGGAGATGGACGTCTATGGCAGAGATCTACATGGAGATGACTTTGTAGTCCAAGTTTATGAGCATTTCGGTGACGCAGGCCGTCGATTCTTCCGTTGTCCGCATTTCATAGTACGAACAAGTAATACTCACTTTCTTTCCTATTTTCTAAACACCGTTTACTTACATCATCTATCATTTTTTTCCAGATGGATGATTGTGGGTTCCAGTACTAGATTGACCCGCGGGTAGAACCACACATTCAAGAATACATCCGTCACATGCACATCGTTATCGAGGAACTACATGAACAAGTGCGCCAAGAGAGAGCCAACAACGTCAGAAGGTGCTATATCCTGCCTCGCATGCCAGGTCGAAGGGACAACTAGGAGTAATATGGATGTGTTCTAGCGGTCGGATGTACTATCTTAGCCTTAAGTAATATTTTCTTATACCGTGTTGTTTGTAATTAAATAAATTGTACCCCATCATGTAACGTTGTATTTTGTTTGCACGTGTAATAGTAGTAGGGTTCGTAGTGCGAAGGGTTTTGATTTGGAAAGTTTCAGGTGAATGATTTATTGCCTGACAGGACGTCACACAGATACGTTTGAAAGTGGATAAGATTGCATGATGCTACGCTTTAGGATGGAACGAGAACACAGCCTCCTGGCTGGTCAGGTCGCATAGGCTGAGGACTATCGTAGCCATGGCCGATCCACCCAGAGCCTCCTTCTTGATCAGGGCGCGGAGGCTGAGTACTACCGTAGAGCTGGTGACCCATCCATCCAGAGCGTGCTGGCTGGTCAGGGTGCGGAGGCTGTGGACTAGTGTAAAAATGGTGGCTGAAGGCGGACGAAGGTCATGGGGGCCTCTGCGTGGAACGTGCAGCAGATGAGTCGTGTAGAATGACATCGTGCTGCCAGCATGATGTGCACTCCATGATACGTTGTCCCTTGCCGGCCAAACAGGAGAACGCTTCAATGATATCATTGATCGCCATACCACATGTGACGTGCTTGCGCAGTCTAGTAGCTGAACTCATCGCCTCCTCATGAATCTCTCTCTCGACGTAGGACTATCATAGACGAGAAATCATTACCACTAGTAGTTATATGAATATAAACATCGATGAGAATTTGCACATTTCACGTACCACATAGTGCAGTGCCACTCCTGCGTGTCTTGGGTAAAGGGCAGTAGTGGTAGCAAAGGGTCGACGTGGCAGGTCCTCGACACAAAGGAGACGTGTGCGAGTTCGTGAAGTGTACCACTGGAGGTACTGCTGGTAACTATAGTCATCGTAAGGCGTACCATACTCGATCACGTCCTCAAGAGCGTGGCCCCACTGCTGCAATCAGAGCTGCAGCCTGTTGGTCATGTCAGCTAAGCTCTTTTGTGGCCCCTCCATCGAAAACCTAAAATGTAGTGTCAATTAGACAAATGCAACACAAAAATACAACGAGGTAGGTGACATTATAACTTATGAGTGTACTGTAGTAGGAACACAGTCTCCCAATAGAATGGGAACCTCCTGGCGCCATCCAAATTGGCACATAACTCGGTGCACAGCGTAGTCCTCAATGAATATGTCGAACACCAGCTCGTATGGTCCAGAAGCTCGTACGATGGCTCCATCGCTGCAAATAATACACATACGTTATACCGAAGATTTTGCAAAAATAACGCACAATGCAGAAAACACATTAAAAACTAAAAATATCAAACACAACTATTACACACAAATTATTATATAGTTCTTACATTTGGAACATAAGTAATACACAAATAATATAACTTAGTTCTCACATCACGAATATCAATAGTAAACTTAATTTCTATATAGCATATCCCCCGTGGTCTGCCCGGGGCCCGTGCATTACTTGTCCTCCACGGACACCTCTCCCACGTCGAGCACCGGTAGATGGCCCTGCTCCAGCATCACCGCGGTTAGACTATGGAAAATCCTTTGCCTTGTGACCAAACTCATCACACTCAGTACACCTCCTCATAGGCCTGCCAACCTCAGCTTCATCCATGTTGTTGTGAATACGCCTAGTCTGCGGCCGACTGCCTTTCTCATGAATGCGAATGTTGAAGTAGCATCATAGGGGACAGACATATCAGTATATCTCTGTTATAAACTGTGAAGTCACCAAATGCATTGAATCTATGGAACTCCCCAGTCCATGTCTGTACCGTATTTTCCTTCAAGTAAAATTGTGACACATATAGTGAGGTTCCCGCAACCACTTGTGACAATGCAGCTAGCACGTGAGAACAGGGGACATGGAAAAGCTTCGATTTGTTGCAGGTGCATTCGCACCATCCATTAAAAACTTATCCTAGGTTCACCTCATGAGTAACAATTCTAGTATCGCTCCCCACCCCTCCTTTTCGTCTCAGAGCTATCTTGAAACGGTGCTCATTCACGCTCATGCTACGAACCATGTGTTCCACTGCCTTCTCGTTCTTCTTTTCAAGTGTTCCATCATTCGGTTAGCATACGGTGTATGCATTGTTGTACAGTGAATAACAGTAGCAGCATGCCTCTTTTGGTAGTACCCGATAATGCCGTGCAATATGCCCTCAATGATTGCAACAAGAGGGAGTCCACGTAGCTCTCTAATGACCCAATTGTAAACCTCTGCTATGCTGGTAGTCATGATGTCATACCTACCAAAATGCATCAAAACAATTATTCATCAATTTTTTAACATACTAGTTCATACTACACATCAAAATAACTTACGAACAACACGTACCTAGCTCCTCCGGTGTCGTAGAGCAAGGACCACTTCTCCTCTGGCTCTACCCCAATCCAGTGTGAGAAACATTTGATGTTTCTTGCTAACTTTCTTCCCACATTTTGAGAGTCAATCCCTGCTCCAAGAGACAGCAACGCTTCTGGTACAGTGTCATCATCAATAGGCGGATTCTTATTCCTCTCCTGGACGTGCACCCGTGTGCACTTATCCAATTCGTTCCACAAAGCATCAAACTTGTGACTTTGGTTCTGACTGCACAACTTCTTAAACATGTCCATCAGTGCCTTGTTCTTGAATTGCTTGTAGAAATTTGCTCCCATATGACGCATACACCACCGGTTCTGCAAATCAGTCCATGAAACGTCTCACTTGAATCCTTTTGTAGTGTCTTTATAGCAAATAAGATCTCAGCATGCCGATCATGTATAATGCAAATATTAGGTCGATCATGGACAATCCCAACCTTAAGATGCCTAAAAAACCAGAGCCAGCTCAACCTTCTCTCACCCTCCACAAACGCAAATGCTAAAGGAAGTATCTGGCTATTCGCAATAACACCAATTGCAGTGAGAATCTGGCCTTTGTACTTTCCAGTCAAGAATGTGCCATCCACACAAAGCAAATGACGACAATGCTGGAAGGACTGAATACACTGACCCAAAGAAATGAAAGCACATCGGAAAATCCTGGGCTGATTTTCATCAATTTCAGTCTTTGTGAAAGCGATGTATGTGCCAAGGTTCTTTTCCTTCAGAATTTCAAGGACATAAGAAGCCTCATAAGTACCCCAGTGCTTCTCCAAGGCTTTCTACTTCGCACGTCAAGCCTTTGATAAGTAATCTCATATTTGAACTGTCGTAATATTGACCGTTGAGTGAACGAGCATTCCATGTCCTGCTTCTGAATAATCTCAATGAATAATTCATTTGCAACTAGTGCAGCAGCGAGGTTACCGTGCTTACGACCTACATTTTCCAGCTTACAATTGTGTTCAACCACTCTAGAGGATTCCCAATGGGTCGAATGCTTCGGCTTGAATGCATGAACATAAAAGTTGCATCCAGGAGTTCTGCACTTCACACTGTACTTTTCTGGGGTTGACACAGCAACCCATACCTCCCTATGTGATGTCACTGCCCACTGTGTCACTGCATCCTTCATTTCAGACCAATTAGGGAGGACTTGATTTAGGTGAATCATACTTGATCCATACTCCCAAGGGAAATCATGGTTTTCCATAACTTGCATCTTCGCTTTCTCATGAAAGTTCCATTGATCTGGGATGGCAGTTTTAGAGGACTCATCATCATCGTCGTCGTCATCATCATCCTCCACATTTGCAGAATCCAATAAAGATTCTTCCTTGTGTACCACGTTACGATCCACATTCTCAAGATCAACAACAATTCCTTCAATTCCCTCCCCTGCATCAACCTGACCCTCAACCTCTGTCGTCTGCCTATGCACAACAACCTCTGCCTCAGCCATATGTCGTTGCACAACTTCTTCCCTCAACATTGCATGCCCCTTCCTATCATCTTCTTCTGCAGGTGTCGCTGCACTGCTACCGTCACACACTTCTCTTTGAAAAGCATGCACCAGTATATTAAACTTAGTCACACAACGTCTGCACCACTCCAACCATTTCAATCACTTGTTTGCCCGATACACCAGTTTCAACTCCCAGCAAACTGGATCTAACGTACGAGTCCACATGCAATGCACCGTAATGGAATATATGTTAGGATCCAACTGAAAATATTGGGTGAACCATATTCTCATCTACTTCATCCTTGTACCCTTAGGGTTTGGGTGCTCAATGTTAGTAAACGGAAAGTTGCTCAAATCAACACCCGATGGACCGTTACAAATTTGACCATTTTCATAGAAAACTCTAAAATTCATAGTGTTTGACATAACTGTGACCTAAAATAAATATATCGAATATTACCAAGTTAATTTCATATGACTAACTTCAAATGTAGCAAACAATAACTATACTTCTCTAAATTGCTTAATCTAACACTCAATATCAAATTTTGTGAACCCTACATATACCCTAAAATGTAAATAATTCCTTCTACATCTCTAATTAAACCTACATAGATCTATAACAACAGCTTCCTAAAATTACATAAATCTAAAACATTATTACAAAGACAAAAATTACCTACAAAATATTTACTTTGCTCTAAGACCTATAGTGCTCAAGATATATCTATGAAGCTTCCTAAAATTATGTAAATCTAAAACATTATTACAAAGACAAATATTACCTACAAAATATTTACTTTGCTCTAATATGTATAACATACAACAAATACCTCAAATTAAACTGCGCATCTATGATACCATTACTAAATCTATAATTAATTTCCCGACTCGTATATCCTAAAGTAAATATTGCATACGTATAATAATTACGACCTAATTTTTATTATTTCTATAGACATCTACAACTATCAAATACCTCAAATTAAATTGTACACCTATGACAACATTACAAAATCTATATTTTATTTCCCGACTCATTTATCATATAGTAAATATTGCATCCGTCTAATAATTATAACCTAATATTAATTATTTCTACGAACATCTACAACTACCATATACTTTAAATTAAATTCTACATCTACGAAAATATTATTAAATCTATAATTTATTTATATACTAATTAATTATTTATACCAATATCTACAACAACCAAATATCTAATTGTAATAAAAAACAATACTAACAAAAATACATAAATTTTTTTACCTTATTCCTCATCTTCCTCCTTCTCTTCCTCCTCCTCCCTTTCCCTCCTCCTCTTCCTCTCCTACTGCTTCCTCCTCCTCCCTCTCCCTCCCTCCTCCTCCTCCCTCCTTCTTTTTCCTCTCCTTTCTCCTTCCTCCTCTCCTTCTTCTTCCTCGCTTTTTTGTCTCGCTCTCCTGAACCGAGCGCGCGCTCGACCGAAATGCGAATGGAACCGAGTGGAGGAGGGGCCACGGGGACGGGATATGATCGGCAGTTTTCTCGCCCCCAAGACGTGAAAACCTACCACGTGTCAGGTTTTCGTCCCCCTAACCCTCGACTACTGACATGTCAGTAGTTTTCGAGCTCCCAGCCCACGACAATACTTTTTTCACGGCATGGTAGCGTGAAATTTTGCTCACTGTGCACGCGTGGGAATTTCACATTTGTTTTTGTTTTTCCAGGGCACGAAAAATCCTTTTTCGCGGTACCAGAACGCGAATAGGTATTATTTTTGTAATTTCCGTAATTTGCGTATTATTTCTGAAATTTACGTATAATTTAATAATATTTTAAAATATCAAGTCTGATGTAGTCAGTCCTACGGATGGATTCCAACATTAGCACACAATGTTATGCTGTTATGCGAGCCTTTTGTCCTTTTTCCCCCTTCAACATTAGCAACACAATGTGTGACCATTATTAAATCGTAATCCCACGAGTTTCCATATACTGTGTTGTAGTATCCGTATAGGATTCCAAGATTCTAATTTTCTATCCCTTCTAACATATCTACGATTTTCTAACCCTTAAGATTAAATGTGCAGGCTCCTTTTTATAGCCAATTTCTAAGGTAATAGATAGTTTTTAATAATAGTAGAGGTGGGTAATAGAGAAACAGGTATATGGATATTTTTTGTTTTATTTTTAAGAAATGGGAGTGGTGGGCAATTTATATGCTGCGTTGCAATTGGCCAAGGTTGGTTGCATGCATATATATGAGGTCTTGTGCGCTGCAGTACAGTCTCACGCTCAGATGTGAACGCACGCTGCAGCACAAAGAGAGCACACGCATCTATACTAGTGGAGTGGAAGATTGTAAACTATAATTAAAGAGCTGGCCCTGATTAGTCTATATAGCCCGCACTATATATGCACTAGATAAGTCTGGTCGCCACCTGAAAGTGTACGTGTTTACCTTTGATCAAAGGAAGCTTTATGTATATATGTAACTACACTTGCACTCTCGTCTCAACAATCGAGCAACCTCCTATATATATATATATGCTAGTTCAGTACACGATATCAAAACGTAACTAATTACTCTATGACCACTATTTGCTCTCGATCGATCGGAAACAAAAGTTACTCTGAAAGAATTATAACTGAACTAAACCAAGCATGGGCAAGAAAACAAACAGCAAAGTTGCAAGAAAAAGGCAGAGCAATCGGAAGAGTGCTGAACTGAATCTGCAAGGAAATTAATTAAGTACAAGAGTGCAGTACTGCTCAGCCTCGTTACAGAAAGTATATAACGTTGTATATGCAGTGCGTGTGGAAAACAAGTGCCTCTACCTACCTAGTAGTGCAAAATATATAGAGACAAACGAAGACAAAAGAAAGGTGGAAAAGGGTGAAATGTGCAGATCTATCGAGGATTCTGCGGGAGTTTTTTAATCAGGTCGGAGTTGCACGGTAATTATACCCGGTCGCTCTCTCTTTCTTCACTTACGTTGGCACGATGACGAGCTTGGTGTGACGTTGGCATATATGATCTCGATAGAGATTTTTCTTAATTTCTAGCAAGAGGAAGTGAGACATGCAGCATGTGTAGGAACTGAGAGTCTGAGACGTTGTTCATGCATATTCCTTCACATCACATCACATCAGGGAGGAACATAGATCGATTCATGGATTCACTCTAATTCAATTTAGTTAGCTATATATCTAGACAATTTAAATAGATTCATGGATACCGATGAATCGATCTATGCCCATCTCTCTACATCACATGCCGGTAACACACAAGTTCAGTGCCCGTGATTTGTTAATTTACCAGTTCAACCAGTGGATATATATATATATCTATTACAGAAAATGGATAAAAGGGGGAAAATGGACTCCTCCTTTATTCACCTGCTGAGCTGGAATTGTGAGGGTGTCAAGGGACAGGAGAGGTGACTCTGTGCAGCTCTTGAAGGTTGTGGTTAATTATAGGCCCAAATGTGATTGGATCGACACCAAACTCTGTGACCTCATATTGGTATACAAAAGAACCGGATTTAATTTGTCAGAGGTCAGTAGTCTTGGTAGATGATTAGTTTCAGGTGTCAAACATTGCTGGATTGAGCAGAAATTTCGCATCTTGTCGAGGACCTACTGAGCTACTTTCTTGTCAAGTTTCATGCAATTCAGGTAAGTACTTTGAAGGCTATGAACTGAGAATCGGAGTAACAGAAACAACAGCTCTATATTTTAGCAGGGTTTAACTACCTTTTGTTAGCTCTTGCTAACAATGGTGAGAGTTACTGTTGATGCCGAATTACAACACAATGGTGGTGCTGTTGCTGCATACTTGCTGCATGACGTACCTTTGCAAGTTCTAAAGAAGACTTCGTACAATCATTATTGTCTACCTTGAGAAGAACTTTTAACGCATATCGATGTACCCATCATGCAAAGTTGTTGATTATTTCGCTTCATACTTGTTTGTAACAATCCTCAATGTTCATCGCTGGGTGACAGATTAGTTGGCCACGTTGTCTATCAAATAACTCATAAAGCTCCTAGCCACATTTTGTCATAACAGATGACTCTCACCCCGTCAAGGCCCAGCGGAGCCCTAGGCCCATGAATTAAGAAGAGGAGATCGAAGGACGGCCTAACTTCAAGTCCCAGGAGAATTGGATGATGAGAGGACAGGCCGGGCCCAACCTGGTGGGAGAGTGAGTTGCGTTTGGAAACTCGAGGGAATTAGTCTCTGTTTATTTCAGTTTAGGATTATAATAAGTAATTTATAAATAATATATTATAATAATTTGGATTGTAATAAGTTGTAGAGAAATAAACTGTGAGCTGTTTGACGATCTAGATTATTAAAGTTTAGATTGTAATCATTTGTCTCTTTTGGACACATTCCGAAAGGAAGAAAATTGACATATAAATTGCCCGTCCTGTTGGAGAGGACAAGGTTGAGGAGAAATACTGACACGTGACAGAATGAGCTCCTGGCAATAATTAAGTAATGTAGCAAACTAAATAAAGTACGCAGCAGCAAGTTGGTATTATTCGATGGATCGCACGAACTAATCTCTCTCTAGATATCAGGTGCCGCTCTGATTATTTGAGAAATTAAATTAAAATATATCTTAATTTATATATGATGAGCGGTTAATAATATTATTGATTTGATTTAATGATTCGTGGAATTGTATGAGCATATCTATATATTGTAATTATGATCATTACTGACTAAAGTTGCAGAGAAAATGAAGTTGACGTTTTTGTTTCTGAGTCAAAAAAATTTGCATTCACCGGATGATCCGACGTTAGAAAATTTATACATAAACATGTCGGATGGTTCGACGCTCAGGAAGATTTCACACCGGAGAGTTTTGACTCAGAAGAGAAAATCCATGTAAATGTCGGATGCCTCACTGGAGCATTTGTTCTAGAAAGGTTGCAAAATATCTTATCTGGCGGGTTGCACTCACCGGATGGTTTGGCGATGGAGGAGTGTACATCGGATGCTTCGCCGAAGGATTTTCTAGAAAGTTTTTAGTGGAGTTAGAATTACAAGCACCGGATGGTTCGGTGATTAGAGGGAAATACACGTCAGATCATCCGGTGTTCACGTTTTCTGTGTGATGTGTTTAAATAGAGATTTTGGTGATGGCTAATTGGACTTTGTACTTAACTATAGAGTTAGATATACGTGTTTGATTATCTCATGGTGTGTATTTGATGATGTAACTTAACAGTCGACAGCGGGATGATCGGGGCTAAGCGTCGTGCTTGGTGCCGGACGATCAAGGGGGTGGGGTAGAGTAAAGGGTGATCCTAGTTGTACACATGGAGAGCAAGCAAAGCATGGAAAGGTGAATGAAGACGACGTGTTGACAAAGTCGAGCGAAAGGGATGCCGGTGCAAATGACAAGGTGATCCGATGGATCGGGAACGGGAGAGACTTGCTGGCGGTTAAGATCGCAAGACAGAATATACGTGTCGATATCAGGTCGCTTGCTTAAGGTGTAATAAAGTGGTTGTGAGCTATGCTTTGAGAAGCGTGCAAGGCAGTTTCGCGGTTTGACCTCAAAACCATGGAAATGAGGAGTGCATGTAGCATCATCGCGAAGATTGCATCGAGACGAAGTTAAGCCTTGAAGGCGCCACAACCATCCGATTGACTAGGAAAAAGATGGACACAAATGTTCTCCGTGGTAGGTAGGAATGTATTAAAATAGAGGGGCATTTTGAGAATAATATAGGAAACTTAAGGGTCACGGAATCTATGCTATAAATAGAGGAGAAGAGCTAGTTGCACCCTTTGAGCCATCTATTTGAGAGTTGTGTGTTTGGGTTTTAGGAGAGAGAGAGATGGGTGTTTAGCTTATGTATTAGATGAGAGCTTTTATATGCAAAAATACTTTGTAATTCACCAAAAATATGGTGTTTATCTGCAAGAAATGAAGTTTATGTTTCCTCTTGTGCTTATGTTCATATCCTTCTAGTTTTTCTTTATTGGCTCCCTTAATTTGTTGCAAGTTTCTCGGTTTTTGTTGTGATTTTTGTTTTGGCTTGAGAGCTGGAATTTTTCACCATGTTGAAGTGGTTCTTCTTTTTGCTAGAGATATCAAATTCACTTTCAGAATTGGTCTTGAATTCCCTAGCATCTAAATCATCAACTTGAAGAGTTTCTTCATCCGATGACTATCTCCTTAGATTTAAGTGTTTCTTTCTCAAATTGCAAGCTTTTGTGTGCGATGACTCATGGATTGGTTTTCAATGGAACCTAGTGTTCAATTCCATCTATGAGAGCCATGCTTTCTTAGAGGATCTTTTGGTGCAACGTGTTTCTCTTGAGTTTTTGCTTTCGCATGTTGTTTTGAAGCGTGTTGGGTGAAAGATTAGGAATATACCATCCAAGAAGTTAGTAAGGCGCCTATTCACCCTCCCTCTAGTCACCATTCTCGGTCATACAATTGTTATCAGAGTTGATTTGATTACTTGTTGACCTTAACCGGCTTTGTGATCTGTAGGCGACAATGGAAAGACATGTGAAGAACCCTTTATTTGAAGGTCATGATTTTTCATACTAGAATGTGCGCAAGGAGGTTGATCTTTTAAGCCAAGAAAGTGCTATATGGGAAATTATAGACTCTAACTATGAGATTCCAATCGCACTTCTTAGGTCCAGATTGAACAATATGAAGCCAACAATAAGGCTAGAAATATATTATTCGCTGGCCTGAGTCGTAATAAGTTTGATAGAGTACATCACCTCTGTACTGCTAGAGAGATCTAGTCTACTCTTAGTATCTTTCATGAGGGTACCAACCAGATCAAGACACGACACCAGAGCATGTACAATCAGGAATATCAGATGTCCGTACAGAGCCCCAGAGAGTCTTTCTATACTATGTTTGCAAGATTTGATGAAATTTTTAGCAATCTTATATCCACTAGGGTTTTGCCTTATTCCGGCCATGAGAGGGATATCAAGCTTCTCTATGCTCTTGACTGTAGTATATAGGAAGTAAAAATCTCTAGTATTGAGGAGTTATCCAATTATGACACATTGAGTTGTGTTGAACTCTTCAGCAACCTAAAATTCACAGAAATAGCTAAGGCAGCTAGAATAGGTGTATGAAACCCCCTGTTTCAGAACATGACGTTGATTTCAGGACCTACCAGTGGTAGTCAAGCTAGAGTTGATCTTTGTTGTGCTAACCTCTCAACTGGTGGATTTTCTTTGTCTTCCTTGATCTCTATTACAGAGGAGCAGATGAATGCGCTTGATGATGAGGATCTTGCCTTGATCATCAAGAAGTTCACTCGCTTCTACAACAACCAATGAGACCGGAGGAGAGGCGGTTCTCGTGCTTATTTTGAGTGTGGTGACACCACTCACTTCAAGGCGAACTATCCCAAGCTCAAGAAGAAGGAAGACCGCAACCACGACCATGACAAGCACAAGAAGAACAAGAAGCTCTTCTTCAAGAACCGCAACAAGATGGCCAAGAAGACGGCTAAGGTGGCGTCACGGACACTTGTGGCGGCTCTCAGCGACATCAACACTTCCTCAAGCGAAGATGAGAACTCGAAGGAGGAGGAACAGCTAGTGAAGAACAATAAGAAGGATAAGAACTTCACTGGCCTTTGCTTCAGGAGGACGACAACGACAATGACCCCGAGCTTGATCCCTTTGAGGTATTGCCTTCCTACGACCAGCTTTCTGCTCAAATTGATACCCTGAATGATGCTCTTGTCAGACATGATAGGTTACTTAAGAAAAACAGTTCGTGAGTTGAAGGAGCTTAGGCCGAGGTATGAGTCTGTGTCGACTGAGGTCGCTTTGCTTAGATCTAGGGCAAAAGATGAGGAGTGTGAGAATTATTTGGTTGTCATGTCTGAACTTGCTGAGCTTCAGACTCTGTATGCTCAAGTTGTCAGTCGGCTTGAGATTGCTGAGAAGAAGCTCCTTGAGGAGAAATCTAGACCTACCCTTTTAGGCGCTTGCAATAATTATCCTTTACTCACAAAGGATATTGAACTGAAAGCCAAACACATTCAAGAGCTAGAGTTTAGATTGGAGAGTGCTAAGTGTTCTAAGAATGTGCAGTCGAACTGTTACACCTGCATAGTCTTTAAAGACAAACTCAGCTAGGTAAGAGAGAAAGATCAGAAGCTCATGGCTGAGAATGAGTACCTCATTTCTCTTGTGAAGAAGTGCTCAGAAGGTAAGGATAAAGTGTATTTGATCTTGAGCAAGACCAAAATGTGTGCCGATAAGGCAGGTTTGGCTCTCGGGCTAGGTTTTGAGAGGGTGGCTTACAATAGGGTTGATAAGACTGTTATCACCACACCTACTACCCTAGAAGCTGAAAAGTTCAAGATCAATACCATACCATAACCCATGAAAAAGAAACTCACACCATAACTCACCGAGAAGAAACCCACACCACAACTCAAGAGAGCTCCACAGCTTAAGATGCGAGCTCCAGTGAGAGAGTCTAGAGTGACTGGTAGTCAAGTTCTTGAGAGACGCTATCATTGCACCTACTGCTAGAGAGAGGGTCATCTAGTTGGGTTTTGCTTTCACCGTAGAAGAGATAAACAGCGTGAGTGGGAGTGGAGTACTTGAGACATGTACCGTCCCTGTTTTGGTGCACATGAGCATTTTCCTCACTCTTACTTATGAGTTTCTGGCGCTCTTCAGTTTCCTCCTAGAGTTGGTGCGCGGCGTGGATCTTACCATTATTCATATGGTTTTGGTTCACGTGTCAGGAGCTTTGAGTCACAGTACTTTGGCGGACCATGTTTTTCTCATCGTGGTATTCATCCCTAGCATGAGAGTATTGATTTACATGCACCTACTTTTACTGCTTCAGAGTGGATGACCCAGTACTGGATTCCTAAGATGTTTCTATCTAATCCCAGTACTGAGCCATCCACCTACTATTCTTCTATTATGTAGGTGGTATGTGGAGGACTGCAGAACAAGTAGCTCATTGACTCCGGTTGTTTGTGCCATATGACCGGAGATTTATCATGGTTCTCCAGTTTCACCCCGATGAAGCGATATGAGTACATCACATTCGGGGATGATATAAAAGGAAGAGTGAAGGCCAAATATATGGTAAAGGCAAATGAGAGTTTCACTCTCAAAGATGTGGCCTTGGTGGAGCATCTGAGATACAATTTGCTTTCCATATTTCAGCTGTTAGATGAGAACTTGAAAGTGCATTTCAAGCGTGATGCTTTTCGGATTCTTGATTCTTCAGGAGCTTTGATTTGCTGGATTTCTCAGATTTGGAGAGTTTTTGGAGCCAATTTTTCTGAGTCTTTTAGTTCTTCTCGGTGTTTAGTTGCGCAACCCTCTTCTGAGCCTTGGATATGGTATAGGAGGCTATGACACATGAGTTTTGATTTGCTTTCTCGTTTGAGTACCCTAGGCCTGATTCGGGGATTGTCTAAGCTCAAATTTGAGAAGAACCTTGTTTGCACTTCTTGTCGGTATGGCAAGATGATTACCACCTCTCACTCACTAATAGGGATGAAAGCGGTACAGGAATATCATATCCTGTCCCATGACTGTTTCTCGTTTTTTCCAACCGTTTATGTTTTTCCGGTTCTTACGTAGGAACAGGACAGAAACGATACAGTGATGTCCGAAAACGGGGCTGAAAAAGGGTGAGGCCTCATCCCGCCCATTTTCTCAGAATCCCATTTTTATTCGACAAAAGCCATTTTTATCTCGTCTTTATACCGTCTCGGACTCTCGCTGATTAGAGTCACTATCCTGCACGTATGTGCGTAATACAATAATACGTGCTTCATGTCCTTTTCGTGTCCGTCGTCTTATATGCATGTAACTTAGCATACTTCTAATCGTTGAGCGAGCAAGGACTTAGCTTTAACATCAATTTACAACATAAAAACCAAATTAGGAGTAACTAGATTGCTTATACAATCTTTATTTTTGGACCGGTCAACAAATCAGAGCTGGTGCCAATTCATTGCTCTCCGAGAAAATCATATTGAGGAGCAGGGTATGCTCCATTGCACTTGGTGAGGTTCGGTCTTCCCGATTTTAATCACTGATTTTTATCATGTACCGATATATTTTTGTTTGAATTGGTTCGTTTTCGTATATCCGGCAATCCCATGTTCATTTTTGTTTCTGATTTTCCTGTTTTCATTTCTGTCTAGGTGAGAAAATGTGAAAGTGAAAACAGTAAAAGGTTTTCTCGACCGTTCCCGTCCATTTTCATCCCTACTCACCAGTCAATCTGGTGATAACTGAACAACTAGGAGCTTCTCCATATGTACACGGTTGGTCCCTCCCGAGTTCGTTCGGCGGGTGAGAAGTGGTATGTACTTGTCATTGTTGATGATTACTCTCACTACTCTTGGGTCTTCTTTCTTGTGAGCAAGGATGAAGTATTCTCATATTTTCATAGCTTAGCTTTGAGATTATTCAAGGAACCCTCTGATGTATTGAAAGCAATTCATAGTGATAATGGCACCGAGTTCAAGAACTATCTATTTGATACTTTCTATCTTGAACATAACATTGAGCATTAATTTTCTGCCCCACGCGTTTCTCGGTAGAATGGCGTAGTTGAAAAAAGAATTGGTTGAGATGGCTAGGATGATGCTTGATGAGCCTAGAACTCGTAGGAAGTTTTGGGCAGAGGCTATTAGCACAGCTTACTATATCTCCAATTGGATTTTCTTGCGCTCGATTTTGAATGTGACTTCTTATGAGTTGTGCTTTGGCAGGAAGCCGAAGTTTTCTCATTTGAGAGTTTTTGGATGTCATTACTTTATACTAAAGCATGGTAACATTGACAAATTTGAGTAGTGCTTTTCGGATAGGATTTTCTTGGATTATTATCTTCATAGTTATTTTATCAGGGTTTATGTCGGAGGATGAACTCCTGTCGCAGGGATCCCGAGAGACCCCTTTTTAGAGATTCGGCTGGGGGGATGATCCTGAACGAGCTTGTCTGGGAAATAAATAGGAACAGAAATAAATGCAGTGGCTGGTGGGAGATGATCGTCCTAGTGCGAGAAAGATGGGTGCACCGGGGTTTAGACAGGTTCGGGCCGCACGGAGGCGTAACACCCTACTCCTGTGTGAGTGCTATATCTATCCTTGAGGGGAATTCTTCAAGGATGTATCTAGTTATAGGGGTGAGCTGTCTACAGAGAGCTTGAGGCTCTCGTGTTCTAGCTTGGCTTGAGCTTGTTTGTGATGTTCTTCGTCTTTTGATCTGGGCTTCGGGTGCTTCTTGAGGGCTTCCGGATCTGAGGCGGAATTCTTCAAGGATGAGTCGTGAGTCGTGTGTTGTGAGCTGTGAGCGTTATGCGTTGTATTCTCCATCCTTTTCTTTTATAGGCGCGCTGACCTCGACTTATCCTGAATGGGAAAGAGGGGGCGCACGTGCCAAGGTGCCACGGAGAAAGGCGTCATCATTCCGTCTTGACGAAGTGACAGGGGCGGTGGAAAATTGCGGCGTGCATCCGACCACCCGCCACTGTGGAGGTCCTCTGGCGCCATTAAGAGGGCCCACCGGGCAGCCGCAGAGGTGCCCGATGCGCCCACCCTGTCTTATTCTTCTGCCGGGGCAGGGTGGCAGGTGGAGCGCTTCGATTCTGGCAACGTTATCCCGAGGCACCCGGGTGAAACGGGACGGGACCCGTGCATTTAATGGACCCACGCCCCCCTGCCAGAGCATGGCAGGGTCTGACACTAGGGCGTGGGCAGCTGAGAATGTCAGGATATCAGGATGTCAGGCCGCGCGTGCCTATTAAATGCGGCATTCGTGTCTTTGACTGGCTGACACCCCGGCGAGGGGACCCTTTGGGTCGTCGAACGATCTTGCGCGAACCTTCGGGGAACCGAGTCCTCGGGGGCTGCCACGTGCAGCTCCGAGCACTCTCTCTTGAGCACTCCGGTGGGACCTTCGGGGAACCGAGTCCTCGGGGGCTGCCACGTGTAGCCCCGAGCACTCTCTCCCGAGCACTGGGGGAAACCTTTCGGGGAACCGAGTCCTCAGGGGCTGCCACGTGCAGCCCCGAGCACTCTCTCCCGAGCACTGGAGGAAACCTTCGGGGAAACCGAGTCCTCGGGGGCTGCCACGTGCAGCCCCGAGCACTCTCTCTCGAGCACTTCCTTCCCGGCACTTTGACTCCGCGGATCATCGGGGAACTGGGGTGCTCGGGAACCAGAGGCGGCGGCCCCGAGCACCTTCTCTCGGGACTTAGCTTCTTCTTATCTCGCAGGGCGGACCTCGCGGGATGGTGACGCGTGGCGGATGGTCGGCTCGGTCTCAGGACTCAGGGACCCTTGGTTCCTGATACACCGACAGTTTATAATCTTGACACTAACACCATCATAGAGTCAAGTGATATGATATTTGATAAATTAACCCCTTGTGCTAGCCCTACTCTTGAGTGTGCAGGTGATCAAGAGATGAGTAAAAACATATTTGGAAAAAGCGACATTTTAGCTTTTGGTGATGATGATAATGATCCACTACTTCCTGCTATCACACCTGTTTCAGAGCTGGCTCCTGCTTGTTCTACACTAGCAGAGGGTCCTGCAACATCTACTTTCATTTTAGCTACTTTTGAGCTTGCACCAGCAACATTTGAGGAGGGGATGGGGAACCTCACCTAGGTCAGAGACAGTGAGGGAGAGGAGGGCGGTCGGCGGCAAGAAGCTCCAGGAGGTGGCAACTAATCAGTCTTCGGCTTGTGATTGCTCCCTTCGGGGTTATGAACTAGGAAGGGTGGAAAGGGGAAGACAATACAAATAGGTATTGTCCGTAAACTATCCAACAAACAGGTTTAGAAAAAAAAATCCATACAATACAGTACTAGTCTGGTCCTGGCTCTAGAGTCTCGAGTGGATTTGCCCTTGCAGCACCGGCGCTTATGTGGGTTTGTTTCCCAGACAAAATTTCGTAAGCTGCATTGTATTAGCAGGTTGAGTGGAGTAAATTTGTTAAAAAGAAGAGTGTTTTGTTGGTTGTATTTGTCTGAACAGACTGAGCCGAATTTTTGTTTAATTGATTGAATATGATATCGTATGAGCAGATGCAAAAATCAAGATTGTGTTTGATTACTCGTATAAAGATAATTTTATAACATTAACAAGTAGATCCACTTGCATAAGCGGATGTTGAGTTTACACCTGCTGAGTCAGGCTGCAGAGTGAAACTCGTTTCTGATCAGAATGAGATGATATATTTGCACTAATTAGATGAGACCGTAACAGTAAATATAAACAATTAAATAGATTTTTTTAGATTCTACTCTCTATTGAGTCAGGATGGGAGAGACGCGGTGAAAAACACACCCCGGGTGTGAACCTGCACGACATGAACAACACGTTGTTTCCGTGCTCTTCTTGGTTCCGCATTGTCTCCGTCTCCTTCCCCACTTCTCTTTATTCTCTCCGGCTCCAACTCCTCCATCCGAGTAGTGTAGAACCTTCTTTCTGTCTCCAACACTCTCCCCCGCCGTAATCCAATCTTTCCGCTCCTCTCCGCCGTTTTCCGCCGCTTTCTTCGCACGCACAATCCCCAAGATTGGTCTTTTCTTGCGCCGATCGAACCGTAGATGTCAATCCAATCCCTAGCTGGGTGTCGCCAATTGCAAGGTTCCGCCGTGGATTGGAGCATGGGGTTCCGATCCGCCGGCACGATGCTGCGGTTACTGCTGTGTGCGGCGTTCCTGCTGGGTTGCTGCCACGGGAGGTTCGTGGTGGAGAAGAACAGCCTCAAGGTGACGGCGCCCGACGATCTCAAGGGCACCTACGAGTGCGCCATTGGCAACTTCGGCGTGCCCCAGTACGGCGGCACCATGGTCGGGTTCGTTGCCTACCCCAAGGCCAACAAGAAGGCGTGCAAGAGCTTCGACGATTTCGACATCTCCTACAAGGCCAAGCCGGGGGCTTTCCCCACTTTCTTGCTCGTCGACAGGGGAGGTCAGCAAAATTAGAAAAATTTCTTCTTCTGCCTGCTACTATGGTTCTCGTAGTTGGTCTCTGTTAGGTTATCCATGTATGATTTCGTCGATTATTATCTATCTAGGTATTTATAAGCTCCAGTTAATTAGATTGGATAGTGTACTTGAAGGTTTGACCACAAGTGGGGCATTTTTTGTTTGGTCTTGTGGTCTTTAGTTTGGTACGTTGAAGATTTGATCTTGTCATGCGATGATTTGATTACGTTGACTGTTCGTTGACCCCAATTTGGTATAACGACCAAATCTGTGGTTAGATGTGTGCAGCAAGGGACCTTAAACTGAAAGCTTACGGTCAAGCCCTCCTGCATTTTGTTGTACCTATGAAACTGTCATGTTGATTTACCTCCCTATGATGTTCCACTGATTTTATTTTCAACCAATTTTGTTGTTTATTTACCACTATTATCTGTCTGTTGTGTGATGCTGCATTCCCCTCGGTTAATCAATATATATAATTGATTGTGTAATATGGTTTGGTTTATTTTATTCAGATTGCTACTTCACAAAGAAGGCATGGAATGCACAGAATGCTGGAGCAGCGGCAATCCTTGTTGCTGATGACAAGGATGAACCTCTAATTACAATGGACACCCCTGAAGAGAGCGGGAGGGCTGACTATTTAGAGAACATCACTATTCCTTCAGCGCTCATAACCAAAAGCTTCGGGGACAGGCTCAAGAAAGCAATTGATAACGGTGACATGGTCAATGTGAATTTGGATTGGAGGGAGGCCCTGCCCCACCCTGATGAGCGTGTTGAGTATGAATTTTGGACCAACAGTAATGATGAATGTGGCCCAAAATGTGATAGCCAGATTGACTTTGTCAAGAACTTTAAAGGAGCAGCACAAGTACTTGAGAAGAAGGGCTACACACAGTTCACTCCCCATTACATTACCTGGTATTGCCCGGAGGCCTTCATTCTAAGCAAGCAGTGCAAGTCCCAGTGCATCAATCACGGGAGGTACTGTGCACCTGACCCTGAACAGGATTTTAGCAAAGGATATGATGGGAAAGATGTGGTGGTCCAGAATTTGCGCCAAGTTTGTGTGTTTAAAGTTGCTAAGGAGCACAAGAAACCTTGGTTATGGTGGGACTATGTTACTGATTTTGCGATTCGGTGCCCAATGAAGGAAAAGAAGTACACAAAGGAGTGTGCTGATGGAGTTATCAAGTCACTTGGTACGTGGTATTTACATATGTTTTCCTATGTTTTGTGGTGAGGTGCAGACGCACAGTGGTTGTACCGAATTGGTTTATAATTTACAGGCCTCGATCATAAAGCAATAGACAAGTGTATCGGCGATCCAGATGCTGATGAAGAAAATCCTGTTCTGAAAGCTGAACAGGATGCACAGGTTAGTGCTTCAATGTAAATTCATGATATTTTCCATACATCCTACTGTTGATCTGAATAAATTATCATCCACCACTTTGCATAGATTGGCAAGGGCTCTCGTGGTGATGTCACCATCTTACCAACTCTTGTGATCAACAATAGACAATATAGAGGTATGTGCTCCTCTATCCTGTAAAGCTACTATAAAAATTTGATTTGAGATTACCAATTTTCCAGGTAAACTTATCCGAATCTTTGTTTCTCAGGGAAGCTTGACAAAGGAGCAGTTCTTAAAGCACTTTGTGCTGGTTTTCGAGAAACTACTGAGCCTGCCGTTTGCTTGAGTGAAGGTTGGTGCATTGATTTCCCTAGTTTTTCCATGTTTACTGCATTTTTTAATCTATGCTTCAAGTGGAACTTGCGTGACAACTTGCTCTTAAGCATCTAACATTCATCATATGTCAAATTAGATATACAAACAAATGAGTGCTTGGAGAACAATGGTGGCTGTTGGCAAGATAAGGCTGCTAACATCACTGCATGCAAGGTACTTCCTGTGGTGTTATTTTTTTCTCGAAATTCTTGATTATCAGATATTTGCTCTGTTTAGCTTATGCATAATACTTGTTTGGTGTATATGAAGGATACTTTCCGTGGAAGAGTTTGTGAGTGTCCAGTTGTGAAAGGTGTAAAATTTGTTGGCGATGGCTACACTCATTGTGAAGGTACACTACAAGGCATCAAGAGATTCATTTGTTGGCATTTTTTTTTCTTTTTAAATTCTTTTAGTATTAAGTAACACAGCAAAATTGGGGAATAGCTTTTTTTAGAGCCTTCTCAATTATAGCATGTGTCCTTGTTATTTTAGCTTCGGGATCTGGGCGATGTGAAATTAACAATGGAGGATGTTGGAAAGAGACCAGGAATGGCCAGACATACTCTGCCTGCACTGTAAGTTTCCGTTTGATTTTTTTTGCTGTCCTTAAAACTGCCATATCTTTGATAGGAATCTAAAATTATATTTGTGGTGTCCGTAATCTACAGGATGATGGCTGTAAATGCCCGGATGGGTTCAAAGGTGATGGTACCCACAAATGTGAAGGTAAGAGTCAATTCCTGAAATCCATTAGGCTCTTAGAAGTCCTTGCCCGTCCCGCACAACTTATGCTTCAGTGCACAAATGTGAATTAGCACATCAGAAGTGGTTGTCGCAGTCAAACCATATCTTGTATCTTTAGCCTTTCCACTTTGTTGTGATGCTGATGTGAAACATTTTGTAACAGATATTGATGAATGCAAGGAAAGGACAGCATGTCAGTGCAAAGAATGCAAATGCAAGAACACATGGGGAAGCTATGAGTGCGGCTGCAGTGGAGGCTTGCTGTACATGAAGGAGCATGATACATGCATAAGTATGTAGCTCTTGTACATTTACACAGTTAACTTATTATTGCCTCACAAATCACATGTTGAATTTATGTCCTTGAGTTGATCATTGAGACTTAGAGGTCATAAGTTACCACAAGTTGCAGGTTAGTCATCTATTTGAGACACATAAATCATGATTGGGATTTTTTCTCTTCAATAATTGACATTTGAAAGCTAAAAAATGGCAACAAATATGATAAATCTAGACATTGACTTGACACTAGAGTGATGCTAATTGGGCGTTTATTGTGCTCAGGCAAAAATGCAGCAACAGAGGTAGGCTGGAGCTTCTTGTGGGTCATCTTCTTTGGCCTTGTGGCAGCAGGAATCGCAGGATATGCAGTGTACAAGTACAGGATCCGGGTAAGATATGAACGGCTTGTACAGATTCATTATCTGTTCATGACTCTAGGCTGTCATCTAATTCTGTTTTTTGCTACTTGTGCCTACAGAGGTACATGGATTCTGAGATCCGTGCCATCATGGCTCAGTACATGCCCCTGGACAACCAAGGAGATATTCATTCTCATCATATTGAGATGTGAAGAGCAACACAGCTAGCTTCCCCTTACGAAGAGGATGGACACAGATTTGAAGAGAGGAAATGGACGCTTGTTTTCTGCATATACACTTGTGTTAGATGTGTATAACCGTAACGATCGTATGTGTAGCATGCAAAGCAAGAGCCTCCTGTAAATTTCTAAATCGATTTGTATTCGCGTGGTTACATGGTTAGGTTGTACCGTGACATGGCCTTATTTAGTAATAATTCCCCATCTTTTCTTTTAGCACCAATAAAGGAGATGGAAGACAGGCATGACTGTACTTTAGTCATGTTTTTGGTCAGTAGTAGAGGGATTTGAGCGCATGTTGAGTGTCTAACATAACAGAAAATTGTGCCTGCCATCATTGTTTGGTTCATGGTCATCCAATGATTGAAAAATTTATGTATTGGTAAGTGCAGGAAACTGGAACCTTATGTTGGCATACTTGAGGCATCGCCCATTTATCAGCATCTGATCCTGGAACTGAATATTGAAATATGAGATCACCGAGCTGGTGCCGATTATTTCTTCAGTTGTACACTGACTCTGCTTAATTGAATTTTGGTTTCGATACTAAAAGCGTCTAAAGCCGGTTGCCTCAGCAATAGCTCAATTTTAGGACAGACCCATGGGGGTTCCAGTTACCAAGGATACCGAAGGGGGAGCTGTTGCATGTGTTTGATCAGGATGGATCTTACGATGCCTTTTGGAATGTAATGTGAAAGGGTAAAAAAAAAGGATTATTTGGACAGGAATAAATGTTCTATACTCAGCTTCTCCGGTCAGTATACTGTCATAGTCGGAGGAATTTGAGACGCAAGTTGGAAAATTTCGACAGAATTTCTCTTTTATGCCTGGTCTCGAGGATCACATGCAACGAAAATGTAATTTTCATGGGGCAAAAGATGCCGAGCATTCCTATTGGTGAATAGGCCAAAATGAGCGAACAAAAAACTATTCTCTCTTCATGTCTAGCATCCTCTTCAATCGTCTACGCTCGGTTCATATACTGGCCAGTTCTTGAATCAACCAGAATATCATCGCCGACGTTCACAAAAGAGGGCACGGTAACAACAGCTCCAGTTTCCAGGGTAGCAGGCTTCGTTCCTCCTACAAAATACAGTACGAACATGATTTCAATTCCGATGATGTCAGGTTCCACCAGAAAAGAAATTGCCGACTTAATGTTGTGCCCTTCAATACTAGATTGCATGGGATTACTTTTGTTACAACATGCATGATTAAATAATAGCAGGAACTTCTCGTAGAAGCATACTAGAGATTAGAGAATTCTGTACCTTGTGCGCTATCGCCTGCCCCGGGGTCAGTATCAATTACAGTCAGCCTCACAGTGATGGGGAGGTCGAAATCAATGATCTACAAAAGTTATCACCATTAATGGCCAAAAATATTTTGCTGTGTAAGAAAATGTCGCACTATCAGCTAGCGTACTACAGAAAATTATGAGAAGATAATTCACTAGTTAATTCAATAGCAAACAATTAGAAAAGAAAATAGGAAATACCTTTCCATTCCAGTACAGTAAATTGCAGTCCATGCCCTCTTTCAACCATTTCTGCTTGTCACCAACATCTGCTTCATTTAACCGACTTTCTTCAAATGTCGTCTGGAAAGGGAAATTAATAAGAGCATTGTAAGCTAGAAAAATTAATGAAATTATTCACATCTAGCAGGATTTCAAGTTTTAATTTGACCACAATTTCAGAGATGAAAGTGGCTTAGTTTACATTCAGACAACATGCGTCCTGGGAAGGCAGAAAACTAAAATTCTTTTTTTTTTCTGAAAAGGAAACTGAAATTTACTATTGTGCTGAAAGCTCTATCTCCTTGCCTTTATTCAGAACTTCTTACATCAAAATTTGGGGTCTCCCTTAAGAAAAAAATTATGCTAAATTACTTCATTAATTTCTATACAACCCAGTTCCTAGTGGGTTTTCACTTTTCAAACAAGTATTTTGGTATAAAAGATGATCTAAGAAAAGGGGGGCAGGGGTGTTGAAGTGGGACAGCTTTGGGTGAAAACTGAAAGGTGGCGGTAAGTGGTCAGTCACTGCCGTACCATTAATATCCAGGAAGAATAGATCCTTTAGTTACCAGAGCTCCCTTAAAAACTCTCTAAATAAAGCTTACCACTAACAACCGATGCAATGAGAAAAATACGAGAAACATTTACGCAGCTGACACTGGCAAGTACTTTCACTAATTATTTCGGTGAAAATTCAAGAGTGTACCAGATCCATGAACACAAACTGGGAGCCATCCTTGTATGTAAATTGCTTGGTCTCCTTTGAAAGGGATGGCTCCTGTAGCTGCAAATTTTAATAAATAAGGGAGAGACAATGAACATTGCACATGATTTGGTGAAGCAAAGAAGATCTATGACAGGCCAAAGGTGTAGCATATATAATTCACAGGCACATATAAGTCACACTAAAAAAAAATCCTGAAGAACAGTGAGTTTGAGGTGAGATTACCGTACTTCCAGCTCGAAAGGTTTTCTCAACTGTGTTGCCGGTGATATAATTGCGCATTTTGGTCCTGACAAAAGCAGCGCCTTTTCCAGGCTTAACGTGGAGAAATTCTGTTGTTGAATGGATAGTAGAAATTGACTCACATGACTCTCAATTTTGACGGACATTTTGTGCAGAGGCTCAGGTTACAGGTTAATTACACATTTTCCTCAAAAAATAAAACAGGTAAATTACACAGAGGTATGTTAAATAAAAAGGTGTCATCTTTTACCTCTTAAGAAATCCCAAAAGAAAACAACCAGTGAATCATGAATCGTTGAAAGGAGTGGTACATTGGCCTAATTTCCACAAATTATGCTAGTATATTGATTGCCGTGTCTCCTCCAGAAGCAAGAATGAAATGCACCAGAAGAACGGGCGTATGGCTGTTACCTAGAACCTTCCATGGCGCGCCATCGACCTCGACGTTGGTGCCGACCCTGATGTCATTGCTGGAGAGCGCATAAACCCCTGCAAGAAGAGCAATCAGAGCTACCAGGAAAACAAAAAAGGGGGCAACTGAATGCTCCCAGACGGTGCAAGAAAAAGTGTCGAACAAATGGTGGGTTGAGAGGAAAGAGAGAGCAGAGGGTGTTAGTTACTGGTGAAGCGGGAGCGGAGGGGCGCGAGGCGGTGGCAGGAGGACCCACGGCGGAGCTGGAGGGAGGAGGTGGCAGCAGCAGCGATGCCGTGGTGGTGGTGGTGGTGGTAGGTTGGGCCTGCGGCGAGGTGGCGGAGAGCGGCCATTGCTTTGCTCCGTAGCCCGCCTGGCACCGCAGGTGAGGTGGTGCCGATAAGGAAGGGATGACGCAGGCAGGCAGGCAGGCAGGCCCGTGGTGTTGCTGGCACCTGGGAGATGAGGCCCACAAGTCATTGGCGTAGCTTTTTTTTTTCTTTCGTGTTTCCAGGTAGCTCACTCAACTTAGAGCCCATCAGAGGGCCCAAAAGTTTCATTGCTTGCTGGTTGCTAGAGTAGGCCTTCATCAAATAGTAATTGGTCACTGGAACCGAGGAATGTGCCACGTATAATCGGAAATTGGTTACAGAAGATAGGAGCTAAGAAGAAGAATAGAATCTTAATTGGAATATAGTTATGTTTTGGTTGATTTGGTTCTGTCGTAATGATATTGTGTTTCATAAAAAAAATATGCTATTCATGTACGTATTTTTAAAAGATACTTACTGGTTAAGGTTATAGAGGTTTCTACATAGGAATGATGAAAGGAAAGTGTCTCTAAAGGTTTGTCATTTGTTGCAAGTGGTGATAATAAAACTCTTCGTCAAACGTTAGTGATTATGTAGTTATAGATTGTAAGCTTTATGATTCTTTATCCTCTCTGCGATGTTGGCGGTATATGATGTAACTTTATAATAATCTACTATTAGATGTATGCATCTTGTGATTGAAAATAGCTAGATGTTTATTTATTTTCTAAAAATAGTAATTGGTAGTTGACAACTGGCATGGCCCAATCGGACAGGAAAGACTCGAATATTTTTTTAAAGTACAAGTCGATCGCACCCAAGTTCTCATGCATACACGCACCGGCCGTAAGATTATCGGAGGCAGCTAAGGCCACGAGGAGCAGGGGCACATGCTTTCAATCGAGCACGCGTGTGTTATGTGCATTATGTACTTCTAAAATTGGTGAAACAACAGTGTTGAGTTCGAGAGGAGCACTCTGGCGAGGTAGGTGAACACTCTGCACTTGCATCCATATGCCCGTGTGGCCACAGGGTAGGTTCCCGATGATTTCTACTTGCCTTCTCTGACGCCACAAACACCAGTGAATCAATCTCTCGTGGTTCCGGCCGGCCGCTTCAACCGTTCTGGAACAGTCTCTTACACGGACACGGGCGCATCTGAATCAGTGACGGATGGACCATTATGGCGAGCGCTATACCTCTATTTTAGCCCAGCCTATAAGCCCACTCCTCGTATGGATATAGCCTTCAGCAGGATTCAGTGAGGATTCGACAAGGCAAAGTAAGCGATAATGCAATCATCGTTTACCGATTCAGCAAGAAGCTAAGGTGAGCATTGATTTCATGACGATTCGTCTTCTCGACTGCCTTTGATCTTGCACTGCGTGAGCGAATGGTGGCGCTCGGCGCGACTGGCCTCAGCGTTCTCGACCGTGACTCGACGTCGGCATTCGGCAATAGTCCCACTCTGACGCTTATCGTGCTCCTGCAGGCAGCACTGCGGCTAGCCCGCAACCTCGCACTGGCATGGCAGCACACAGCCGCCTGTGAGCAGCAAGCTCGTTCGATGCCGGCTGCCCGTGAGCCTGCCATACCTCAAATTTATTCCTCACTCCGTCGCTGATCTGAATGCCATGCCGGAGTATACCCACATGCAGGCTACTAAGACGGGCAGGGTATCGGCTGCAGCTGCAGGCCATGCAAACAAATAACTACAGGCCATGCTATGCAATTTGCTTTGAACTAAGAGTGCTGCCGAATTGGGCATGTCTGTTTGTCAGGTGATTGAGTCACATTTGTAACAGTAAGGCCATCTCTAGCAGATTTAGTTTCTATTGCTACAGTACTACCGGAGGATGAACTCCATAAGTGGGGATCCGGAGGAACCCCTTTGAGATTCGGTCGGAGGGATGGTTCTGAATCTACATCGTACGTGAATTAAATGGGAGTAAATGAGATATAGGTGGAGTGGACGATCGGATGCTAGAGGAAATAAATACTCAGGGGATTTTAGACAGGTTCGGACCGTACAGAGTGTAATACCCTACTACTATGTGTATGCAATAAATGCTTTAAGAATATCTCTCTGAGGATCTCTTGTGTTACAAGAAACTTTTGTCTAAGTCTAGAACCAACCTCTCTAAGCTTCTGCTCGGCTTCGTATGTCGTGATCCTCAGACTTCTCTCGACCTTCTGAACCTTTGCTTCACCTGTGCTTCTCCAGGGTGCCCACCCTTTCTTATATCCTATCGAGGCGGCCTGGCGTGCCCAGAAAGGATGGCGCGAGTCCCAAGACGTCATAAATGTAAAGCAACCATCATAGGTTGCAGTTTGATGTTACGGGGGGTTGAAAATGCGTCGTTGTCCGGTCTTGTCATCATCATTCCGCTTTTTAGCAGGTGCAGCAGGGAGGGCCCACCGGGCAGCCACTGAGCAACCCCGCGTGCCCGCCCGGTCAGAGCAATCCTGACACGGCAAGGCGGCAGACGATATGCCTCGAGCCCTGCGACGTTATCCCGAGACGCGCCGGATGACGCACGATGGGACCCGCCGCATTAAATGTCCCTACGCCTCTCTGCCAGGGAGTGGCAGGGGCTGACAGTAGGCGTGGGAGGAGTGGTTGGAAGTGACAAGCCACGCTTCCTCTTAAATGCAACATCGAACCTCTCACCAGCTGACACCTCACCGCTGAGCCCTTGTGGTGTCCACCGGCAAGGGGCTTCTCAAGTCCTCGGGGAACTTCTGGGTGCTCGGGGACTACTGTTCATAGCCCCGAGCACACTCTCCCGGATATACCCTTTCTCGGTCCTCGGGGAATTTGGGTACTCGGGAACCACTGTTTATGGCCCCGAGCGCCCTCTCCCGGAACTTGTACTTCTCAGGTCTTCGGGGAACTCGGGTACTCGGAGACCACTGTTTATGGCTCCGAGCACCCTCTCCTGGAACTTGGTCTTCTCGAACCTCGGGGAGATAATGCCCGAGGGAGGGCGCCACGTGGCACTCTGCTGTCCTGGTCTCGGAACTCGGAGACCCCCCGGTTCCCATGTCACCGACAAGTACCTCGCAAAACACTGTAGCGCTCAAATTTACTCTCCAGCAGATGCAGTATCCAGTGCTACAGTGTTGAGGAGAGAGAATCGGGTACTCCAAATTTGCTGAAATACTGTAGCAACCACAATACTGTTTATAGAGGTTCTGTATGTCTGGAGGAAGGAGAAGAGTAATAGAAGATAGGAAATAGGGTAGCTGTCGGAGATAGAAAAAAATAAAAAATACTGTAATAATATAAGAGGATATTATAATAGTGTTATATAGGATGTATTTTTAAAATATCTGCTGAAAATGGCTAAAAACTTATCAGCAGAACCGTAAATCTTGTTGCTTTTTATGGTCACGAAACTGCCACTTACTCGTGACCGTAATCTATACCGGTTCTTATGGTTGTGGGGTGACTTTCATGGTCACGAGTCTGTGACCGTAAAAGACAATAGATTACAATAGTGAGAATATGTCTTTACGGTCAAAATGTGACTGGACATAAGCAAAATCTCAAACGGCGACAGAGAACTAACAATTCTCATTCACTAATCCTCTCCAACCCTCTTCCACATAGCTTGTTCATTCCTACCAACCAATATAGCCACCTTCTTTGCATTGCGATCTCAAACACCATCCATCGCTTGCCAATCTCATCTCTACAAATAAAAAGGCCCCTTTTTGTTAATCACCTGGGCATCATTCAGTTATACTCAGTATTTTTTTAACTTGTCTCAGAGTTCCTTCTTTTTCCCTTTCAGTTATTCCAGTTCTCAACCTGTCTCAGTGTTCTTTTTCCAGAAAAAAAGAGAGAAAAAGAACAGAAAACGAACGCAGGTTGAACGGTTGCTGGCCACAGCATGCACCTACCACTCCATTCACTTCTTTGGACCTTATCACACACAGTGGTAGGTTGGTGTCATTGACATCAGTCAGTGTAGTGTCGATCACACTTGCTTCAGCTACCTGCCTCCCTTCCTGCCTCACCTTCTACCTAACTCAGCTAGGTCCCGGTTGCAATTTGCATTTGCAATGCACTGACGATCCATCTTCTCACACTCTTTTAATTGCTCTTGGTTCCTGCAGCTAGCTACCTTCAGGTTTCTTCGCTCTCACTGCACAAGAGCACAAAGGCTTCACTCACCTCCGCAGAAGAAAAAGTAAGTTTCATCGTTCATTATTTTCGTACGATATCCTTGTCAAATCTACAGGCTGCATGGCCAATTTCATGAACACTGATAGGTTAAAAAAATACAAGCCTAAAAATCGTCAGGGGCCTTTACAAGTTACAAATGTGTGCCCTTTCAATAGAGCATCATCCATCTGAAAAGAGTATTTGGTTGTAGTAATCTGTTGCCTGGTTGCATGTTTAGTGGGCTCGGAGGCTGAGAAGAAAACCGTGGAAGTGGAAGGCATCGCATTCCCGGCGGAGATCGCCGTCAGCAAGCCTCTCTCCCTCCTAGCTCACGGTATGTCAGGCAGCCTCTGCTCTGAGCAACCCATCGTTCATGGTCATGGAACAGAGCACATACATGTCTCGAAATTGACGTCTTGCAGGCATCACGGACATTGAGATCCACTTCCTCCAGATAAAGTACACCGCCATTGGGATCTATGTCGAGAAGGGCAATGTCCTCGAGCATCTACAGGACTGGAAGGGCAAGAAGGCCGAGGAGCTGGTGGAAGACGATGCTTTCTTTCAGGCCCTCGTTTCAGCTCCTGTGGAGAAGCTATTCAGGGTGGTGGTGATCAAGGAGATCAAGGGCTCGCAGTACGGCGTGCAGCTCGAGAGCTCCGTGCGCGACCGCCTCGTCGCCGTCGACAAGTACGAGGATGACGAGGAAGAGGCGCTCGAGAAGGTCACCGAGTTCTTCCAGTCCAAGTATTTCAAGCCCAGCTCCGTCATCACCTTCCACTTCCCGACCACTCCTGGAGTTGCAGAGGCACGTCGATATTCAGATTTGATTATACATTTTAATTACCTGAAATCTTGTCCATGCGAGTGAATTAATAAAATTACAAATTGGAATGTGCAGATATCGTTTGCGACGGAAGGCAAGGATGAAGCGAAGATTACGGTGGAGAACGACAACGTGGCTGGGATGATCCAGAAGTGGTACCTGGGCGGCACATCCGCGGTTTCTCCCACGACCGTCCGGAGCCTGGCCGAGCATTTCGCAGCGCTGCTCTCCCCATGATTGCTGCTGGAAGTGCTCATATGCTTCCAGCTTAATTGGGCTCGTGAATTCTGTCCTCGGCTCTCGTGTGTTGCAGCAAATTGCAAATAAGACTATTTTTTTTCTTCAACTATCTGGTTCCTGGAATGCATGAATGTTATCCAAGGAAAACACTATCGGTGATAAACCCGGTTTACCGGGTATATCGATGGACCTCGGTAGAAAAAAAAAAATATCATGTTCATTAGAATTTTATTTGAATTTTGTTCGCTATATCTGATATTTCAGATAAATTGTGTTTGTCAGTGGCTTCCTGTAAATTTTTATCTACCGGTAATGTTTTTCTTGATGTTATCTTCTCATTTGCCTGGTTGCTATTGTAATGACAAGCTTGTTCATTTCAAGAGACGCGCAGCTAATTGTATGGTTCAGCAATTGAGCGATGATAATGCAGTAGCTAGCTCGTCGGCTCTAAACTTTCCTGCAAGTAGAGGAAGGATTGCTCTCCGCTCATCATTTTGTTTCTGCTTATTTTTCGCCTTTTGTAGAGTCTTCACGAGTCAAATGAATACGGTTAAAATTTGTAATCCAGTGTGTGGTTAGATTACATTGGGGCTTGGAATCTGTTTTGCTCAAAGCCTAGTGGATCCAAGTAGTGTTGGGAGCTTGCAATAAAGATGGAAAATGACACGCGAATTCCTTTTGTAGCAACATAGTGGAAATCAGTGATGAATAGGGCTACATTTTGGTGGACCAATTTGAGGGAGTATATTTTCCAAAAGGACGGACAGAGTATTGCCGTGTTTATTATTGAAGAAGAGAATTAAACTAGTTTATAAGAGAAACTAGATTTGAAAACTACACAACCACACGGTTGATTTAAGGAACAACCGGTAAAAAATCTCATACACGACAGACAAACTCCATCGGCGCAACATATCACAAGAGACACTACATCCACTTACATACTACAATTGACCGATTAAGCAGTAGAATAATGCTGCCAAAGATGACTCCAACTATGACTTCCTCACTGCATCATCGTTGCCAAGCTCTGTCGTGCCCCCTGCAATGGAGCAGCTTCGACTTCACAATAGCATGGTTAGCCCTAAGCACCAAAATTGATCAGAAGTGGAGAGCAACACAAACGAGCCAAACATACACGACCAAAGAAAAATACCAAGAGCTCTGAAAGGGCCGAAAAGGATGAAGCCGCCGCCAAAGATCCAAATCCACTCACAAGACACCATCAGTAGCAACTCAGGGGCAGGGGGTGTATCCTCTGTGATGCCTTCAAGGAGAGCACGACGTCCGCAGACACCGTCATCGTAGTTTGGACACCATAAGCAAGATTTTTACCTAGAGAAACCCCCAACAAGTGGTGAGGGGTATCATAGCAACACCTCGAATGAGGGTAGTGGCGCCAATGATGTCATCGTTCTCGACGTCAGCAGGAAGCCGAGCAGTATATATCAAAGATAGAAATATCATAATAATCTTCTAGTAATTTCATATGAAATAGTTCATCATAAGTAGCAAAAAGGAATCCAGGAAGAGTCCAACATTCCGAATGATAGGAACACACTAAATCTTTAAGATCCCAACAAGCCCTTTAGCGAACGTTAGTTTATCTAGTTTTACTATTCCGAATGACAGGATTTTTGAGGATTTCAATTCTTATGATATTTTCTTGTAATGGTTGATCCATGGATAAGATTTCTTGGGTCTCCAAAATCCGTAGGAAAATATACATGAGAAAAATCTCATTTCACTTTTCCTGTGAGGGGCGCAATGCGTATTCTACCTACGTCTCTCCTTTTTTTTTCAGCCAAAAGTCTTTTGTTTTCTGTTTTCAATATCCCTACATTTTATTATTCCAGTGTTCCAACCCAAACCTAATACTAGCTTGAAAACAAACAAGATAGAATCTGGAAAAATCTCAGATGTTCTAAAAAAATAGACAGAAAATCATGAAAGCAGACAAACAACAAATCGAAATGACAAAGACGCTAGCCCCCTGTGTTTTCACAAAATTTCGATGCCAATTTACAGGTATCAGTAACACCGTATTGAAAAAAAATAGCAAAACAGTTAGGAACAAAACAATGTATTTTGCACTCTAACCCTTACAGTACAAGAAATTGCAAACCAATAGTTGAGGACCTGTCCGACAGGCGCTAAGTCCGTTCCCCGGCCACCGTTGCCTCGCCGGCGCCACCCTCATCAAGAAATGAGATCCGGCATATCGGGCATGAAGAGTGCTCGGCGAACCATATGTCGATGCATCGCATGTGGAAGCCGTGGTGGCACCTCGGGAGAACGCGCACCTTCTCGCCGTCGGCGAACTCGCCGAGGCAGATGGCGCACTCCGTGCCCGGGACGCTGGCCTTGGCCTCGTACACCTGCACCGGTATCTTCCTCAGATCCCGCTTCTTCAGACCTGCACCAGTGGCTGGAGCTGCGACCGCTGCTGCGGCGGCGGCAGGTGGTGCGGCGACGGTGAGGGTGCGGCCGCAGTGGAGCGCGAAGCGGACGAGGGAGTTGAGGCCGAGGGCGCAGATGAGGATGCAGAGCAGCGCTGCGAGGATGATGATCATGTTGGCGTCGAAGCTTGCGCTGCTCCCGCCCGCGGGTGGCAGCAAGGCCCCGCCCCTCGCTGCCGACGCCGAGGCTGGCGTGACCAGCAGCGGCGCCGTGGATGCATCGTCGGCGGTGGGGTTGTCACTGAGCCGTCGCATGGTGCGCGCGCGCGCGCTTCAATCAAATGAATTGGTGCCGGCCGCGCGTGTCAAGATCGCTGTAGGAAAGAGTTGCTCTGCACCTGAGGAGAGGTCGCATGGATCGTGTTTGTGAGGCAGGACAGAACGTAGAGATGTTTCTTTTTCGTTTGGCATTTGCTCACATGCATATAATGCCCAGGCCATGCATGAGAGAAACGAATCGATCGAGACGAATGTAGTAGGCGTGGCGTCGTCTTCGATCGAGTCCATGTCACCTTTCTCGATCTTTCCCTTGCACCGCAGCTGGTCGTGAAAGTGAGAGTGAGAGTGAAAGCGCCGGCTGGCTCATGAGCTAGCTAGCTAGCTTTTTGCCTTCCTCTTCCGTGTAAGCAATGCTAATGTCGGTATCTGTACTCTTTTCTTTTTAACTCAGTACAACATAGGCGTAAAGTACACACCTACACCATCACACGACATCTAATAAAGACTGACTGAAGATACGGAGATTTTAGATTGATAAGTTATCACAAACGTCTTATTACCGATAGATATATCGCTTACCACTACAAAATCTAATATATAAAACACATAAAGAGCAAATTTATAATTTAATCCATAGCAGATAAATACTATAATCACCTCCACCTCCACTAACCCCCTAAGTCCAGACATGGTTCTCGTCGGTAGCTGTATTTGACTTTGGAGCAGCAAGTAACAATTAATGCTAATTGGATCACTCGTGGTGCTGAAAGAGAGTGCGCCTCTTTCCGCAAACATCCAAGAAAATATGGAAGCAGTTGGGGACACTTTCCTACTCATACCATTCCTCCATCTTCCTCGTCTCGATGCCATTGCAACACTTCCTATGATGGAGTATCATAATTCCTTTTCTGCTTAACTGCATGCACGTACCACTTGAAAGCTACTCAGATATGTTGGAGAGATGTTGCAGCTTACCACAAACTAGTCATATATGCAACACCCATTGGCCATATATTGGGAACAATCAATTCGAGTCTTGATGGTGAATGGACGATTCCATTCTAACACTAGGAGAAAACCAACTTTGTCGAGCAGAGTTGGGGATATGACTTCTTTTTTCCAAAAAAAAAAAGGTAAATGCTATATCTCAGTCGCCTAATTTTTTAAAAATTCAGATGATGAATCTAAACCATAAAATTATGATTCAACGGCCCTCGTCCATCTTCAACCTCCAACCGTCTCCACCCACCTCCCGCCTCACCGCGTCGACGCCTCCCGCCACCGGATCCTCGTCCCCACCTCCTACCCTCCTCCATTTGTCCTGCAGCGCTCCTGCCATCGAATCCTTCGCTGCCGCACTAACCAGCTCCGCCAGCCTATCTCTGCTCGCTCGCGCCCCGGCACTGCCCACCGACCGTCCTCCGTCACCCATGGCCAACAGCGTCCCTACCGCCTCACAGCTCCGCCCCCGCGCCCACCTCCTCCATCGGACCAGCCTGCCACTGCCGACCTTCCTCTAAACCTGCCGCCCATCGGGAATCTACCGTCGGCAACCCAAAGCCCTAACCCCACCGCTAACCTGTTGCCTGATCACACGTATTAGCAAATTGAACAATTGGCATATGTATTAGCAAATTGAAATTAACAAAACTTAATGTTGATCCTATAAAAAGACTAAATATTTTGTACGGAGGATTGAGTGGCCACTTATGTTCATAAAAGGTCCATTTCATACTCTAGAAAGTGAAAGCCTTAATATCACATACTCGAGCTCATCCATGTGAGAGTGACGTGAATCTTGCTAGTTGGAAAATATGTAATGAATTCTCCAACTATATGAGATGCTAGTTTTTTTTTTGACGATTAGCGAACCATCGATATTATGAATTTGTAAAATAGATGAAAGATATCTTGCGCAAACGAATCAAAGGAACACACAGAGTAATTTCTAGATAGGTTCGGACATCACTAAGGATAATAATCCTATATCATGTTTGTGTTATATTGATCGGAGCCTGTTACAAGGGGGCACGTGTGAGGAACCGTCCAAACAGTATTCTAATTAATCATTAAGTCGATCATTTTCTTAATTACGACTCTCATGACTAATCGGAATACCATCTCGGTAGTCTCGACACGTGTTTTATGTCCAAGATTCGAAACACATATCTTTCCAAAGTTTAACATCACAACACAACTTAATAAAGAGCGAGTATTAACATTAAATTATAAGTTTTTTAAATATTTACCAAGTTATTACAATTTACAGTAAAAGAGAGCTATGAGAAGATAAAAATCGACTTAACTCCTAACCAACAAAAGAAACTACGCAGCGAAAGACTAAAGACTATACAACAAAATAAGGATGAAGCCATATGCCCTTAGACTCCATCACAAAAGCACGACCTCTGAGCAGCTGCCTACTCATACCCGCCACCACCCTCGGCAGGTGCGAAGTAGCAAAAGACCAACTCCTCCTCACCGATAGCACTTGAAATTGCAGCGTAAGTACAAATATACTCACAAGACTTAATTCATAATGGACACTTATAAATAGCCCGACTCCAAGGATTATGCATTTGGATATTAGCAAGGATGCAGCCACATGGTTAAGTAAATTTCATATGCAAAAGCAAATTTGACATACACATATGTGAGCATCCATACTTGATCAAAGTAACATACTAACTCATAAACATCAATTGAACATAATGAAAAGGAACCATAGGACTAATATATGTAAAGCACAATCTCATACCATCAATCCACACTCGTAACGCTATGACTGCTGCAAATAGACAAAAACATGCTCATGACCGAGAGCGCGACATTTCGAAATATTTTTACACTCTGCAGAGGGTACTCCTTTACCTACACGATTTGAGAACCATACAACTTGTATGACCACACAGATCCATACAAGGGAGTACTCATGTCAAACTTTTCTAATAAGTTTTGACCGTTTGATCATACGCTGATATGTGTGGGGTCATCTAGAACTACTTCCGGAGAAAAATAAATACCCCAATTGGCCTCATGCTCAACACCATCGACCCGCACGCCAAAAAGCCACAGCTACAAATGTAATCGGTTTATCGTTTCCATATGCGATATGTAGTAAGCACGGAAAGTGCTAAAGCCAATTGGAACAACGATCGGTGCTTAAACGATGCAAGCGGTCTATGGTGTCTGGGTCTCTCTCCTGACCTACCCAGGGAAACTCCACATCCGAACAGGACAAACATCCCTAACACCGTCCACATCTCTTCTCATCCTCACAACTTATCCAACCAACATCATCAACCCCATCATTATGATCATTGTGCAAGTAATTAAAGTCTATGCTCGCGAACGATGAAATATTTCATCGCTCGACTTTTACCGAGGACCTAAGTACTTCTAAGCATCCTGAATGATATTTTAAGTTAGATAACATCATATTAAACCCAGGCTACAAGGATACGGATCAACAATGATTCAAGTCAGGAGAATTTTAATGCATCAACATAGGTTCTACCCATCATAAACCCGATATCGACTCGAACTCATGCACAACATACATACATAAAATATAATTTATCACATATGACACATATGATCCAAATTAATAGGAGGAGTATGCTTATATGTTTGCCTTGCTGCTCAGGTGATTACCTAATGCTACCCGCGCAACACTCGCAACATTCAGCGAGATTGGCATCGTCTTCAACTGCGCCCGTGTCACACGCCGGTTCTTCGCTCACTAAAGAAGAACGTATGCAATGATGAGTATGAATAAAGTGCAACAATGCATGCTACAATATGCATAATGTATGCTACAATATGCATAATAACATGCTAAAAGTGTAAGACATACGAATAAATAACAAACTTTGCCATCTAACAACGTCGAAAAAGTACAGGAGGCTGGAGACCCCGGGCAATTCTCCGAACTCTCCGGGTTGCGGAGTGTTTGGATAATTATCCGGACTCTTCGAACTGCAGATGAAAGGATCGAATAGCCCAAGAGGGGGGGGTGAATTAGGATATTAAATTTTTTTTTTTAATTAACCACTACTTGACCAAATAAAACTTATAAGAAACGCAAGTAAAGAATTTTAACTAGCACAAGATAGCTAACCACGCAAGAATTAACTAAGAAAGATAATTCCCAAGAAGAACTTGCAATAATAACAAAGCTCAAAATAAGATGCAAGAAAGTAAAGAGTCAGAGAAGACAACACCGATTTTTTCCCGAGGTTTCGAGAAGTTGGCACTTCCCCCTAGTCCTCGTTGGAGCATCCACCAAGGATGTCGCTCCCCCTTGAGTCACCAAGGCTCAAGTGCTCCCTCTTGATTACCCTTTCTCCATCTCCGGATTGGCGGGTATCAAACCAAGTACATCCTCTTTTTCGGGGCTCCCACAATTGCTCCAAGAGCTCACCGAGAAATCCTCCGATCACCAAGACCGTCTAGGTGTTGCCAACCACCAAGAGTAACAAGCCTCAAGCTTCACTTGACAAAGACCAAGCCTAGACAACAGCTAGATGCACACTTGTTACTCTCCAAGCACTCAAAGAAGTCCTTAATCCTCAACTAAGAACTTAAAATGGACACAAGTGCTCCCTCTCTTGCCTCTAAATGACACACCAAGTGTATGAGCTGCTACAGGGTTGCAAGAGCAACTGTTGAAACCAACTGAGTGGGTATTTATAGCCTAGAGATCAAAAATTAGCCGTTGGCTAACCACTCTCATTTTACTGTAATCACCGGATAATCCGCTGGCTGTATCCTTAAGATCACCGGATAGTCCGGTGGGTTCAAACCCAGAGCCAGCTGTCACTAGCCGTTGCACGGCAACATTTGTCCGGTGATAAACTCCGGTGAACAACAGTCAACACCGGATAATCCGGTGAGTACAACTCACCCGACCCTTCGAATTTCAGAACCTTCTGCAAGAAATACTCCGGTGATATTTTTGCTACCACCGGATAATCCGGTGAGTTCAATTTGTCTGAGTTTCTTCACAACATTTCTCCGGTGGTCTGCCAGCTAAGTCACCGGATAATCCTGTGAACGTAATTTTCCACTGTGGCCCGAAGCAATGCTCTCTGCAAGAAATAGTCCGGTGTTCATATTATGCATTCACCGGATAATCCGGTGGGTACAAAATTGTTTTTCTCCGAAAATTTTCTCTGCTGGAAAAGCTCCGGTGGTCACCGGACTTTCAGCACCGGATATTCCGGTGTAACACTTCTGAAATTTTTCATATAATTCGGATGCCTCAATTAGTGTTTATCCGGTGAGTATTAGACATCCATCAGAGGATAATCCGGTGAATAAATGTTTTGTGAACTTGTCCAATTCAACTCTTTTTGAGCTCTAATTCCTTGATAGTTTCACCATGGACTTGTATGCTCTACCTAGTGCTAGAATTTAACAAGTGTGCATCATCTACGTCTAGACTCACTAAGTCAAGCTACTACTTTTAGCCCCCCTTTATAGTACGGTCAAAAGACAAAAAGAAAAAAAGGAGACCTATACTACTCTAAGTATCCTTCATCTCCTTTGTGATACTTAGAACTAGAAGATCCTTAGTCTTAAAGCATATGTCCTTTGATTGTCCATATAAGCACTTTTAGGGACCAAGATTAACCAAATGTCATTGTATACTGAATTTTTGATTCCCTTCAAAACAAATTGTTAGTCACAGTAATATGGTTGTCATTAATCACCGAAACACTTACCACTTACCTAGGGGCCTAGATGCTACAATCTCCCCCTTTTTGGTGATTGATGACAACACAAATAACAATAGAGATATGAATTTGAAGAGCAACCTATCATACTAGGCAAAAGAATGTATAAAGCAATAAAAGCGAGATAAAGCCTAGCGCTACAAAACTATCATGCTAGAATAGGTAGGAATTATGCGAGCATGAAAATAAACACAATGTGATGACAGGCGAAACACATCCATATACAGAGCCAGATAGCCTGTCATAACATCAAAATCAATCCATAAGATCCAACATTTCAAAACTAGCTACCCAAAAATCTAACCTCCCCCTGAATCAAAATCTCACTAGACTCACCAGATACTTTCTCTACCAACTCCCCCTATTACTAGACTCTCCCCCTTTGGCATCTAAGCACCAAAAAGAGAAAGAAAAAAAAAAGGACATGACTAAGCAGCCGGAGCTGGAGAAGATGGAGGACCCAATGGTGTCGAAGAAGGTGCCACGACGAACTGAGAACCGTCGGCCTCGGAGTCAGAGCTGGACGAACTGTGACCCGCAGCTGCTGTCGCCTCAACGATCTGATCCTGCACTGACTGAAGAGCAGCATCTGGAGCGTCAAGTGCTGGCTCAGCGACTGAAGAAGGCACAACTGACAGCTGAGGGACATGAGGAGAGATGACTGGCTGCTGCTGCTCGGGGACTGTCGGCTGTGGAGTGTCCTCGAAACTCAGAGGGCCAGTGGGTATAGGAGAAGTCAACGATGGTAACACGGGCCTCTGAGACATCCCAGCAGGCAGAGAGTACACTCCGGAGGCCAAGAGAGCTGACAGAGGGAAATCGGACCCTGGAGTACGCAAGAGTGCACTGACACTTCCTGGGAGATGACTCGGGGCAGGAGCTGAAGCAGGTGCTGGAGCTGGCAACTGAAGGCCCTGTGCCTGGAAAAGAACGGAGAACAATCTGGCGTTGTTCTCACGGTCTGCCTGAAGTGCTGCAAACATGGCCTGCTGCTGCTGCTGTAGTGACTGCATCAGTGCAAACTGCTGCTCCTCTCGGCGGCGAGCATCCTCTGCCTGAGCTGCCTGCTGCTGCTGCATCTGCCGAAGGATAAGAGTGATCTCCGAAGGCACTGCAGCAGAGGGCTCGGTGGTAGCTGTCTCAGTATCTGAGGAAGGAACTGATGTCTGAGGCGCACCCTGAGTAGAACCACCAGCCTCAGCATCATGACGTCTCGGGAGTGGTGGAATGAACTCGATATCCTCCGAGTCACTATCGTCGTCATCCAAGTCTATGAAGGCATGAGGTAGCTCTGCCTCAGCCTCTGCAAGGGCCTGGTCCTCAGCGGCAACTCTGTCTCGCTCCTCTGCTGGGATTTGCCGCTGAGCCTGCGCCATAGCACGCTGTCCGCGACGTCTGTCCGTCGGAGCGCTAGGAATATAGTCTGGGAATCGCTTCGGGGATTGCTGGTAGACGCCAAGATGCTCTGGATAATGAATCGAGCGAGCCAACAAATATGAGATGAAATGCGCGAATGGCTGCTGTCTGCCCAGACCCTCTGCTATGTTATCCTCAATCTCACACAAGATGAGATCTAAAATGTCGAACTGCTGATGAGTGAGGATAGATAAGAGCAACCACTGCTGGATACTGGTAATAGCCTCTGCGTTCCCGATCCTAGGCAACAGGCTGCGTCTGAGTGCAAAGTGAACTGCCCTTGCCTCTGGAGTCAGCATCTCTGGCAGTCTCAGTGAACCTGGAGGAAAAGGCGACCTGAACAACAGACGGATCTCGTCATCCGTCGGGAAAACGCCACCGGTCAGAGGACGACGAGGAGGATGCGCGTTCGGATGAACGACCTCATGCAAGAATCTGGTACTCTCCTGAAGCCTCAGAGCCTCGAGCATATCTGCCCGGTACAATTTGTAGACCTCTCCCTGAAACATGAACTGAATGAACGACCTGTCGGGAGCGATCCATACTGTCGCATAGAATACTCTGACCCAATCCCCAACATATCTGTCCACCTGAGTAAGGAGAGCGGTGAGACCGGGGAATGCATCAAAGTGTCGTCTCACATCTGCTCCCCCTGCAGCTGACTGCAAGTACTCCCATCTCAGCGTCCTGTGCTGACTTAACTGAACGCTCTTCCTGCCAAATGAGCGATAGAAGCTCTCCTGTACCACTGTCCAGAACCGGGGATCAATCCCCTCCTCTCTGACCTCAGGGAACCACTCCTCGACTGGTACGAATCTCAGCCTCTTGATCCTCGGACCCTTGCAGGACGTGAGATCAAGCAAACGAACCTCTCCCTGAGCTGGAGGCTGCGGCTGAGACTGCTCGGACTGCTGCTGCTGTTCAGACTGCTCGGACTGCTCGGACTGTTGCTGGTGTGTCTCTACTGCCTCTAGCTCCTGGCGAACCCTCTTCCGGCCCCCTGACCGGCTGGAAGGCGTCGAACCTGACCTCCCGGAAGCACGAGTGCGAGTGGAACGACGTGTAGGAGGGGTGGTCTCATCTCTGATCACAAAACCCTCCTGCCTGTTGTAGGCATCAACAGCAGCAAGCGCTCTGTCCCATTCCTTCTGAGTCTTTGACTTCTTCTGCTTAGGCTGCTCAATTGTCTTGCCCTTGCCCTTGTCATTGCGATTACGACCCATCTGACAGATGCAACGTGAAATAGAGATGAGTGATCATATTGGGTTTAAGATTTCGAATGAAATTAACCCTAAACGGAACCCTAAGCATGGATGGATATGAATTGAGACAATCATGCTATGGATATAGGCAAGAGACAATAGATATTGATCAATTGCATAGAGGAAGACGTGAATTTGGGCAAATTAATCAAAATAGGCATGAATTTGAAGCAAATGTGAACGATTTTGCTTGAATTTGAGTGAAATGAGCGATATATGGTACAAACAGATGAACATGCCCTAGTAGGTGATGAAAAGGTGGAGATGAAGCTAATTTCTTGATTTGATCACGGCAAGAGGCAAGATTTGACACAATTCATCTAATTTGACATGATTTTGAGGCAAATTTGTATTAAAGTCAACGGATTTAACAAGGAAGACGCATAATTGATGAACATGCTCTCAATTTATGTCAATTGAAACTGAATGATCCCAAATTTGAGAGAAATTGACTCAAATTTACATGAATTTGAATGGAATTTGCATGGATTGTCTTGAATAATCACGAATTTGGCCAAATTATGCGCAATTTTGACTAACATGTACTCAATTCATGTCTAAAAGATGGAATAGAAACAAATTGGATCAAATTTGCTTTGATTTTTGAAGAAATTTCATGAATTTTGGCACACAATTGTATGAATTTGATCTAGGGCTTCATCAATTTGAGTACACCGGCCACAAATGTGCTCACCACGATGAAGGAGAGAGAGAGGAGGCGGTGGTGATGCCGGAGATGATAGCCGGCGGCGCAAGAGGAGCGGCGGCGGTGAGGAGGGCACGGCGGAGGCAGCTCTGCGCGCGGGACCTCAGCGCAGCGACGGGCGGAGAGCCGGCGGTGGCGAACTGGTGGCGCCGGTGGACGGCGCAACTCCGGCGGCGGCGCTACGGAACTGGGAGGCGGCGAGTCGGCGAGGTCGCGCGACGACGTACGAGCGGCGGCGAAAAAGTGAGAGAGCCGGCCGACCGGGAAGACATATATGACAGGTGGGTCCCGCAGTTTTTGAAAGCACCGGATAATCCGGTGGAGGCAACAGAGAGCACCGGATAGACCACCGGACTATTTTTTGCAGAACCAACTTTCAGGGATCGAAAAACTCTGTTCACCGGATGTTCCGCTGAGGTTATATTTAGCACCGGATGACATCACCGGATATTCCGCTGATCACCAGGAAAAGACAGCGGACTAATTTTTGCAGAACTAAATTTTTGAAGGCCGAAACCTATTATACTCACCGGACTTTCCGCTGATCACAACATAACATCACCGGACTATTGTCATGGTTGAACTGATTTGAGACAGAGATCACAGGATATTCCGCTGGTAAAATGAAAGGAGCGCCGGACTATCCGGTGATATGAGAAAAACCAGGCTGAACTAATTTCTCTCACTGAGTCCAAGTTTCAAATAACCACTCAACATAAACACATATTTGGACCAGTTTGAGTGAATCCCTTACCCTCTCAAACTCTCATTTACAAATATTTGCCAAAAAGGCTCTAACATATATAATTTTTGAAATAATCAAATAAGAGCCAAATAAGATGGTAGAAAACACCAAGGAAATATTTGAGCCATATTTCCTATGAACTTAAAGATGAAGGCTTTAAATTCGCTAGGTCATGACTCAATAGGCATTAAGCACTTATATCTTTCTAATCACACTTTTAGAAGTGTACGTTCACATTGAGAGCGAACTGTAATCTCAAAGAGTGATATTCTCCTTTGTGATCTCTCTACCACCAATGCTTAAGCAATGTAAGACATATGCATGAAAGTAGACATGAGTGCATATTATATGACATGTGAATGCGAAGCGTAAAATTAATCTATCTTGTCATATTACTTCCCTTCTCAAGCTTCTTCATGGTGAACCCAACAACATGCCTTGAGAAGAACTAGTGACCCACCATTTCAAGCAAAACCCATGTCCACCGTTACCTTGAGAAGGTTAGACAAGGTCCTATTTTGAATGCATCTATATGACAAGGTATCAAATGACATTAGAAGCATCGATCACATTTAGTTCATTTCGTAATCTACTAAAAGTGGCTTCATCTAGAGGTTTAGTGAAGATATCCGCCAATTGATCTTCCGATCGAACACTACTAAGAGAGATATCATTGTTTGCCACATGGTCTCTTAGAAAGTGATGACGGATATCAATGTGCTTTGTGCGGGAGTGTTGAACGGGATTGTTAGCAATTTTTACGGCACTCTCATTATCACAAAGGAGTGGAACCTTCTCTAGACGAACACCAAAGTCTAACAAGGTTTGCTTCATATAGAGGATTTGAGCACAACATGCTCCGGCGGCAATGTATTCTGCTTCAGCTGTGGACAAGGCTACTGAATTTTGCTTCTTAGAACTCCAAGAGACTAGGGATCGCCCTAGCAAGTGGCACCCACCTGAAGTACTCTTGCGATCCACACGGCATCCGGCAAAGTCCGAATCCGAGTATCCAAGCAGTATGAAACTAGCGCCTTTTGGGTACCACAAGCCTATGCTAGGTGTATGCTTTAGGTATCTAAGGATTCTTTTTACCGCACAAAGATGAGATTCCTTAGGATTAGCTTGAAAACGAGCGCACATGCATACACTAAACATTATGTCGGGCCTAGATGCGGTAAGGTAAAGGAGTGACCCAATCATCGAACGATAGAGTTTTTGGTCAATCGATTTACCCGTTTCATCCAAGTCGAGATGTCCATTTGTAGGCATGGGGGTCTTGATTGGCTTGCACTCTTCCATCTTAAACTTCTTGAGGATATCTCTCGTGTACTTCTCTTGATTGATGAATGTCCCTTCCTTTAATTGCTTGATTTGGAATCCAAGAAAGTAATTTAGCTCACCAATCATCGACATCTCGAACTCCTTAGACATCATATCACCAAATTCCTTGCAAAACTCTTTGTTAGTTGAACCAAATATTATATCATCAACATAAACTTGACACAAGAAAAGCTCATTGTCGATGATTTTTGTGAACAATGTGGTGTCCACCCTCCCGATCTTGAATCCTTGGTTGATGAGGAAGTCACGTAGGCGTTCATACCAAGCTCGTGGGGCTTGCTTGAGACCATAAAGTGCCTTGACCAACCTATAAACATGATTAGGATATCTAGGATCTTTGAAACCGGGGGGTTGTTCAACATATACGAGTTCATTAATAAGGCCATTTAAGAATGCACTTTTCACGTCCATTTGATAGAGTTTTATGTCATGATGTGAAGCAAATGCTAGAAGGATACGGATGGCCTCAAGCCTTGCCACGGGAGCAAATGTTTCGCCAAAATCCAAACCTTCAATTTGTGCAAAGCCTTGTGCGACAAGTCTTGCCTTGTTGCGTACCACCACACCATGTTCATCTTGCTTGTTGCGAAAGACCCACTTTGTTCCAATTATGTTCTTGTCTTGAGGCCTTTCCTCAAGTATCCATACCTCATTTCGAGTAAAGTTGTTGAGTTCTTCTTGCATTGCCATCACCCAATCAGGATCAGTGAGAGCCTCATCTACATGTGTGGGTTCTGAACAAGAGACAAACGAGTAATGTTCACAAAATGAAGCACACTGACGAGAGCGAGTTTGTACTCCCCTAGATGGACTTCCAATGATCAAGTCAATCGGGTGATCCTTGGAAATATGTGTATGCTTCACTTGTGGTTGTTGAGGTGTATTTTGTGGTGATCCAACATCTTGAGCTTGAGCTTGAGCTTCCTCTTGAGAGATATGGACATCATGTGATGGAAGTGGTTGATCATCTTTGTCTTCATCTTTATCAACTTGTGGTGCCATTGAGGTGTGTGGTATTGAAGTAGAGGGTACATCTTCATCGTCCTCCTTAGGCTTGATATCCCCAATTGCCATATTCTTCATTGCATCTCTCAAGGGTTCATCACCTACATCATCACAAGAAATATCCTCTCCTTGGGAGCCATTAGATTCATCAAACTCCACATCACAAGTTTCTTCAACAAAGCCGGTGGCATTGTTGAATACTCGATATGCTTTGGAGTTTGATGCATAGCCAACAAGAAAACCAATGTCACAACGTTTTTCAAACTTGCCTAGGCGTTCCTTTTTCTTGTAGATAAAACACTTACACCCGAACACCCGGAAGTAAGAGACATTGGGTTTTCTCCCAATAAGAAGCTCGTATGGCGTCTTTTTCAATAGTCGATGGAGGTAGACTCGGTTAGAAGCATGGCATGCCGTATTGATTGCTTCCGCCCAAAACTTCTCCGGAGTACCATACTCATCTAACATTGCTCTTGCAAGTGTAATCAAGGTCTTGTTCTTCCTTTCTACTACGCCATTTTGCTGAGGTGTGTAGGTTGATGAAAACTCATGTTTGATGCCTCTTTCTTGACAAAAATCTTCAATTTGAGTGTTCTTGAACTCCGTCCCATTGTCACTCCGGATCTTCACAAGTATGGACTCAAACTCATTTTGAGCCCTTTTTGCGAACTTCTTGAAGATTTCAACGGTCTTTCCTTTGTCATCTAAAAAGAAAGTCCAAGTATATCTTGTATAATCATCAACAATGACAAGACAATATAAATTACCACCAAGACTTTTGTAGGTAGTTGGTCCGAAGAGGTCCATGTGTAGAAGTTCCAAGGGTCTTGACGTAGACATCATGGACTTGTATGGATGAGGACTTGCAACTTGTTTTCCGGCTTGACACGCACTACACAACCTGTCCTTCTCGAAAATCACATCCTTCACACCAACCACCTTCCCATTTTTGAATACCTTCTTGAGTTGGCTCATCCCAATGTGTGCAAGCCGACGATGCCAAAGCCAACCCATAGATGTCTTGGTGAAGAGACATGTAGTCAAGCTAGCATCATTAGAGGAAAAATCCACAAGATAGATATGTCCATGTCTAAATCCTTTGAATATTAGGTCATTATGCTTCTTACTCGTTATGGTAACATCAACATCACTAAACAAGCATGTGAAACCCAAATCACATAGTTGAGCTACGGAGAGTAGATTGAAGCTAAGTGATTCTACTAAAAGAACATTGGAAATAGAGAGATCTTTTGAGATAGCCACCTTACCCAAACCTACCACATTTGCCTTAGAGTTATCACCAAAAGTGACTTTATCATGATTATCCACTTCATCTTCTAGCGAGGTGAACATCGTTACATTGCCGGTCATATGTTGTGTACATCCGCTATCAAGCACCCAATGTTTTCCACCGGCTTTGTAGTTCACCTACACACATGTGATCAAGCCTTTTGTTTAGGTACCCAACCAAGTTTGGTACCTTTTATGTGAGATACAAGAGATTTAGGCACCCAAAGTTGCCTAGGAAGTTTGCCCTTAGCTTGAGTTCCAATGAATTTTGCCATAATTTTACCATTTTTAAGCTTATGTAATAGAAAATGATGATCATTAAATGTGGACTTGTATTTAGAAGGCAAAATAGGGAGAGGTTTGGTAGGAATTGGACACTCCCTTGTGTGGTGTCCGGTGACTTGACAATGTTGGCAATATGAACCAACTTCTTTGATGAAACAATTCTTGATCTCCGGTGTCTTTATGACCCTTTTTACCGGGTTAGGGAAGCATCCAAGTCCTTTCTTGTTGAAGTACAAAGCATTCATCATGATGATTTCCTTGTGCTTGTACTCCCCCTTAGTCAACCGGGCCACACAAGATTTGAGACTTGCAATTTCACTTTGAAGCTCTTGCTCCCTTGCATGGTTAGTCTTAGATGATGATGTAATATCACATGATATATCAAGAAGATCATCACAAGAAGTAGATGCATTGACCTTAACTACATCATTATCAACCAATTCATCCAAGCTACGATCAATGGCATCATAGGCATATTCAAGTTCTTGGTGTTTGTATATTAGGCCATCATGCTCAAGTTTTAGCTTATAGTTACTTGCTTTAAGAGACTTGTTGGATTCAACTACTTCATCATATTTTTCAAGCAAATTATTGTGTTTAGTGAGCAACTCATCATGTTTGGAACTAAGCATGGAGTTAGCATTTTCAAGCAACTTGATTTTAGCCTTTTGCCTCTTGATGATAGCAGCATAGTCATTCATTAGCTTAGATAGATCATTAGGAGAAAGACCATTATCATCACTACTATCATCTTCCTCACTACTCACCTTGTTGTTACCTTTTGCCATGAGGCACATAGGTGGTGGAGGTAGAGGTGGATCATCATTGACGATTGCGAGACCCGCGAAGTTGTTGTCATCATTATCACTTGAGTCATCACTTGAGCTCTCACCGGAGACCCATTCACCAACAATGTAGGCCTTACGTCCTCCACCTCTCTTGTTAAAGAGCTTCTTCTTCTTCATATCTTGATCCTTCTTCTTGTACTTGTCCTCATCTTCACTTGCATCAAGCTTCTTGGACTTGTTCTTGTTTCTCTTGTCAGGATGAGGACAATCATATGATATGTGACCAAGATTACCACAATTGTAGCACTTCTTCTTGTCTCCACCACCGAACTTGTCAAATTTCTTTGGACGAAATTTGTTCTTCTTGGGATCATAGTTGTAGCCCTTCTTTTGAAACTTAGAGATCATCCTTGTGGTTCTTCTCATGAGAAGAGCAAGCTCGGTGTCGGAGTCATCATCATCATGTTCATCATTATCATCATCTTCATCACTTTCACTTGATGATGAAGGAAGCTTGATCTTCTTCTTCTTGTTGCCGACCATCTTTGCTTTGAGAGCAAGATTTTTCTTGGATGAGGACTCATGATCTCCAAACAAGAACATTTCATGCGCACATATCTTTCCAACGGCATCTGTGATGGTCATGTCATTGATGTCTCTTTCATGAAGAAGAGAGATAACAATATTGTATTGTGGCTTGGGAAGTACCATCAAGATCCTACGAATAACATCTCCATCGGACAATTGAGTGAGCTCAAGAGAATTGATTTCTTCCACAAGCATGTTCATACGAGAATACATGTCATTGCATAATTCATTTGGAAACATCTTGAATTGATTTAGAGCATTCATAAGCACATGATATCTTTCTTCACGAATTCTCCTAGATCCCTCATGAATTTCACAAAGAGCGACCCAAATGTCATGAGCAAATTCCTTACTTCTAACTCTAGAGAAAACTTCTTCACTAATTCCCTCAAATATAGCATTCTTAGCCTTAGCATTCCACCTAACTTCTTGTTCGGTAAAAGGTTGTTCAAACCCAACGGAGGTTGCTTGCCAACACTCGGGGGAAATAGCCTCTAGATAGCTCGCCATGCGAACTTTCCAATAAGCAAAGTTCTTTCCCTCGAACCTTGGCACGCTACTTCCGCTCCCCGGGGCCATTTCTCTAGGATTTTAAGCCTATCAAGAGAACGTGGCTCTGATACCAATTGAAAGGATCGAATAGCCCAAGAGGGGGGGGGGTGAATTGGGATATTAAATTTTTTTTTTAATTAACCACTGCTTGACCAAATAAAACTTATAAGAAACGCAAGTAAAGAATTTTAACTAGCACAAGATAGCTAACCACGCAAGAATTAACTAAGAAAGACAATTCCCAAGAAGAACTTGCAATAATAACAAAGCTCAAAATAAGATGCAAGAAAGTAAAGAGTCAGAGAAGACAACACCGATTTTTTCCCGAGGTTTCGAGAAGTTGGCACTTCCCCCTAGTCCTCGTTGGAGCATCCACCAAGGATGTCGCTCCCCCTTGAGTCACCAAGGCTCAAGTGCTCCCTCTTGATTACCCTTTCTCCATCTCCGGATTGGCGGGTATCAAACCAAGTACATCCTCTTTTTCGGGGCTCCCACAATTGCTCCAAGAGCTCACCGAGAAATCCTCCGATCACCAAGACCGTCTAGGTGTTGCCAACCACCAAGAGTAACAAGCCTCAAGCTTCACTTGACAAAGACCAAGCCTAGACAACAGCTAGATGCACACTTGTTACTCTCCAAGCACTCAAAGAAGTCCTTAATCCTCAACTAAGAACTTAAAATGGACACAAGTGCTCCCTCTCTTGCCTCTAAATGACACACCAAGTGTATGAGCTGCTACAGGGTTGCAAGAGCAACTGTTGAAACCAACTGAGTGGGTATTTATAGCCTAGAGATCAAAAATTAGCCGTTGGCTAACCACTCTCATTTTACTGTAATCACCGGATAATCCGCTGGCTGTATCCTTAAGATCACCGGATAGTCCGGTGGGTTCAAACCCAGAGCCAGCTGTCACTAGCCGTTGCACGGCAACATTTGTCCGGTGATAAACTCCGGTGAACAACAGTCAACACCGGATAATCCGGTGAGTACAACTCACCCGACCCTTCGAATTTCAGAACCTTCTGCAAGAAATACTCCGGTGATATTTTTGCTACCACCGGATAATCCGGTGAGTTCAATTTGTCTGAGTTTCTTCACAACATTTCTCCGGTGGTCTGCCAGCTAAGTCACCGGATAATCCTGTGAACGTAATTTTCCACTGTGGCCCGAAGCAATGCTCTCTGCAAGAAATAGTCCGGTGTTCATATTATGCATTCACCGGATAATCCGGTGGGTACAAAATTGTTTTTCTCCGAAAATTTTCTCTGCTGGAAAAGCTCCGGTGGTCACCGGACTTTCAGCACCGGATATTCCGGTGTAACACTTCTGAAATTTTTCATATAATTCGGATGCCTCAATTAGTGTTTATCCGGTGAGTATTAGACATCCATCAGAGGATAATCCGGTGAATAAATGTTTTGTGAACTTGTCCAATTCAACTCTTTTTGAGCTCTAATTCCTTGATAGTTTCACCATGGACTTGTATGCTCTACCTAGTGCTAGAATTTAACAAGTGTGCATCATCTACGTCTAGACTCACTAAGTCAAGCTACTACTTTTAGCCCCCCTTTATAGTACGGTCAAAAGACAAAAAGAAAAAAAGGAGACCTATACTACTCTAAGTATCATTCATCTCCTTTGTGATACTTAGAACTAGAAGATCCTTAGTCTTAAAGCATATGTCCTTTGATTGTCCATATAAGCACTTTTAGGGACCAAGATTAACCAAATGTCATTGTATACTGAATTTTTGATTCCCTTCAAAACAAATTGTTAGTCACAGTAATATGGTTGTCATTAATCACCGAAACACTTACCACTTACCTAGGGGCCTAGATGCTACAATCTCCCCCTTTTTGGTGATTGATGACAACACAAATAACAATAGAGATATGAATTTGAAGAGCAACCTATCATACTAGGCAAAAGAATGTATAAAGCAATAAAAGCGAGATAAAGCCTAGCGCTACAAAACTATCATGCTAGAATAGGTAGGAATTATGCGAGCATGAAAATAAACACAATGTGATGACAGGCGAAACACATCCATATACAGAGCCAGATAGCCTGTCATAACATCAAAATCAATCCATAAGATCCAACATTTCAAAACTAGCTACCCAAAAATCTAACCTCCCCCTGAATCAAAATCTCACTAGACTCACCAGATACTTTCTCTACCAACTCCCCCTATTACTAGACTCTCCCCCTTTGGCATCTAAGCACCAAAAAGAGAAAGAAAAAAAAAAGGACATGACTAAGCAGCCGGAGCTGGAGAAGATGGAGGACCCAATGGTGTCGAAGAAGGTGCCACGACGAACTGAGAACCGTCGGCCTCGGAGTCAGAGCTGGACGAACTGTGACCCGCAGCTGCTGTCGCCTCAACGATCTGATCCTGCACTGACTGAAGAGCAGCATCTGGAGCGTCAAGTGCTGGCTCAGCGACTGAAGAAGGCACAACTGACAGCTGAGGGACATGAGGAGAGATGACTGGCTGCTGCTGCTCGGGGACTGTCGGCTGTGGAGTGTCCTCGAAACTCAGAGGGCCAGTGGGTATAGGAGAAGTCAACGATGGTAACACGGGCCTCTGAGACATCCCAGCAGGCAGAGAGTACACTCCGGAGGCCAAGAGAGCTGACAGAGGGAAATCGGACCCTGGAGTACGCAAGAGTGCACTGACACTTCCTGGGAGATGACTCGGGGCAGGAGCTGAAGCAGGTGCTGGAGCTGGCAACTGAAGGCCCTGTGCCTGGAAAAGAACGGAGAACAATCTGGCGTTGTTCTCACGGTCTGCCTGAAGTGCTGCAAACATGGCCTGCTGCTGCTGCTGTAGTGACTGCATCAGTGCAAACTGCTGCTCCTCTCGGCGGCGAGCATCCTCTGCCTGAGCTGCCTGCTGCTGCTGCATCTGCCGAAGGATAAGAGTGATCTCCGAAGGCACTGCAGCAGAGGGCTCGGTGGTAGCTGTCTCAGTATCTGAGGAAGGAACTGATGTCTGAGGCGCACCCTGAGTAGAACCACCAGCCTCAGCATCATGACGTCTCGGGAGTGGTGGAATGAACTCGATATCCTCCGAGTCACTATCGTCGTCATCCAAGTCTATGAAGGCATGAGGTAGCTCTGCCTCGGCCTCTGCAAGGGCCTGGTCCTCAGCGGCAACTCTGTCTCGCTCCTCTGCTGGGATTTGCCGCTGAGCCTGCGCCATAGCACGCTGTCCGCGACGTCTGTCCGTCGGAGCGCTAGGAATATAGTCTGGGAATCGCTTCGGGGATTGCTGGTAGACGCCAAGATGCTCTGGATAATGAATCGAGCGAGCCAACAAATATGAGATGAAATGCGCGAATGGCTGCTGTCTGCCCAGACCCTCTGCTATGTTATCCTCAATCTCACACAAGATGAGATCTAAAATGTCGAACTGCTGATGAGTGAGGATAGATAAGAGCAACCACTGCTGGATACTGGTAATAGCCTCTGCGTTCCCGATCCTAGGCAACAGGCTGCGTCTGAGTGCAAAGTGAACTGCCCTTGCCTCTGGAGTCAGCATCTCTGGCAGTCTCAGTGAACCTGGAGGAAAAGGCGACCTGAACAACAGACGGATCTCGTCATCCGTCGGGAAAACGCCACCGGTCAGAGGACGACGAGGAGGATGCGCGTTCGGATGAACGACCTCATGCAAGAATCTGGTACTCTCCTGAAGCCTCAGAGCCTCGAGCATATCTGCCCGGTACAATTTGTAGACCTCTCCCTGAAACATGAACTGAATGAACGACCTGTCGGGAGCGATCCATACTGTCGCATAGAATACTCTGACCCAATCCCCAACATATCTGTCCACCTGAGTAAGGAGAGCGGTGAGACCGGGGAATGCATCAAAGTGTCGTCTCACATCTGCTCCCCCTGCAGCTGACTGCAAGTACTCCCATCTCAGCGTCCTGTGCTGACTTAACTGAACGCTCTTCCTGCCAAATGAGCGATAGAAGCTCTCCTGTACCACTGTCCAGAACCGGGGATCAATCCCCTCCTCTCTGACCTCAGGGAACCACTCCTCGACTGGTACGAATCTCAGCCTCTTGATCCTCGGACCCTTGCAGGACGTGAGATCAAGCAAACGAACCTCTCCCTGAGCTGGAGGCTGCGGCTGAGACTGCTCGGACTGCTGCTGCTGTTCAAACTGCTCGGACTGCTCGGACTGTTGCTGGTGTGTCTCTACTGCCTCTAGCTCCTGGCGAACCCTCTTCCGGCCCCCTGACCGGCTGGAAGGCGTCGAACCTGACCTCCCGGAAGCACGAGTGCGAGTGGAACGACGTGTAGGAGGGGTGGTCTCATCTCTGATCACAAAACCCTCCTGCCTGTTGTAGGCATCAACAGCAGCAAGCGCTCTGTCCCATTCCTTCTGAGTCTTTGACTTCTTCTGCTTAGGCTGCTCAATTGTCTTGCCCTTGCCCTTGTCATTGCGATTACGACCCATCTGACAGATGCAACGTGAAATAGAGATGAGTGATCATATTGGGTTTAAGATTTCGAATGAAATTAACCCTAAACGGAACCCTAAGCATGGATGGATATGAATTGAGACAATCATGCTATGGATATAGGCAAGAGACAATAGATATTGATCAATTGCATAGAGGAAGACGTGAATTTGGGCAAATTAGTCAAAATAGGCATGAATTTGAAGCAAATGTGAACGATTTTGCTTGAATTTGAGTGAAATGAGCGATATATGGTACAAACAGATGAACATGCCCTAGTAGGTGATGAAAAGGTGGAGATGAAGCTAATTTCTTGATTTGATCACGGCAAGAGGCAAGATTTGACACAATTCATCTAATTTGACATGATTTTGAGGCAAATTTGTATTAAAGTCAACGGATTTAACAAGGAAGACGCATAATTGATGAACATGCTCTCAATTTATGTCAATTGAAACTGAATGATCCCAAATTTGAGAGAAATTGACTCAAATTTACATGAATTTGAATGGAATTTGCATGGATTGTCTTGAATAATCACGAATTTGGCCAAATTATGCTTAATTTTGACTAACATGTACTCAATTCATGTCTAAAAGATGGAATAGCAACAAATTGGATCAAATTTGCTTTGATTTTTGAAGAAATTTCATGAATTTTGGCACACAATTGTATGAATTTGATCTAGGGCTTCATCAATTTGAGTACACCGGCCACAAATGTGCTCACCACGATGAAGGAGAGAGAGAGGAGGCGGTGGTGATGCCGGAGATGATAGCCGGCGGCGCAAGAGGAGCGGCGGTGAGGAGGGCACGGCGGAGGCAGCTCTGCGCGCGGGACCTCAGCGCAGCGACGGGCGGAGAGCCGGCGGTGGCGAACTGGTGGCGCCGGTGGACGGCGCAACTCCGGCGGCGGCGCTACGGAACTGGGAGGCGGCGAGTCGGCGAGGTCGCGCGACGACGTACGAGCGGCGGCGAAAAAGTGAGAGAGCCGGCCGACCGGGAAGACATATATGACAGGTGGGTCCCGCAGTTTTTGAAAGCACCGGATAATCCGGTGGAGGCAACAGAGAGCACCGGATAGACCACCGGACTATTTTTTGCAGAACCAACTTTCAGGGATCGAAAAACTCTGTTCACCGGATGTTCCGCTGAGGTTATATTTAGCACCGGATGACATCACCGGATATTCCGCTGATCACCAGGAAAAGACAGCGGACTAATTTTTGCAGAACTAAATTTTTGAAGGCCGAAACCTATTATACTCACCGGACTTTCCGCTGATCACAACATAACATCACCGGACTATTGTCATGGTTGAACTGATTTGAGACAGAGATCACAGGATATTCCGCTGGTAAAATGAAAGGAGCGCCGGACTATCCGGTGATATGAGAAAAACCAGGCTGAACTAATTTCTCTCACTGAGTCCAAGTTTCAAATAACCACTCAACATAAACACATATTTGGACCAGTTTGAGTGAATCCCTTACCCTCTCAAACTCTCATTTACAAATATTTGCCAAAAAGGCTCTAACATATATAATTTTTGAAATAATCAAATAAGAGCCAAATAAGATGGTAGAAAACACCAAGGAAATATTTGAGCCATATTTCCTATGAACTTAAAGATGAAGGCTTTAAATTCGCTAGGTCATGACTCAATAGGCATTAAGCACTTATATCTTTCTAATCACACTTTTAGAAGTGTACGTTCACATTGAGAGCGAACTGTAATCTCAAAGAGTGATATTCTCCTTTGTGATCTCTCTACCACCAATGCTTAAGCAATGTAAGACATATGCATGAAAGTAGACATGAGTGCATATTATATGACATGTGAATGCGAAGCGTAAAATTAATCTATCTTGTCATATTACTTCCCTTCTCAAGCTTCTTCATGGTGAACCCAACAACATGCCTTGAGAAGAACTAGTGACCCACCATTTCAAGCAAAACCCATGTCCACCGTTACCTTGAGAAGGTTAGACAAGGTCCTATTTTGAATGCATCTATATGACAAGGTATCAAATGACATTAGAAGCATCGATCACATTTAGTTCATTTCGTAATCTACTAAAAGTGGCTTCATCTAGAGGTTTAGTGAAGATATCCGCCAATTGATCTTCCGATCGAACACTACTAAGAGAGATATCATTGTTTGCCACATGGTCTCTTAGAAAGTGATGACGGATATCAATGTGCTTTGTGCGGGAGTGTTGAACGGGATTGTTAGCAATTTTTACGGCACTCTCATTATCACAAAGGAGTGGAACCTTCTCTAGACGAACACCAAAGTCTAACAAGGTTTGCTTCATATAGAGGATTTGAGCACAACATGCTCCGGCGGCAATGTATTCTGCTTCAGCTGTGGACAAGGCTACTGAATTTTGCTTCTTAGAACTCCAAGAGACTAGGGATCGCCCTAGCAAGTGGCACCCACCTGAAGTACTCTTGCGATCCACACGGCATCCGGCAAAGTCCGAATCCGAGTATCCAAGCAGTATGAAACTAGCGCCTTTTGGGTACCACAAGCCTATGCTAGGTGTATGCTTTAGGTATCTAAGGATTCTTTTTACCGCACAAAGATGAGATTCCTTAGGATTAGCTTGAAAACGAGCGCACATGCATACACTAAACATTATGTCGGGCCTAGATGCGGTAAGGTAAAGGAGTGACCCAATCATCGAACGATAGAGTTTTTGGTCAATCGATTTACCCGTTTCATCCAAGTCGAGATGTCCATTTGTAGGCATGGGGGTCTTGATTGGCTTGCACTCTTCCATCTTAAACTTCTTGAGGATATCTCTCGTGTACTTCTCTTGATTGATGAATGTCCCTTCCTTTAATTGCTTGATTTGGAATCCAAGAAAGTAATTTAGCTCACCAATCATCGACATCTCGAACTCCTTAGACATCATATCACCAAATTCCTTGCAAAACTCTTTGTTAGTTGAACCAAATATTATATCATCAACATAAACTTGACACAAGAAAAGCTCATTGTCGATGATTTTTGTGAACAATGTGGTGTCCACCCTCCCGATCTTGAATCCTTGGTTGATGAGGAAGTCACGTAGGCGTTCATACCAAGCTCGTGGGGCTTGCTTGAGACCATAAAGTGCCTTGACCAACCTATAAACATGATTAGGATATCTAGGATCTTTGAAACCGGGGGGTTGTTCAACATATACGAGTTCATTAATAAGGCCATTTAAGAATGCACTTTTCACGTCCATTTGATAGAGTTTTATGTCATGATGTGAAGCAAATGCTAGAAGGATACGGATGGCCTCAAGCCTTGCCACGGGAGCAAATGTTTCGCCAAAATCCAAACCTTCAATTTGTGCAAAGCCTTGTGCGACAAGTCTTGCCTTGTTGCGTACCACCACACCATGTTCATCTTGCTTGTTGCGAAAGACCCACTTTGTTCCAATTATGTTCTTGTCTTGAGGCCTTTCCTCAAGTATCCATACCTCATTTCGAGTAAAGTTGTTGAGTTCTTCTTGCATTGCCATCACCCAATCAGGATCAGTGAGAGCCTCATCTACATGTGTGGGTTCTGAACAAGAGACAAACGAGTAATGTTCACAAAATGAAGCACACTGACGAGAGCGAGTTTGTACTCCCCTAGATGGACTTCCAATGATCAAGTCAATCGGGTGATCCTTGGAAATATGTGTATGCTTCACTTGTGGTTGTTGAGGTGTATTTTGTGGTGATCCAACATCTTGAGCTTGAGCTTGAGCTTCCTCTTGAGAGATATGGACATCATGTGATGGAAGTGGTTGATCATCTTTGTCTTCATCTTTATCAACTTGTGGTGCCATTGAGGTGTGTGGTATTGAAGTAGAGGGTACATCTTCATCGTCCTCCTTAGGCTTGATATCCCCAATTGCCATATTCTTCATTGCATCTCTCAAGGGTTCATCACCTACATCATCACAAGAAATATCCTCTCCTTGGGAGCCATTAGATTCATCAAACTCCACATCACAAGTTTCTTCAACAAAGCCGGTGGCATTGTTGAATACTCGATATGCTTTGGAGTTTGATGCATAGCCAACAAGAAAACCAATGTCACAACGTTTTTCAAACTTGCCTAGGCGTTCCTTTTTCTTGTAGATAAAACACTTACACCCGAACACCCGGAAGTAAGAGACATTGGGTTTTCTCCCAATAAGAAGCTCGTATGGCGTCTTTTTCAATAGTCGATGGAGGTAGACTCGGTTAGAAGCATGGCATGCCGTATTGATTGCTTCCGCCCAAAACTTCTCCGGAGTACCATACTCATCTAACATTGCTCTTGCAAGTGTAATCAAGGTCTTGTTCTTCCTTTCTACTACGCCATTTTGCTGAGGTGTGTAGGTTGATGAAAACTCATGTTTGATGCCTCTTTCTTGACAAAAATCTTCAATTTGAGTGTTCTTGAACTCCGTCCCATTGTCACTCCGGATCTTCACAAGTATGGACTCAAACTCATTTTGAGCCCTTTTTGCGAACTTCTTGAAGATTTCAACGGTCTTTCCTTTGTCATCTAAAAAGAAAGTCCAAGTATATCTTGTATAATCATCAACAATGACAAGACAATATAAATTACCACCAAGACTTTTGTAGGTAGTTGGTCCGAAGAGGTCCATGTGTAGAAGTTCCAAGGGTCTTGACGTAGACATCATGGACTTGTATGGATGAGGACTTGCAACTTGTTTTCCGGCTTGACACGCACTACACAACCTGTCCTTCTCGAAAATCACATCCTTCACACCAACCACCTTCCCATTTTTGAATACCTTCTTGAGTTGGCTCATCCCAATGTGTGCAAGCCGACGATGCCAAAGCCAACCCATAGATGTCTTGGTGAAGAGACATGTAGTCAAGCTAGCATCATTAGAGGAAAAATCCACAAGATAGATATGCCCATGTCTAAATCCTTTGAATATTAGGTCATTATGCTTCTTACTCGTTATGGTAACATCAACATCACTAAACAAGCATGTGAAACCCAAATCACATAGTTGAGCTACGGAGAGTAGATTGAAGCTAAGTGATTCTACTAAAAGAACATTGGAAATAGAGAGATCTTTTGAGATAGCCACCTTACCCAAACCTACCACATTTGCCTTAGAGTTATCACCAAAAGTGACTTTATCATGATTATCCACTTCATCTTCTAGCGAGGTGAACATCGTTACATTGCCGGTCATATGTTGTGTACATCCGCTATCAAGCACCCAATATTTTCCACCGGCTTTGTAGTTCACCTACACACATGTGATCAAGCCTTTTGTTTAGGTACCCAACCAAGTTTGGTACCTTTTATGTGAGATACAAGAGATTTAGGCACCCAAAGTTGCCTAGGAAGTTTGCCCTTAGCTTGAGTTCCAATGAATTTTGCCATAATTTTACCATTTTTAAGCTTATGTAATAGAAAATGATGATCATTAAATGTGGACTTGTATTTAGAAGGCAAAATAGGGAGAGGTTTGGTAGGAATTGGACACTCCCTTGTGTGGTGTCCGGTGACTTGACAATGTTGGCAATATGAACCAACTTCTTTGATGAAACAATTCTTGATCTCCGGTGTCTTTATGACCCTTTTTACCGGGTTGGGGAAGCATCCAAGTCCTTTCTTGTTGAAGTACAAAGCATTCATCATGAGGATTTCCTTGTGCTTGTACTCCCCCTTAGTCAACCGGGCCACACAAGATTTGAGACTTGCAATTTCACTTTGAAGCTCTTGCTCCCTTGCATGGTTAGTCTTAGATGATGATGTAATATCACATGATATATCAAGAAGATCATCACAAGAAGTAGATGCATTGACCTTAACTACATCATTATCAACCAATTCATCCAAGCTACGATCAATGGCATCATAGGCATATTCAAGTTCTTGGTGTTTGTATATTAGGCCATCATGCTCAAGTTTTAGCTTATAGTTACTTGCTTTAAGAGACTTGTTGGATTCAACTACTTCATCATATTTTTCAAGCAAATTATTGTGTTTAGTGAGCAACTCATCATGTTTGGAACTAAGCATGGAGTTAGCATTTTCAAGCAACTTGATTTTAGCCTTTTGCCTCTTGATGATAGCAGCATAGTCATTCATTAGCTTAGATAGATCATTAGGAGAAAGACCATTATCATCACTACTATCATCTTCCTCACTACTCACCTTGTTGTTACCTTTTGCCATGAGGCACATAGGTGGTGGAGGTAGAGGTGGATCATCATTGACGATTGCGAGACCCGCGAAGTTGTTGTCATCATTATCACTTGAGTCATCACTTGAGCTCTCACCGGAGACCCATTCACCAACAATGTAGGCCTTACGTCCTCCACCTCTCTTGTTAAAGAGCTTCTTCTTCTTCATATCTTGATCCTTCTTCTTGTACTTGTCCTCATCTTCACTTGCATCAAGCTTCTTGGACTTGTTCTTGTTTCTCTTGTCAGGATGAGGACAATCATATGATATGTGACCAAGATTACCACAATTGTAGCACTTCTTCTTGTCTCCACCACCGAACTTGTCAAATTTCTTTGGACGAAATTTGTTCTTCTTGGGATCATAGTTGTAGCCCTTCTTTTGAAACTTAGAGATCATCCTTGTGGTTCTTCTCATGAGAAGAGCAAGCTCGGTGTCGGAGTCATCATCATCATGTTCATCATTATCATCATCTTCATCACTTTCACTTGATGATGAAGGAAGCTTGATCTTCTTCTTCTTGTTGCCGACCATCTTTGCTTTGAGAGCAAGATTTTTCTTGGATGAGGACTCATGATCTCCAAACAAGAACATTTCATGCGCACATATCTTTCCAACGGCATCTGTGATGGTCATGTCATTGATGTCTCTTTCATGAAGAAGAGAGATAACAATATTGTATTGTGGCTTGGGAAGTACCATCAAGATCCTACGAATAACATCTCCATCGGACAATTGAGTGAGCTCAAGAGAATTGATTTCTTCCACAAGCATGTTCATACGAGAATACATGTCATTGCATAATTCATTTGGAAACATCTTGAATTGATTTAGAGCATTCATAAGCACATGATATCTTTCTTCACGAATTCTCCTAGATCCCTCATGAATTTCACAAAGAGCGACCCAAATGTCATGAGCAAATTCCTTACTTCTAACTCTAGAGAAAACTTCTTCACTAATTCCCTCAAATATAGCATTCTTAGCCTTAGCATTCCACCTAACTTCTTGTTCGGTAAAAGGTTGTTCAAACCCAACGGAGGTTGCTTGCCAACACTCGGGGGAAATAGCCTCTAGATAGCTCGCCATGCGAACTTTCCAATAAGCAAAGTTCTTTCCCTCGAACCTTGGCACGCTACTTCCGCTCCCCGGGGCCATTTCTCTAGGATTTTAAGCCTATCAAGAGAACGTGGCTCTGATACCAATTGAAAGGATCGAATAGCCCAAGAGGGGGGGGGGGTGAATTGGGATATTAAATTTTTTTTTTAATTAACCACTGCTTGACCAAATAAAACTTATAAGAAACACAAGTAAAGAATTTTAACTAGCACAAGATAGCTAACCACGCAAGAATTAACTAAGAAAGACAATTCCCAAGAAGAACTTGTAATAATAACAAAGCTCAAAATAAGATGCAAGAAAGTAAAGAGTCAGAGAAGACAACACCGATTTTTTCCCGAGGTTTCGAGAAGTTGGCACTTCCCCCTAGTCCTCGTTGGAGCATCCACCAAGGATGTCGCTCCCCCTTGAGTCACCAAGGCTCAAGTGCTCCCTCTTGATTACCCTTTCTCCATCTCCGGATTGGCGGGTATCAAACCAAGTACATCCTCTTTTTCGGGGCTCCCACAATTGCTCCAAGAGCTCACCGAGAAATCCTCCGATCACCAAGACCGTCTAGGTGTTGCCAACCACCAAGAGTAACAAGCCTCAAGCTTCACTTGACAAAGACCAAGCCTAGACAACAGCTAGATGCACACTTGTTACTCTCCAAGCACTCAAAGAAGTCCTTAATCCTCAACTAAGAACTTAAAATGGACACAAGTGCTCCCTCTCTTGCCTCTAAATGACACACCAAGTGTATGAGCTGCTACAGGGTTGCAAGAGCAACTGTTGAAACCAACTGAGTGGGTATTTATAGCCTAGAGATCAAAAATTAGCCGTTGGCTAACCACTCTCATTTTACTGTAATCACCGGATAATCCGCTGGCTGTATCCTTAAGATCACCGGATAGTCCGGTGGGTTCAAACCCAGAGCCAGCTGTCACTAGCCGTTGCACGGCAACATTTGTCCGGTGATAAACTCCGGTGAACAACAGTCAACACCGGATAATCCGGTGAGTACAACTCACCCGACCCTTCGAATTTCAGAACCTTCTGCAAGAAATACTCCGGTGATATTTTTGCTACCACCGGATAATCCGGTGAGTTCAATTTGTCTGAGTTTCTTCACAACATTTCTCCGGTGGTCTGCCAGCTAAGTCACCGGATAATCCTGTGAACGTAATTTTCCACTGTGGCCCGAAGCAATGCTCTCTGCAAGAAATAGTCCGGTGTTCATATTATGCATTCACCGGATAATCCGGTGGGTACAAAATTGTTTTTCTCCGAAAATTTTCTCTGCTGGAAAAGCTCCGGTGGTCACCGGACTTTCAGCACCGGATATTCCGGTGTAACACTTCTGAAATTTTTCATATAATTCGGATGCCTCAATTAGTGTTTATCCGGTGAGTATTAGACATCCATCAGAGGATAATCCGGTGAATAAATGTTTTGTGAACTTGTCCAATTCAACTCTTTTTGAGCTCTAATTCCTTGATAGTTTCACCATGGACTTGTATGCTCTACCTAGTGCTAGAATTTAACAAGTGTGCATCATCTACGTCTAGACTCACTAAGTCAAGCTACTACTTTTAGCCCCCCTTTATAGTACGGTCAAAAGACAAAAAGAAAAAAAGGAGACCTATACTACTCTAAGTATCCTTCATCTCCTTTGTGATACTTAGAACTAGAAGATCCTTAGTCTTAAAGCATATGTCCTTTGATTGTCCATATAAGCACTTTTAGGGACCAAGATTAACCAAATGTCATTGTATACTGAATTTTTGATTCCCTTCAAAACAAATTGTTAGTCACAGTAATATGGTTGTCATTAATCACCGAAACACTTACCACTTACCTAGGGGCCTAGATGCTACAGCAGAGTCTCTGGATAATTCTCCGGACTCTTTGGGGTTCTACAGATAACATGTTGTTTCGAAGTCTCCGGACTCTCCGGATTTCTACGAAGAACATGTTTGTGCTGCTTTGTCGATCGATTTGACTTGTATGTTGAATCTATGCTACATAGACATGCATATACACTATACAAAGGGTTCTACACTCAAATTGCACCCTAAACCCTAACGATTTTCGAGTACAAAATAAGGGGGTTTTTCCCTAGGAAATCCGAACTGTCCAGACTTTTATCCGGAGTATCCGAATTTCTGCACAGAGCAACTCAGAGGGGAAAACTTGATCAATTTGATTTACGAGCCTCTCCAAACCAAAGGAAAATATGTTTAAGATAGTTTATAGAATTTAGAACTCACTCACCAACCTAGCAACTTGATTTCTAACTCAAATCTCTCTAATTCACTCCAAAGCTCAAGAATGCGCCAACTTCACAACCTTAGCTCCAAATTCGGGATTCATCCAACCAAAACGTGCATCTATGCCATGAGAGCCTAGGAGACTCACCTACGATACTTTGCCGAGCTTGGGGACAAACGGGGAAAGGTGGAAAAGCTGTGGAAGAGAAAGAACGCTGGTGCTCCTTGTGGTTCACCAAGAACACCAAAACGAGTCAAGAACGGCTCGAATCCTTCGGAAAAACAAAAAATAATTGGATGGATGGGAAGCTCACGAGCTAGTGATCGTGTGAGTACCACATACGTACCTCGATTCGACTTCTAGAGTATGGATTCGAGGGATAAAGAGAGAGGTAGCTTGAGAGGGAAAGAGAGCAGCATGGCTGCTGTGCTACTCTGGCGGGAGAGCGTGGGAGAGTGAGGAGGAGAGAGAGAGAGAGCAGATAGGGGCTGCTCCAAGGGAGTGAGGGAGTGGTTGGCTTCCCATGTGGGCCTCATGCTAGAGAAACTAGTTTGTTTTAACTACAAAATCTATTCTTTTCTCTTCTGAATTTCTTTCTCTCATCTGATTGATTCAAATCGAAGTGCTCTGATGTGTCAAAATAAATTGCCCCGAAATTAATCATAACCCTAATGACGTATAATCAGACTTAATTACATGATTACGATTTTGGGATGTGACAGTGCGTGGCTAGCCTAGATAGATCTATCATAGTTGGTGACTTCTTGCTCGACTTGTGGTGTCTTCTAGCTTGTGCGACTTGTTCAACTTCTAATGTCTTATTCTCTGCATGGTCCCCATGTTCCGTATATATAGGGGGGAGGGGGGCGTCGCATATCCTCTGGAGTCTTCCTTCACATTCTTAGAGATGAACTTCCCTATTTACAGGTAGTTTTTTCATTCAAGGATTCATTTTCCGAAGATAAAGATATGCCTCGAGAATTATGGAAGACCCTGTTATGCCCAAATATGATAATTATCCAGTAGTCATCGTCAAGCCCCCACCAGTACGTGAAGTGAGGCTTTGACGGGTTAAGTACTTGGTCAATAAAGATAAACATTTTATCCGACCGTGTCATCGAGTAAGACTCGAGTTCCCAATTAGGATGATACGTCACTGGTTTTTAGGTTATCCATTCAGGGTTCTGAACATCTCTGAGTTTTCAAGTGAGTCCTCGAGAAGGTGTTTCATTCGAGTAAGTTTTATGATTAGCCCAAAAAAATCAACCCGTCCTTGCAAAAACTACAGGGAAGATAAGACTGATCGCTAGCCAGGCTCAAAAGTTGAACCGTCGCAGCAAAAGTTTTGTGTGTGATGGTAAAGAGATTATTTACCACGAGTACGATGAAATGATCATTCCGTCTTCTGAACTGCCCTACGGGCTCTGGAAAACACGACGGGTAAATGACTGCATCGGTTGACTGCCTCTTTGTCTGCGTGAACTAGCCAAAAAGATGCGATCTCGACACCCAGAATTAATGCTTGGTGTAACACTGTATTTTGACGTAAGTGTCCATTTCATATTTATTATATTTTTAATACATATACAGGCGTATATGCATAATATATATACACACTAAAAAAAGAGAAAAGAAAAGGATGCAGGCCTCCCTCTTCTCTTCTTTGGGTCAACCACTCAAGATGGTCCAGGAATGGCCAGCCCAGCCTCCTTTTCCCCGTCTCCTCCTCTGACCCGGACCGGCCCACCTCAGCCCCTTTCTTCCTCTCACCCGATCGAGCCCAGACCAATCCGCCCCTGTGCTTCGTCCTCACCCGCACCTGCCGTCTTCTCCCTGGGCGCGCCGACCGACCGCGCCGCACCCGAGCGCCCCTCTCCTGGTCCCGTGCCGCACTGCGTACGCTCCCTCTCTCCTCTCCTCTCCTCTCCTCTCCTCTCTCTGCGTGGTGTACCGAGGACCCGCGCCTCCCTCTATCTCTTCCTCTCCGATTCAAATCGGTTTGGGGAACCGATTTGGATAGAGATGGCCCCGCTGCGAATCTTGGCCGCATGGGACTCTCTCTTCGATGCACCACTTCAAGCCGCGCCTATATAAAGGGGGATTGCGCCCAGGAAAGAGGAGATAAAATTGAAACCTTTGCGAAGCCCTGCTGCAACGAAACACCGCCATCGCCCTCGAGCTCACCGCCTCCACAATCCCCGCCGTTGGCCACCAAGCCATCGTCACCATGAACACTAGCTTCGTGCTTCCCCTCTGTCCGTACGCGTGGCTGTCGTGCCTGATTGAGGCCCGGCCGTCTGCTCGTGCTGCCCGTGCGTGCTGTGGTGCCTGACTGAGGCCCGGCCGCCTGCTCTTGCTGCCCTAGTGCTTACTGCTGCCGCTGGTTGGGTAGGCCATGCCGCTGGCGTGTGTTGCCCTCTCTGGTGCCGAGTACATCCAGGTTGTGAGCTAGTTTTGACGTTGCTGGTTGCGCATAGGCCACTGCTGGTGGGTGGTTTGGTCTGTCGTCGGTCAGTATGTGTTCACGCCCATGGCTTTTTGTCAGCTTGGTTTGATCTTAGTAATCCGGGTTGTCGCTGCCACAAATTAGTTGTTCATATGATTCATACATATTGCTGATCCTTCATATTGGCATATTTGCTAGTAGTATGCTGCTGATATATACCATCCAGGGCAGGTTGTTGCTATTGTCCAGAGAGAACACCTACTGCTTGCAGATGAGGATGCTATGCGCTGAGACAGATTTAGAGGGTTCCTCTGATGGTGGCCCTCGCTGCCTGATCTTGTGTTACTGGGATATTGCTGTTGAGAATATGTCCCCATTGATGGCTTCACTATTGTCGGCAGATGGTAAAGATGATGGTTGTCTGCTAAGTTTTACCGATACGCGATACGTCGATACAGATACGGGTACGGCGATCGTCCAAAAACAAGGATAACCGGATACGACGAGTATATATAAATATATATTTAATTTTTACTAAAATGTAAATAACTGAATATGCCGATACCTCTCTCCCTCAATTTCCCACCTTTCCCTTTCTTTTCTCCAAGCTTGAGCTCACTGGATCAAGGTTGGCCTACTCTCCTTCTCTTCTACAGGCCCAATTGGCCCCTTCTTTCTCCTCCTGCGCAGCAAGCCCAGCTGGCCCACACATCCATCTCCTTCCTCCAATAGAATCGCACAGGAGCCCTCCTCTATCTCCATGACCGAAACAAACCAAGCATCCAGCATGGAGCTGGGCATCCGATGGGTGCGACTTGCGCGGGCGAGCCGGGTGGCGTGGGCTGGAGGCATTGGTGGCAGCGTGCCTGCGGCTGCAGGCGGTCGACCAGTCCCACTGCATGGTCACCAGGGAGTCAGAGATGGTCGCCTTGGCCGCGGCGGTGGGGCTCATGGAGCTGGTGCTGGACAAGTGTTTGGCCATGACGGATGTCAGGCTAGCGAAGGTGGCCATGGGGTGCCCAAGGCTGGAGAGTCTCAACGTCAAGTGGTGCCGCGAGATCTCTAACATTGGCGTCGAGCTGGGCCCAAAGTATCGGAAGGAGGTATCGGCAAGTATCGACGAGCGTATCGTGAATTATTTTTTATTTTTAGATCGTAATTTCCCAATACTCCATGGTACCCGTATCACGTCATATCGGCGTATCGCGCCATATCGGATACGGGTACGTCAGCCTCTGCCAAGTATCAGTGATACTTAGGTGGCTTGTTCCTTGTGGCCATGTTGTGCCTTCCAAAGTTGAGGCTTGTTATTGCATGCCCTATGCTGAGTTCTATTGTGCCTCTGAGGATTTGCTGTTATAAGCCCTCATGCTGTCTTATTGAAGAGAATACGATGCCTTTGTGGCTCACTGTGATTGCCTTGCCTTAATGGCTTGTCGCCTTCGTGGCTCGTCGCCTTTGTGGCTTACCGGTGATCACCGTGCCTGTGTGGCTTGTTGTCTTCAGAGATGGCCGATGAGGATGAGTTTGAGGTCAGAGGGAGTTAGTAAGCTAAGAATGGCGTTGAGCTCCTGGTCGCGGCCTAGCTGCCGCTACTGGTAGAAGTTATGCGTTGTGTCGTGCTCCTAACTCACCTCTTTCACTTACACTATACTGAGGCTGATAATACGAGGCCAATGATGACCTCGGATGCATAAATAGTAAATGATACACTACTACAGAACATACCATAAATAACGGCTTATCAGTATCGGTTGTGCAAAAGCTGCAAATGAAAATATATCACTGTCGGTTTTTAGCCTCCTGCACTCGAACAGTGATCGAGGTGTTAAGAATCGGCACTGAAACCGACTATCAGTGCCGGTTCGTATTTCAAATCGGCACTGATAGTCGACTATCAATGCCGGTTCCAGTCAAAACCGGCACTGAAGGTAAGTCCGGACCCAATATTTCCCTTGAATCGCGTTTTGGCTCGCCCTCGCGCCCGTTTGGCTCTGACCGCTCCACCTTATCTCTTCCTCTCTCTCCCTCACCCGTGCTCGCCTCTTACTCCGGATCTGACGCTGTCGGCGTCTCTTCCTGGACTCATCTCGTGCGGTTCCTTTCCTTGCAGATGTCAACGAGTTCTATAGGTTCTACGACCCAGGTAAGACCTGATCGGATTCGAGCGGTTTGGTCTGGTTTAGTGGTGTCTCCATTGGTGGGGGGTTGGGGTTTGGATTGGTTTCTTCTTGGAGCGCTTGTAGAGAAGGAGAATTTGTGCCTGTATAGGCTCCCGAACGGGAGTTGGAAGGTGGCACTGCCAGTGTAGGAGGTGCCACCGTAGATGCTGGAGCTCGCCCTCGGGATTAACTTCGCCAGGGACGGCATGAACCGCCGTGGCTAGCTCCGACCCCGGGAGGTGCAGCGGCCCCGGGAGCGGTGGCAGCGGCGGTGAGGGGAGGTGCAGTGGCCCTAGGAGGTGGAACAACGGTCCCGAGAGGTGTAGCGGTTAGGGGAGGTGCAGCAGGGGCCCTGGGAGTGGACGGCGAGGGGAGCGGCGGTAGTGGCGATGAGGGAAGCTGCAGTAGCGGCGACGCTGGGAGCGGTGGCCCTAGAGCGGACGACCGTTCTCCCATGTGCTATGGCGGCAGCCTTCATGCTGCCGCATGTTTTCTTGTGTAGGGCCGAGCTGTGGCACGGCTGTCGCCACCGCTGGCGCGCTCCGCTGTCGCTGTCGTGCCACAGCTCGGGCTATTTTCACTTTTTTTTTGGGAAATGCCAACATTGTCGGGTGGTCAACCAGCATTGATAGTAGCAACTATCACTGCTGAGTAAAGAGTGTCGGTTGAAAAATAGCTTCATTGTCAGTTTTTCAACCGGCACTTATCTGCCTTTTTGTAGTAGTGATGCGATGCTAGACTATCTCCCGTCACTTTCTGCTTTTATTTTTAATGCTATCACTCTACTCTGTCTTTGTTGCATGTGACTATAGCCTGCAGATTTGGAGACGATATCGATATGATGACCGTCAGCGCAACTTAGTTGGAGGTAGCCCGAAGATGGGCGTAATTAACCGGAGATGCTTCACGAAGCCTCGAGAACCAAGACGAAGCAATCGTCAAATCATATCATACAATCAGATTAGCGTGTGTTATGGAGTGACATGTATAATGAAATAAACTTGTACTTTATGATTTTGATGATGAATCAATAAAGTTTACATGTTTCCAATTATTACATCATCCTGTCTTTCTTATAATTTGTATACTGACACACCCACATATTATCATATTCAAAGTTACATATTCGGCACTAGTTTCGAATGCATGAAACACTTGAGAGATGAAGAGATACCGTCTCCTAACCCATTAGCCTATAAAAAATCCCCTGGTGCCAAAGCTTGGCTATACCAAACCTAAGTTCGATCATGGAACATCCTCTTTCACCAGAATATTCACACTCTTCTTTGGAATACTCTCCATCTTCCGCCGAGTACTCTCCCCTTACACCACCATCGTCTCCCATCAAATCTAGTTTGGTGGTGGAGGTTATCGACATCTCCTCTGACGAGGAGGTTGAAGAGAAGGTGGCAAACTGCGGCATCCCTGTTAAAGATGGCAAGCCCCCGACATCCTCAGAGTCGTCCCAAGTCCAATACAAAGTGGATTGGGACCTCTTGGAAGCGGAAATACTGGAAGAAGAGGTAGCAGTTGAGGTGGAGGAAGAGAAGGCGTCTGACAGTGTCACTGTTAAAGACGGCAAGGCATCGGCCGCTTCATCACCTTCGTCCTCGGGTAATGCCGGTGAAGCCGGCTGGAGGGAGTAGCCGAGGGAGCAGCACTAACGAGTTCTGGGAGGAGCCAATGCCTCTGCCAAATTCATCATCGTCGAAGATGTCGGTGGTTGGGCAGTGACCCCAGCGGGTTCAGCGGGGGCTCCAGGGCCTCTCCGATGACCTCATCCTTTCCTTTGGCATCGGTGAATGGAGAGAGTTTGGGAAGTCTCTCCTTCCTCTTGCCGCACGGCGTCGAATAGGTCTTTAGGACTTCGTAATCCTCTTTCCCTTACCTTATCTGTAAAAGAGCTCAAAATCTTGTTAAATGGAAGAATCCTACTTCTATCGCAATGACTGTGTATGACTATGGATCTTTTCGTGAATACAAGGAGCTTTTAAACAAGTCTTCGGTCTTTGTTTCTTTCAAGTAGCTTAGGAAGTATCGGGATCTCTTGTCAGGATGTTCATCGCGATTACCTTATGTCAGACTTCGAGCGAAAAGTGTCTTAGCTTTTAGATGGAGGGAGTATTAATTAGTTTCTAGTTCTTTGATTTCATCAAGTTTCCTGGATTGGTGGCCCATGCTTGTTGAACAGGATAAGGGATCTCTTTCTCCTGGATTCTACGCCTAGCTAAAGCTCAATTTCCTATTCTATTAATTCATAACTCTGACAGAGAAGGAATTTACCCATTTTTTAATATAGATTGTTCTTGCATCCTTTTTCTTATAATTCAATATAAAATTTCCTTTACATGTTAGTTGTTCATGCTACAATATCTCCAGAAGAAGCTACACGGATGGTCTTTGCAATAACAAATGGTGCTCATCCTTTTATTTTGTATCTCTAATACTTATATCTTCCTAGTTCTTGACCTAAGGGACTTTTACATTTCACTTCAGGTTTACAAAATAAAGGTTCTGTTTGGAACAACTTCTGAGCAGCTTATGGTAAAAAAAAAATCGAGCTGGGTGCTCTAAACATTATGCAAGGTCACTCTGCTGACTGAAAATGGAGGTACTAAGGATGATCTGAGGCTCCCTTCTGATGACGCTCTGCTTACCCAGGTTAGAGAGCTCTGAATTACATTTGGTGGTCAGCTGTAGCTTGTGGCAAACTACTTTTCAGATTTCTTATTCCCTCTCTTTGCTAAGCTCAGATCAAGGATGTCTGCTATGGGTCAGGAGCAGATCTGCGCTCTGAAGGACATTGGCCCCAAGAACTAGAGCTGCATTGCCACTGCGCTGGCTATTTATCTGATCATTTATTAGTTGGAAGTGGTGTGGTGTTAATGATATAATTAAGCTTGGTTGAGGTTAACATGAGGCTTTTTTTATTGCCGTTACATCTTTGCGGTTTACACTGAATCATTCGGATGTACCTTTGCTACATCTTGTTCTCAGTCATTTGAATCAGATGATAAGTGGGCTATATGCTAGCTTGCATTGTTGTGTTCATTACGCGACGCTTGTTTTCAGAGTGACTTGTGACCTGATGCTGTGTTGCTCTTTGTTGACTACGTCAGCCTGATACCGATTGCACAATACGGTCAGCCTGCTCATGCTCATGAATGTTGCATCTGTTCGTCGCTCTTGCCTTAGCTAGGGTTGAAATGCTAGCTTTTGTAGACGACATTATTGGATACCCAGTTGTAAGAATTCTCTGGTGGTTAGAAACTGGTATTTTCTTGCTTGTGTTGAGTCATCATAAATTTCCAATCAAGCAGAGGTATCTATAAAACCAAATAAATAAATAAATATATAAAAATAGCAATATTTATAATAATCAGTGATCACACAAGTCATCATAACACTAAGAGGCATTAGTCATTACACACTCAGGGCACACAATCTCTCCAAAGAAAATCAGGTACCCAAACAACCAACTTTTCCAGTCAATAGATTCTCTATACAGTTGCTTCTCAGAAAAGCTAGCTTATCAGAAAAGTTCTTAGGAAAAAGCTGAACTAAACGAGACCAAAAGGACGACCCTAAAGAAGACACGCTAAATGCAAGTTGAACAATTGTGGTATTCTTCACTATCTTTTAGATCTTAACTTTGTAGGTAATGATGTACTCCCTCCGTTTAGAAATAGTAGCCGTATTTCTTTTTAGAAAAGTCAAACTTTGTATACTTTGAGTAATATTTAATCAAATTATAAGAATATTTAGTATATAAAAATTATATATCTAGATTCGTAATTCAAAATGATTCATAATATATATTTTTTAGCTATAAATGATATATTTTGTGAGAAAATTTTAATCAAAATCTAATCGAAGACCGAGTCCAAAATAAATACGTCGATAATTTCTAAAAGGAGAGAGTATTAAATAACATTATGCTGCTGTCTCCTGCTTTGCAGAATGATCAGGACTATATCGCAACTGAAGTGCTCAACAGAGAACATATCTGCAATGCTCAATACAGTACTGTAATGTTTGGCTACTGTGTGGCAAAATGTATGCTATTTCACTTATGGAGCTTAATGCATTTATTTAGTTACTTCTTTTTTGTCCATTTTCCTTGCCTATATTTGATTAAAGTATAGTACTTTAGAGCTGCAAAAGGACTACATCGCAACTGATGTGCTCAACAGAGAACATATATGCAATGCCCAATACAGTACTGTAATTTTTTGCTACTATGTGGCAAAATGTATGTTATTTCACTTATGGAGGTTAATGCATTTATTTCGTTACTTCTTTTTTTGTCAATTTTCCTTGCCTATAGCTGATTAAAATATAGTACTTTATAGCTGCAAAAGGATCACTGTTGTCATTTTCCTTACATGTATTACATGCAATAATTTGACAAAATATTTCCTAACGTGTTAGCGTTTCAGGCCACAGAGTATTCAGAACAAGCTGTGGAGAATATCTTTGGCTTCAGAAGAATCTTAGGTGGCAGAAGCTGTTAACTGTAGAAGCTACACATGCAAGAACCTTCAGATGCAGCTACCTAAATCTATAGAGACGAAGCTGTACTGATTGCAAAGTTACCTATTTGAAACCGTCAGATTGTTAAGTAATGTCGTCAAGATGTTGCCATGTAGTCAGAAATACTACATGCTAAAATGAAGTTGCGATATAGTCCTTTTGCAGCTGTACTGATTGCAAAGTTACCTATGTACCTTGTTGGATATTATGCCATGCTAAAATGAAGTATTTTGATCTTCATCATGTGTTCTATTTGGATAAGTCCAGTACGGGGTGAAAAAAAAAACTAAGTGATTTGAAACCTAGAATAAAAAAAGCTCCTTGTGGAACATTTATATGTTTACAGATATGATAATTAAAAGATTTCTCGCCTGCAAATTCCAACACATATAAGCATTGCTGTAGTCTAACTATATCCGTTGCAAGTTAGCAACGCTTATTTCCATCAGTTGCAATATATAGACCCTTGCAAAAACACTTCTCATAACGCATGCCAAATGCTTTGGTATAGGCCCTACCAACATTTATTTGAAGTTTTAGCAGTGTATATATACGTTACAAAAGGAGAGTTCCTCTTGTAGTTTGTGTAGGATATGAGGTTGAGAGTTTGAGTGAGAGTCCGTTTAGGTAGTGCTTTGGCCCATATGAGCAGAGCACATGCCATGAGTTATTGTATGCCGTGGGCAAATAGTCGTGCATGCGATTTGTAACTTGCAACGTGTGCGTGAATTGAGAAAAGAATGGGATAGCAAATTTGTGTGTTTTTGTTCTCGTGTATGTTCTTCCTAATTGTTGATCATGATGGAAAGCCAACAAAAATGGGTATTAAACTAGATAGGTGATGATCAAGTGATTGCTTAGGGTTCTACGTACATAAATATGTTCCCTAGCCGTCAAGCCATCCATCAATGCAAGGGTGGTAATTGTATCGCTATTTTCCTTAACCAATAAAACAGGTTTTGATGCGAAGGGAAAGAAGGGGGTGTGGCATCATCTAAGGCATTGGGAATAAACAACAGTCTAGCCTTGCTGAGTTTCACCGGGTGAATCAATTTGGCACGTAACCGAATGACATCTGAACCATAAAATTCTTTAAGCCTATTGAGGGACCGCAACAGAGTTGAACTTACGACGTAAGACGCCCTCTCTGAAGAGCTTATAAAACTGGGCACTATGCAGAGCAAAAATGAACTAATTGTCCCACCAATCCAAGGGGATTGACTATAATCCCTTCCTACCAAAAGAAGGGTAAACGATCCTGAATAAACGGTCCCATTTGACAATAACTGTAACTTAATACATATTGACGTACTATTTCTATGCTTTTTTACGTTACGTTTTGGACTTTATCACATGATCATCGACATGCCGACTTTGATCATTATTTTTTTATAATTCTATATCGAGAAATAAAATAAAATTATAATATTATACGAGTATTCTAATGACAAATATAATAGTATAACTAGCTAAGTGGCTGAGCGTTGCAACGTGAGGAATCAAGTTGAAATGTGATTTTATTTATATGTGATGAGTGATTAATAGAGTTATCAATTTGGTTTGTCGAGTTTTGGATTGTTTGAACTTGGTTTGAGTATTTTGATTATGGATTAACTGGAGTTGGAGTTGGAGAAATATGTTTGCTTGTCTTATAGTGTATAGGTGACGAATGCAACTTGACGGTCGATGGTGGGTGATCGGGGCTAAGTGGATGCTTGGTGCCGGACGATCAAGTAGGCCGGATGGAGTCAAGGGTGATCCTAGCTGTATACGTGGAGGTCAAGCAAAGCATGAAACAGAGGATGAAGATTACATGTTGATAAAGTCAAGCGAAAGGGATGTCGGTGCAAGTGACAAGGCGGTCAGAGGGATCAGGAGCGGGAGAGACTTGTGAGTGGTCAAGATCCCAAGACAGAGTACACGTGTCGTTATTAGAGCGTTTGCTTAAAGTGTAAGCAAGTGGCGAGTCACGCTTTGAGAAGCGTGCAGAGGGTTTCATAGTTGGGCCTCGAAACAGTGGAACGATTGAAGAAATATGTGGCACCAAAACCGTGGGAAGATTGGAGAAGTATGTTACACCATCATGAATCTTGCATCGATGCGAAGCTAAGTCGTGAAGGTGGTACGGCCGTTTGATAGACGGAGCAAAAAATAGACCAAAATACCCTCGGTGGTAGGTAGGAGTGTACTACAAGAGATGTATATTTTGATAACCAGGTAGGAAACTTATAGGTCAAGTTTCCTAGACCTATAAATAGAGGGGTAGGGCTATATGAGAGTTGGAGCCAACCACTTGAATCCCTTGTGCTACCTATTTGAGAGCCTAGTGCTAGGGTTTTAGATAAGAGGAAGATGAGTGCTTAGCTTATGTAATAGGTGATAGTTTTTGAGAGAAAAATTCTTGTAATCTGCCTACAGTAGGGCTAACCTTTTTGAGTAATGAAGTATATGTTTTTGTATATACTTGAATTCTCCTCCTTCTAGTCTCTCTATTGGTTCCCTTGCAAGTTCTCTTTTTTTTCGTTATGATTTTCTTGTTGATTTTTGTTTTTATCTTTGAGCTATGATTTTTCAACTTTAGAAAGTTGTTCTTCTTGTTACCAGAGGCATAAACATTCATATACTCATATATTTGAGAGAGTCTTGAATCACCTTGCCTTTAGATCATCAACTTGGAGAGTTACTTCTTTCGGTGACTAACTTTTTGCTTTGTTATTCATTCAAGTTTCAAGATTTTGTGCATAAAGACGCATGAAATGATCTTAAATAGAGCATATGGTCCATGTTCCATCTGTGGAGTCATGTTGATTTAAAACTTTCTTTCTCTCTTTGTCTCTCTCAAGTTTATGCTTCCATTTATGTGTTTTTGAGGGGCGTTGGGTGAATAAGAAGTAGGTCATCTATTTTGCAAGAAATTTGTAAGGTGCATATTCACTTCCCCTTTAGTCGCCGTTCCTGGTCCTACAGTTGGTATAAGAGTCGGTTTGATCACTTGTTGACCTTAACCGGTTTTGTAATCCTTAGGCGATAATGGAGAGAAGTGGGAAGTTTTGTTCTTCGATGGTCGAGATTTTTCATACTGGAAGATGCACATAGAGGTTTATCTCCTAAGCCAAAGAAGTGCAATATGGGAGATTGTGGACTCCAACTATGTGATTACTATTGCTCGTTTTTCTATGGACTAGATTGAATAATATGAGGCCAACAATAAGGCTCCCAATATATTATTCACTAGCTTGAGTCGTAATGAGTTTGACATAGTTCAACACTTCTATACTGCTCGTGAGATCTGGTCCACTCTTAGTCTCTTTTATGAGGGCACTAACCAGATCAAGGTCAGGCACCAGAGCATGTACAACCAGGAATACCAGATGTTCGTACAAAATCCTGGAGAGTCTTTGGATGCTATTTTTGCTCATTTTGATGGAATTGTTAGCAACCTTTAGATCCACTGATGTTTTGCCCTATTCTGACCACGAGAGAGCGATAAAGTTTCTCTATACTCTTGACCTAGCATATGGGAAGTTAAGATCTCTATAATTGAAAAGTCACCAAGTCACAACACGTTAACTTGTGATGAATTCTTCAGCAAGCTTAAGTCCACCGAGATGACCAAGGCGGCTCAGATTGATCTTGGAAACTCCCTATCTCAGAACATGGTGTTGGTTTTCGGATCTAGTGGTGGTAATCAGGCTGGAGTTAGTTTTTCTTGTGCTAACACTTCACATAGTGGATTTGCTTGTTTCTATCATAGAGCAGCAGGTGGATGCATTGGATGATGAGGACCTTACGCTCATTATGAAGAAGTTCACTCGCTTCTAAAACAACAACAGAGACCAGAGGAGAGTGGGTTCTCGCGCTTATTTTGAGTGTGGTGGAGCTACTCACTTCAAGGCGGATTGCCCCAAGCTCAAGAAGAAGGAGTACAATGATTATGACTACAACAAGCACAAGAATAAGAATAAGAAACCCTTCTTCAAGAAGAACTGCGACAAGATGACCAAGAAAGTGGCCAAGACAGCTTCTAGGGCGTTCGTGGTGGCTCTTAGCGACATCAACACCTCTTCAAGCGAGGAGAAGAGCTCGGAGGAGGAGGAGGAACTGCAAATAAAGAGCAAGAAGAAGGCCAATGACTTCACTAACCTCTGCTTCATGGCGAATGACAACGACAACGACAGCGACCTCGAGCTTGATCCTTCTGAGGTATTGTCTTCCTATGATCAGCTTTCCATCCAAGTCGACACCTTAAATGATGCTCTTGTTAGTCAGAATAGGTTACTTAAGAAAGCTGTGCATGAGTTGAAGTATCATATGTCTAATTATGAGTTTGTGTCTACTGAACTTGCATTGCTTAGGTCTAGGCCTGATGTTAATGAGCGTGAGAGTTGTTTAATTGTCATGGCTGAACTTACCGAGCTTCAGAATGTGTATGCTCGAGTCACCAATCGGCTTGTGAGTGTCAAGAAGAAGCTCCTTGAGGAGGAGTCTATGTCTACTCTCTTAGGTGCTTGTAAGAATTGCTATTTTCTTGCAAAGGATGTTGAACTGAAAAGCAAGTGTCTTAAAGAGTTAGAATCTATATTAGAGAGTGTTAGGTGTTCAAAGGATGTACAACCGAACTATTCCACATGTATAGTCTTTTAGGACAAGCTCAACTGGGTTAGAGGGCAAGTTCAAAAGCTTTTTACAGAGAATGAGTACCTCCTTTCTCTAGTGGAGAAGTGCTAAGAGGGCAAAGGGAAAATGAATTTGATCTTGACCAAGACCAAGATATGTACTGACAAGGCAGGTTTAGCTCTTGGGTTGAGTTTTAAGAGGATGGCTTACAATAGGGAAAGTAAAACTGTGTTCACCACACCTACTACTCTAGAAGCCGAGAAATCCAAGATTGATGCTACACTACCACCCATCAAGAAGAAACCCACATCACAACCTATCAAGAAGAAACATGTACCATAGCCCAAGAAAGCTCTACAACCCAAGGTGAGAGCCCTTGTGAGAGAGCCCAGATTGACCGACAGTCAAGCTCCTGAGAGACTTTACCATTACATCTACTGTCAGAGAAAGGGTCATTTGATTGGGTTTTGCTTTCGCCGTAGGAGAGATGAGCGGCGTGAGTGGGAGTGGAGTACTCAGGACATGTACCGCCTCTCTGTTAGTATACATGAGCATTTTTTCCGCTCCTAACCACGAGTCTCTAGGGCTTTTTAGTCTTTTCCTAGAGGCGTTGCCTAGCGTGGACTTTACCATAACTTATATAGTTTTGGTTCACGTGTAAGAGACTTTGAGTCACAGTGTTTTGGTGGACCATGTTTTCTCGTTGTGGTACTCATCCCTAGCATGCTAGTGTTGATTTGCATGCACTTACTTTTACTGCTTTAGGGCGGATGACGCGGTACTGGATTCTCAAGAGTTTTTTTTTGACTAACCCTAGTACCAAGCCATCCACCCACTACCCTTCTCGTATGTAGGTGGAAGACAGAAGCATGGAGAACAATTGGCTCATGGATTCTGGATGTTCATGCTACAAGACCAGAAAATTCTATTAGATTCTCTAGCCTCACTCCCGTGAAGAGGAAGGAATATATCACATTAGGAGATAATCACAAAGGTAAAGTTATACAATCTTCTCTTTGTCTTACTCCTTCTTGATTCTTTTGGAGAGTTGGTTTGTAGTTTTCGGCTTCTTCCTCGGTTTTTTTGGAATATGTCATTCCTATGACATAGTTTGAGGGGAAGTTGCTTTTGTATATACTCTATCTTACTTTTGTTGCTTTTGCATTGCATCGAATCATGTAAGATAATCCTAATGGTTAAGTTTTGATTTGTATGTCTTTAGCATTTTCGATTGCTAGACTTGAATTTGGGCTAAATTCAGTAGTTGTGCGGAGCAAACTTTTAATCTTAGGCTCATCTTGATACTTTGACATGAAACATTTCAAGCAAGCTAACTTTCCCTAAGATAAAATTTGATAATTTTATGAATCATGTAGATTATGAAATGCTACATTCTTGATCATCATATTTATAATTGCTTTGGCTTAGTCAATGCTTGTGTTAAGGTTAGTTTGATGAATATCTTGCTCTAGGTTTCTTGGTTCAAGTCAGTGGATTGAGGAACATTGCACTATGTTTTCTGTCTTTGTCAAATGTTTAGGGGAACATGTGTTCCTTGTGTCGCAAAGTCACTACTTGACTAGATCATGTGAAAACTTGATTCCTTGCGAAAAATATGAATAATCTTATGAAATCAAGTATCTTGTGCTAAAATGTGATCCAATACGATTGTCTTTAAGTCTTACTGTCATGAATGCTTGTTTTCCTAGTTTGAGATTAAAGTTGGCTAGTTCTTAATTTTTGTCGTACCCAGTCGCGCGATACTTTGCTTGGATAAGAGACAACTTGAGGATAAAAATAAAAGAAATATGCCCAATTGCTCAATTTTATTTTAAATCACTTGATCTAACTAAGTCTTGGTTTTATATATGAACGTTTGCAAAGCTTACTGTCATGAATGCTTGTTTTCCTAGTTTGAGATTAAAGTTGGCTAGTTCTTAATGTTTGTATTACCTCGGCACGAGTAGATGCTTATGCAGTGATCTCTTTGAACATGATTCAACTATGTGAAATTATATGTGCCAATTAATTTTTTGGGTTTAGCTTTTACAGCTTCTGTGTCACTATTTTTTTTTTGAGTCTTTGTGCATTTGTGAGCTTCATCTTCTACTTTCTATAGCCCTTTGATGTTTCTAGCTTTTGTAAATACTTTGTGGTATACTTGTGAAAGCTCGTTAGGATTGCATGTTCATGTATTGCATAATATTTTGTCCTTAATGTTTGCATTACTAAAGGGGTAGAAATGAAAAATTTGCATCAAATCATAGAAAAATCTTGCATAAATGAAAACATGCATTCATCAAGGGGTATTTAATTTTGTGTTTTTGAGATGTTATTGCTCTTTTGAGATTTTTGGATTGTCTTTGTCTCTCTTAGGCCTTATGCAGCTTTTCTTATACCAAGTGACATGTTTTTGCTCTTTCTTGAGTTTTAGTCGCTTGGATGAGCCTATCTTCTTTAAACCAAAATCTTTGTGCTTTGAGGTGTTGACAATGCACTCATCAAAGGGGAGATTGAGAAACTAAGTTGAAATGTGCCTTGATTTATATGTGATGAGTGATCGACAAGGTTGTCGATTTGGTTTGTCGAGTTTTGGATTACTTGAGCTTGGTTTGAGCATTTTGATTATGGACTAACTGGAGTTGGAGTTGAACAAATATGTTTGCTTGTCTCATGGTGTGTAGATAACGGATGCAATTTGGTGGTCGACGACGGGTGATCGGGGCTAACCGGGTGCTTGGTGCCGAACAATCAAGGAGGCCAGACGGAACCAGCCACTTGAGCCCCTTGTGCTATCCATTTGAGAGCCTAGTGCTTGGGTTTTAGAGGAGAGTAAGATGATTGCTTAGCCTATATAATATGTGAGAGTTTTTGAGAGAAAAATCCTTGTAATTTGTCTAAAATAGGGCTGACCTTTTTGAGTAATGAAGTTTATCTTTTTTGCATATACTTGAATTCCCCTCCTTCTAGTCTCTCTCTATTGGTTCTCTTGCAAGTTTGTAAGTTTTCCTTTTTCGGTTGTGTTTTTCTTTTTATTTTTGTTTTTGTCTTTGAGCTGTGATTTTTCAACCTTAGGAAGTTGTTTTTCTGGTTGCTAGAGGCATAAACGTTCATATACCCATGTATTTGAGAGGGTCTTGAATCCCCTTGCCTTTAGGCCATGAATTTAGAGAGTTGCTTCTTTCAGTGATTATCTTTTTCTTTGTTGTTCATTCAAGTTCAAGCTTTTGTGCACAAAGACACGTGGAATGGTCTTGAATAGAGCCTATAGTTCATATTCCATCCATGGAGTCTTGTTGCTTTGAAACTTTCTTTCTCTCTTTGTCTCTCTAAAGTTTATGTTTTCGTTTATGCATTTTTGAGGGGCGTTGGATGAACAAAGAAATTTGTAAGACGCCTATTCACCCCTCTAGTCGCCGTTCTCAGTCCTACACAACGAAATTACAAACATTGGACACGGTAATATCAAGCACAAATCCAAGGTATGGAGATGTGGATGCGTCGCAAAAGCATTGCCGAATGAATATGTAGGGAGCAATACCGTAGTTTGATTTTATATGGGATCTGAAAAAGGAGGAGTAGATTATCTGCTAATTTACCTCATATTTTCTTTATTTATTTTTGTTAGTAAAATATGTCTTATATCCGTAGCTAGTAACGAGGGTGTATAGCAAAAGTAAGTACATTATTTGAATTTTAGGGGTTTTATTAGATATACGGAGATTAGAAAAAGAGATAACGTGAAAATTAACTCGTGTTTTATATAGTAGAGATTTTTATATAGAAACTCTATAGATTCAAATATATAGTGGTCAAGTATTAGAAAAAGGTTGATGGAATTTTTTAGGGCTTTTACTGTATTTGCAAGTAATGACGACCGTTTATTAGTTGCAATCCAACTATCCGTAAGTAAAGCTACATGTGAAAAGGTACTGAAGTAGTGGGTACGTACCAACCAAAAAAATACAATAGAGGGATAGAGAGGTCATTTCACATAGCTAAAAATATATAAGGGTTAACCATAATAAGGAAGTGCTTATCTAAATATGATGCAATGAGATATATTAGAACTTTTTATAGTAATTGAGTAATTTACTTGACTATTGCTATATCTAGCTCCGCAGTGCTTCCATCATTCCTCACGAGGTTGATTTAACTGTAACCAACCATGGTTGCCAGTGGCAAAATTAAAGGAATTGAAGATGAATATGAATTGCGGCATCAACTGCGACAAGGGTACATAGGCTACAGGAACGTGGTCAAGCATTTTGTAATGGAGTTAATTAGCATATTACATGGTTAGCAAATAAGTTTTTTTGAGCAATAAATTAGTCATTGTTGTCAATGTCGGAATTGAAGAGAGATGTAGACCAATTTGTAATGTCGAGCAGCCAAGGAAATAATCCAAGTACTATTTCAGAATTAAAGGGCAAGAAGAGAAATTACATACATTGAATGCCGATTTTCACGAGTGGGAGCATTTAGTATATAGTTACCTTTTTTTAAGAAATTGTCATGCCTAAGTTGCCCTAAAATTAATGGTTAATATTGCTTAGAAGCGCTGGTACTCTTGTACATTGCAAACATTCTAAAACATATCTTCTTTTTTAATAATAGAATAGAATATTCTGGCCTTCAATATTGGTGACCAGACATGGATAACCGTACATGGCAGACATGATGCCAGACACCCACATAGCCGTGTTCTCACACCTACGGCAAAACTATTATTTTTATTTGATAATACATTGCAGTTTATTTAATGAAATAGATAAGACAATTCCCTGAGAGCTGCGAGCCTAGAGGGAGCTCCTTGTGGCCTTCTTATTTGCTGGTTTCTTGGACCAAACGGAGATCTGCGCGGCAAACTTGTCCATTGCCGTCACCGGCAAATACATCGGCACCACCGTGCAGTCCTCGCCGTCAGCGTTCTTGCACTTCATGAAACAGCTGACAAACTTGAGCATGATGTGTCCTGTCATCGGTATGCCGCTACCGACGGCCTTGCTCCATCCGAAGTCGATCTTATCGGCCCCAATGGCCGTAACGCTAGACACTAGGTAGGTCTGCTCCGTCACGAGAGGCGGCCACTTCCGGAGCGCCATCATGTCCACCGCCGACCTCACATACTCGTCGTTGACGTCGAACTTGGCCTTGCGCACCAGCTGGAGCGTGTAGCCGAGGGGGTTATTGCAGAGCTCAGCGGCAGTGGTCTCCGCGACCGGCCAGACCATGGCGTTCCCGTAGTAGCCCCGTGGGATCGGCGGGTGGCGTTTCCATCTGCCACGGGCGTTGCAGGTGAACATGAAACGCACGCGCTGGTCAGGGGCGTACCCTAGCGCCGCCGTGCGGCACCGCCACACCGCGGCCGCCAGTATCTCAAAGACGGTGCTGGACTGGGCGAGTTCTGCCGGGACATTGCTCCGCATGGCGGCTATCTCCGCCGGGCCGAAGAAGAAGTACCGGCCTACCATGTCTCCTGGCCGCGTCATCTGCATCGCGTCGTCGGTTCCAGCAGCGCCGTTGCTGAGCGGCTCATAGGCCAGGTTCGCATGCGTGATGCGCGGCTGGTCATGAGATGTCAGGAGCTCCCGCTCCCACACCGGGAGCATCGTCGGTTGTGCCTCACCGCGAGCGAGGTCGCCGACAGCTTCAATGAATTGGATCAATCCGAAGCCATCGAACATGTTGTGGCAAAAATGCACGCCGACCGCGAAACCTCCAGAGCTAAAACGGGTCACCTAGATATGTACATATACAGACAAAGCACGCAATCGATCAGTCCTGATAACACGGATTACACATGCATGTAGTACTGCAAGAAGTTGATTGCAAGGACGAAAAAAATATCCATGTAGTTAAACAAATCCACCAGTAGTTTATTACAGTGCACTATTTTGATGTTCTATTACTTGAAATTAAATTCGACAATTGTTTCTTATAGCTTCGAGGCTTGATCAAGTAGTTTTTTCTCTTCAAAAAAGGTCGATGGATCAGACCGAGAATGTGGAGTAACTTATATAATCTGTTTCACAACAGGGCAATTTTTGTCCAAAAAGATCGATGGAGCAGACTGGTCCAGTTTGGCTGTCAAGGCTCAGGAGGCTATTCAACATTCCTGTTATTTTGCGGTCCTAAATTATGAGTTATGACTAGCTCTTTCTGCTAAAAATACTAAAGTTCATCAAAAGAGATGGTTTCAGTAAACTGACGTTGCGAATGAGCAGGTAAGTTATGAAACGATAGCATAATGCCATTAATCGATAGAAAAAAGAGTCTCGATGGAACAGCACACAGACCTGAAAGAAGGCCAATGGATTTCCAACGACGACCCCACTATCACCGAGGTCACAGAGGAGCTCCTCAACGCACGGGTACGGCGGCAGCAGAGGCTCGCCGAGCTGAGCGAGGCTCACGTCAGCGTCAGCCTCCACAAACACGACGCCCTCCGCCGTGCACTCCACCACCAGCCTGCCATCTGGCGGGAGCTCCCTCAGCCGGCCAGCGACCGGGTAGTAGTATACCAGGGCTTCCGCGAGGGCTGACCTGATGGCCGCAACAGGGTCACGATGCGGCCTCTGGTTGTGGTTGGCGGGTTGACTGCGGAAGAACTGAACAATGGTGGCGTAGAACCGCAAGGTGCTCTGGTTGTCGATGTCAGAGAGGTACTTGAGCTCGCGGGGTGTTGGCGCTGCCGGTGTCACCAGCTCCGCCTCATGCCGGCGAGTAGTGAAGGTCACCGCCATGATTCAGTGAAGGGAGCGTGAAAGAGTGAAGGAAGCTTATGGGATGATCTTAATGCTTGTCACTGATGAGTGTAGTTATGCTGTGGCCGGTCTCCGATGGCCCTTGCTCGATGCATTTATAGATCGATCGAGTAGGCCACTACGGGCAGCAACTTGAGAAAAGAAAGACTTCTTAGATAAGCAGATTTGTTGTTTTTAAGTTGTCCATGGACTTTTCTCTATTTGTAGGGTTTACAAATATATTATATGTAGTTGTTTGAGGCATTATTTTTTGTTTATTACTTACACTTTCTGAACTTTAGGAGTTGGAATTAGGCGACGGATTCCGGCGGCCGGCGGCGTGGTTAGGGTTATGGGTTTCGGGATTTGGGTTTTTCCATAGCTGCCGGACTTAGAGGAGTTCAGGGGAAAAAGGCTAGCCTGACGGAGGAGGCGGGTACAGGGGTGAGGCGGCAAGCAGCAGGTCCTGTAGCCAGATGCAGGCAACGGAGGATGACCGGTGGGTGGGGCCAGGGCTGGGGCGGGGACGACCGAAGATGAGAGGTTACAGAGGGAGGGGCGGGGGCCGCCGTCGGAGACAGCTGGAGAAGGGCGGAGGTGGAGGGAGCGAGCCTACGTCGGGCGCGAGCATGGGTGGTTTGAGGTTGAAGATGGCTGTGAGCCGCCAACGGCTTACAACCGTCAGCTGAAACATAAAAAATATTAGACATCTAAAAAAACATCCCCTTATTTACTTGCATGGTTCACTAAGGATATTGGTTTTCGTAGGTTGGAACATATTTTAGTCTCTTTTCTGTAGGGTGTACAATTTTTGGTTCCAACTGTCATATCCATTGTCTCAGGCATCTTCAGCGGTTATCTTCAGTTATTATCTCTTATTTCTCTCAGCACACTTCTCAAAAGACTTCGTTCCTAATTCACTATATCTCACAATGCTTAGAGCTATCTCTTATTTTATCTCCTTTAAGAGTCAGCTCTCTAAGATTCCCCTCCACATGGGCAAGATTTTTCTCCACGTCAACTTTATCTCCATCCCCACCAACTTCTCTTCTCTCTGTATGCCACAGTAATAAGAATTAGCTGCTATCTACAACAACCGGAGTTGCCCTGATAGGTCCCTACGCTTCTCACTACTACAGAAATGGGCTTATATGCCGACCTATTAATACCGGTTACTAATGGGCCAGCAGTGATGTGACATCACTGTTGGTTCATAAGTCGTGTGGGAAGAATCTGTCATCGTCGCTTATGAACCAGCAATGATAAGTGTCATCACTACCGGCTGATGGCTTGAGTCGGTACTGAAGTCTAGCTCCATCATCACTACTGGCTAAAGCCACGGACTGGTAGTGATACTGGAACATCACTGCCGACTGGTGGTATAATCTGACAGTGATGTGTACAATATAAAATAGTGGCCCTTCCTCCCCTAAGCCCGAGCACAACATCGTCTTTTGGGCCCAGACGACCTTTCTCGCCCTCATCGACGCACCACTGATTCTGAGTCCTCTCCATCCAATTTCATTGCTCGGTGAGCTTCATAGTGCCACCCCCAATCTTTTGCGCACGCTAGTTCGATCGTAGCCCGTCCTCGCCCAGTGCTCTGCGTTAGCTGGCTGGCCGCCACCGTGAGCTCGTCCACCTCCCCAATGAACTCTAGGCCATGAGCTGCCTCTGCCCGAGTCGAACACACAATGAACTTCACCGTGGTCTAGAGAACCTTACTGCCCTATTCCCTACCACTCTCCCTCTGCGGTGCGCTATCGCCATTGGCCTAGCTTCGTCACCTGCCATGGTCACCGCTAGCCATGCTTGCCATTGTACATGCCGCCATCAACTCCTCAAACGACCCCTCAAACGAGTTCGTCGTACATGCCGCCGTACATGTCGCATGCCTGAGTTTGCCACAATGTGTTGCTCTGAAAGGAATAGGAAAAAGTCCATTTTACTCCCTCAAACTATCACGTTTGTCCAGATAACCCCCTGAACTTTTAAACCGTCCATTTTACTCCCCCGAACTATCAATACCGTCCATTTTACCCCCTGGAGTGATTTTTCTCGGTGGTTTTGATGACGTGGCAGTCCCAGTCAGCATGCTGACATCAGCGTTGCGCAGTAATTCGATTTTTCTTTAGAAAAATAATTCATGAGAATAGATTATTCCGAAAAATAGGTTTTATGTTCAGAAAAAAATCCAAAAAATATAAAATAATTTAGATAAATGTTTTAATATGTTTTTAGCTCTGTTTTTATTTCTGTAAATATTATTTAATGTTTTTCTAGTGTAAAAATTATTCTAAAAATGTTAGAATAAATGTTTTAATTTAGAAAATAGTTTTAGAAAATATAGATTAATTCTGATAAAGTTTAAAAATATTTTCTTTGATAAAATAAATGCTTTTAATATGTTTTGTTGTATATTAAATTAGTTTTAATTCTAGAAAAATTAGGTTTAATTCCAGAAAAATCATTTGTAGTTTTTGTGTCCCATTTGGACACATTTTGATCACATTTGGCCATATTTGGGCATATTTTGGTCATATTTGGGCACATTTTGGTCATGTTTTGTAAAATACATGCATGCATAAAATGTTCACTAAAATACCTCTATTACATTAAATATGCTATAACTTGTTAATCCATAATTAAATCTTGAAATATTTAAAATTGGTCAATCAAACTTTGTTAAACTTCAAAAAATATATTTCAAGCATGAAATGCTTGTTTAGCACTAATTCTTTGTTAATCTTGATTAAGCCTTTTAAACTTGATTAATTTCTATAGAAATTAATAAAAAATATAAAATGTGAAATTAATTTTTTTAGGTCTTCTCTATATATACCTTACAGAGTAAAAATACATTTTGTCATATTGAGTACTTCCCGGCCCTTATGTGAATTTGTTTGAACTACCTCATTTAATTTTGGCTTCAAAAATAGCAAGCATGTAATTTGTTTAATGAAGTGTGCAAATGAACTCCAATTCATGTGATTCTTCCTTTAATGCATTCATAACCTCATGCACTACATTTCTACCAAATTTCATGTTATTTGGATCACATCTCATGACATTTCATTCATTGTCATTTCGATGCACTTTATCGCTATTTAGAGAACGACGTCGTAAAGTGTCATGAGGTTGATCATGAGGGTGAATGTGCTATTTAATTTTGATAAGTTATAGCTATATGTATTTCATGCATGTAAGGGTTGAATAATAAAGAAAATTTCTAGGGAAAGCATGCAAAAGGAGGCTCCTTCAACCCAGGTCAATTGCTGGTAGGAGATGGCGAGGTATATATTTGTTAGTGATTGTAAAATCTTCTAGATGTTATGAATTTGGATTTACAATAATGATATAATTGTAGATGGACAGAAGATGGATATACGATGCGAGCCATGTGAGCATAGAGTATAAGAACGGTGTGGAGTATTTTCTGGTAGTAGCCGCGATGCACTAGTCAAATACACAGTCTTAATACATGTGTTGTCTATGCGTCGATTACGAGAACAAGAAATAGTTTTTCATCGCCCAACAGATACATTCAAATTTGATGGTAAGGGGCTTTATGCCTGACTATACTCGTTAGATCGAGCACAGTGAAGCTAACATCGTACAGAAAGGACAATACATTGGTAGAGAAGATGAAGACTTGTGGACTGATATGCCGGCTAACGAATACACCGATATGTTGCCTCCTAGAGATACATCAGTCGATGATGATCTAGAGGAGATGTTGGCCGATGCAGATGCTGATGATCTGGAGCAGATGTTGCGCGATGGGGAGGAAACTTCACTAACGAAAGAGAGTTTCAAAAGTTCCAATATATGGTAGAGGACTCTAAAGCACCGTTGTTCCTAGGCTGCGAGAAGGAGCATAGAAAGTTGTGTACCATGCTTTGACTACTACAATTGAAGGCAAGTAACGGGTGGTCTGATACAAGCTTCACAGAGTTGTTACTGTTCTTGAAGAAATTGCTTCCAAAGGAAAATGTGCTGCCAGAAAACACGTATCAGGCCAAGCAGTTTGTGTGCCCATTAGGGTTGGAAGTGCAGAAAATACATGCATATCCAAACGATTACATGGTGTATCGCTGAGAGCATGTAGACTTGGAAGTGTGTCTTGTTTGTGGTGCAGCATGATACAAGTGTGACAGTAATGATATCGATGGTGAAGGAAAGAAGAAAAGGCCTCCCGTCAAGGTGATATGGTATTTTCCTATAGTCCCCCGTTTGGAGTGTTTATTCGTAAACAAAAGGCATGCTGAATCGATGCGATGGCACATCAAGGAGCGCAAGGATGATAGAGTACTGAGACACCCCGCCGATTCTACATAGTGGAGAAACATCGATAGGAAATAAAAGGATCCCTTTGCAGAAGATGTGAGGAATATAAGATTTGGGTTGAATACGGATGGGATGAATCTATTCAGCAACATGAGCAGTAGTCATAGCACTTGGTATGTGACTCTATGTATCTAGAACCTTCCTCCTTAGTTGTGTGTGAAGTAGAAGTACATTATGATGCTGGTGCTGATACCAGGGTCGAGGCAACCTGACAACGATATCGATGTCTACCTAAAACCATTAATGGAAGATCTTGTAATACCGTGGAACGATGGTGTGCAGGTATGAGATGCATACTAAAGAGAGGACTTCACCCTACGTGCAATGTTGTTCGTAACAATCCAGGATTGACCAGCCCTTGAGAATATATCGGGCTAGACTGTCAAAGGTTACTGTGCATACGTGCATTACTTAGATGAAACAGAGAGCTTGTGGCTGAAGAATAGCCGAAAAATAGTGTACCTAGGTCATCGTAAATTTCTTCACAAGGATCACATGTACCGTAGTAACAGGAGAGCTTTAGATGGAAAAGTTGAGACTCCATCACCTGCTAAGCATCGCACTGGGAGATAGGTACATGAGATGGTAAAGGAAAAGGGACGCATGAGTACACTAGTTTCGAAATCTAATCTTAGAGCTCCTATATTAAAAAAGAAATCTATTTTTTATGACTTAGCTTATTGGCTAGATTTGGTGGTTTGACATGCAATCAATGTCATGCACATTGAGAAGAACATGCGTGATAGCTTGATTGGTACGTTACTAGATATACCTGGCAAAACAAAGGATACACTCCAAGTACGGAAGGTCCTGAAATGTTTGAAACTTAGACAGGATCTACATCCCGAAGATATACAAGAAGGCGACAAATATCTTGGACCTGCTAGCTATAGTCTAAGCAAGGTGGAGAAAATTGCAATGTGCAAGTGCTTACATGTAATCAAAGTTTCATCCGGTTACTCCGCCAACATAAAGAGACTAGTAAGCATGAAAAATTTGAAATTAACTGGCATGAAGTCTCATGATTGTCATGTCATGATGACACAGATGCTTACAATTGCAATTAGAGGTATTCTTCCGCCGAAGGTCCGAAACGCAATCATAAAGCTATGTTCATTCTTCAATGCGATACCACAGATGACTATCGATCCGACCAAGCTAGATAAGCTGTAGGAAGATGTCATCAAGACTCTACACAGTTTGAGGGATGTTTCCCTCCATCATTTTTTATATCATGATGCATCTCATTGTTCACATTGTGAAAGAGATACAAATTCTTGGTCATGTATTTCTGCATCAGATGTACTCTTTCAAAAGGTTCATGGGAATTCTAAAGAGATATGTTCATAAACAAAATCAGCCGGATTTCTGCATCAGATGTACTGTCTGCTGCCTTTGTCTTACCTATATGTTGTCCAAGATTTTACTGTTTGCCGCCTTGGAGATGACATAAATGCTATGAGCTAGTAACTAAGATCTCAAAGTAGTGATTATATGTCTCCTCTTTTGTTCTGCTCCCTCTCCCTCACGTCTGCCCTCTTCCTTGTTGTGGTGTGTTGTGCTCTCTACCCACTCGGCTGCTTCTCATTCCATCGAATTGCCTCCCACACCGTCCTCAAGCGACGCTGCCTCCGCCTTGTCCTCGCCCATGCCACCGGAGGACCACGATCCTGCACCGATGACCCTGAGCTCATCGTCCCAGCCCTGCTCGACACTGTTGCTGTCCTACTCCCCAACGCCATCATCGTCCTGCTCCTCGACACCATTCTCGTCCTCCCACCAATGCTGGTCCCGTCCTCCTCCTCGACGCCGCCCCCGTGCTCCACCCTAATGCCATCCTCATCCCTCTCCCTGAGGCCTTCATCGAGGACCAATGCCCAGTCATTGCCATCACCTGCGCCAATGACCCTGCCGTCCCGTCCCCCTCCTTCTCCTCCCCTTGGTCTAGGTATGCCACCATGTCCTCCTAATCTGAGCTCGGGAATATATGCTATGTAAATAGATAAGAACAGATGCTATGGGAGTACACAGATGCTATGCAATTTGATTTGATTTTCAAGTAAACTGAGAATGCTCGATGATGAACTAATAGTTTGAGATGCTCGATGATGAACTGATATGTGGAGATTGGGCGTATTTTTTGATTGGTGTGTTGGTTCTCCAGTGGGCTGCTAGTCATTTTGATCCCTAGTATATGTCAGTTTGAGATTGGGCATATTTTTTTTTATTGTCAATACTTGTTTTTGCATCCTTCTGTTCAGAACTTGTGCACTTTGATTTGATATGGTAGCACTGTCTATGATGATGCTTTCAAAACTCTGTCAGGTTCTAATTACTATCCGAGATCTTAAAAATTTACCTAATCGATGATGTATCCGATAGAACAATTAGGGGGTAGGACTTCTTTTTGTCCTGGGGCCAATTGTTATACAATTTCTAAGAGTACTATTGCACATGTTTTGTTCCTGCTGTCAATTTCCCAATCAATGATGTATCCAACAGAACAAATACGGGGCATGACTTCTTTTGTCCTGGGCCTAATTGTTACACACTTTCTGAGAGCACTATTGCACATGTTTTGTTCCTGATGTCTATTTCTTGAAATACACATGATTCCATGATTTGTTTTTGATGCTTTGCCGTTGTTTTGTTCCAAGGTCATGTGTAATGAATTCTTATTTTGGGATGCTCAATGATGAACTATTAGTTTGAAATGATCGATGATGAACTATTAATTTAAGATGCTCGATGATGAACTATTAACTTGAGATGCTCGATGATGAATAATTAGTTTGAAACCAGGCTCTGAGCTAGTAGTGCAACAAAGATTGCACTGTCTGCTGCCTTTGTCTGACCTATATGTTGTCCAAGATTTTACTGTTTGCCGCCTTGGAGATGACGTAAATGCTATGAGCTAGTAACTAAGATCGCAAAGTAGTGCTTATATGTCTCCTCTTTTGTTCTGCTCCCACTTCTTCACGTCTTCCCTCTTCCTTGTTGTGGTGTGTTGTGCTCTTTACCCACTTGGCTACTTCTCCGGCCACTCCCTCTATTTTGATCTCCTCTATTGTTCTTCTCCCTCTTCCTCACGTCTGCCTTTTCCCTGTTGTGCTGTGTTGTGCTCTCTACCCACTCAGCTGCTTCTCCCTCTCCCTTTGTTCTGATCTGCGTTGCTCCCCTACGCCACCTCTCTGCTCCCCCTCTCTCTTGCGTTACCTTAGTCAGGATCTACCAGTATTTGTGCATTTTTATCATAAGGCTCTACCAGTCTTTGAGGAAGTTGTATACTGTGATCTTAGTTAAGAATTACTTCCATTGAAAGTGCAATCTTGGACAACATATAGGCCGGTTAGGTGAAAGAGCGTATCCTAATTGTTGAATTGTGTGCCATTGTCTGGTTAATGATAATTTGAGCATATCTAGTTAGGGTGCAGGGCACAGTTTAGCCCTGGAGCCAACTAGATTTTCGGTTTTGAGGCTGTTTTTATACTTATTTTTCTTTTTGCAAATGATGAAAATTGGAGACCAAACATATGAGTACAAAGCTCGACTGGGATATTTATTACACATGTACCTTGCACATCTTTTCACTATCCCAGTCGAGCTTGTAGACGTATATAATTATCTCCAAAATCTGATGCTAATATTATTTCTGTACATGTTTTACTTTTGCAAGAAATTTGAATAGTTTTGTATTATCTAATTATGTACTATGAGTGTTGAATTATTTTTTATGTATTATGAGTTGTAATTATGTAATTACAATATTGTCCTCATGGCAAAGGGGTTGTATTATTTAATTATATGCTTTTGTCCGGTTAATGATAATTTGAATAGTTTTGTATTATTCAGTTATCTATTTGAGTCATGTACAGACACAAATGAATCACGATAATGTACTTTTTTTTTGTTAAATGTGGTCATACTGCATCTCTCTACATTCTATCTATCGACTCTCTCCCAGTCAGTTACAATATTTTGACAGCCTCTTTCCCTCCCTCATCAGCTTCCTATCTATCTCCTTCCTTCCTCAACTCTCTATCCATATAATACTCAACTGCTTGTTGCCATCGTATGCAAAAAAATTTAGAAAGGGATGGCATCACCAACCGCTCGTTGCGATCGTACGGAAAACACTCAAGAAGGTGGCTCCTCCTATATGGCCCAGGTGCATGAAGGAGATGTTCCACTGTAAAATATTGAAGAAGGTAGCTCGAGTACCTACCTCAACATAGACCATGAGGTATTTCATAAGTAGATAAATGCATCTGTTGTACATATGATCGTATAATTTCTCAATACTTTATTCAGTTATTTGTAGATGCCTAAGCAATCCCAGGAGTTGCATTGTGTCCGATGTCCCTCAAAGATGCATATGAGACGATTTGTGATCACGGAGGTCTCACCAGTAGGGGAGCCAACTGCACCAGAGAGAGTTCTGGGGTCATACAAGTCAGTTTGTGTAATCACTGTTCACGATCATGTGCCTATCGGATACAGATTGTGTACTGGTGAACGAGATGATCCGCATGTGATTCCTGATTTGATCAAGAATGACATCTTGTGGCCAAAGATATTAGAGAAGTTTGACTTCCCTAAAGAGACAAATACAAAAGTAGTTAAGCGTAAGACGCTAAAGATCATAGGCGTTTCATTTAAGAATTGGAAGGGCGCGTTGAATAGGATGTATGTGCAGAAAGGTACAACGTCAGATTTTCGCAAATGGCCGCAACTGGAATATCATTGGCAAGCCTTTGCGGAGTACAAGTTGTCGAATGAAGCACAAATGTTAGGTGAGGTGAACAAAGCAAACTCGAAGAAGAACCTCTATCCCCATAAAGTCAGCAGTCGTGGGTATGTGAGGAAAGAACGGTAGTTACAATAACAACTAGATGAACTACGAGATAGAGGTGTCACGATTGAGATGGAGGGCTAGAGCGAATGGTCTACTCGCTTCCTCCTTGGGAGGGGTGTTTCTTACTCATCTGATGGAAGCTTATATTTTATGACCTCCAAAGACCAGGAAGTGATGCAAACTCTTGCAAAAAAGCTTGAGGAAGCTCACGAGCAGTTTGCACAAGGCTCTTTCAAGTCAGATAGGGATAGAGATGAGCTCACCTTGGCACTAGAAACAAGGAGCAAGGTGGTCGCACACGAGGCGTTGGAGTGATGGGTTGGAAATATAGATTCCCAGACGATGTCAATAATTACAAATTGAAAGAGATCCTAAACAGAGCGAGCTGCAGAATGATAGGCAGAACAAGCTAGGATGATGAAAATGCTTGAACAAGCACTACAAAATGAGAGGGAATATATAGATGAAAAGATAACACAAGCAGTACAGCAAGCCTGCATGCGTGAACGGGGCGCCATTGTGAACGAAAAGGAACACACTACTATAGGAAACCATATATGTAGCGTCCTATCAGTTCCGGTTCGACAGTAATCGGCACTGAAGACGTATCAGTACCGGTTCTTAAACTCTCACGAGTGAACAATAGCTAAGGAGATAAGAATCGGCACTGATAGTGACTGTATCAGTGCCGGTTCTAGACACGAACCGGCACTGATATATCAGTGCCAATTCTAGCCGCGAACTAGCACTGATAATCAGTATCAGTGTTGATTCTAGCCACGAATCGGCACTGATACTGATTATCAGTGCCGGTTCTAGTTACGAACTACTATTGATAATTGTTGCTGTCACAACTCATCTTAAAAAATTCATAATTTTTTCATACGAAGTTGGATAGGGAAAAAAATTTATTTGAAAATTATATCTCTCGATGATATCTACAACTTCGTAGTTGAAAACTTTTTAATTTGATATCATTTAAATGCCCAAATAATTATAATAAAGTTGCAGTAGTAGTTGATGGTAGCTCACATTAAAAAATTTATAACTTTTTCACACGAAGTTGGATGGGGAAAAACTTTATATAAAAATTATAGCTCTCGATGAGATCTACAACTTTATAGTTGATCTCTTTTCTATTTGAAATCATTTAGATATCTATATAGCTATTCAAATGTTTGGTCAGAAGATATCAAAATAATTTATTTTGCTACTATACTCACGAACGAACGATAACTGAGATGGTTAGAGGAGTCATATGTACACACAAGCTGTGAGGTCTTGAGTTCGAGTCTTTGTTGTCACATGTGAGCGAATATCACATGACTTTGCGAATATTAGGCGTGGTCAGATGGGCAACCTCTGGTCGCGAAAAAAATATTTTGAAACTTTTTTTGACCCGAAAAATGTTAAATTGAGACCGACTATCAGTGCCGATTGGTAGCTCCAACCGGCACTGATAGTTCACTAACAGTGCTAGTTAGAGCCACCAACTGACACTGATAGTGATTTTCAGTGTCGATTTCATACCCAATACTGAATAATCAGTGTCGGTTCAAAATCCATCACTGATGATAATTTTAAATTTTGGTGTAGCGACAGAAGCTTAGGAACTCTACATTCTCACGAAGCAAACCGTAACATTTCAATATGTGTGCAAATATTATGCACCATTTACTATTGGCTGTACAAGTGACTTCAGTGCTGACGCTAGCAAAAAAAAGTCACCAATGTTGATTCTGAATAGAAAAAGACTTATTCACTCAGTGCCCACCTTTAAGTACCCACGCGGGACTGTCACAAGACACGAGTCATGATTCATAAAAGACTTTTCTGCTGTTATGCTGTTCATTTACCTGTATTATTATGAAATGAAGTGTTAGGTGACACCGAGCTGAGCCCAACACGTGCACAACGTGGGTATGATCGATCTAACCTTATTAGATGACATTGTTCCAGCTTAATTTGTCACCTTGTATAATGTGGAGATGTGCGGGTCCAAGTGAAGTTGATATGTATTAAAGAGATAATTATATTATACGACTATATTTATGTATTATCGAATAATATGTTATTTTAAAAATATCTATCATTTACATTAATTGATAAATATATGACTTAATCATTAAACTCTTTGCTTACATCATGATGTTATTCTTAATCGATCCCTAATCGTATATCATTGTGATGATACATAAGATCAGCATATGTATTGGTTGATGATCATGTTTCATGGATCATAGGTATAGAGATACTAAGTCAATAAATTCAAGTCACGATCAGATTCATATGACAAAAGCTGCATGATTTGGAATATGAGAAAACTCATCAAGATTCATAGGAATAGATCTAGACACAACCTCATCATAATTTTCTTCTCCTAAGGTTAATCAATGCAATACATGACATAGGATTATTATCCTAAGGGAGACCCAAACATGTATAAAATCTCATGTCTACTTTTTTGATATGCACAATTGATGAACATATATCCCTACTTTAAATAAGTATTTGGATAATCAGCTTGACTAATCATCGATTGCTGACATCGTTCGTGGGATATTACAAGACACATCTTCATCAAGTAAGCGCATCAAGTATGTGGCAATGGGCTACTCTGATGATGGGTTATATGATGACTTTAGACTCGACATCTACGTGAAGCTTGATGAGTTGACAGAGATTCTTCTGTCTCTAATGGCAAATTTTGGCCATTGAGCCATAGAGCTCGAAGGTCGAGATGATTACTCATGTTATTGTATGGCTAGTAGATCAGAAATCCCCACTACAACTGCATGCGGCCTGAATTTCCGGTGGCCTTCGCCATCGACTACTCGCTAATATAAGGTAGGAGATTTCATAGGATGAATGTCTCTTCTTGGAGTTTGGCGTATCTACAGATGAAGAAGACATACATGACTACAATGTCAATGTGCTCTCTACTTGCAGCCAGAGGACCTGATGATGGTTAGTCCTAGCCATGAGAATCCTGACGCATGTAATAGTGATGATGAGGCATGCGAGAAGAGTTGTGTCCATCTAGACATCCCACACCAGCATATGTTCAAGATTAGGATGAACGTCACGGGGATCGATAGACACCGCTGGCCGAATGATTTTTTTGGTTCATTGGGCCAAAATAGTAACGGCGGCCAGTTTATTTATGTTACTCTCCAGTACATGCAAAATACAAAAATAAGTAGAAATAAGTAGTTAGCTTGAGAAGGATGGGGAAAGATCTTTTCATCAACTTTAACAGCATGGTAGAGCACACTACATTCATGCATAGATCCCGGTTGACCAATAGATGCACATGTGAAACGCATGTCAAAATCAACAGTGGCCATCACATTCTTTCACCAAGGCCACGACATCTTTGATTGCACACTCAGAGGTGTCCTCCCTTCTTGCCATAGACTCACAATATGCACTTGTCTTCTCATTCAATTGCACAATGTAACCAAATTGTTCTTGCATCCATTGTCCTCCAGTAGTCTTTGGTTTTTTACCCTTATCCTTTTTAGGCACTCAACGTCTCTTTCCTTGCCCACTAGTAGGTGTGACCTCCTCAGCTCCACTGTCATCATCATCCTTATCACCATCCTCAATACAATTGAACGCATGTGTTTCATAAGGAGGGCTTTGGGGTAAGGTACCACTTGTAGGACACCCATGATTTTCACCAATGTTCCGATATCTTCAAACAATTCAGCCAACAACTCCTCATTTTAAAGCAGCTGTTCTTTAAACTTTGTGATTCTTTTGACTTCCTGCAATAATACAAACAAAAGTTAGACCTTTAAAAAATTATGCATTAATAGGAAAGTAAAACAACATAACTTGAATGCTTACTTTTATCTTCTTCCACCAAGATTCTGAAGCTCGAACTATTTTTCTTTTATTGTCCCATCCTAAACCCATCTCCTTGAGCAAATCCTTCCAATTGGTGTAGCCTTGCATCAACTTATCCCATTTATTCTTAATTTGTAGCTTATCATAAGCTATGCATGTACTCTGTTTAAACTTTTGGTCATTACATTGATGTACCCAGTATTGTTCAGGTGTGATCCTCATCTATTGTTAACCTTCACTTGTCAACAAATAATTCACATATTATCCTAGTGTTTTCATCGTTCCAATTGGCCATCGTGTTGTATTGTTGTTAAAAAAAACTGCATGACATCTCAACAAATATATTGCAACGGAAACAAATAAAACTGGAAGTGTTCTGCAGAAAATGACTTGGAATGGTTGACATGCTTGCAGCCTTGCACTAATTGAAATATCAATTACAGTAGCTGAGACATGTATCCAAAAGTATGGTTGACATGCTTGCAGCCTTGCACTAATTGAAATATCAATTGCACCATATAAGCTCTAATGTATCCACGGTACAATAAATTATATTAGGTGTTAGCTGCAATGGAACTATTTGAGCAATAATACAAATGAAACAGATATAGAAGTTAATTATTACACGACGTAGTAGCAACAACTATGTTAGGAATGAAGTAATATATATCAGCCTAGTAAGTAATAGGTGCTTGAAAACTGCGAATTATACAGCTAATAATGTAAATTCTGTACAGGCTGAATTAGCTAAAAATGGATATGCAAACAAAATTATCATCATAAATATCCATTACAAAATATGACAGAAGCAGCCTACCTACTGCAAAGGAGAAAGTGCAAAAGAAAACATACTGTGTTCTTCCCAATTTAAAATCAGATTACAACTGGAAAAATCAGATTGAAATACAGTAAATTGGGGCATATTTGAGTTCATTCACGTATTTGAGTTCATACAATTCACTAAATGGATATAGTAATTAGGAGACACTGTTCAATAAATTCTCTTTACTTGACAAACTTTTAAAGATTGGGACAGAAAACAGTTGGGAATGCATTCACTAGATTTTGAAATATTATTCATACAATGCACAGATTGGGACAGAAAATAGTTGAAAATGCATTCACTAAATGAATATAGCAATCAGGAAAGACTGTGTTCATAACGTATTTGAGTTCATACAAGCACAAGTGTACTAAACACTTCTAAGTCTAACTTTAATTGCATGGGGAAAATGAGATGAGCAAGGCAGGTTGCATTCAAGTAAAACATTAACATACCAGTGAACAGTAACCGATCAGTGAACAGCAACTACGAACATATGATAGCCAGTGAACAGTAACCGACTAGATCTGCAATCAGGTAAACAGTACTGCGACCAGTAAACAATAACCGATCAGTAAACAGTACTGCGGCCAGTAAACAATAACCGATCAGTAAACAGTACTGCGGCAAGTAAACAATAACCGATCAGTAAACAGTACTGTGACCAGAGCTAAGGTAGGAGTTGGATGGTGTGCCGAGGTGATGTGTGGTCACTATGCAAGTTTGCTGGCGTTATGTCTGAGTAGTGTGGAGAGAATGAGCGGGATATCGGAGGGCTGAAATAGAGTTCAGTCTATTACTATGCATGATTGGTTGATTTATTGATTAATGATCCATTTGATGGCCGTCGCTGCCAGGTCGTTGGCTGTTGGACTAGTGTAGTAGTGCTGTTATTTTCACTTCAGCTGATTATTTAATATCTATCCTGGACCAACTGCATGAACAACTAGCAAAACCTTTTCTGTACTTTAGATGTACATATTTTTTTAATAGATGTTTAGAAAGAAATATATATATATATATATATATATATTAAAATGTAGTATATATATCTAAAAATATATTATTTCACATATAAAGGACTATATACATATCAGAAAATAGTATATATTTCAGTTATAATAGGATCAACTATGAATTAAATACAAAATAGTTTTCATATATATATATATATGTGTCACTACCACTCTTCCACGCAACAAAAAATATATATTTCACTAATAAAGAAATATATACATCTTAGAAAATAATATATACATATTAAAAAGTAGTATATACTTCAAATATAATGAGATCAACTATGAATTCACTACTGTAAAAAGTCATATCAGTGACGGTTGAAAAATGACTTCACTGCCAGTTTTTCAACCGGCACTTTTTACTCGACATTGATAGTAGGTTACTATCAGTGCCAGTTGATCACCCGATACAGTTGCTATTTCCAAAGAACTAAAAAAAAAGAAAATTGGTGGCGACGGGAGCGATATCCGAGCCGGCTCAGAATCGCCGCTACCCCGCCGTTGCTCCCCCGCCGCCACTGCCTCAAACCCGTCGGCAACCACACCGCCACTGCCTCAAACCCACCAGCTACCGGTAGGGGAGGAGGTCAATGGGGAGGTTGAGCTCCCCTTCTTCATCACCGCCCTCCTCCGCGCCTCCCCATGGCCAAACCCACCACACCGAGGTTCACATACACAAGCATGAGACATTGCAGGCCCAAAAATCAAAATAAAACCCCCAAAAAAATAGAAGACCAAAAACCCACTTCCTTCCTCTTCAAGCTCCCTGACCTGAGGACCACACCACCACAGCTGTGCTACCCCTCCGGTCGCCCTCACTTCACTTCGATGGGCTGTAAGGAATGATGACGTCCTAAAAGGGGGGTGAATTAGGACACTTAGAAACATAAAACAAATTGGCTCCAAAAACTTCACAAGATAAACCTATCTCAATTTCTATCTAAATGTGATTTAGGTTTATCTAGTGTGTCTACTCTACCGCTCCGGGTCTTAAAATTCAAAGATCCTATATGTATTTGTATACTGTGTATATTGGTTCAAAAATAAACTAAAAAAATTAGATTTGGGTGATTTATATTTAATAATAAGGCCCCATTTTTAATCTCGTCCTGGGTCGTCGAAATGTCAGGACCGGACCTGGGCGCCCTCACCGCCTCCTGCCTCCTCTGGGTGACGCGATTCCGCGACCCGAGCCACTATGTCATCTTCTGGGAGCTCAACGCGGAAGCCAACGACGACGTGCTGCATAGCTGCTGCCACAGCCGGGTGAAGTACAAGCACTAGAGCAGCAATGCAATTGAAATCAGGCAGCAAGCCCTGGAGTAGCAAGAACGGCTGAAAGATGGTCAGAGTGAAGCACTGAGCAATGAAGGGCAGTGCCTGAAACATGCGGCTGGAGCGACCAGTGATCCTCGTGCGCCAAACAGTTAACACCGACGTGGGAGCCGCCAGATGATGTTAGCCATAATCTTGACTTGCACGTGAATTGTGTTGGCCAGGTTGTACGGAACAACGTTGTCACGTTCAGGTTAGCTATCGTACATTAGTGGAGTGCATGCAAGTTAGTTTTGTTAGTGGGAGAAGTGGTCAGATTACATACTGAGTAGAGCTATGTGAATTGCAGTTGGACCCGCGCCTCCCTCTATCTCTTCCTCTCCGATTCAAATCGGTTTGGGGAACCAATTTGGATAGAGATGGCCGCTGCGAATCTTGGCCGCATGGGACTCTATCTCTTCGATGCACCACTTCAAACCGCGCCTATATAAAGGGGGATTGCGCCCAGGAAAGAGGAGATAAAATTGAAACCTTTGCGAAGCCCTGCTGCAACAAAACACCGCCATCGCCCTCGAGCTCACCGCCTCCATAATCCCCGCCGTCGGCCACCAAGCCATCGTCACCATGAACACTAGCTTCGTGTTTCCCCTCTATCCGTACGCGTGGCTGTCGTGCCTGATTGAGGCCCGGCCGTCTGCTCTTGTTGCCCGTGCGTGCTGTGGTGCCTGACTGAGGCCCGGCCGCTTTGCTCTTGTTGCCCTAGTGCCTACTGCTGCCGCTGGTTGGGTAGGCCACCGTAGATGCCAGAGCTCACCCTCGGGATTAGCTTCGCCAGGGACGGCATGAACCGCCGTGGCTGGCTCCGGCCCCAGGAGGTGTGGTGGCCCTAGCAGCGGTGGCGAGGGGAGGTGCAGCGGCCCTAGGAGGCGCAACGATGGCTCCGGGAGGTGCAGCGGTGAGGGGAGTTGCGCTCCGCTGCCGCTGCCGTGCCACAGCTCAGGCTATTTTCACTTTTTTTTTATTTTCTGGAAATAACAACACTGTCGGTGGTCAACTAGTACGGATAGTAGTAACTATCACTACCGAATAAAGAGTGTCGGTTGAAAAATGGTTTTATTGTCGATTTTTCAATCGGCACTTACCTGTCTTTTTTAGTAGTGATGCGATGCTAGACTATCTCCCGTTGCTTTCTGCTTTTATTTCTAATGCTACCACTCTATTCTGTCTTTGTTACATGTGACTATAGCCTTGTAGACCTGGAGACAACATTGATATAATGACAGTTAGCGCAGCTTAATTAGAGATAGCCTGAAGATAGGTGTAATTAACCAGAGACGTTTCATGAAGGCTCGAGAATCAAGACGAAGCAATCGCCAAATCATATCATATAGTCATATTATCGTATGTGTTGTGGAGTGACATGTATAATGAGATAAACTTGTACTTTATGATTTTAATGATGAATCAATAAAGTTTACATGTTTCCGATTATTACATCCTCCTGTCTTTCTTATACTTTGTATATCGACACACCCGCATATTATTATATTCGAAGTTATATACATATTTGATGCAAGTTTCGAAAGCACGAAACACTTGAGACACGAAGAGATACCATCTCCTAACCCATTAGCCTATAAAAATCCCTGAGTGCCAAAGTTTGGCTGCACCAAACCTGCGTTCGATCATGGAACATCTTCTTTCACCAGAATATTCACACTCTTCTCCGGAATACTCTCCATCTTCCGCCGAGTACTCTCCCCTTACACCACCATCGTCTCCCATCGAATCTAGTTTGGTGGTGGAGGTTATTGACATCTCCTCCGACGAGGAGGTTGAAGAGAAGGCGGCAACCTGCGGCGTCTTTGTTAAAGACGGCAAGCCCCCGGCATCCTCAGAGTCGTCCCAAGTCCAAGACAAAGTGGGTTGGGACCTCTTGGAAGCAGAAATACCGGAAGAAGAGATAGCGATTGAGGTGGAGGAAGAGGAGGCGTTCGACAGCGTCACCGTTAAAGACGGCAAGGCATCGGCTGCTTCATCACCTTCGTCCTCAGGTAATGCCGGTGAAACCAACTGGAGGGAGTAGTTGAGGGAGTAGCACTAACGAGTTTGGGGAGGAGCCAATGCCTATCACAAATTCGACATCGTCGGAGATGTCGGTGGTTGGGCAGTGACACCAGCGGGTTCAGCGGGGAGCCAGGGCCTCTCCGATGACCTCATCCTTTCCTTTGGCATCGGTGAATAGAGAGTTAGGGAAGTCTCTCCTTCCTCTTGCTGCACGGCATCGAATAGGTCTTTAAGACTTCTTGTAATCCTCTTTCCCTTATCTTATCTGTAAAAGAGCTCAAAATCTTGTTAAATGAAAGAATCATACTTCTATCGCAATGACTGTGTATGACTATAGATCTTTTCGTAAATACAAGGAGCGTTTAAACAAGTGTTCGGTCTTTGTTTCTTTCAAGTAGCTTAGGAAGTATCAGGATCTCTTGTCAGGATGTTCATCGCGATTACCTTATGTCAGACTTTGAGCGAAAAGCGTCTTAGCTTTTAGACGGAGGGAGTATTAATTAGTTTCTAGTTCTTTCTTACTGTGTCTAAATTCTGCCTAGCTAAAGCTTAATTTCCTATTCTATTAATTCACAACTCTGACAGGGAAGGAATTTACCCATTTTTTTATATGTTTTTAGCAGATTGTTCTTGCATCCTTTTTCTTATAATTCAATATAAACTTTCCTTTACATGCTACAATATCTCCAGAAGAAGCTACACGGATGGTCTTTGCAATAACAAATGGTGCTCATCCTTTTATTTTGTATCTCTAATACTTATATCTTCCTAGTTCTTGACCTAAGGGACTTTTACATTTCACTTCAGGTTTAGGGAAAGAAGGGGGGTGTGGCATCATCTAAGGCATTGGGAATAAACAACAGTCCAGCCTTGCTGAGTTTCACCGGGTGAATCAATTTGGCACGTAATCAAATGACATCTGAACCATAAAATTCTTTAAGCCTATTGAGGGACCGAAACAGAGTTGAACTTACGTAAAACGCCCTCTCTGCAGGACTTACAAATCTGGGGACTATGCAGAGAAAAAATGAACTAATTGTCCCACCAATCCGAGGGGATTGACTATAATCCCTTCCTACCAAAATAAGGGTAAACGATCCTTAATAAACGGTCCCATTTGACAATAAATGAAACTTAATACACACTGACGTGCTATTTCTATGCATTTTTACGTTACGTTTTGGACTTTATCACATGATCATCGAGACGCCGACTTTGACCATTATTTTTTATAATTATATATCAAGAAATAAAATAAAATAATAATATCATACGAGCATTCTAATGACAAATATAATAATATATGGTTGAGTGTTGCAACGTGAGAAACCAAGTTAAAATGTGATTTTGTTTATATGTGATAAGTGATTGATAATGTTATCAATTTGGTTTGTCGAGTTTTGGATTGCTTGAGCTTGATTTGAGTATTTTGATTTTGGATTAACTAGAGTTGCAGTTGCAGAAATATGTTTGCTTATCTCATGGTGCGTAGGTCACGGATGCAACTTGAAGGTCGATGGTGGGTGATCGGGGCTAAGCGGATATTTGGTGTCGGATGATCAAGTAGGCCGAATGGAGTCAAGAGTGATCCTAGCTGTACACGTGGAGGTCAAGCAAAACATGAAACAGAGGATGAAAATGGTATGTTGACGAAGTCAAGCGAAAGGGATACCGGTGCATGTGACAAGGAGGCCCGAGGTATCGGGAGCAGGAGAGATTTGCAAGCGATCAAGATTGCAAGATAGAGTACACGTGTCGATATTAGAGTGCTTTCTTAAGGTGTAAACAAGTAGTGAGTCACGCTTTGAGAAGCGTGTAGAGGGTTTCACGATTGGGCCTCAAAACCGTAGGACGATTGAAGTAATATGTGGCACCAAAACCGTAAGAGGATTAGAGGAGTATGTGACACCATCACGAAGCTTACGTCGAGATGTAGCTAAGTCGTGAAGGTGCCACGGTCGTTCGATAGATGGAGCAAAAAATAAAACAAAATACTCTTGGTGGTAGGTAGGAGTGTACTACAAGAGAGGGGTATTTTAATTACCAGCTAGGAAATTTATGGGTCAAGTTTTCTAGGCCTATAAATAGAGGGGTATGGCTATAGGAGAGTTGGAATCAGCAACTTGAACCCCTTGTGCTACCCATTTGATAGCCCAGTGCTGGGTTTTAGAGGAGAGAAAGATGAGTGCTTAGCCTATATAATATATGAGAGTTTTTGAGAGAATAATCCTTATAATCCACCTAAAATAGGGCTAATCTCTTTGAGTAATTAAGTTTATTTTTTTGCATTGAATTCCCCTCCTTCTAGTCTCTCTCTATTGGTTCACTTGCAAGCTTGTAAGTTTTCCTTTTTTTGTTGTATTTTTCTTGTTGATTTTTGTTTTTGCCTTTGAGCTGTGATTTTTCAACCTTACAAAGTTGTTCTTCTTGTTGCTAGAGGCATAAACGTTCATATACTCATGTATTTGAGAGGGTCTTGAATCCCCTTGCTTTTAAACCATTAACTTGGAGAGTTGCTTCTTTTGGTGACTGTTTTTTTTCTTTGTTATTCATTCAAGTTTCAAGCTTTTGTGTATAAAGACACATGAAATGGTTTTGAATAGAGCCTATGGTTCATATTCTATCCGTGACGTCATGTTGATTTGAAACCTTCTTTCTCTCTTTGTCTCTCTAAAGTTTATGCTTTCGTTTATACGTTTTTGAGGGGCGTTGGGTGAATAAGGAGTAGACCATCTATTTCGTAAAAAATTTATAAGATGCCTATTTACTCCCCCTCTAGTCATCATTCCTGGTCCTACAATTGGTATAAGAGCCGATTTGATCACTTGTTGATCTTAACCGGCTTTGTGATCCTTAGACGACAATAGAGAGAAGTAGAAAATTTTGTTATTCGATGGTCGAGATTTTTCATACTGGGAGATGCGTATGGAGGTTTATTTCCTAAGTCAAAGAAGTGCAATATGGGAGATTATGGACTCTAACTATATAATTCCTGTTGCTCGTTCTTCTCTGGCCTATATTGAATAATATGAGGCCAATAACAAGGCTCACAATATATTGTTCACTAGCTTGAGTCATAATGAGTTTGATAGATTTCAGCACTTTCGTACTGCTCGCGAGATCTAGTCCACTCTTAGTGTCTTTCATGAGGGCACTAACAAGATCAAGGCCAGGCACCAGAGCACGTACAACTAGGAATACCAGATGTTCGTACAGAATCCAGGAGAGTCTTTGGATGCTATGTTTGCTCGTTTTGATGGAATTGTTAGCAACCTTAGATCCACTGGTGTTTTGCTCTATTCTAACCACGAGATTGCGATCAAGCTTCTCTATACTCTTGACCGTAGCATATGGGAAGTTAAGATCTCGATCATTGAAGAGTCACCAAGTCACGACATGTTAACTTGTGATGAACTCTTCAGTAAGCTCAAGTCCACAGAGATAGACAAGGTAGCTCGGATTGATCTCGGAAACTCCCTGTCTCAGAATATGCCGTTGGTTTTCGGACCTAGTAGTGGCAATTAGGCTGGAGCTAGTTTTTCTTGTGCTAACACTTCACATAGTGGATTTGCTTTTTCTTCCTCGGTTTCAATCACAGAGGAGCAAGTGGATGCACTGGATGATGAGGACCTTGCGCTCATTGTGAAGAAGTTCACTCGCTTCTAGAACAACATAAGAGACTAGAGGAGAGTGGGTTCTCGCTCTTATTTTGAGTGTGGTAGAACTACTCACTTCAAGGCGGATTGCCCCAAGCTCAAGAAGGAGGACAACGACTATGACTACAACAAACACAAGAAGAAGAACAAGAATCCCTTCTTCAAGAAAAACCATGATAAGATGACCAAAAAGGTGGCCAAGATAGCTTCTAGGGCATTCGTGGTGGCTCTTAGCAACATCAACACCTCTTCAAGCGAGGAGAAGAGCTCGGAGGAGGAGGAACTACAAATAAATGGCAAGAAGAAGGCCAAGGACTTCACTTACCTCTGCTTCATGGTGGATGATAACGATAACGACAGTGACCCTGAGCTTGATCCTTCTAAGGTATTACCTTCCTACGACCAACTTTCCATCCAAGTCGATACCTTAAATGATGCTCTTATTAGCTAGGATAGGTTACTTAAGAAAACTGTGCGTGAGTTGAAGGATCTTATGCCTAATTATGAGTTTGTGTCTACTGAACTTGCATTGCTTAGGTCTAGACCTGATGTTAAGGAGCATGAGAGTTGTTTAATTATCATGGCTGAACTTACCGAGCTTCAGAATGTACATGCTCAAGTCACCAGTCAGCTTGGAAGTGCCAAGATGAAGCTCCTTGAGAAGGAGTCTATGTCTACTCTCTTAGGTCCTTGCAAGAATTTCTCTTTGCTTGTAAAGGATGTTGAACTGAAAAGCAAGCATCTTAAAGAGCAGCTGGGTTAGAGGGCAAGTTCAAAAGCTTTTGACAGAGAATGAGTACATCCTTTCTCTAGTGGAGAAGTGCTCAGAGGTAAGGGGAAAATGAATTTGATCTTGGCCAAGACCAAGATATGTGCTGACAAAGCGGATTTGGCTCTTGGGTTTGGTTTTGAAAGGATGGATTACAATGGGGAGATTAAAACTGTATTCACCACACCTACTACCCTAGAAGCCGAAAAGTCCAAGATTGATGCTACACTACCACCCATCAAGAAGAAACCCACATCACAACTCATCAAGAAGAAATCCACACCATAGCCTAAGAAAGCTCTACAACCCAAGGTGAGAGCCCTTGTGAGAGAGCCCAGAGTGATCGACAGTCGAGCTCTTGAGAGACTTTACCATTGCACTTACTGTCAGAGAAATGGTCACTTGGTTGGGTTTCGCTTTCACCGTAGTAGAGATGAGTGGCGTGAGTGGGAGTGGAGTACCCAGGACATGTACCGCCTCTCTGTTATTGTACATGAGCATTTTCCCTACTCCTACCCACGAGTCTCTAGGGCTTTTCAGTCTTTTCCTAGAGGCGTTAACCAGCGTGGACTTTACCATGACTTATATAGTTTGGTTCACGTGTAAGAGGCTTTGAGTCGCAGTGCTTTGGTGGACCACTTTTTCTCGTCATGGTACTCATCCCTAGCATGCTAGTGTTGATTTGCGTGCACTTACTTGTACTGCTTTAGGGCGGATGATGCGATATTGGATTCCCAATAGTTATTTGACTAACCCTAGTACCGAGCCATCCACCCACTACCCTTCTCATATGTAGGTGGAAGATGGAAGCATGGAGAACAATTGGCTCATGGATTCCAGATGTTCATGCCACAAGACCAGAAAATTCTATTAGATTCTCTAGCCTCACCCCCGTGAAGAGGAAGGAATATATCACATTAGGGGATAATCACAAAGGTAAAGCTATACAATCTTCTCTCTGTCTTGCACCTTCTCGATTCTTTTGGAGAGTTAGTTTGTAGTTGTCGGCTTCTTCCTTGGAGAGTTGGTTTGTAGTTGTCGACTTCTTCCTCGGTTTTCTTGGAATATGTCATTCCTATGACATAGTTTGAGGGGAAGTTACTTTTGTATATACTCTATCTTATTTTTGTTGCTTTTGCATTGCATCGCATCATGTAAGATAATCATAGTAGTTAAGTTTTGATTTGTATGTCTTTAGCATTTTCGATTGCTAGACTTGAATTTAGGCTAAACTGAGTAGTTGTGCGGAGCAAGCTTTTAATCTTTCAAGCAAGCTAACTTTCCTTAAGATGAAATTTGATAATTTTATGAATTATGTAGGCTATGAAATGCTACATTCCTTATCATCATGTTATTTTTTTTTGGCTTAGTTAATGCTTGTGAGGCTAGTTTGATGAATATCTTGCTTTAGGTTTCTTGGTTCAAGTCAGTAGATTGATGAACATTGTACTATATTTTCTGTCTTTGTCAAATGTTTAGCTTATGATAGAACCTTAGGATACATGTGTTCCTTGTGTCGCAAAGACACTACTTGACTTGATCATGTGAAAACTTGATTCTTTGTGAAAAATGTGAATAATCTTGTGAAATCAAGTATCTTGTGCTAAAATGTGATCCAATACGGTTGTCTTAAAGCCTCAAGGTGTTTCCCGTACCCAGTCGCGCGACATTTTGCTTAGATAAGAGGCAACTTGAGGATAAAAATGAAAGAAATATGCCCAATTGCTTGATTTTGTTTTAAATCACTTGATCTAACGAAGTCTTGGTTACACATATGAGCGTTTGCAAAGCTTACTGTCATGAATGCTTGTTTGTCTAGTTTGAGATTGAAGTTGGCTAGTTCTTAATGCTTATATTGCCTCGGCACGAGTGGATGCTTATGCGGTGATTGCTTTGAACATGATTCGGCTATGTGAAACTAAATGTGCCAACTAATTTGTTGGGTTTAGCTTTTACAGCTTCAGGTTCTTATGTCACTATTTTTTTTTAGCCTTTGTGTATTTATGAGCTCCATCTTTTACTTTCTATAGCCCTTTGATGTTTCTAGCTTTTGTAAATACTTTATGCTATACTTGTGAAATCTCATTAGGATTGTATGTTCATGCATTGCATAATGTTTTGTCCTTGATATTTGCATTACCAAAGGGGAGAAATGAATGAAAATGAGAGAAATGAAAATTTTGCCCCAAATCAAAGAAAAATCTTGCATAAATGAAAACATGCATTCATCAAAGCGGTATTTAATTTTGTGTTGTTGAGTTGTTATTGATCTTTTGAGGTTTTTGGATTGTCTTTGTCTCTCTTAGGTCTTATGCAACTTTTCTTATGCCAAGTGACATGTTTTTACTCTTTCTTGAGTTTTGGTCGCTTGGATGAGCCTATCTTCTTTAACCCAAAATCTTTGTGCTTTGAGGTGATGTCAATGCACTCATCAAAAGGGAGATTGAGAAACCAAGTTGAAATGTGACTTGGTTTATATGTGATGAGTGATCGACAAGGTTGTCGATTTGGTTTGTCAAGTTTTGGATTACTTGAGCTTGGTTAAAGCAAGTGATGATTCACGCTTTGAGAAGCGTATAGAGGGTTTCATGGTCTTAAGACCGTGTGAGTATTTGAGGAGTGTGTGACATCATCATGAAGCTTGCGCCGAGACGAAGCTAAGTCGTAAAGGTGCCACAGCCGTTCGATGGATGAAACAAGAAATAGATCAAAATACCCTCGATGATTGGTAGAAATATACTATAAAAGAGGCATTTTTAGTAACAAGCTAGAAAACTTATGTGTCAAGTTTCTCAGGCCTATAATAACAGGTAGGGCTATGGGAGAGTTGGAACCAGCCACTTGAGCCCCTTGAGCTACCCATTTGAGAGCCTAGTGCTGGGTTTTAGAGGAGAGAAATATGAGTGCTTAGCCTATGTAATATGTAAGAGTTTTTAAGAGAAAAATCCTTATAATTTGCTAAAATAGGACTGATCTCTTTGAGTAATGAAGTTTATTTTTTTTTGCATATGCTTGAATTCCCCTTGTTCTAGTCTCTCTCTATTGGTTTCCTTGCAAGTTTGTAAGTTTTTCTTTTTTGATTGTGTTTTTCTTGTTGATTTTTGTTTTTGCCTTTGAGCTCTGATTTTTCAACCTTAGAAAGTTGTTCTTCTTGTTGCTAGAGGTATAAACATTCATATACTCATGTATTTGAGAGGGTCTTGAATCCCTTGCCTTTAGACCATGAATTTGGAGAGTTGCTTCTTTCGGTAATTGTTTTTTTGCTTTGTTATTCATTCAAGTTCAAGTTTTTATGCACAAAGATATATGAAATGATCTTGAATAGAGCCTATGGTTCATATTCTATCCGTGGAGTCATGTTACTTTGGAACTTTTTTTCTCTCTTTGTCAGTCTAAAGTTTATGCTTCCGTTTATGCATTTTTTAGGGGCGTTAGATGAACAAAGAGTAGACTATCTATTTTGTAAGAAATTTGTAAGGCGCTTATTCATCCGCTCTAGTCGCCGTTCTCAGTCCTACACAACGAAATTACAAACATCGTAATATCAAGCACAAATCCTAGGTATGGAGATGTGGATACGCCATAAAACCACTGCCGAACGAATACGTCGGGAGCAATACCGTAGTTTGATTTTATATGGGATCTAAAAAAAGAGGAGTAGATTATATGCTAATTTACCTCATATTTTCTTGTAGGGGACGAGGGTGGATAGCAAAAGTAAGTAATTTTTTTGAATTTTAGGGGGTTTTATTAGATGAGAGGAGATTAAAAAAAAGATGACGAAAATTACTCGTGTTTTATATAGTAGAGATTTTTATATAGCAACTCTATACAAATTCAAATATATAGTGGTCAAGTATTCGAAAAAGGTTGACAGATTTTTTTAAGGGCTTTTACTGTGTTTACAAGTAATGATGACCGTTTATTAGTTGCAATCCACCTATCCGTAAGTAAAGCTACATGTGAAAAGGTACTAAAGTAGTGGGTACGTACCAACCAAAAAATACAATAGAGGGATAGAGAGGTCATTTCACATAACTAAAAATATATAAGGGTTAACCATAATAAGAAAGTGCTTATCTAAATATGATGCAATGATATATATTAGAACGGTTTACAGTAACTAGCGCATCAACCTGTGCGACTGTATACACTAGAAATTTAGCTTACGATTGAATTATAGATATTTATATTAATAATGGTTGTATGCTAAGATACATCAACTATTTATATTTAAATATTAAAATATAAAATATAAATGTAATTTTTGTTCATAATATTGGAATCATGTTTATTATTTGTGAATAGATCTAATTTAAATTTTTCATTTTATGTGTTATGCAAATTGATTTTTATTTGTTTTTTGATTTTTTGAAATTATTATTATTTTTAATGTCGTCACCATATCTCATATTATTTTTTTAGAAATACATTATAAATTCTTTAATATTATTTTTATATGATAATCCGTAATATGTTTGTGTTCTATTGTTTTAATTTTGTAATGTTTGATTACACGCATATTTAATTGGTATATTTTAATTGATTTGGAAAAGTGTGTTGATTGCTAACGTAACTAAGTTGGAGTTTGCTAACGTAATCTTGTTGGACAAAGGGTATAAAAAAAGAAAGGAAAGGTAAAGTAAGAAGTAGTTTTGGAGCTGGATTTTATGATTTATTTTTTAATCTTCTATATTATTTTGTCTGGTTGTTGATCTATGGTTACATATAATCAATCAATCAATTCGACGGTTAGATGTTTTGCTTTTTTATCGGAATTTTTAGGAGTTTTCTAGGATTAACGTGGAGACACCAAAAGAAATATCTAATTAGTAAATATAAGATTGAGTAATTTACTTGACTATTGCTATATGTATCTCCGCAGTGCTTGTCCATCATTCCTCACGAGGTTGATTTAACTCTAACCATCCATGGTTGCCGGTGGCAAAATTAAAGGAATTGAAGATGAATATGAATAGCGGCATCTACTGCGACAAGGGTACATAGGCTACAGGAACGTGGTCAAGCATCTTGTAATGGAGTTAATTAGCATATTACATGGTTAGCAAATAATTTTTCAAAGTAACATCCACAAGGTCTCCATGATTCCTCGGATGGGTCGTTCATTAGTCATGGTTTTTTTTGAGCAATAAAATAGTCATTGTTGTCAACCAAGGAAATAATCCAAGTACTATTTCAGAATTAAAGGGCAAGAAGAGAAATTACATACATTGAATGCCGATTTTCACGAGTGGGAGCATTTAGTATATAGTTACCTTTTTTTAAGAAATTGTCATGCCTAAGTTGCCCTAAAATTAATGGTTAATATTGCTTAGAAGCGCTGGTACTCTTGTACATTGCAAACATTTTAAAACATATCTTCTTTTTTAATAATAGAATAGAATATTCTGGCCTCCAATATTGGTGACCATACATGGATAATCCGTACATGGCAGACATGATGCCAGACACCCACATAGCCGTGTTCTCACACCTACGGCAAAACTATTATTTTTATTTGATAATACATTGCAGTTTATTTAATGAAATAGATAAGACAGTTCCCTGAGAGCTGCGAGCCTAGAGGGAGCTCCTTGTGGCCTTCTTATTTGCTGGTTTCTTGGACCAAACGGACATCTGCGCGGCAAACTTGTCCATTGCCGTCACCGGCAAATACATCGGCACCACCGTGCAGTCCTCGCCGTCAGCGTTCTTGCACTTCATGAAACAGCTGGCAAACTTGAGCATGACGTATCGTGTCATCGGTATGCTGCTACCGACGGCCTTGCTCCATCCGAAGTCGATCTTGTTGGCCCCAATGGCCGTAACGTTAGACACTACGTAGGTCTGCTACGTCACGAGAGGCGGCCACTTCCGGAGCGCCATCATGTCCACCGCCGACGTCACATACTCGTCGTTGACGTCGAACTTGGCCTTGCGCACCAGCTGGAGCGTGTAGCCGAGGGGGTTATTGCAGAGCTCAGCGGCAGTGGTCTCCGCAACCAGAAAGACCATGGCGTTCCCGTAGTAGCCCCGTGGGATCGGCGGGTGGCGTTTCCATCTGCCACGGGCGTTGCAGGTGAACACGAAGCGCACGCGCTGGTCAGGGGCGTACCCTAGCGCCGCCGTGCGGCACCGCCACACCGCGGCCGCCAGTATCTCAAAGACGGTGCTGGACCGGGCGAGTTCTGCCGGGGCATTGCTCCGCAGGGCGGCTATCTCTGCCGGGCCGAAGAAGAAGTACCGGCCTACCATGTCTCCTGGCCGCGTCATCTGCATCGCGTCGTCGGTTCCAGCAGCGCCGTTGCTGAGCGGCTCATAGGCCAGGTTCGCATGCGTGATGCGCGGCTGGTCATGAGATGTCAGGAGCTCCCGCTCCCACACCGGGAGCATCGTCGGTTGTGCCTCACCGCGAGCGAGGTCGCCGACAGCTTCAATGAATTGGATCAATCCGAAGCCATCGAACATGTTGTGGCAAAAATGCACGCCGACCGCGAAACCTCCAGAGCTAAAACGGGTCACCTAGATATGTACATATACAGACAAAGCACGCAATCGATCAGTCCAGATAACACGGATTACACATGCATGTAGTACTGCAAGAAGTTGATTGCAAGGACGAAAAAAATATCCATGTAGTTAAAAAAATCCACCAGTAGTTTATTACAGTGCACTATTTTGATATTCTATTACTTGAAATTAAATTCGACAATTGATTCTTATAGCTTCGAGGCTTGATCAAGTAGTTTTTTCTCTTCAAAAAAGGTCGATGGATCAGACCGAGAATGTGGAGTAACTTATATAATCTGTTTCACAACAGGGCAATTTTTGTCCAAAAAGATCGATGGAGCAGACTGGTCCAGTTTGGCTGTCAAGGCTCAGGAGGCTATTCAACATTCCTGTTATTTTGCGGTCCTAAATTATGAGTTATGACTAGCTCTTTCTGCTAAAAATACTAAAGTTCATCAATAGACATGGTTTCGGTAAACTGACGTTGCGAATGAGCAGGTAAGTTATGAAACGATAGCATAATGCCATAATCGATAGAAAAAAGAGTCTCGATGGAACAGCACACAGACCTGAAAGAAGGCCAATGGCTTTCCAACGACGACCCCACTATCACCGAGGTCACAGAGGAGCTCCTCAACGCACGGGTACGGCGGCAGCAGAGGCTCGCCGAGCTGAGCGAGGCTCACGTCAGCGTCAGCCTCCACAAACACGACGCCCTCCGCCGTGCACTCCACCACCAGCCTGCCATCTGGCGGGAGCTCCCTCAGCCGGCCAGCGACCGGGTAGTAGTATACCAGGGCTTCCGCGAGGGCTGACCTGATGGCCGCAACAGGGTCACGATGCGGCCTCTGGTTGTGGTTGGCGGGTTGACTGCGGAAGAACTGAACAATGGTGGCGTAGAACCGCAAGGTGCTCTGGTTGTCGATGTCAGAGAGGTACTTGAGCTCGCGGGGTGTTGGCGCTGCCGGTGTCACCAGCTCCGCCTCATGCCGGCGAGTAGTGAAGGTCACCGCCATGATTCAGTGAAGGGAGCGTGAAAGAGTGAAGGAAGCTTATGGGATGATCTTAATGCTTGTCACTGATGAGTGTAGTTATGCTGTGGCCGGTCTCCGATGGCCCTTGCTCGATGCATTTATAGATCGATCGAGTAGGCCACTACGGGCAGCAACTTGAGAAAAGAAAGACTTCTTAGATAAGCAGATTTGTTGTTTTTAAGTTGTCCATGGACTTTTCTCTATTTGTAGGGTTTACAAATATATTATATGTAGTTGTTTGAGGCATTATTTTTTGTTTATTACTTACACTTTCTGAACTTTAGGAGTTGGAATTAGGCGACGGATTCCGGCGGCCGGCGGCGTGGTTAGGGTTATGGGTTTCGGGATTTGGGTTTTTCCATAGCTGCCGGACTTAGAGGAGTTCGGGGGAAAAAGGCTAGCCTACGGAGGAGGCGGGTACAGGGGTGAGGCGGCAAGCAGCAGGTCCTGCAGCCAGATGCGGGCAACGGAGAATGACCGGTGGGTGGGGCCAGGGCTGGGGCGGGGACGACCGAAGATGAGAGGTTACAGAGGGAGGGGCGGGGGCCGCCGTCGGAGACAGCTGGAGAAGGGCGGAGGTGGAGGGAGCGAGCCTACGTCGGGCGCGAGCATGGGTGGTTTGAGGTTGAAGATGGCTGTGAGCCGCCAACGGCTTACAACCGTCGGCTGAAACATAAAAAATATTAGACATCTAAAAAAACATCCCCTTATTTACTTGCATGGTTCACTAAGGATATTGGTTTTCGTAGGTTGGAACATATTTTAGTCTCTTTTCTGTAGGGTGTACAATTTTTGGTTCCAACTGTCATATCCGTTGTCTCAGGCATCTTCAGCAGTTATCTTCAGCTGTTATTTCTTATTTCTCTCAGCACACTTCTCAAAAGACTTCGTTCCTAATTCACTATATCTCGCAATGCTTAGAGCTATATCTTATTTTATCTCCTTTAAGAGCCAGCACTCTAAGATTTCCCTCCACATGGGCAAGATTTTTCTCCACGTCCGCTTTATCTCCATCCCCACCAACTTCTCTTCTCTCTGTATGCCACAGTAATAAGAATTAGCTGCTATCTACAACAACCGGAGTTGCCCTGATAGGTCCCTACGCTTCTCACTACTACAGAAATGGGCTTATATGCCGACCTATTAATACCCGTTACTAATGGGCCAGCAGTGATGTGACATCACTGTTGGTTCATAAGTCGTGTGGGAAGAATCTGCCATCGTCGCTTATGAACCGGCAATGATAAGTGTCATCACTACCGGCTAATGGCTTGAGTCGGTACTGAAGTCTAGCTCCATCATCACTGCTGGCTGAAGCCATGGACCGGTAGTGATACTGAAACATCACTGCCGACTGGTGGTATAATCTGACAGTGATGTGTACAATATAAAATAGTGGCCCTTCCTCCCCTAAGCCCAAGCACAACATCGTCTTTTGGGCCCAGACAACCTTTCTCGCCCTCATCGACGCACCACTGCTTCTGAGTCCTCCCCATCCAATTTCATTGCTCGGTGAGCTTCATAGTGCCACACCCAATCTTTTGCACACGCTAGTTAGATCATAGCCCGTCCTCGCCCAGTGCTCTGCATTAGCCGGCTGGTCACCACCGTGAGCTCGTCTACCTCCCCAACGAACTCTAGGCCATGAGCTGCCTCTGCCCGAGTCGAACACATAATGAGCTTCACCGCGGTCTAGAGAACCTTACTGCCCTATTCCCTACCACTCTCCCTCTGCAGTGCGCTATCACCATTGGCCTAGCTTCGTCACCTGCCATGGTCACCGCTAGCCATGCTTGCCACTGTACATGCCGCCATCAACTCCTCAAACAACCCCTCAAACGAGTTCGTCGTACATGCCGCGTGCCTGAGTTCGCCACAATGTGTTGCTCCGAAAGGAATATTAGTTGTATTGATAAATAGACTGAAATAATATTAAATTTGTGGAATAATATCTAGAGCTCAGAAAAATATGAAAGAAAGTTTGTTACTTTTGTTTTGTAAAATACATGCCTGCATAAAATGTTCACTAAAATACCTCTATTACATTAAATATGCTATAACTTGTTAATCCATAATTAAATCTTGAAATATCTAAAATTGGTCAATCAAACTTTGTTAAACTTCGAAAAATATATTTCAAGCATGAAATGCTTGTTTAGCACTAATTCTTTGTTAATCTTGATTAAGTCTTTAAAACTTGATTAATTTCTACAGAAATTAATAAAAAATATAAAATGTGAAATTAATTTTTTTAGGTCTTCTCTATATATACCTTACACAGTAAAAATACATTTTGTCATGTTGAGTACTTCCTGGCCCTTATGTGAGTTTGTTTGAACTACCTCATTTAATTTTGGCTTTAAAAATAGCAAGCATGTAATTTGTTTAATGGAGTGTGCAAATGAACTCCAATTCATGTGATTCTTCCTTTACTGCATTCATAACCTCATGCACTACATTTCTACCAAATTTCATGTCATTTGGATCACATCTCATGACATTTCATTCATTGTCATTTCGATGCACTTTATCGCTATTTAGAGAACGATGTCGCAGAGTGTCATGAGGTTGATCACGAGGGTGAATGTGCTATTTAATTTTGATAAGTTATAGCTATATGTATTTCATGCATGTAAGGGTTGAATAATAAAGAAAATTTCTAGGGAAAGCATGCAAAAGGAGGCTCCTTCAACCCAGGCCAATTGCTGGTAGGAGATGGCGAGGTATATATTTGTTAGTGATTGTAAAATCTTCTAGATGTTATGAATTTGGATTTACAATAATGATATAATTGTAGATGGACAGAAGATGGATATACGATGCGAGCCATGTGAGCATAGAGTATAAGAACGGTGTGGAGTATTTTCTGGTAGCAGCCACGATGCACTAGTCAAATACACAGTCTTAATACATGTGATGTCTATGCGTCGACTACAAGAACAAGAAATAGTTTTCCACCGCCCAACAGATACATTCAAACTTGATGGTAAGGGGCTTTATGCCTGACTATACTCGTTAGATCGAGCACAGTGAAGCTAACATCGTACAGGAAGGACAATACATTGGCAGAGAAAACGAAGACTTGTGGACTGATATGCCGGCTAACGAATACACCGATATGTTGCCTTCTAGAGATACATCGGTCGATGATGATCTAGAGGAGATGTTGGCCGTTGCAGATGCTGATAATCTGGAGTAGATGTTGCGCGATGGGGAGGGAAACTTCATCAATGAAAGAGAGTTTCAAAAGTTCCAATATATGATAGAGGACTCTAAAGCACCGTTGTTCCTAGGCTGCGAGAAGGAGCATAGAAAGTTGTGTACCATGCTTTGACTGCTACAATTGAAGGCAAGTAACGGGTAGTCTGATACAAGCTTCACAGAGTTGTTACTGTTCTTGAAGAAATTGCTTTCAAAGGGAAATGTGCTGCCAAAAAACACGTATCAGGTCAAGCAGTTTGTGTGCCCATTAGGGTTGGAAGTGTAGAAAATACATGCATATCCAAACGATTACATGTTGTATCACGGAGACCATGTGGACTTGGAAGTGTGTCTTGTTTGTGGTGCAGCATGACACAAGTGTGACAGTAATGATATCGATGGTGAAGGAAAGAAGAAAAGGCCTCCCGTCAAGGTGATATGGTATTTTCCTATAGTCCCCCGTTTGGAGTGTTTATTCGTAAACAAAAGGCATGCTGAACCGATGCGATGGCACGTCAAGGAGCGCAAGGATGATGGAGTACTGAGACATCCCGCCGATTCTACATAGTGGAGAAACATTGATAGGAAATAAAAGGATCCCTTTGCAGAAGATGTGAGGAATATAAGATTTGGGTTGAGTACGGATGGGATGAATCCATTCGGCAATATGAGTAGTAGTCATAGCACTTGGCATGTGACTCTATGTATCTAGAACCTTCCTCCTTAGTTGTGTATGAAGTAGAAGTACATTATGATGCTGGTGCTGATACCAGGGTCAAGGCAACCTGACAACGATATCGATGTCTACCTAAAATCATTAATGGAAGATCTTGTAATACCGTGGAACGATGGTGTGCAGGTATGAGATGCATACTAAAGAGAGGACTTCACCCTACGTGCAATGTTGTTTGTAACAATCTAGGATTGACCAGCCCTTGGGAATATATCGGGCTAGACTGTCAAAGGTTACTGTGCATACGTGCATTACTTGGATGAAACAGAGAGCTTGTGGCTGAAGAACAGCCAAAAAATGGTGTACCTAGGTCATCGTAAATTTCTTCACAAGGATCACATGTACGCAGTAGCAGGAGAGCTTTTGATGGGAAAGTTGAGACTCCATCACCTGCTAAGCATCGCACTGGGAGATAGGTACATGAGGTGGTAAAGGGACTTATGATTATCCTTGAAAAGGGAAGCAAGAGTACACTAGTTCTGAAATCTAATCTTAGAGCTCCTATATTAAAAAAGAAATCTATTTTTTATGACTTAGCTTATTGGCTAGATTTGGTGGTTTGACACGCAATCAATGTCATGCACATTGAGAAGAACATGTGTGATAACTTGATTGGTACGTTACTAGATATACCTGACAAAACATAGGATACACTCCAAGTACGGAAGATCCAGAAATATTTGAAACTTAGACAGGATCTACATCCCGAAGATATACAAGAAGGCGACAAATATCTTGGACCCACTAGCTATAGTCTGAGCAAGATGGAGAAAATTGCAATGTGCAAGTGCTTACATATAATCAAAGTTTCATCCAGTTACTCCGCCAACATAAAGAGACTAGTAAGCATGAAAGATTTGAAATTAACTGGCATGAAGTCTCATGATTGTCATGTCATGATGACACAGATGCTTACAATTGCAATTAGAGGTATTCTTCCGTCGAAGGTCCGAAACGTAATCATAAAGCTATGTTCATTCTTCAATGCGATATCACAGATGACCATCGATCCGACCAAGCTAGATAAGCTGCAGGAAGATGTCATCAAGACTCTATCATAGTTTGAGGGATGTTTCCCTCCATCGTTTTTTATATCATGATGCATCTCATTGTTCACATTGTGAAAGAGATACAAATTCTTGGTCATGTATTTCTGCATCAGATGTACTCTTTCAAGAGGTTCATGGGAGTTCTGAAGAGATATGTTCGTAAACAAAATCGGCTGGATTTCTGAATCAGATGTACTGTCTGCTGCCTTTGTCTTAGCTATATGTTGTCCAATATTTTACTGTTTCCCGCCTTGGAGATGACATAAATGCTATGAGCTAGTAACTAAGATCTCAAAGTAGTGATTATATGTCTCCTCTTTTGTTCTGCTCCCTCTCCCTCACGTCTGCCCTCTTCCTTGTTTTGGTGTGTTGTGCTCTCTACCCACTCGGCTGCTTCTCATTCCATCGAATTGCCTCCCACACCGTCCTCAAGCGACGCTGCCTCCGCCTTGTCCTCGCCCACGCCACCGGAGGACCACGATCCTGCACCAACAACCCTGAGCTCATTGTCCCAGCCCTCCTCGACACTGTAGCTGTCCTGCTCCCCGATGCCATCGTTGTCCTGCTCCTCGACACCATTCTCGTCCTCCCACCGATGCTGGTCCCATCCTCCTCCTCGACGTCTGTCGGAGGGTGAACTCCTGTCGCAGGGACCCTGGGGGACCCCTTTTTAGAGATTCGGCTGGGGGGATGATCCTGAATATGTTCGCCGGAGAAATAAATGGGTATGAATGCGATGGCCGGTGGTGCGGAGTGATCTAATGCAGAAAGGAGTAAATGCGCTGGTGTTTAAACAGGTTCGGGCCGCACGGGGGCGTAACACTCTACTCCTGTATGGATACTATATATGCCCTGAGAAAGTCCCTCAAGGATGTTGCTGGTTACAAGAATGTTTATCTATCTGAGAGCCTAGGGCTCTTTGTTCTTCGGCCTGTGATCTTCTCTTCTTTGCTTATGCGCAATTGCTTCCTCTTCTCTTCTTCCTTTTTTTTCCACACCTTTTCTTTCTACTCTGTTCTGTGTGCACACACCCTCTTTTCCTTCTGTGCCGTCGGCTACTTTAAATACCCGCCGGTAGCAGCGTGCCCCGAACGTGAGGGGGAGCACGAGTTCCGAGACACCATAAATGGAAAGGGCGTCATCATTTCCTCTGGGCGAAGTGACCGGGGGTGGAAAATACGTCCCACGCCCGGTCATCCGTCACCATAAATGCACTGGCAACGGGCGTCACGGAGAGCGCCCACCGGGCAGCCGCAGAGCGGCCCGGCGTGCCCGCCCTGTCTTGTTCCCCTGCCACAGCAGCGTGGCAGAAGGAACGCCTCGGCCCTTACGACATTACCCCGAGACGGGCCGGATGGCACGGGATGGGACCTGTGCATTCAATGACCCCACGTCCTTCTGCCAGAACGTGGCAGGAACTGACACCGAGCGCGGTGGGAGCAGTTGGAGGTGACAGGCCACGCACGCTCTTTAAATGCGGCCTTAGGCCTTTGACTGGCTGACACCTCATCGGTGGGCCCCTCGGGGGCCACTGTTAGGGGGCTCTCTGGGTCGTCGGGGAACCGAGTGCTCGAGGGTCACTGTTCACCTCCCCCGAGCACTCTCTCCCGAGAATGCCCTTTCTTGTCCTCGGGGAACCGAGTGCTCGGGGGTACTGTCCACCTCCCCGAGCACTCTCTCCCTGGCACACTTGTACGGCTCCTCGGGGAAACTGAGTGCTCGGGGGCTGCTGAACGCCGCCCCGAGCACTCTCTCCCGGAACTTCCTTCGGTGGGTCCTCGGGATACTTGGGTGCCCAGGGGGCCACCGCTAGCGACCCCGGGCACGTTTCTCCCGGTACTTAGCTTTCCAGGTCGTCGGGGGACTTGGGTGCTCGGAGGTCACCGCATTCCTTCCCGAGCACGTTCTTCCCATCACTTAGACTTCGTGGATCATCGGGGAACTGGGATACTCGGGAAACACTGACTGTGGCCCCGAGCGCCCTCTCCCAGGACTTGACCTTTTTCACCTTGCGGGGGAGATTCCGCGGGATGGCACCATGTGGCGGATTGCTGGCCTGGCCTCAGGATTCGGGGACCCCCAGTTCCTGATACACCGACAGCAGCCGCCGGGCCCATTGGCAGGCAATGGCCCAGAGACTGCGGATGAGCCCTTCATCGTCAACGAGGCCGAAGCCGGTACTGACGCCCCGTGGCGAGTTTTTAGATGGTGGTCCTTCTGGTCCGGGCCTTTGGTACGGCCCAACAGGGAGCCGAACAGACGCGCGTCCAACTGACTCCCGAGGCGTGTGATAACAGGACAGGCGGCGCGTGATAACGAGGCATGCGGCATGCGTGGTAACCGCGCAAATCGAGGAAAATACGCCTGGCAACTGTTGACACCGCACGACCTGTGAGAGATTCGCCTGGCGGTTGCGCTGGCCGAGGAAACCGTCCCGCCAAGCGCACCGCGGCAGGCGACGTTTGAAATTCCCTGGGGTATAAAAGGAGGAGGGGAGCGGGCCGCCTCCCTCTTTACGTCATCTTGCGATCAAGCTCTTGCCTTCTTTGCGCTCATGAGCCCTAGACTTTCCTTAGGCGATCAGAGCACCCTTCTTCCCCCACCATCCAGATCATCCCCCACCCTGACAAGATGTTGAGAGCAGGAGGAAGCCGCCGCGACCAGACACCCGACAGCATACTGTCGGAGTCCCGGCTGGTGAACGAGGAGGCGACGGACAGGGTTCGGAAGCTGATGGTTCCCGAGGGCCAGCGGGGGGCCACGGTGGTGGCGCTGGCGAGCTTCCCGCCGGTGGTAAACCAGCTGGGGCGCTTCATTCTTTTTACTTCCTTCGTGGCGGCCGGGCTGGTGCCGCCATTCTCGACGTTCTTTCTCCAGATCCTGGATACGTTCGGGATCCAGTTGGTGCATCTTAGCCCCAACTCTGTTGTCATCCTGGCGGTCTTCGCCCACCTCTGTGAGATGTTCGTGGGGGTGCCACCATCGGTCATGCTCTTTCGGCACTTCTTCGTGCTGCGATCGGCCGGGAAGAAGAGGGGCCTCTCCACCGCGGACGTCGCCGGCTGGTGCGACTTCCGGCTGCGGGACGGCCTGGGGGAGCAATACATTCCCCAGGTGCTGCGGAGCAAGTGGGAGGACTGGCGGCGCGACTGGTTCTACGTCGACGTCAGCCCCCACGACCGTCTGACTCTGCCAGAGATGGCGGCAAAACCCCAGAAGGCGACCTGGGAGGTGCCACCGCAGATGGACGCTCGGATGGCGCCGGTCCTGGAGCGCATCGACTTCCTGCGCCAGGCCGGGCTTACTTCGGTGATGGTGGTGGCGGACTACATGCGCCGCCGCCTGGCGCCCCTGCGGGAACAGGCCCGGCCCTGCTGGTTTTACACCGGCCCCCAAGACATCACCCGGACCCAGATCGGCGAGGAGTGGAACCTGGGTAGGCCGGCGCTGAGGGGCCTGCTCTAGGTGGTGATCGGGGTGGACGACCTGAGCTGGGCGGAGCTCCCGTGGAAGGAGCTAGCGCTCTGCACCGATCCTGACCGAGTGGCGCTGCAGGTGAGGCTGCCGGAGTTCAACGCCCAAGGGCTGGTCGACAGGCCAGGGCGCCGAAACCCCGGGACCATTCAGATCCCCGGGGTGGACGAGGCGACCGGCGAGGAGGCCGCAAGCGATCCGGCGCAGACCGGTGGCCTGGGCGTCGCAGGCCAGCGGTGGGGCTGTTGCTGGCAGCAGCCGCTAAGCCGGAGAAGGAGGCGCCGCCGACAGCGGGGCGATGATAGCGCCGGGGGACAGAGGGAAGCGCCCCTGGACTTTCGTTCCTGCGCCGACGTCCCCGCTGTCGCCGTTGCGTGGCGAGGCGGGAGGCCAGGGCAGTCAGTCGTCTAGCGCGGGGCCGTCGACGAGGGCGGCATCTGCGATTCTGGAACCAGACTTTGATCTGCTTGGGCCTGGTCTGGAGCCCGGAGAACGCACGGCGGCCCCGCAGAGCCCCCCGCGGAAGAGGAGGAGGGAGGACTCCGGGCCCACGCCATCGGGCCCGGGGTACAGGATCCCGGCATCGAGATGGCAATACTGAGGACCCAAATCTGCGTAAGTTTTCCCTCCTTTTTTTTGTGAGCATACCCCGCCCAGAGCGGCTTCAGAGACTAGCCTTCATTTTTCTTCTGCAGGCCGGCTCCAGCCCCTGAGCCGAGCGCGCCTGAGCCAAGCACGCCGGTGGAGCCGGAGTCGCCGAGCGCGCCGGTCGAGTCGGAAACACAGGCCGCCCAGCCCCGAGCGGGTGGCAGCGGCCGTGCCCGAGCAGCTGGCGCCGGCTGAGTCCACCCCGAGCGCGTCGAGCGTGGGGCGGTCGACCTCGTCGTGGGCGGTGCTTGCATGGAAATTTTCGGGGACCCCGAGCCCCTCGGAGGAGGCTCGCAGGGGACCCAGTGCTCAGTCGTCGCCCAGCCAGCCCGCCGACCCCCTCCCAGTTGTGCTGGGAAGCGCCCGGGAGGTGATCGGGCGGCTGGAGGCGGCCGTGGCGAGGGAGATGACGCAGCTTGAGGCGAACCGCACCGCCCTTGCTGCGGAGAGGGAGCGGCTTGTCGCGGGCTGGCGCCTTTTTGGGGCCCGCGTCGCCGCGGTGCGCGCCGCCAATGGGGGAGGTGCAGAAGGCCCTAGAGGGCACCCACACGGAGGCCGCACAGGAACGGGAAGAAACCGCCCGCCTAGCCGAGGCATCGCAGCAGCAGGCTGCCGAGGCACTCGCCAGGGAGAGGCAGGCGCAGGCGCGGGAGGAGGTAGTCCTGGCCCGCGAGTGGGCGGCGAAAGCCTCCCAGGCTGAATTGTCCCGCCTGAAAGGCGAGGCTGACCAGGTCCGCGCCGAACTCCATCCCCGGGAGGAGGACGTCGCAATCAGGGAGACCGACGTCAGTATCACGACAGCGGACCTAGAAGCCCGGGAGGAACTGCTGATCCTCCGGGAGACAGAGGCTGCTGAGGCGGTGCTGGCCTCAGCCGCTCGGGAGGATCGGGCCACCAAGAGGGAGTCCGAGCTGACCACCCGCGAGCAGGCCCTCTCCGCCCTCGCGGAACGGGTGAAGCAGGCAGAAGCCCAGGCGTCCGGCGCAGCCGGGGGACAGGGCCTCGAGGAGCGGCTGCGGCGCACGATGGAGGAGCTCGAGGCCGCTGAGACCAAACGGGCTAGCGTGAAGCAGATGATGGAAGACATCCTCCGGCAGACGCAGAGGTCCGTGAGGGTGGCTGGGCTCGGGCGAGTCCACGTGGAGGCGAAGGGGACGGGCCTCGGCCGGGTTGCCCTTGGCTTTCAGAGGATTAGCCAGCGCCTCGAGGCACTTCCCCAGGCTGTCCAGGAGCTCGCCACCCGGGAAGGGCGTGGTTTGGCCCAGGCAGCGGCCGAACATGTCCTGGCCTGCTACCGAAGTTGGGACCCGAACTCCCCGCTGGAACCAGCTCGGGAAGGGGTGGTCGAAGCCGAGGAGGAGGCCGCCCGGGAGGTGGTACGGGGCACCACCGCCGAGGTGGCGGCCTGCTTTGCGTGAGAGGCGCCGCCGACTCCAGACCCGGGGAGCAGCGGCGAGGACTCCGACTTAGAGTAGGCTTTTGTAGTTTTGCTTTTTCTTTGTCTTGATGTAAATTTGGGAGTGATCCCTCAGAATAGCTGTCCTTTTTTGTGAACATAATGGAAGCCTTTCTTTGGGGTCGCAACTCCAGTATTCTTCTGAGTGCTTGCTGAAGTTTCTGCTGTTTTCACTTGATGCCCCGAGGAGTACTCAGTCGGACTGAGCCCGACCTTTCCTTCCCCGAGAACGAAATCGCCCCGACCACTCGTCGCCCGAGCGGTGAGGCCTTCTCGGCGCGTTCAGCCCCCGAGCCCTCGCGAGTCCGCAATGGCTAAGTCAAAAGACAAAGGCACGAACTTCCTTGCTCGGGAGATAGATCGATGCAGCACGGAGCACGCCACGACCAGTGAACACTTTCCCACTCTACGACCACTCAAACAAGTAGGCTGGAGACACGTACGGGCGGGAATGTGACCAAGAGTCCCCACGGGTTGGTGGTGCCCGGGCTAGGATGGACCGGACCGAGCACGACAGCCCACCCCCAGGGTCTAGGCTCCCGACCGCTCGAGCAGCTCGAGCCATGAGAAAACCCGAGAACCCCAGAGGCTCGGTAGTGCCCGGGGCCTTTTAAGCGGACCGAACACCACGACCACCATGAAAGACTTCGGTCAGACATTGACATACGTACGGTACACCTTCCTACTATCCGTTCTGTCGTTCTAGGAAAAAGTGGACATGTTGCAGGGTTTTGTGCGCGAGGAGACCATCTCGCCGAACAGATTAGAGTACGAGGGCCCCTGAGGATGACTCGGGAACAATATATTACTGAATGTAATTCGTATGAATTTAACCACTCACCGGACAGCTGTCAGCTTTTCGGCCAACCGATCCAGGAGGGGAATGCACTCCGAGCTCGGGGTGCTCGGGAAGCTTGGTTCCCACAGCTGGGGCGCCCGAGCAGGGGAGGGCGCAAGGGGGCCCGGATCAGGTGATCCTGACCACTCATGCCTAAGCAGTAGGACCACGCGAGGACCCTTAGGGCCGAGCAGCGACCTGGGCGCTGAGGCCTTCGCGGTCGAGCTGCTTTTGCTTTTGGTTGTTGATCTGTGACTTGAGAAAAATAGAGAAATTCTTTGCTTGGTGCGCTCTGTTAGTGTGGTACTTATTATGGACTTCTCTCGTTTTCAACCCGAGACCTCTTGAATGCCCAGACCGGCGGACAAGAGCAGGCAGAGGCATAACCCAGAGGTCCTATGGTTCGGTGGCGCCCGGGTATGACAGACCAGACCGAGCACCGACAGCCCGCCCCTGGGGCCTGGGCTCCGGACTACTCGAGCGGCTCGAGCGATAGGATTACCCGAGAACCCCAGGGGCTCGGTAGTGCCCGGGAGACTGTCACGCCACCGAACACCACAGCCTACCACAACAGACGTAAGTCAGCAGCAACTGCCCGCGCGCATACCGATCGGGATTCTTTTATCAACAGGGAAAAAGAGAGAGCAAATTTTTCTCGCAGAATCGAGCATCTCACCAGACAGATTAAACATATGGAATCCAGAAAAATGAAATTTGACATAAGGATTGCACATTGATATACATATTGTATTGACAATTTTTTTTACAAGGTTGGGTGACTTACCCAGTTAGTGGTAGCCCCCAGTCAACTTGGACGGGGGGAAGCCCCCGGCCTGGTTGACCTGAGCCTGCAAATATGGCCATCTATGGGAAGACTTACGCAGGTGCTCGATGTTCCACAGGTTGGGGAGCAGTTGCCCGTCTTCTGCAGCCAACCGGAAGGAGCCTTCTCGTGAGACACCGATCACGGTAAAGGGGCATTCCCACATAGGGGACAGTTTATTCCTTCCTTCGCGTGATTGGATGCGTCGCAGAACTAGATCCCCCACCTCGAGAGACCGGGCCCAGACGTGACGCTGATGGTAGCACCGCAAGCTTTGCTGGTAGCGGGCTGCCCAGACGGCGGCACACCGCCGGCGCTCTTCCAAATAGTTGACGTCGTCGCGCCTTTGCTGCTCCTGTTCGCCTTCAGAGTAGGCATGCACCCGAGGGGAGCCTAGAGTGAGCTCGGAGGGGAGGACCACCTCAGCGCCATACACAAGGAAGAAAGGAGTCTCCCCGGTAGCGTGACTTGGCATGGTCCGGTTGGCCCATAGCACGGCAGGCAGCTCGTCGATCCACCCTTTCCCGTGCTTTAAAAGCACGTTGTAGGTCCGGGTTTTGAGCCCCTTCAGTATCTCCGCGTTGGCGCGCTCAACTTGCCCATTGCTCCGAGGATGAGCGACAGAGGCGAAGTAGAGCTTGATGCCGAGGTCTTCGCAGTAGTCCCCGAACAGGGCACTTGTGAACTGAGTGCCATTGTCGGTGATGATCCGGTTCGGGACACGAAAGCGACTGGTGATACCGCGGATAAACTGGAGTGCCGTGTTCTTGGTCACCTTGATGACTGGAACCGCCTCCGGCCACTTGGTGAATTTGTCGATGGCGACGTAGAGGTACTCATAGCCCCCGATTGCTCGGGGGAATGGACCTAGAATGTCTAGCCCCCAGACCGCGAAAGGCCATGACAGGGGGATGGTTTGAAGAGCCTGAGCTGGCTGGTGAATCTGCTTTGCGTGGAACTGGCACGCCCTGCAGCGCCGAACCAGCTCGGAAGCATCCTGGAGGGCTGTAGGCCAGTAGAAACCTTGCCGAAAGGCCTTCCCGACCAACGTGCGGAACAATGCATGGCCACCGCACTCGCCCTCGTGGACCTCAGTGAGAAGCTCGCCATCTTCTGCCCGGGTGATGCATTTCAGGAGAATGCCGCCTGCGCTACGCCGGTAGAGATCCCCATCTACTATGGCATAGCGTTTGGACTGCCGAGCAACTCTTTCGGCAGAAGCCTCATCCCCGGGGAGGAACTTTTCCTTCAAGTACCCTCGAATTTCGTCCATCCACGAGGCATCTTGAGAACAACCAGCAAGCGCAGCGCACTCGCCGGATGGTGGCACCCTGTCGGGGCTTCCCACTGAGGGCGCCGCCGGGGTCCCCTGAATTGAGCTCGAGGTTTCCCCTTCGTCCTGTTCGGCAGGCAGGACGGAAGGCCGTGTGAGTCTTTCTTCAAAGACTCCGGCAGGGACGTGCGCACGGGAGGAGGCCAGGCGGGAGAGGTCGTCGGCCAGAGCATTGTCGCGGCGAGGGATGTACCGCAGCTCCAGGCCGTCGAAGCGCTTCTCCAGCTTCCTGATTGCCACCACGTACGCCGCCATTTGAGGATCCGTGCACTGGTACTCTTTCGACACCTAGTTGACCACCAGCTGGGAGTCTCCCTTGACCAGGAGGTGACGAATCCCGAGGCCCATCGCGGCTCGGAGGCCGGCGATGAGGCCCTCATATTCCGCCATGTTGTTGAATGCGCGGAACTGCAGCTGCACGACGTACCGGAGTTCTTCACCCGTTAGGGAGGTGAGAACCACTCTGGCCCCCGCGCCTTTCAGCGTGAGGGAACTGTCGAAATGCATAATGTGCCCGGGATATGTGGAGATTTCTTCTTGGACGGCCTCAGGGAAGGGCGTCCACTCTGCCACGAAGTCAGAGAGCGCCTGGCTTTTGATCGCCTAGTGGCTGACAAAGTGCAGGTCGAACTCTGCCAGTTCCACCGCCCACTTGACTACACGCCCGGTGCCTTCTCGGTTCCGGAGGATGGGCCACAGTGGGTACGTGGTAACCACCGACCCCCTGCTTGGGGGGAGCCGTGAGGATGGGAGAGTGCTCAGGGGCTGCCGGGAGCTAGGACCCAGCACCTGACCCCGTGCACTCATCGCGCTCCACCACCAGCACCATGCTCACGACCTGAGGAGTGGCCGACACATAGAGCAGTAGTGGCTCGCCTTCAGACGGGGCCACCAGCACGGGTGGTGAGGTGAGGTGAGATACTTCTTCAGATCGCGGAAGGCCTGCTCGGCCTCCGGCGTCCAGTCGAAATGACCGGTCTTCTTTAGAAACTTGAAGAGGGGGGATCCTCGCTCCCCAAGTTTGGAGATGAAGCGCCCGAGGGCCGCCATGCAGCCGGCGAGACGCTGAACCTCCTTGAGTCGAGCTGGGGGTCGTATCTGCTCGATGGCCGGATCTTCTTTGGATTGGCCTCGATCCCTCGGCTGGAAACCAAGAAACAGAGGAGCTTGCCCGCAGGTACCCCAAAGACGCACTTCTCGGGGTTGAGCTTCAGGCAGGTAGTGCGGAGACTATTGAAAGTCTCAGCAAAATCTTCGAGCAGGGTGGCGCGGTCTCGGGATTTGACCACGAGATCGCCGATGTAGGCCTCGACGTTGCGGCCAACCTACGAATCAAGGGTGATGCGGATAGCGCGCTGGGAAGAAGACCCAGCGTTGCGCAAACCAAAAGGCATCGACACATAGCAATAAGTCCCCATCGGAGTGGTAAAAGCAGTTTTTTCTTCATCCTCTACGGCCATGTGAATCTGATGATAACCAGAGTTTGCATCTAAAAAACATAAAAGATCACATCCCGCGGTTGCATCTACAATTTGATCTATGCGGGGCAAAGGAAAAGGATCTTTGGGGCAAGCCTTGTTTAGATCGGTGTAGTCCACGCCCATACGGAGCTTGCCGTTGGCCTTCGGGACGATAACTGGGTTTGCCAGCCACTCGGGGTGGAGGACCTCTCGGATAAATCCGGCGTCAAGGAGCTTGCTGACTTGCTCCCGGATGAACTCCTGGCGCTCGGGCGCCTGCCGCCGGACCTTCTGCTTCACCGGGCGTGCGTCCGGACGCACAGCCAGGTGGTGCTCGATCACCTCCCTAGGGATCCCGGGCATATCGGACGGCTGCCATGCAAACACGTCGACGTTAGCCCGGAGGAAGGCGACGAGCACGCTTTCCTATTTGCCACCCAAGTCACCACCGATTCGGACGACCTGGGAGGCGTCTTCGCCCACCACGACCTCATTTGTAGGAACGGAGGCGTCGGCAGCGAGTCAGGGTTTGGATGTAGAGGGTCTCAGGCCCCCTGGATGACCTTCGACCTCGGCTCGAGCTGAGACCAAGGCCGAGTATAACTGCTCGGCGCAGGAGACGGCGCTGCTGGTCTCGGCGGACACGGAGATGGGGCCCTCTAGGCCCGGCATCTTGACCATGAGGTACGCATAGTGCGTAACCACCATGAACCAAGCGAGCGCCGGGCGCCCGAGGATGGCGTTGTAGGGGAGGGGGAGCTCCACGACGTCGAAGATGACGTTCTCCGTCCGGAAGTTGTCCCGGCCCCCGAATGTCACGGGCAACTCGACCTGCCCGAGGGGCAGGGAGTGCCCGGGCGTCACCCCGTAAAATGGGAGCGACGGCTTTAGGCGCCTAGAGGGCACCTGCAGCTTTTCGAAAGCCTCCTTGGAGAGGAGGTTAAGGCCTGCTCCCTCGTCGATCAGCACCCTGCTGACCTTCACATTGCAGATGGTGGGGGACACTACCAGGGGTAGTCGCCCCACGCCTGCAGTACTGGCGGGGTGATCGGCCAAGCTGAACGCGATCGGTGCGTCCGACCACTTCAGAGGCCTCGCGGCCTCTTCACTCGGGGTCGCCGAGCACACCTCACGCCGCATGGTTTTGACACTGCGGTGGGAGGAGGGCGTGTACGCGCCTCCGTCGATGAAGGCGACGGTGTGCTCAGGCTCCTGGAAGCCGAGTTCTGCATTGTTGGGGGCGGCTTCATCGTCGCCACCCCCGCGAAGCTCGTCGCGGGTCCCTTTGGCGCTACTCGACGAGGCCCTTGACCGTGCGGCACTCCGTGAGGTCATGCCATCTGGTCTGGTGGATTGGGCACCACTTCCCTGGCTCGGGCCCCGCAGGAGCGGGGGCCCTTGCTGGAGAAGGAGCCCTGGAGGGAGCCGGAGCCCTGGAGGGAGCCGGAGCCCTAGGAGGGGCTCGGGCCGGGGCTCTCGCGGGCGCAGGCCATTTGTCGGGCAGCCGCTCGGCATGCTTGCCGGCGGTCGGGCTCCTGGATCGGCCCACAGGCGGGACCCTAGGCTGGCTCGATGGGGACAGCCTCGCGCCTCCTTCTCTTTTTCTTTTTCCGCCTGTCAGAGCGGGAAAGACCTGGTTGATCGGCGGCGGGGTGCTCAGGGCGCGGAATGTGGCAAGCCCGAGCTTCCGCCGCCTTAGCGCACTTGTCGGCCAGCGCGAAAAGTTCCGCGGTGGTCTCAACCTCATGCGTGCCTAGCTTCTCGAGCATCCGCTCGTCGCGGACGCCCTGCCGGAAAGCGACAATGACAACGTGGGGGGTTATCCGCGGGATGGTGTTGTGGACCTGGCTGAAGCGCTGAATAAAGCACCGCAACGTCTCCCCCTCCTCCTGCTTGATGGCATGGAGGTCGCACTCCAGGCCGGGACGTGTGAATGTGCCCTGAAAATTAGCTACGAACTGGTGGCAAAGATCATCCCAGGAGCTGATAGATCCTGGGGGTAAGTTCATAAGCCAAGAGCGGGCAGAGCCCTTCAAGGCAACATGAAAATAGTTAGCCATCACTTTTTCGCTGCCACCAGCCGCCTGGACAACGGTGGTGTATATCTGGAGGAACTCGACAGGATCGATGGACCCGTCGTACTTCTCTAGCAGCTCGGGGCGGAACTTGGTGGGCCATTTGACCCGGCGGAGCTCACTGGTGAAGGCACGGCACCCGGTGCCGTACCCTACAGCGCGGGCAGCACCCTTGGCCGTACCCTCGTGCTCCCCCGAGCACTCTCTCCCGAGAATGCCCTTTCTTGTCCTCGGGGAACCGAGTGCTCGGGGGTACTGTCCACCTCCCCGAGCACTCTCTCCCGGGCACACTTGTACGGCTCCTCCGGGAAACCGAGTGCTCGGGGGCTGCTGAACGCAGCCCCGAGCACTCTCTCCCGGAACTTCCTTCGGTGGGTCCTCGGGATACTTGGGTGCCCAGGGGGCCACCGCTAGCGGCCCCGAGCACGTTTCTCCCGGTACTTAGCTTTACTGGTCGTCGGGGGACTTGGGTGCTCGGAGGTCACCGCACACCTTCCCGAGCACATTCTTCCCGGCACTTAGACTTCGTGGATCATCGGGGAACTGGGATACTCGGGGACCACCGACTGTGGCCCTGAGCGCCCTCTCCCGGGACTTGATCTTTTTGACCTTGCAGGAAAAATTCCGCAGGATAGCGCCATGTGGCGGATTGCTAGCCTGGCCTCGGGATTCGGGGACCCCTGGTTCTTGATACACTGACAATGCCGCCCCCGTGCTCCACCCTAATGCCATCCCCATCCCTCTCCCTGAGGCCTTCATCGAGGAGCAACGCCCAGTCATTGCCATCACCTGCGCCAATGACCCTGCCGTCCCGTCCCCCTCCTTTTCCTCCCCCTTGGTCTAGGTATGCCACCATATCCTCCTAATCTGAGCTTGGGAATATATGCTATGTAAATTGATAAGAATAGATGCTATGGGAGTACACAGATGCTATGCAATTTGATTTGATTTTCAAGTAAACTGAGAATGCTCGATGATGAACTGATAGTTTGAGATGCTCGATGATGAACTGATACATTGAGATTGGGCATATTTTCTGATTGGTGTGTTGGTTCTCCAGTGGGCTGCTAGTCATTTTGCTCCCTAGTATATGTCAGTTTGAGATTGGGCATATTTTTTTATTGTCAATACTTGTTTTTGCATCCTTCTGTTCAGAACTTGTGCACTTTGATTTGATATGGTAGCACTGTCTATGATAATCCTTTCAAAACTCTGTCAGGTTCTAATTACTAGCTGAGAGCTTAGAAATTTACCTAATCGATGATGTATCCGATAGAACAATTAGGGGGTAGGACTTCTTTTTGTCCTGGGGTCAATTGTTATACAATTTCTGAGAGCACTATTGCACATGTGTTTGTTCCTGCTGTCAATTGCCCAATCAATGATGTATCCAATTGAACAAATAGGAGGCATGACTTCTTTTGTCCTGGGGCTAATTGTTATACACTTTCTGAGAGCACTATTGCACATATTTTGTTCCTGATGTCTACTTCTTGAAATACACATGATTCCATGATTTGTTTTTGATGCTTTGCCGTTGTTTTGTTCTAAGGTCATGTGTAATGAATTCTTATTTTGGGATGCTCAATGATGAACTGTTAGTTTGAAGTGATCGATGATGAACTATTAATTTGAGATGCTCGATGATGAACTAATAACTTGAGATGCTCGATGATGAACAATTAGTTTGAAACCGGGCTCTGAGCTAGTAGTGCAACAAAGATTGCACTGTCTGCTGCCTTTGTCTGACCTATATATTGTCCAAGATTTTACTGTTTGCCGCCTTGGAGATGACGCAAATGCTATGAGCTAGTAACTAAGATCGCAAAGTAGTGCTTATATGTCTCCTCTTTTGTTCTGCTCCCACTCCCTCATGTCTTCCCTCTTCCTTGTTGTGGTGTGTTGTGCTCTCTACCCACTTGGCTACTTCTCCAGTCACTCCCTCTGTTCTGATCTCCTCTATTGTTCTTCTCCCTCTCCCTCGCGTCTGCCTTCTTCCCTGTTGTGCTGTGTTGTGCTCTCTACCAACTCAGATGCTTCTCCCTCTCCCTTTGTTCTGATTTGCGTTGCTCCCCTGCGCCACCTCTCTGCTCCCCCTCTCTCTTGCGTTACCTTAGCCAGGATCTACCAGTATCTGTGCATTTTTATCATAAGGCTCTACCAGTCTTTGAGGAAGTTGTATACTGTGATCTTAGTTGAGAATTACTTCCATTGAAAGTGCGATCTTGGACAACATATAGGCCGGTTAGGTGAAAGAGCGTACCCTAATTATTGAATTGTGTGCCATTGTCTGGTTAATGATAATTTGAGCATATCTAGTTAGGGTGCAGGGCACAGTTTAGCCCTGGAGCTAACTAGATTTTCGGTTTTGAGGCTGTTTTTATACTTATTTTTCTTTTTGCAAATGATGAAAATTGGAGACCAAACATATGAGTACAAAGCTCGACTGGGATGTTTATTACACATGTACCTTGCACATCTTTTCACTATCCCAGTCGAGCTTGTAGACATATATAATTATCTCTAAAATCTGATGCTAATATTATTTCTGTACATATTTTACTTTTGCAAGAAATTTGAATAGTTTTGTATTATCTAATTATGTACTATGAGTGTTGAATTATTTTTTATGCACTATGAGTTGTAATTATGTAATCACAATATTGTCCTCTTTTATCTAAGATGGCAAAGGGGTTATATTATTTAATTATATGTCTTTGTCCGGTTAATGATAATTTGAATAGTTTTGTATTATTCAGTTATCTATTTGAGTCATGTACAGACACAAATGAATCACGATAATGTACTTTTTTTGTTAAATGTGGTCATACTGCATCTCTCTGCATTCTATCTATCGACTCTCTCCCAGTCAGTTACAATATTTTGACAGCCTCTTTCCCTCCCTCGTCAGCTTCCTATCTATCTCCTTCCTTCCTCTACTCTCTATCCATATAATACTCAACTGCTTGTTGCCATTGTATGCAAAAAAAAAAATTAGAAAGGGATGGCATCACCAACCGCTCGTTGCGATCGTACGGAAAACACTCAAGAAGGTGGCTCCTCCTAAGTGGCCCAGGTGCATGAAGGAGATGTTCCACTGTAAAATATTGAAGAAGGTAGCCCGAGTACCTACCTCAACATAGACCAAATAGACGCCAGTGGAGGCGATGAGGTATTTCATAAGTAGATAAATGCATCTGTTGTACATATGATCGTATAATTTCTCAATACTTTATTCAGTTATTTGTAGATGCCTAAGCAATCCCATGAGTTGCATTGTGTCCGATGTCCCTCGAAGATGCCTACGGGATGATTTGTGATTACAGAGATCTCACTAGTAGGGGAGCCAACTGCACTAGAGAGAGTTCTGGGGTCATACAAGTCAGTCTGTGTAATCGCTATTAAGGATCATGTGTCGATCAGATACAGATTGTGTACTGGTGAACGAGGTAATCCGCATGTGGTTCCTGATTTGATCAAGAATGACATCTTGTGGCCAAAGATATTAGAGAAGTTCGACTTCCCTAAAGAGACAAATACAAAAGTAGTTAAGTGTAAGACGCTAAAGATCATAGGTGTTTTATTTAAGAATTGGAAGGGCGCGCTGAACAGGGCGTATGTGCAGAAAGGTACAACGTCAAATTTTCGCAAATGGCCGCAACTGGAATATCATTAGCAAGCCTTTGCGGAGTACAAGTTGTCGGATGAAGCACAAATGTTAGGTGAGGTGAACAAAGCAAACTCGAAGAAGAACCTCTATCCCCATAAAGTCAGCAGTCGTGGGTATGTGAGGAAAGAATGGTAGTTACAATAACAACTAGATGAACTACGAGATAGAGGTGTCACGCTTGAGACGAAGGGCTAGAGCGAATGGTCTACTCGCTTCCTCCTTGGGAGGGGTGTTTCTTACTCATCTGATGGAAGCTTATGTTTTATGACCTCCAAAGACCAAGAAGTGATGCAAACTCTTAAAAAAAGCTTGAGGAAGCTCACGAGCAGTTTGCACAAGGCTCTTTCAAGTCAGATAGGGATAGAGATGAGCTCACCTTGGCACTAGAAACAAGGAGCAAGGTGGTCGCACACGAGGCGTTGGAGTGATGTGTTGGAAATATAGATTCCCAGACGATGTCAATAGTTACAAGTCGAAAGATATCCTAAACAGAGCGAGATGCAGAACGATAGGCAGAACAAGCTAGGATGATGAAAATACTTGAACAAGCGCTACAAAAGAAGAGGGAATATATAGATGAAAAGATAACACAAGTAGTACAGCAAGCCTGCATGCATGAACGGGGCGCCATTATGAACGAAAAGGAACACACTACTATAGGAAACCATATATGTAGCACCCTATCAGTGCCGGTTTGACAGTAATCGGCACTGAAAACGTATCAGTACCGGTTCTTACACTCCCGCGCGTGAACAATAGCTGAGGAAATAAGAACAGTCACTATCAGTGCCGGTTCTAGACACGAACTGGCATTGATATATCAGTACTAACCGACATTGATATATCAGTGCCAGTTCTAGCCACGAACTAGCATTGATAATCAGTATCAATGTCGGTTCTAGCTACGATCCGGCACTGATATCCGGTTCTAGTTACGAACTGCCATTGATAATTATTGTTGTCACAGCTCATCTTAAAAAATTCATAACTTTTTCACACGAAGTTGGATGGGAAAAAACTTTATTTGAAAATTATATCTCTCGATGATATCTACAGCTTTGTAGTTGAAAACTTTTTAATTTGATATCATTTAAATGCCCAAATAATTATAATAAAGTTGCAGTAGTGGTTGATGGTAGCTCACTATTAAAAAATTTATAACTTTTTCACAGGAAGTCGGATGGGGAAAAACTTTATATAAAAATTATAGTTCCCGATGAGATTTACAACTTTATAGTTGATCTCTTTTTTATTTGAGATCATTTAGATATCTATATAGCTATTCAAATGTTCGGTCAGAAGATATAAAAAGATTTATTTTACTACTATACTCACGAACGAACGATAACTGAGATGGTTAGAGAGGTCATACGTACACACAGACTGTGAGGTCTTGAGTTCGAGTCTTTGTTGTCGCATGTGTGCGAATATCACATGACTTTGTGAATATTAGGCGTGGTCAGATGGGCAGCCTCCGTCGCGAAAAAAACATTTTGAAACTTTTTTTGACTCGAAAAATGTTAAATTGAGACCGACTAGTTAGAATCACCAACTGACACTGATAGTGATTTTCAGTGTCGATTTCATGCCCAGCACTGATAGTCAGTGACTATCAATACTGAATAATTAGCGTCGGTTTAAAATCCATCACTGATGATGATTTTAAATTTTGGTGCAGTGACAGAAGCTTAGGAACTCTACATTCTCACGAAGCAAACCCTGTAACATTTCGATATGTGTGCAAATATTATGCACCATTTACTATTGGCTGTACAAGTGACTTGTGCTGACACTAGCAAAAAAAAGTCACCAATGTTGATTCTGGATAGAAAAAGACTTATTCACTCAGTGCCACAAGACACGAGTCATGATTCATAAAAGACTTTTCTTCTGTTGTGCTGTTCATTTACCTGTATTATTATGAAATGATGTGTTAGGTGACACCGAACTGAGCCCAACACGTGCACAACGTGGGTACGATCGATCTAACCTTATTAGATGACATTGTTCCAGCTTAATTTGTCACCTTGTATAATGCGGAGATGCGCGGGTCCAAGTGAAGTAGATATGTTCTAAGGTAATTATAAGATAATTATATTACATGACTATATTTATATATTATCGAATAATATATTATTTTAAGAATATCTATCGTTTACATTGATTAATAAATATGTGATTTGATCATTAAACTCTTTGTTTATATCATGATGTTATTCTTAATCGATCTCTGATCGTATATTATTGTAATGATACATAAGATCAGCATATGTATTGGTTAATGGTCATGTTTCATGGATCATAGGTACAGAAATACCAGGTCAATAGATTCAAGTCACGATCAGATTCATACGACAAAAGCTGCATGATTTAGAACATGAGAGAACTCATCAAGATTCATAGGAATAGATCTAGACACAACCTCATCATAATTTTCTTCTCCTAAGGTTAATCAATGCAATACATGATATAGGATTATTATCCTAAGAGAGACCCAAACATGTATAAAATCTCATGTCTACTTTTTTGATATGCACAATTGATGAGCATATATCCCTACTTTAAATAAGTATTTGGATAATCAGCTTGACTAATCATCGATTGCTGATATCGTTCGTGGGATATTACAAGACACATCTTCATCAAGTAAGCGCATCAAGTATGTGGCAATGGGCTACTCTGATGATGGGTTATATGATGACTTTAGATTCGACATCTACGTGAAGCTTGATGAGTTGACAGAGATTCTTCTGTCTCTAATGGCAAATTTTGGCCATTGAGCCATAGAGCTTGAAGGTCGAGATGATTACTCATGTTATTGTATGGCTAGTAGATCAGAAATCCCCACTACAACTGCATGCGGCCTGAATTTCCGGTGGCCTTCGCCATCGACTACTCGCTAATATAAGGTAGGAGATTTCATAGGATGAATGTCTCTTCTTGGAGTTTGGCGTATCTACAGATGAAGAAGACATAGATGACTAGAATGTCAATGTGCTCTCTACTGGTCAGCCGGAGGACCTGATGATGGTTAGTCCTAGCCATGAGAACCTTGATGCATGTAATAGTGATGATGAGGCATGCGAGAAGAGTTGTGTCCATCTAGACATCCCACACCAGCATATGTTCAAGATTAGGATGAACGTCATGGGGATCGATAGACACCGCCTGGCCAAATGATTTTTTGGTTCATTGGGCCAAAACAGTAACGGAGGCTAGTTTATTTATGTTACTCTCCAGTACATGCAAAGTACAAAAATAAGTAGAAAATAAGTAGTTAGCTTGAGAAAGATGGGGAAAGATCTTTTCATCAACTTTAACAGCATGGTAGAGCACACTACATTCATGCATAGATCCCGGTTGACCAATAGATGCACATGTGAAACGCATGTCAAAATCAACAGTGGCCATCACATTCTTTCACCAAGGCCACGACATCTTTGATTGCACACTCAGAGGTGTCCTCCCTTCTTGCCATAGACTCACAAGATGCACTTGTCTTCTCATTCAATTGCACAATGTAACCAAATTGTTCTTGCATCCATTGTCCTCCAATAGTCTTTGGTTTTTTTACCCTTGTCCTTTTTAGGCACTCAACGTCTCTTTCCTTGCCCACTAGTAGGTGTGACCTCCTCAGCTCCACTACCATCATCATCCTTATCACCATCCTCAATACAATTGAACACATGTGTTTCATAAGGAGGGAATTGGGGTAAGGTACCACTTGTAGGACACCCATGATTTTCACTAGTGTTCCGATATCTTCAAACATTTCAGCCAACAACTCCTCATTTTAAAGCAGCTGTTCTTTAAACTTTGTGATTCCTTTGACTTCCTGCAATAATACAAACAAAAGTTAGACCTTTAAAAAATTATGCATTAATAGGAAAGTAAAGCAACATAACTTGAATGCATACTTTTATCTTCTTCCACCAAGATTCTGAAGCTCGAACTGTTTTTCTTTTATTGTCCCATCTTAAACCCGTCTCCTTGAGCAAATCCTTCCAATTAGTGTAGTCTTGCCTCAACTTATCCCATTTGTTCTTAATTTGTAGCTTATCATAAGCTATGCATGTACTCTGTTTAAACTTTTGGTCATTACATTGATGTACCCAGTATTGTTCAGGTGTGATTCTCATCTATTGTTAACCTTCACTTGTCAACAAATAACTCACATATTATCCTAGTGTTTTCATCGTTCCAATCGTCCATCGTGTTGTATTGTTGTTAAAATAAACTGCATGACATCTTAACAAATGTATTGCAACGGAAACAAATAAAACTGGAAGTGTTCTGCAGAAAATGACTTGGAATGGTTGACATGCTTGCAGCCTTGCACTAATTGAAATATCAATTACAGTAGCTGATACATGTATCCAAAAGTATGGTTGACATGCTTGCAGCCTTGCACTAATTGAAATATCAATTGCACCATATAAGCTCTAATGTATCCACGGTACAATAAATTATATTAGGTGTTAGCTGCAATGGAACTATTGAGCAATAATACAAATGAAACAGATATAGAAGTTAATTATTATACGACGTAGTAGCAACAATTATGTTAGGAATGAAGTAATATATATCAACCTAGTAAGTAGTATGTGCTTGAAAACTGCGAATCATACAGCTAATAATGTAAATTCTGTACAGGCTGAATTAGCTAAAAATGGATATGCAAACAAAATTATCATCATAAATGTCCATTACAAAATGTGTCAGAAGCAGCCTACCTACTGCAAAGGAGAAAGTTCAAAAGAAAACATACTGTGTTCTTCCCAATTTAAAATCAGATTACAACTGGAAAAATCAGATTGAAATACAGTAAATTGGGGCATATTTGAGTTCATTCACGTATTTGAGTTCATACAATTCCCTAAATGGATATAGCAATTAGGAGATACTGTTCAATAAATTCACTTTACTTGACAAACTTTTAAAGATTGGGACAGAAAACAGTTGGGAATGCATTCACTAGATTTTGAAATATTATTCATACAATACACAGATTGGGACAGAAAATAGTTGGAAATGCATTCACTAAATAGATATAGCAATTAGAACAGACTGTGTTCATAACGTATTTGAGTTCATACAAGCACAAGTTTACTAAATACTTCTAAGTCTAACATATGATAGCCAGTGAACAGTAACCGACTAGACCTGCAATCAGGTAAACAGTACTGCAACCAGTAAACAATAACCGATCAGTAAACAGTACTGTGACCAGTAAACAATAACCAATCAGTAAACAGTACTGCGACAAGTAAACAATAACCGATCAGTAAACAGTACTGTGACCAGAGCTAAGGTAGGAGTTGGATGGTGTGCCGAGGTGATGTGTGGTCACTATGCAAGTTTGCTGGCGTTATGTCTGAGTAGTGTGGAGAGAATGAGCGGGATATCGGAGGGCTGAAATAGAGTTCAGTCTATTACTATGCATGATTGGTTGATTTATTGATTAATGATCCATTTGATGGCCGTCGCTGCCAGGTCGTTGGCTGTTGGACTAGTGTAGTAGTGCTGTTATTTTCACTTCAGCTAATTATTTAATATCTATCCTGGACCAACTGCATGAACAACTAGGAAACCTTTTCTGTACTTTAGATGTACATATTTTTTTAATAGATGTTTAGAAAGAAATATATATATATATATATTAAAATGTAGTATATATATCTAAAAATATATTATTTCACATATAAAGAACTATATACATATCAGAAAATAGTATATATTTCAGTTATAATAGGATCAACTATGAATTAAATACAAAATAGTTTTCATATATATATGTGTCACTACCACTCTTCCACGCAACAAAAAATATATATTTCACTAATAAAGAAATATATACATCTTAGAAAATAATATATACATATTAAAAAGTAGTATATACTTCAAATATAATGAGATCAACTATGGATTACTACTGTAAAAAGTCATATCAATGCCGCTTGAAAAATAGCTTCACTGTTAGTTTTTCAACCGGCACTTTTTACTCGACATTGATAGTAGGTTACTATCAGTGCCAGTTGACTAGCCGGTACAGTTGCTATTTCCAAAGAACTAAAAAAAAAAAGAAAATTGGTGGCGGCGGGAGCGATATCCGAGCTGACTCGAAATCACCGCTACCTCGCCGTTGCTCCCCCGCCGCCACTGCCTCAAACCCGCCAGCAACCACACCACCACTGCCTCAAACCCACCAGCTACCGGTAGGGGAGGAGGTCAATGGGGGAGGCCGAGCTCCCCTTCTTCATCACCGCCCTCCTCCGCGCCTCCCCATGCCCCCTTCTTCCCTGCCGACCAAGCTCAAACCCACCACATCGAGGTTCACATACACAAGCATGAGACATTGCAGGCCCAAAAATCAAAATAAAACCCCAAAGAAAATAGAAGACCAAAAACCCACTTCCTCCATCTTCAAGCTCCTTGACCTGAGGACCACACCACCACAGCTGTGCTACCCCTCTGGTCGTCCTCACTTCACTTCGATGGGCTGTAAGGAACGGTAACGTCCTAAAAGGGGGGTGAATTAGGACACTTAGAAACATAAAATAAATTGGCTCCAAAAACTTCACAAGATAAACCTATCTCAATTTCTATCTAAATGTGATCTAAGTTTATCTAGTGTGTCTACTCTACCGCTCAAGAGTATTGCAATATACTCTAGTAAGGTAAATTGCAAGTATATAAATACAAAAATGTAAATAGGATAGAGAGATAAACTCGGCACAAGAGATTTTTATTCTGTGGTATCGATGACATGAATGTCACCTCTAATCCACGTTGAAGCTCCACAAAGGATATACTCCTGGTCGCTAAGTCTCTTCCGGTCACTACTCTTGAGCTACCAAGTCACCAAGCAAAGTCTCAAGCACGATGAGCCATCAAACCAACAAAGCAAGGTCTCACCACTAACCTCTCTTCTGGTCACTGGCCGCCTTGATCACTTCGGAGCTTTAGCCACCAAAGTAAGGGTCTCCACGTCCCCGTACACGTGTCTAACCGCTGCTCCACACCAAGTTGAAGGGTCAACAAGCTTGAACCACCAAGGCCCAAGATGCCAGTGAGTCACCAAGACTCTAAGGCACCGATGTACCACTCGATACAATCTAGGATCACTCATTGATCCCTTCTTCAAGCTGCATCACTTAGCTATAACTCACTCTAGGCCTATAAATATTAAATACTCTCTAATCATATACTTAATTACCTTGGATGATCATTTTAAGCACTTTGGTAGCTTGAATGTCTTCTCAAGTGTGTACGAGCTTCCTCTAGACTCCAGCAGCATGCCACATGTTCAAATGACTGAGTTGAGGGGTATTTAAAGCCTAAAACCCACCAACTACCTGTTTTCCAAACGGCACAAAAAAGTTGTTAACACTTGATGATCCGATGAGAATAATAGTACTAACACAGGATTATCCAGTGAGTACAACATTAGAAACTAGCCATTGGACTTTCACTCAAAGTCTTTGTGAACACCGGACACTCCAGTGTGCCTTCAAATCTGTCATCGGACCTTCCAGTAAGTTATCTTTAGCCATCTAAGCTTTTGCATCATCTCTGTGTAAAATGCTCTTGTGTATTCATCCTGTGTTCATTCCATTCCCACCAGATCATCTGGTGAATTGAATCTTCTCTTCTTTTTCCTGGAAATACTCCGGTGTAACTATCTCTGTGATTATCAAACTATCCGGTGAGTTGATATTTATTTATCAACAATTTCAGTTATCTCTGCAAGAAATGCTCTGGTGCTATACTCCGGTGTGCACAAACCAAGTACTGGACCTTCCAGTAGGTTGATCTTCAGTCTTCTGCACTTGCATTTTTCTCTACAAAAAATATTTTGGTGTTACCTAGTGCAGATCACCGGACTATCCGGTGAGATCCTTAGCCTTCTCCCCCTTTGTCAGAAATACTCCGGTGAGTTCAACACACAAAGCACTGGACTATCAGGTGAGACTATCAGCCTTTATGCACAATGCTCCAATGAGTGCAAACTCCTCTATACCGGACCTTTTGGTAGGACAAATCTTCCTAGGACTTCTCTAATTCAATTAAATTTTAATTCCGGCTGTGGTAGCTTCTTGATATATTGCATCTATGAAACCTACTAACACATATTCTTGATAAACATGTTAATCCTAATGACTATATTGTTATTAATCATCAAAATCACAATCATAGCCTAGTAAGACCATTTTTACTACATGAGCATCCTTCCTCCTCCTCCCTTCCCTCTCTGGCTCGTCTCCGTGCTTGCACAGCCCGAGCTCCTTCCCCATCTCTGCTTTTCCCCTCTCCCTGCCATGGCTTCCCCTTCCGCTGTCGAGCGCCATGCATCGCGCTGCCTGAACCGCTGGACCGCCGCGCCATGCTGCTCCCCGCCCAATCTGCGTCGGCCTAGGGTAGATATTGCCATATCCGGGTCAGACCCGACCGAATCCACGTAGATGAGAGGAGGCCAATGGGGAAGCTAGTGGGGGAGATCGATATAGACTGGAGACCGAGAGAGAGGAGACTGAGAGAGGAGAGAGAAGGGAGTGGCAAGAGGATAAGATCAAGGAGAGTTGGAGCCGACGAAAGTCGAGCCGATGGACGTGAAGGTTGTGAGAATAAAATTGATTTAATAGAAATTTCGGGTCCGATCATTTTATCTGTGCCCGTTTGTATTATGACTAATTTTATAGTAGTAATTAAGTACTATATATATATATATACATATATATATATATATATATATGTGTGTGTGTGTCAGTACCACTCTTCCACGCAACAACCTATTTAGAGCTGGCTAACCGAGGAAGTTCACGCAAATTTAAGCAGTTCAATTTCCGCATGATTCAGGTTAAATCCTAAGCAGGGCCTACTCGACATACATCGCGCTTAACCTGGATATTTTCTGCAAACAGCTAGCAAGCATTGTTTTTTAAATGAACTGTGATATTATTACCAGTGAATTTTCACCAGCGCAAACTGAGCTTTCTTGCTGACAACTTTATCGCGTTCAAAAGTAAGCCAGCAGTTTGTGTACTGTGGTTATATGTGGCGCTTTTCTGTAGTTCGCTGAGGAAGTGGTGCCTCAGCAGTAAGCAGTTAGTAATATGAATACGGATTCAGATATCCTCGAATACGAATCGGATAATTCGAATATGAATCCGCATTCGGATATCTACTCGATCTTCGAAATTTAGGTCGGAAATTTAAAGTTTTGAAAAAGTTTGACTAAAATTTGATAAAATTCGACTGAAATTTGTTCTAATTTGATTGGGCCGGAATTTGAGAAATTTTGTTCAAAATTCATGTTGGAAATTTAAATTTTTGATCAAATTTAACTGAAATTTGACGAAATTTGACTGAATTTTGTTCCAATTTGATTGAGTTGGAATTTCGTTCATATCTGAAATTTCTAAAATTTTAGCAAAATTTGGTTCCCTGGTTGGCGGATACGGATACGAATCGGATATATCTCGAATTCGAATATCCACATTTGAATCCGAATCTCGAAAACGAATTCAGATATATCCATTTTAGTATCTATTTTAAAAACGAATACGAATACGGATATCTATATTCGTATTTAATAAATACGGAATCAGATAATTCGAATTTATTGTCATCCATTTTCACTCCTAAGTAAAGATACAAGACATCTGGTGATGTGACGATGTACATTCCAAGTAGCTCGTTGCCATCTGTCACGGTCTACTGGGTGGGCCTGGGCTGCCATGGGCTAGAGTGGCCCGCTCGGCTAGGGTTGGCTCCGTGCCATGCGCGTGGATTTCCAGCAGCGTCCCGGCGCCCTCACCGCCTCCTGCCTCCCCTGGGTGACGCGATTCCGCGACCCGGGCCACTATGTCATCTTCTGGGAGCTCAACGCGGAAGCCAACGACGACGTGCTGCAGAACTGCTGCCACAGCCGGGTGAAGTACAAGCACTGGAGCAGCAATGCAATTGAAATCAGGCAGCAAGCCCTGGAGTAGCAAGAACGGCTGAAAGATGCTCAGAGTGAAGCACTGAGCAATGAAGGGCAGTGCCTGAAACATGCGGCTGGAGCGACCAGTGACCCTCGTGCGCCAAACAGTTAACACCGACGTGGGAGCCGCCAGATGATGTTAGCCATAATCTTGACTTGCTCGTGAATTGTGTTGGCCGGGTTGTACGGAACAACGTTGTCACGTTCAGGTTAGCTATCATGCATTAGTGGAGTGCATGCAAGTTAGTTGTGTTAGTGGAAGAAGTGGTCAGATTGCATACTGAGTAGAGCTATGTGAATTGCAGTGAGTGGTTGTGTGCATGCCGTGAAATTAGGTAGCGGAGTTAGTGGTAGATGTAAGTGGTTGTTTGTTGCAAGTGGTTGTTTGTGTATAAGTAGCAGGTGTGTGGCCAGCAAAAATCTAATCATGGCCGGAGAGTAAAATGTAATTGCTAGGGTGCCAGGTGATCGAGTATGTGGAAATGAAATACAGGTGCAAACAGTGTTAGCTTGTGTACAGTGTTAGCTTCCTTTGTGTGCCTTCGTGTTGTGTTGCGTCCAGGTGAAAGCATGAGTGAGTTCTCTCCGGGCACTGCAACTTCACAGAGGCAAGACTAGAGAAGTTTTTGCTCCGTATGTGTGCTAACCTTAAGTGAAGAGGAGAGAAGTGCTAATTAAGTGGATTAGCGCTAATAATTGGTATCAGGGCCTAAGGGTCCTGAAAGAAGATGATGTTGACCAGTGCGACATCGGAGATCGATGTCGAAGATCAGCATTAGCGAGGGCTTATGACGTCCTGTGTGCGCTGCTGTGGTGGCATGATTGGCGCATGTTGTGGACCCGACAAGTCCGTGACAAGCTACAATCGAGGTGTCACAGAGGCCGCGAATGCGTGGTGATGGTGGCACGCAGCTAGTCTGCGGCGAGTGCAGACCCGGCAGCGGCGTGCTGTGACGTCGAGCGCGTGGCAAGCGCGGCGAGCAGACAAGTGCACGGCGATGGCACAGTGGTGGTCTGCGTGCTCGAGCTACCACAGAGGCATTGTGGCTTGATGACCAGCTGGGCGCGCGAGGGATCTCAGTCGTGTGGGCTGTGAGCTGCTGCCATGTGGGCTGCTGGACTATGCATGTAGTGGTGGCTAGAGTCTAAGTTAGTTACAGAGTGTATCATGGTGTAGTGGCCAGATTCGCAGTGAGTAGTGAGTGGATCTGTAGCCAAGAGTTAGGTGCACCTATAGATTACTAGAATTGCATGTGTTTATGGCGAGGTTGACTGTGTGCCGACATCGCAAATGATGTGTGCACGAGTAGGAAGGTGATACGGCCCAGCGACGAGGAGAGCAGCGGTGGCACACCAACGTCAGACTTCATGAGAAGTGGAGGCCATAGGTGGCGGCAGACTCCATATGAGATTTAGGCTGGTGTTGGTGGTGAAGACTATCGTCGTAAATGGGTCGGTGTGAAGCCAATGGTGAGCACAAGACCAGTCTGTGTAATATCGATGATGGCGCGTGTGTCGCGCAAGCTGCTATTGCTTGTGGCAACAAGTTACCATTGTGTGTGGCAAGACTAAGTCGTGATCGGCGCTGTGAAGGTGTCATCCTGGAAGGTATTATATGTGGCTACAAGCGAGTTTCGGTGTTCCGCAATGGTGAGTTGGAGCAAGTCAAGATTAGAGGGGAAAATGTTAGCCGTAATCTTGACTTGCACGTGAAGTGTGTTGGCCGGGTTGTGCGGCACAACGTTGTCACGTTCAGGTTAGCTATCGTGCATTAGTGGAGTGCATGCAAGTTAGTTGTGTTAGTGGGAGAAGTGATCAGATTGCATACCGAGTAGAGCTATGTGAATTGCAGTGAGCGGTTGTGTGCATACCGTGAAATTAGGTAATGGAGTTAGTGGTAGATGCAAGTGGTTGTTTGGGTATAAGTAGCAGGTGTGTGACCAGCAGAAGTCTAATCATGGCTGGAGAGCAAAATGTAATAGCTAGGGTGCCATATGATAGAGTATGTGGAAATGAAATACAGGTGCAAATTGTGTTAGCTTGTGTACAGTGTTAGCTTCCTTTGTGTGCCTTCGTGTTGTGTTGCGTCCAAGCGAAAGCATGAGTGAATTCTCTCTGGGCGCTGCAACTTCACAGAGGCAAGACTAGAGGAGTTTTTGCTCTGCATGTGTGCTAACCTCAAGTGAAGAGGAGAGAAGTGCTAATCCAGTGGATTAGTGCTAACAGATGATTCAGCAGCAGCAGCTGCAACTACAGATGCAGCCATCAGAGTATTTGATCATCAATGTAAGGAACAAAGAGCAGTAGGAAGAGAATGCTGAGGAGCGGAAGGAGCAGACGGCTCCTCCAGGTGATCCAATCCCTTTGGATCTTGTGCTGATTTTGGGTAGTAGAACATGCATGATGCTGCAGTTGAAACGTAGTGGAGACGGCTGTCTATCAAGCTATTATTGGGTGCTGCATACTTGTGCTAAAACTTGGAGTCTCAATCGCGCACTTGTTGATGTTGCAACATTTGCTGATCTGGTTGGCTTAAGGGGTCCTCCCAGGGAAGAAGTTCTTGATGCAATCGAAGATTGCAGAGCTGCCACTCAGTGTTTTGTCGAATGGGCTGAATTCAGGTGGTCAGGCTATCTGTTGATCATAGCTCAGCTAAAGGTGGTCTGTGAATGGGCTCAATTCGAATGTCCAGATCATAGGAACTCTGCTCATGCCTCGGCTGAACTCATCAATATTTATTTATCAATACTATATCTTAAAGCTCTAAGAATTGAAGCTACTGTTTATGTGGGCTCTAGGTATGTATATATGTACATATACGGATATGGATATATATATATGTACATATATGTGTATGTATGTATATGCGTATTCATATATTTACATGTATAATTCTAAAAGTTTCAGCACTGTAGCTACTGTTCATATGGCCGTGTGTATACATGTATATATGTACGTATACGGATATAGATATATATATGTATATATACATATACGTGTATGTATGTGTATATATATTCATATATTTACATGTATAACATAATTTTTTGGAAAATTTCAGAAAAATAGCGAAAGGTATAATAGTTATATTGATAAATCGGCTGAAATAATCTAAAATGCACAGAAAAATATCTAAAACTCAAAAAAATATGAAACAATTTTTTTTAGGTTCGTATTACTGTCGTCTACATATTGAAATTATGTGCATGCATAAAAATAGTACTGTTTTTCTCATAATTAAATGAATATGTTAAATATTAATAAATTTATAAATAAATATTGAGATGCTCAAAATTGGTGAAACTAATTTTTTAAGCTGAGGGCAAAATTCGAGGCTTTGCAGCGCACTCAGAGGTTTTGTCATATTTTTACATGTGATAATATCATGTCTCTCCAATGAAACCAAATCCACTCTTTGATGAAAGTACACCTTTTTATATTCTGTATGAACGGTGTACACGTTAAGTGACTAAAAATTTTACATAATACTTTTGTGTTGCATAATTTGAAAAGGCACTTGCTTGGGGAGGACCTTGGGCCGCTGAGCGTGAAGGAATTGCAGCAGCTAGAGAAGAATTAAAGTGATTCTAGGGGTCCAAGTTACTGTACGTACTGTTCATGGTACTGTAGCTACTATTTATGTGGGTCCTACGTATATATATAGATACGGATATGTATATACGTATCTGTATATTTACATATATAATTTTTTTTTTGGAAATTTCAGAAAAATAGCAAAAGGTTTAATAGTTATATTGATAAATCGGTTGAAATAATCTAAAATGCACAGAAAAATATCTAAAACTAAAAAAAACATGAAAAAAAATTAGGTTCATATTACTGTCGTCTACCTATTAAAATTATATACATGCATAAAAAATAATATTATTTTCCCCATAATTAAATGAATGTCTTAAATATTAATAAATTTATAAATAAATATTGTGATGCCCAAAATTGGTGAACATAATTTTTTAGACTTCTTTTGTCATATTCTGTGAAAAAAAAAACGGGCACGACGTAGGCGCGTTAATCCGCCTAGTCTCTGTTGATCATAGCTCAGCTAAAGGCGTACATCAATGAATCTCATCTTTGTTGATTACTGCTGTTGGCATAATATACCTGGGTCATGGTGGTAGGATCATAGCAACTTGGGTACCGATGATGATGATGAATATTGGATAATTAACATATCTTGGTACCCTAGGATATCTCGTAATTCTCAGAACATATTTTTATCTCTAAGAAGGGGATCCCTTGATGGAAGTAAACTATCTTTAAGTACTCAGGGTATCTTATAAACAGGAAAGTTTATCTTCAAGAATGGGAAGAAAGACTCTACAGGACGTACGGCACTTTCATATATATACGAAGCCTGGGCCCCCTACGAAGGAGAAGAGTCATTAGTAGTCAAAGAAGTCACTCAGATCTTTTGACAGGCCAGAAGACAACCAAAGCCAAGCAAGAAAGTTGTCGAATAGGTTTAGATCCATCTAAACTAGCCATATACTTCATTGTAATAGGCTTAGATCAATACAAAATAAACATGACATAGGGTTATTATTCTTAAGGAGGTCTGAACCTATAAAAAACCTCGTGTGTTCTCCTACCACTCGGCTACCAAGAAAACTGTGAATATCTGATTCACAACAAGACAGGATCAATCTTCGTAACTTCTGACAACATGGATTATAAAGACACCAACCCAGATTAATTCGATGAAAAACCATGAGGGATTTGGACATTTCCTCCAATGGAGGTTACTCATGAGAAGTTTTCGCTATCGGAGGCAAGGGTAATGGTCTGGGTAATCATGAAGACGACCCTACAAACAGACAGGGCCCTCAGGCTTCGGGCGCAACGATGGTCAGCACCAGATGAGCATACCTCCCCAAATTCTTAACAGAGCACCGATCTTACCATCTCCCAACCATCAGCATGGGGATAAACGCTTCAGATCTACAACCGCTAGGAGGATCCTTCTCCTAAAAGAGGCCCTCATATGCCCTCCAACCATAGATCTGACGACCCCAGCTAGTATCGATTGGATGAACTTGACGATCGACTTAACAAAAGAGGTCATCATCTAGGCTGAAAACTCTCATCTGGCCCTGGTCGGAATTAGTTCTAATCGTGGCAGACCATGCAATCTTTCGTCGCAAGATGTATCAGACTCGAAGAGGTGTAACCCCCGGAACAAAGCTTCCCAGGATGACAATCGGGTGAATAACAACCACCGAGCCTCACCAATCAAAGGTCATCTAATTAGTGACTTGTGCGAGGTCATCGACGACCGGTGAAGGCGTCCGAGGGCCTTGGAAGAGGCTTCATATACCCCTTAGCAATCTAATCATAGGACGTCTCAACAACGATCAAATCAGGATCGATCTTTGATCCTTGTGGGAATGAATCTTGAGGCTGCTGGTACCAAGCAGGGCGCCATCAACGGATGCATGGCTTTCTCTCGAGATTTATGGAACATAAGCTGGCTTGCAAGGTTGTGCCCTGGGACAACTGAAAAGTACAATGGAAGCACAAAACCCATTGAGTTTCTCCATATCTATATCATAACTATCCAAGCGACTGGTGCAGACGAGAATGTAATGGAAAATTACCTCCCTACATCACTTGAAGGGGCATCCAAGACATGGTTGACCAACCTATCACCAGGAACAATCTACTTGTGGGAGCAGCTTTGCAATGTATTCCTAGCCAAATTCCAGTGTAGATACATTCGCCCCATCATGAAAAATGATCTCTACTGTTGTGAGCAGACGAGGAATGAAACCTTGTGCGAGTTCGTATGCCGCTTCAGCAATATCCGGAACAACACCCTCAAGATCAACGACTACGACCTCATACAAGCATTCACTCAGGGGGGGGGGCGTCAAGAGCCGAATATGTGTTGAAGGTATCACAATCTAGGAGCCTAACATAGTCAAGGATCTCATGAAAATCATTAAGGAGCTCATGAAAATCATCATTGAGTCTGCAAAGGATAAAGGCACACTTCTCTTTGTCAAGGAGAAGACTCAAGGAATCAAACGCCCTTAACCCGAGCTCGAGGGTGATAGGGTCAAGACCAAGTGCAAGAAGAACGTTAAGGGAGGTAAGGGTAAGAAAATAATTATAAGGAAGTTTTTGCAAATCTGCCTGACACGCGTCCCGATAAGCGTCCCAATTCTTCTCAAGGCAAGAGTTCTACACCAGGCTCTAGCGAATGCCACGGTAATCCTTGGTACGACCTCCACCAGACCGATAACCACATCGTCCATGAGTGCCGCCTCTGGAAGAAGATGTTCAAAGTGAAGGTCGAGAAAGCGGCCAAAGGAAAGAAGACCCAGGTCACAGCCCAGAGTGGGGATTCCAGCTCCAGCGGTAATCATGACGACATGGATCCGATCTCTTTTCAGCCGGACGAGAGGACAATCCGCAACATGTTCGGCGGTTCTGCATCCTACGAGTCCAAAAGGCAGTACAATACGGTGGCCCAAGAAGTCTTAGCTGTCATCCCCAAGGGTCATTGGGCCGTCAAGTGGTCAAACATTGAGATCTCCTTCATCCAAGAAGATTGTCTTAATAACATTGTACAGCCATACCGTTTCCCGATAGTGTTCGAGCCTATGATAAATAACTATAGTGTTACTCTAGTTTTTATCGATGGAGGGAGTTCCCTGAACATCCTCTTCGCTAACGCACTCAAAGGGTTGTAGTCCCCCAGTCTACTATCAAGTCAATTACTCAAGCCTTCCATGGTACAGTACACAGATCTTTAGCCACCCGCATCGGCCAGATATAGCTCCTCGTTACCTTCAGGAAGCATGACAACTTCGGATAGAAAAGGTTCTGTTTGACGTGGTCAACTTTGAGATGGCATACGATGCTATCTTGGGAAGACCTACTCTCGCCAAGTTCATGGCCACCATGCATTAAGCATATGAGTGCTGAAGATCCTGGAACCTGAGGGAGTCATCACCTTCTAAGGTAGTCCCAAGGCAGATCTCTATTGTGACAAGCGGGGTCTCGACATGGTAGTTCAACACCAACCAAACGAGGAACCCAAGAGCTCAAGGATCAAGGTGGATAAGAAGCCTCAATCATGACCATGATCATAGCGCCTCGAGACACAAACCCAGAAACCCAGAGGCTTGGTTCCATAACTAATTAGGAGCCATTGTAATAGTGCCTACGCTACCCCTGAATTAATAAGGGTCACTTCTTATTGGCTTAATATAGTATGTGTTGTTTAGGTTTAAGATAATAGGTATGGACAGCTCGTTGGTCATCAATAAACTCTGGAAGTCCCAAGTGTAAGTACTAAGAGTATCTTTTCACAGTAATAAAGATCATATTGCCTAGGAAGTTGATCGAATTCTTTTCCTGCCTTACTCATCTTTTTGTGCATCCTCATGCCCAACAAGTAGGGTAAGTCGCTTCTCGGGTCCTTCATCCCAAACGCACACCCGGGGTGGCGAAAAGCTTTTCTCAACTCAAAGGCAATATGAGTTCTCTTTGCGTTATTACATTTTTACTGTTGAAATTTCCTACATGAAATCCTTCTTCCTTAGTAGACAGTTGAGGGCTTAATAAGTACTAGGCACTGGAAACTAAAAACAACATATTGTGTACCTTCTCAAAGCATATTCTAAGGATCGTTGCATTGCGAACTCGGAGTTGCAGAAAAACTTGTGATCGTGTTCCACAAGTGATTGGGGGCTACAATGTCTCCCACTCAAATAGATCTAAGGCTGGTCATAATAGTTGCTCCGACTAGCGATCAACACGTCCTGAACTAACTGAAAGAAAAATGTCAATAAGAAGTCCACGATATGTTGTCAAAAGAGTCCGGCACAAAGTACTCCCGTCAAACATGAAAAGCATTTAAATTCCTACCAATCTAACAAAAGCTACAAAGTGTTTATTACAGAACGCAAGGTATAGAAAAAGAAAGCACAACGGTGAGGGAGAAACCGAGAAACCTTGAATTCCATCTCATCTATAAAGGCTTTGGCTACCCCAGTCACATCCTCCACCTTCTACGCCGACAACTCCTCCTACTCTTCCCCGAAGCCCTCCTAGAGAATGTAGATGTTGATCGCCTGTTAGTGGGCCTTCAGGATGGCCAGCACAAAGGCAACTGCTTTTTTCGTGCTCCACCCGAATTGTCTCGAGAGGTGCTCGGACACATTCCGTCGGAGTCCCCTGAATGCCTCGGCAAGCTTGGTCACCCGAGTAGCCAGTTTGGCGACATCATTATTGCTGGTAGCATCCTCCTGGATCCCAACTCCAGCAAGCATCTACTGGAAGACGTTGAGAGGCGTGATGAGTTATTGATGGGTGGCTATCATCTTGGCCTTCTCCTTGGCTACAGCTTCTCAGGCCTCGGAGAGTTCTGCAGGGCAACATGTTAGAGCCGCAAAGTGAAGAGATGGCAAGTCAGGAATACCAGAGATGTACCCTTGGTTCAGCCCTTCAGTTCGGTGATCGCCCTTTCCTTCTCGATGATCACCTGGGAGAGTTGCTGGTGCAGCACAGTGGTGTCTTCTGCATGTGTGGCCACCCGGGTGGTCACTCGCCGGACCTCCTCATGGACTCTCTTCAGTCGCACCACATACACCTATGAAACTTCATGTTAGTACCCATTATTACATCAACTAAGTAATTGTTTTGCAGGAAAGCTCTCTATATAAAAGGATGAGAAGACGCTATCCAGATCGCAACCGGGAGGACCTTCAACGATCTGCTTCCAGGTTAGATCCCCGGGCAGCCCATGCACCTGGTTCGAGGGAAAAGCTTAGGAAGTCGAAGGATCATTTTCATGGTTGTCAGCAATAATCTCTATGGGCTCATTGGGCTTTCCCACATCTCTCTCGGAGGAGGTCACGACTAGGGCCTTGAAAGCTGAGGCTTTGGGCTGCTTGCGGTGCTCCGAGTAGCCTGCAAAAAGAAGAATTTGAATAATGTGCTCCTATCAACATAGGAAAGAGGTATGTGGTACTTACGCATACCTAGGCCGCTTCTTGGCCAGGGAGGGCTTCACTGGGATCAAGAAAGACGATGACCTCTTAAAGGTCTGCTCGGGGGCGCTTCCCTCGGTCCTTGATCCAGTCGGAGTTAGGGGGAACCGCTCGATGAACCCGTGGAGCCAACAGCCTTATCGTTGTCCTAGGCTAAAACATAAACGTGCCCAAAGTCAAGAATAAACCGGCTGTAAAGGCTCTGGGTAAAAGCTCAACTTACCAGGGTTGGGGCTGCTAGTCCGAGTGTTCACATTGTGATTGGATCCCCAGAATACATCACCAGGGTTGGATCACCAGCTAGTGGGGTTGGCACCGAGTTGGCAAGAATAGAGGGGGCTGGAGCTGTTGGCGTCGGTGGCCTAGAATCACCCGCCAGCGAGTTGGCCTCCACATCGTCATCCCCCTCTGGCTCTCTCCATGGGCTGAGGATGAGACTTGCAATGATGCATCATTGCCTCTGATCCCACTTGTGCCTACAGTGCCCGTGATGACAATGTCATCCGAGTCTGTAGCTAGGGCCCCTTGCGTTCTTGGCCTCCAGATCAGGCTGCCCACACCCGAGAAGCTGTCCAAGTTCATGACGACGATCAGTATAGAAATGACTATTCGTAAAGAAAACAAAATTAAAGAACGATAAGGTTTATGAGACTTACTGACATGATCCTCCTTTGGCTGTCGAGATCCATCCCTACTATGGGGATATGGACGTTCGAGCGATTGGACGAGGGGATTGCATCGAAGAGAAGCTTGGTTTTCTTCCGCCTCCAGTGAGAGAACTACCAAAAATTGACAAGAAAATCATAAAGGCTAAGCTAGAAATTCCCTCAAAAGTGACTATTCACAGTTGGTAGGTACCTATCTCACCTTCTCGGGCTGGATCCATCCTGGCAGAGAATTGCTTGGCGCCAGTGATCCTTGAATTTAGAGGACTCAGGCAATGCCTGATTAAATCTTTGGCGATGTCATACGCCTTTAACTTCCTCTCCTTCAGATGTTGGATCTCTCCAATGAGTTCTCGATGGAGGGCGGTCATCGCGGGCTCTTCTATCCAGGCGGGCCTTAGTAGTAGCGCAAGACCACGATAAGGGGGCCCCGATGGGCAGGGCTAGCAATAGAACCCCTTCATGTGCCACTCCTACTAGGAGCACTTGGTGGCAAAGTCGATGTACTCCACCGACTTGCCAGAATCCGGCATCGCCAGTTGCCTTGTTCTGAAACCCCTTTTAGCATGTAGAATTATTTGAATATGCCAAAGGATGGGTGAAAACCCAGGAACATCTTGCACAAATGTGCGAAGACGCTCAACGTGATGATGGAATTGGGGTTGAGGTGGATGAGTTCCATGCCATAGAAATTAAGCACCTCGATGATGAAATTGGAAGTAGAGAAGCATAATCCACAGCGAAAAAAGTCAAGAAACATCACCGTTCAGGTGGTATTCTGGTTAGGGATCGTATGCCCCACCACCGGCAAGCAAGGGATTAGAGCTCGAGGAGGGATCACCTCATCGATCTCCACCTTAATTAGGGTTTGCATGGTGATCTCGAACTCATGCCAGACCGGGATGGCGCTCACCATCTCGTCGGTGCTGGAGCTCTCCTTCTCAACCTTCTTTCGTCCTATGGAGGCGGAGGGATTAGGGGAGGAGGGGAGGAGGGTTTTTAGGGGCAAATGCGCGAGGAGCACAAAGAAGATGGTGGAAAGCAAACGATGACGTTGGGTAAACGGTGAAGTGGGCTCCCTATCTGCTTTTATACATGACAACGAAGCTCGGGGACGTCTCTTTGACTGACTCCATGTCACGACTCGAGGCCATGACCTCTCGTATTCTTGTATCATCACATTTAATGCCCGGCACATGCAGGGCAGTTGGAGCATTGACCCGAGGAGTTCGACACACCGCACCTCCCAACGTGTGCATTTTCTCTCCGCAATCACGATTTCCTGCCAAGTAAAAGATTCTCACCACTACCCAAAATCTCTACTGCAATGATCCAACTTTGAACTCAACCAGTGACAACCGAGTATGAAGCAAACAAAAAACCTACTTGAATGGAACACCTTCCTAAGGACTCTCTTGAGGAGTCGAAGGTGTTTGGAATCCCATGTAGAAGATCAAAAAACCCGGTTAGATGCCTCACCATAATCGGGAACCCGAGTCTTACTCGATGACACGGTCGAACAAAAAGGTTATCTTTGATGGTCATGTACTTGATCCGTGGAAGCCTCATTTCACATGCTAATGGGGAGCTTGATGATGAATACTGGATAATTATCATATCCGGGCTCCTCAGAGTTTCCCATGATTTTCGGGGCATATCTCTATCTTTAGGAAGAGAATCCCTAGATGAAAGGAAACTATCCGTAAGTACCTAGGGTATCCCATAAACAGGAATATTTATCTCCAAGAATAGAAAGCAAGACTCTGGAGGACGTACGACACTCCAATATATATACGGAGCCTAGGGCCCCTACGGAGAAGAGCCATTAGAAGTCGAAGAAGTCGCTCAAACCTTTCGACAAGCCAGAAGACACACAAGCTGAGCAAGGAAGTCATCGACTAGGTATAGATCCATATAGGATAGCCACATACCCTCTTATAATTGGCTCAAATCAATACAAGACAAACAGAACATAGAATTATTATCCTTAAGTAGACCCGAACCTGTATAAAAAAAAAAAACCTCGTGTGTTCTCATTCGTCTACTCTATGCACCCTTACCTCTTCAGCAAGTTCATTAGATCGGTGGCTCACAAATCGTCGACACGTACTCGATGTGATGTCAAACATGTGGGCAATACAAGGAATCATGTTCAAGTGATTTCAAAATATGTGCATGTTGTATGACTGGTACTGGAGCATAGGATTGTGAAAAGAAGGAAATACACAAATGGCAACCACAAATAACAAGTAATGTCACAGCCATCAGTTGAGTGCCTGTTCTCTGGTGGAAAATGGAAATAGTTGTATCTCTTTGATGTTCAATTGGAGAAATACTACTGCAAGGAGTTTAGCCTGTTCTCTGGTGATTCAAGGTTCTTTTATTCCGAATTCACATGCATATAGACAGTGGGATATCCTCTGGAGCGGAAGCATCGTGGTTCTACTATCCTCATTGGAGAGCTTGAATGGTGCACTCAACTACAGACATATTTGTGTTGATTGTGGCGATCAAAATGCTATTTGTGGTGAATGGAGGTGTGCTGCTAGAGGGCAATGGGTAGCAGCACTTTTGCAGGAAGACCAGGTTGTTGATGGTGGCCAGACGGATCATGAAGATGTTCAACATCCACCTGCGGCTCATACATTCAGCATCATTGTCTAATGTGCTGGAACACTCTTGTTGCCAATGAAAGTTCAAGTGAACTGAAGATGCCCTACAAGAAAAGGGAATTGCAGGACATTGTTGTGATCGAGAGCAACACTTCATTACCAAGACTTCTCATTGATAGCATTGGCCGAAGATGTTGCTGGAAAATGTCGTTGGCGAGCTCGCCATGTGCCATCAGCCGAGCACAGCAGTCCGACCGAGTCTCATAGCGGTCTGACCGCTGTTTCAGGAGTCAAATCATCCCTTGGACCGGTCTTACTACCGGGTATCAAACCGACATAGTTCTCAGGAGTCTAACTGCCCTTTCCCATGGTCCGACCACCACTCCTAGCGGTCTGAGCATGCATATTGTCGATCTGACCACGGTTAACTTAGACAGACCCGTTTTAGGGCAATTTACTATTTTGGTGAACATTGTAAAATTCATTATAAATTATTTATAGTTCCAAAAATTGTGAAACCATTTTTTTGGTTTTATAATAATGTCTTCTACTAATTAAAAATATCTACAGTCATGAATAATTAATTATTTTTCTTAGATAAATTAATCAAGTTAAAGGCTTCATTAATTCACCATTAATTCATTACAAGTCCAAAATTGGTCAAACTAATTTTGCTAGCCTTCTTATAATATCTTCTAACTAGGAAAAATGTGTTTACACATATAAAGCATATTTTATGACATTTCATCATGCTCATGGCAATGTATTTTTCTCTTTTAGTGATTGACGACCGGAGAGTGACAGGTTTTCTTGAAAAGATTTTGTGGTTGATCATGATTGTGAAGCAGAGCACCAAGGTAAATATCTATCATATTCTCCCATATGTTGGCGAATTATTGGTCAATCTGTTAGATATTGTTATATGTCGTTTATGCATGTTTAGCTAGTCGATATCGGAAATCAGGTAGAACCTATCTTGTTGAATTTATCCCTATCTTATTATTGTTGATCCTCATCATTGTAACCTAGGGATAAGTATTTTAATGTTTAACTTAAAATTTATTCAAAATACTTAGCAATGCATAGGTCACCGATAGAAGTCGAGCGGTGAAACGTTTAATCGTTCGCGAGCTATAGGCTTAATTACTTAATGATGTTGGGATGAAGAGTTGGTGAGAATAGGACGAGATGTGAGCGGTGCTAGGGGTAGGTCAGAAGACAAATCCAGATGCCATAGACCGCTTACATCATTTAAACACCATTCGTTGGTGCTGTTAACATAAGCATTTTTTCGTTCTACCACATATCCAAATAGAGTAATGATGAGCCAAGTATCGTAAGTCGCCACATTTATTTGACTCATGCGCCTGTGATATGAGCGGAAGGGATTGTAGAGGCATCTGAGATTGCTCTGATAGTAGACCTAGTTGGCCTCCACATACTCGGGCATGGGAACAACGATTTGGGGTGGGTACATGAACAGTTGTCACATGAATCATCGCTTGCAACTAACGGGTTCTATGGAGGATGGTCTCGTATCATGTGGGTAAATATGTACTTCCCTGCAAGGTGCAAAATCAATTCAAATTGCCGTGCTCTCGATTATGAGTAAGCTTAATGTTCATTACACATCACCTTAGAGTCTCGTTTGGATTGATGATATTGAGGTTATATGGGGATGAGATGAGATGGTTCATGTATGTTCTATGTTGAGATAATCACATTTACATGTGGTTATGGTTATGTTCTTATGGTCTTGTTAGGATAGCCTAAGTTTTTAGGTTATGTAGGTATTCACATGTCTATATCGTTAAATTGCTTTCACATAATTTAAGTTAATCTTGTGGTCTATTTCTTGCCAATTCATCCAAATACATAATCCTTAGAGTCGGAGATATATATCTATATGTGTAAGTCTTGCGAGTACATTTGTACTCATCGTGCTTTGTTGATTATTTTGCATGTGAAGTTAAATGTTGGCTATGTACCCCACTGAGAGTGGTGTGGTGACGAGTAGTCACTATATTACTAAACCCGGTCAGTTGCCTTATGGGCAAATGGCACCACCGGTCTTCGATCATTTTCTTTTAGATGTTAATTCTATTGCGATTTATATATAATTGCGCTAGATGATACTTATCTTTTGTTTAATTTATCAATATATAAGTTTTTGAGTTTTTTATAATCGTGATGTTGTGATATACATGCTGGTAGAGATATATGTGGATAATAGATCTCCTAGGAATTATCAAAGTATACATATCGGGACTGTTGGGATTAGATTCAAGTTAATCATTGGTGATTATGATTGTTATGATTTGATGTGGGTTAGCACGTGACGCGTCTAGAGATATACGTGTGCTAGCTTTCATCTAATTAAATGATCGTCCTAATAATTAATTTAAATACAATTTAGACAGATCCTTACTCTAATCAACCAAATCAAGACTTGGTTCTCTTTACGTGCACACGTCTCTTTACGTGGATATATATGGGCTACCTAACTCCTCATTCTCGATCGATCACGAGCAATTTTCCCTTGCTGATTGACATGCATGGTTAATTGTTGGCTAATAGCTCTATTCCATCCATCTGTGACCTCTCGATCGCGTGGATGCTTCTTAGCCAAGCTAAGACTTACGTTCACAAGTATTCAATACTTCAATTCCAGCTTCACGTCATGCATGCATGCTGCTAACGTCTGGCGCCGTATAGTCTGTTGGCTCCTTAATCGTTTAATGTAGGCATGTGGCGAAACAGTTCGTGCATCTAGATTCTTCTTGAAGTGATGTCTGTTGGCTTTTTAGATTAGGGTAAATAGCACCATAATATTATTACCAAAGTAATTTTACTCTTGTTTTCATGTCTCTAATCTAGGTAGTTTTACCGTATCAATGATCAGTATTTTTAAAGCACAATGCATGTATTCTACAACGTCATTTCAAATGGACATGACAGAGAGTACTTCGTTTATCATAATTGATTTGATGTTCTAGCGGTGAGAGGAGATCGATGTTCATATAAACAATCATTATCCCATTAAGAACAAACTTGCTCAAGGCAGTTCTGAAACCCCATAATTTATCTGAAGCCGAGAAAATCTAGATCAATCATTTCAATTAATATAGGTACAAATTCAAAGCTAGCCAGTTGTGCAAATCAATCATACCTGCTTCAAATAATAAGTGTTAGGAAACGAGTAGGCTACGCTAGCGTAAAATAAAAAAATTCTACCACATTTAACTAGAAAACTATACGAGTAGAAGATCATGGATCGTTACCACTAGACACCCAGTGTAGCGGAAGAAAAGTTAAAGTAGAACGATCTAACATCATGTGCGTCGATATAGAGGAAGCAGTCGAACTCAGTAGAGTTGTCATAGACGACCGACCTCCTAGTTGGGATCAACTTCCAAGTTCGTCTTCCTTGTTGGAAGCGTTTCGACTACCTAGTCAGGAGGGTTCCGACTAGTCATGATCGTCTTGCCAGGAGCAACGTCAGTCAATCAGCGTCGCAGTAACAGTAGCGCCTCCACGATATCCACACGTCCTGGGGTGGAATGTCAAACTCCGGTGTGCTAGCACCGCACGAACAACTAGGGTTTCGAGATGTTTGGTGGAGAGGGCGCGGCTAAGGTTTCAGAGTGGCTCAACCATACGCACCCCTTCCCGCACCTACCTCTATATAGATCCTAGTATGGGCTCCCATTGGAATCATATTATGACTCTAGTCCCTTACGGATCACAATCCATTTAAATTCTCTTACGAATCCAATCTGTGTGTCTTGTTCTAACCTATTAAGTGTGTGACCTGTTATGTTCATATATAAACAGCTATGACTCGAAAATCTCTTTCCAAACCGAAATCAACAGCGATCACTAGCAGAATATATTGATTCCCGAATATACACAAAGATCTTATTGGTTGAACCTTGATATACACATGCACCAATCCATTTGCCTCATTATATCAATCAAGTTCAAAGTTAGACATGTGCCATCCTTGTGATTGCTCGACCATTCACTCAATCTTGTAGCAAATTATTCAACTTGTGATTAACTCTTTAATCACATTGGCATGGCCATGTACTTTCTAATCTAACCACATTGAGGGCTCAGAGATACCTCCTATTATATTGGAGGGGTCAATTCTATCTTGATCGCTCACACCCCATGACATGTTTCATGGCCAAAACAAAATCTACCTTTATGACTACTTAGTCACGGAGTAGTGTTTGACAACCTCTAAGTGTACCATTATATATTATGGGAATTAATGACAATCTCAAGTCTAAGGATCATACAGGTACACCATTTAAGATTACAACTGATGACACATCATATAACAATCCCAGTAGTATCTCAAGGTGGGTCTAACCAATACTATCTCTACTACTTAAAACATACGCAGTGGTCCGTCCTCAACAGACAGTACGTCCTGCCACCTGGCCATATGGGTCGCGCAACATCGTCCTGTGCAGCATGAGCACACCCGCCTGAGCTAGGCCGCGAGCACCACTTGCCTCGCTGGGCCACCAAGCCCCTCATCCACCTGGGCCATCCATCTTCGCGGCACACCTCACTACGTGAAAAAAAAGTCATTAGTGACGAGTGATAACCGATATTAGTGATGGGTCATATACCCGTCACTTTTATCGTATCACCAATGATAGGTCATTAGTGACGGATGATGATCCGTCAATAATAAGATCATTAGTGATGGGTCATAACCGTGACCCGTCACTAATGTTTAGTCATTAGTGATAGGTTGTAACCGTGATCCTTCACTATTGACTGAACATTAATAACGGGTTATAATCTTGACCCATCACTAATAACAATATTTTTCGTATTTTTTTGACACAAAAAAGTCAAACAAATTCACCTGAGCCATCCCAACGCAGACCCATCCCATATGTCTCACAAGCCATGCTTTTTTCACATTATTTTCAAATTTGCGTTCCATGGGAATTGAACCCGCGAGCTCCTCCTCGCGCTTGTACCACCTTACCACCTATGTTATCACGTAGTTGTGATAGAAACTAGATATTTTATCCTTTTAACCTTCTTTGTTAAAGGTCATTAGTAACACATCATAACCATGACCCATCACTAATGACTAATTTTGCAAAATTTCATCGAGGGTTATAATTTTGCTAAATTATCTTAAATGAAAATTTTGTCAACCACAAAGTTGTATATCTCATCGAGTTCTACAATGTTCTTATAAATTTTGTCCCATCTGACTCCGTATGAAAAAATTTGCGTCCAACCCGTGCAACGTTCAGTAAAACAGCCATAACCTTTGCAAACGAAGTCCAATTTCGATGTTTAACCTCTACTTCGAAGCTAAGGAGGAGGCGCATTCGAAAAAATACACGACTTAAGACCTGTACCTTTTTGACCTCCCACCCCCCCCCCCCCCGCCCAAAAAAAGCTTGAAAGACACTCGACAGGATCTTTGAAGTTTTTTCGTCGAAAATTGACCTTCTCCGATTTGCCTAGAAATTTTTTGAGAAATAGTGCTATATTTGAAATTTAGTCCTGCGTAGACGTTTCATCAATCCGAGTTACCAACTCACGATAAAAATCTTTGAATATGCAATTTTCAACTTTGTGACCATATGTATATCTTTTTCAATGATTCCTACTAGTTTTACACTAGATCCAGCACTTTAGTTTGTGACCCTCTGTGAGGTTCCTTCATATTTATTTGTGCATCTATATGGCTTCAAATAAAAAGTGATAAACTACAAAGTTGTAGACCTCGTTGAGAGCTATAATTTTCATATAAAGTTTTTTCTCATCTGAGTTAGTATAAAAAAGTTATAAATTTTTTACCCGACCAGCAATGACTTAGGATCCGACCAGTCATTAGTGAAATGTCACCTAAAGACCCATCACTAATGAGTCAGGCATTAGTGACGAGTTTCTTTATCACCCGTCACTAACGAGCATGCCATCTCTACCCGTCATTAATGACTGACTCATAAGTGACGGGTCTTTAGGTAACCCGCCACTAATGAGTGTGCTCTTTTTACCCGTCACTAATGACTTCATCATTAGTGACGAGCTTTGAGGTCACCCGTCACTAATGAGTGTGCTCTCTCTATCCGTCACTAATGACTCCATCATTAGTGATAAGCTTTGAGATCACCAGTCACTAATGAGTGTGCTCTCTCTACCCATTACTAATAACTCCATCATTAGTGATGGGTTTTGAGGTCACCCATCACTACTATCTTTAGTGATGGGTTGTTCCCTCACTGTCAGTAATAACCCCTCATTAGTGACGGGTCTTGACCGAGTCCCATCTCGAGCCACACATTAGTGACGGGTCGTCATTTAACCCGTCACTAATAGTGCATTAGTGACATATATTGAGCAACCATCACTAATGACTTATCTTCTTTGATGGTTTCTTATGTAGTGTCTCCAGCCGCACGGGTCACTTTAGGCACCTGGGTCGCTCGGCTTGGCCGCCCTCTGGCGTAGCCCCACCAGGGCTACTGCCTAGTAGCCGAGCTAGCCTGGGATAGCACCAGCCGCCTGACTCTACCACGGCCTACTCACCTCTGCACGTGAACAAACACTTATGAGCCAACACGCTTCTGAGCCGCTTGCCACATGCACAGGCCCCACGCGCACCCGCTAAAATAGCTAGTAACTCCAGCAGCCTTTCCACGTGTAACAGAACACGATCTATACGTGCCCGAGACACCAAAACTACGTGGTCCGGCTTGCATGCCTCATCAAGAGAGATATTTGTTGGAAGAAAAATACTTTATTTTGAGTAAATTTTCGGCTCCCGTTGCAATATACGGTCACTCAACAACTTTATTTCGTGTAAATTTCTTATGGTTCGCAGCGTTTACAGGCACAACGTGAAAAAAAGTCATTAGTGACAGGTGATAACCGGTATTAGTGACGGGTCATGTACCCATCACTCTTATCGTGTCACTAATGATACGTCCTTAGTGAAGGGTGATGACCCGTTATTAATGTTCAGTCATTAGTGACCGGTCGTGACCAGTCACTAATGACTAAACATTAGTGACGGATTGTAATCTTGACCCATCACTAATGATCGATGAATATTTTTTGGACACAAAAAAAGTCAAAAATATATATTTTTTCATCTGAGCCATCCCAACGCAAACTCATCTCATATGCCTTACAAGCTACGCTTTTTTCACATTATTTTTAAGTTTGCGTTCCGTGGGAATCGAACCCATGATATCCTACTTGCGCGTGTAGCCACCTTACCACCTCTGCCATCACGTAGTTGTGATAGAAATCGGATATTTTATCCTTTTAACTTTTTTTACCGAAGGTCATTAGTGACATGTCATAACCATGACCTGTCACTAATGACTAATTTTGCCAAATTTCGTCGAGGGTTATGATTTGATAGGTGACCTGGAGTGTATTCAGTAAAATGGGTATAACTTTTGCATACGGACTCCGATTTTGACTTTTTTTTTACTCTACGAACATTAAAAAAAGTTACATCCGTTTCTCCCCTATATTGTTAGGTTCGGAGAATTTTTTGAGGCCAAAAATGGCTTGCAAGATTGAGTTCTCGCCCCGGAAGTTTCTACACCGTTTTTGGAACGCGCGCTGTGTCCATAGCCGTCACACCTTACATCAAATTTGAGCAGAAATATATAATAGTTCCTATTCTAGTGCTGCTGAGGTGAGAAAAAATAAGAGAAAAATAAAAATAAAATAAAAAATATTTACGAATACCGTCATTAGTGACTGAAGTTGGTTATTAGTGACGGGTTACAAGTTGACCCGTCACTAATGACTGACCTAGGACAACCCGTCACTGATGACCTTATCATTAGTGACGGGTCACAAATTGACCCGTCACTAATAACTTGCCTAGGATGACCCGTCACTATTATCATCAGTGACGGGTCATGTTACGACCCATCACTGATGACCTAGTTATTAGTGACGGGTCACAACTTGACTCATCACTATTATTATCAGTGACGGTCATGTTACGACCCGTCACTGATGACCACTCATTAGTGACGGGTCTATATCTGGTTTCGATCAGAAAGGAGATTAGTGACGCGTCCTTATTGGACCCGTCACTAATAGGACATTAGTGACGTGTGTTGAGCAGCCGTCACTAATATGGTGTCTTCTTTGCTGGTTTCTTATATAGTACGGTTTGACACGTAACTTTGATATTATATTGTGCATGACTTATATTACATATATTTTAAGTCGTAGAGATAAGATTGTATAGTATTGTTCAGTTGTTAATTGCCTAGATTAGTTCCTCTATCTAAGGATACTGTAACTTCCTAATCCCGGCGATTGCCCGGCTATATATGAAAAGCCAGCCCGGCCTCCTTGGCCTGTGCAGTGCTTGCGAGTTGCGCCATCTACCTATCTTTCTACACCATCTTTCCTCTTTCTTTCCTTTTCTTATTTTTTTTATTTCAAGTACTTATATCTGTTTCTTACTTCTTTTATTTGCTTTCAAAGTTTTTGTCCTATATTTTGAATTTCCATCTTTTGCAATTCGCATGCATATATGCACACAAAAGTTTACGACCAGATGTAGCAATTGGGAAGATAGCTCATGCAACAATTTGTGGTGGAGACCTAATTGTTTAAGTATAAGTGAATTGCTCATCTTTTTCTATCAGTTTAGGATTTTAGTGAACTGGCTGATGCATGTAGCTTAATACGATATCAAGGTCAGATGTCTTGAGTTCGAATCCGAACATACATAATTAAATAAAAAATTGCAGTCAACTTCTATTTACTTTTGAGTGAACTAGTTGGTGCAACAGTATGGGAAAAAAAACTTAAGCAACAACTTGTAGTACATATGCAATAGTTTCAAGAGACCTAATTTGACAATTGTTTGGACTCAACAGTTCGGAAGTCCCTTAAGCAGTGATACATGTGACACTTCAATACCTTATGCGACCGTTAATTTATATCCTAAATGGTTCCCAGTCACCAGTTATATATAGTCAACAAATTAAAGATGGTATCCTGGCAGAATGGTAGTATTTTGGATTTGTTACATGAGCATCTTTAATTTATTCAGAAGTATTGTAGAGTTGTCTAGATAATATCTGCAATTTTCGTGGCTGTATATTTGGTTTGTTCAAGAAACAGGACAAAAAAAAGCACATTGGGCCATAAATAAAAGAACATGTGACGTAATTCATAGGGGAAAAGGAAAATAAGTTAACAGCTAGCGTAAATCCCTATTTGGAACGTAGAGATTTTTCCCAAATTCCCGTAGAAAATGAACTGTTTCCTGTAACATTCTTGTGTTACTACTGAGCCCTAATTTAGAAAGGACTCAGTCCTGCCGAGAAGCTAAGTGATCAGTAGCCAAAACATTATACTTGTCCTCCTATGGATGCATCCGCAGTCGTCAGGATAGTAGCGAGCTGCCTCCTATAGAGTTAACCAGCAGTTTACTGAAGAAAATTCTATAAAATCTTTCATCGAAAGATCTCTACGAGACTCTGATCTATATCATTTTTTTCTAATCTATCAGTTGATACGTGCAATTGAGAGGAATGAGTAGGACACGTGGTTTGCACAAGAGAGAGTCATTCTGTGAGACCGAATCTCATATAATTTTCTTTGACAATTTGCTTGCCGTTTTTTTTATAAAAAAGTAGTAGAGGGCCTTTGTGCGGTACAAAAGGTCAATTGTGACTTACACACTCTTTGTCTACATGCGTGTGTGTCTACGTATTATATTGGGTTTAAAAAAACTATGGAACTACTACGAAGCCAACGGTTGCATACACACCCTCTGTTTTCTAGTTGGATGACCAGAGAGTTTCAACATGTTTTTTGCTTTTTGCAATTTGTTCAAATGAATTTTGGAATTTTGTACTGGTTGCGAGTCTTGCGCGTTCTGCACATCTGGTATGCAACCGATAGGAGTAACATGAAAAGGCTGTGAGTTTTTTCTTTCACACCGTGCGAATATTTCTCAAGTGATTGAAACCAAGATTGGTTAATTAGTTTCAAGCGCTAGAAAAGTAGCAAGTAGCAAAACTGTTAAAAAAACACGCAGCATCGTTCAAACGTATGGAACAAACACACATGGAGTATATATTATCAAAAAGAGGTGTAGGTACTATAAGGTAGTGGACATGCATGGTACAAACTCGGTCTCATGTCGGTCTCCTACAAACGGAGGCGGCAAAGAACAAGGAAATACCGGTGGCCGGATACAACAACAGTAGCAAGGACACGTGTGACTGCTCTCTCACACACACGTACGTACACTACCAAGCGTGTAACAGTGTACACGACGGAGAGATCTTATTCAGTAGAGGCATACTAGATATTCCATGTAGCAACGATGGAGCCATGCAGGCTCCGGCGAGAGATAGAATGAATCCGGTCGTTTAGTTCACCCTGCATAAACACATCGATCATGCACAAGCTTTGGTTAGTATATATATACACGAACTAGTTGATAAGGTCGTACAGGGATAGAGATGTATATATATGTATGTATATACCTGGAGCAGTCGATGGAAGCGCTGATGGTGTACGGGAGGTTGACGCCGCACTTGGAGGGGATGCTGGCGGCGTTGGCGGGCTTGAGACCGCTGGCTCTCGCGGCGCCGGTCTTGAGGCAGTTGCAGGCGGCGCGCCTGTCGGCGGTGGTCCTCGCGGCGGCGTTGAGTCTCCTGACGCCGCTGCAGCATGCGGCCGAGGGACCGTTGCCGGCGCCTCGGGCGTAGGCGAGGCAGGGGCCGATGGCGGAGTTGACCTGGCCGCAGTTGATGGCGGCGTTGGCGTGCGGGGCCGCCACGAGGAGCAGCGCCGCCACCAGGGCGATCAACACCAGCTGAGCGCGAGCCATGTCGATCTCTCTGATCGGTCTCTTGTGCTAGCTGTGTGGGACGACACGAAGAAGCTAACTAAGCAGGTGCTTGCTAATGCTCTCTGGTGAGGAGAGTGCAAGGGAATGTTGGTCTTTAAATAGGGTTTCTTGCCGACATGGATGCATGCATGCATGCATCCATGCTGTTCAGTTTCAGTCGTCGGTGGCTCCATGTCCATAGGAGTCAATAGCTCGGCACAAGGTAGTTGGATGTTGCGGCAAACCACATCGATCGTCAGTGAATTTAATAAGCATGCACTCGCAGCAGCCTAACACGACGAGTAGTATGCTTTGCAAGGTCTGACGTACATGCATGTATGCCTCATTCGGTGCTTTCAATTCAATTCAATTCAATTCAGTGCGTGTTTGGAGTTAGATCTAAGTGCTTATCACACAATTAAACATCCATCCGCCGATATGATCAATCGATCCTTCCAGGAGTCGCGTCTTCTCCCACAACCACCAACGTAGACGCGTAGATACGCTGTGTGGAGGTTATTCGACGCTTAATTGTCCAGCGATATAATCGAACCCCGCATGCGTTGTTCTCTTTTACAGTTACTAGTACTAGTAGTTTGTTTATTCGCCTCATTAGAGATCGCGGACAAACCGAGCACATGAAAGGGTCATCCCTACCCTGTCCATAATAATAATGAACCGACAATAATAATATATCACTCTCAGTTTATAAGCTTCAAACACACGTAAAAAACTGAGTTAGCAAGAAGCTACAATAATAATAGTTATCACTACCGGTGTCTTGTTACGAATCAGCAGTGATAGTCAAATTATCACTGTCAGTTCTTAAAAAGACGTGTCTTTAATAATCGATAGTGATAATATTTATCTCAATCGGTTCGTATTTCAAACCAGCAGTGATAATTCAAACCGATGGAGCAATAATTGACGAAGATGAACCGACGGTGCTAATTATTATCACCGCCGTTTTGTATTCTAAACCAGCATATAATTCTTCTATAAATAGAGCATGTCCCTCAGCCGTTCCATCTCATTTCGCTCTCCTGAAGCCACTCTCGAGGGGTAGTGGTGGTCGAAGTGGAGCAGTGGTCGCTATCTTCACTGCATCCACCTATACCCCTTGTGCCCTACTTCAACGCGTCCTTCGAGCTGTAGCCACCTCGCGTTTGCCGTGCCCGCCGTCCGTCGAGTTATGTGCCATAGCCACCTCGCGTTCGCCGTGCCCGCCCCCTGCCAAGCCAACACGCAGCCGCGCCTTCTCCGTCTCCTCGCACCGTCTCCATTATGGTTGTCTGCCGTCTTCTGAGACGTAGTCACCACGCATTTGCCAAGCCCACCGTCTGCCGAGCTCCAAGCCATAGCCACCTCGCATTTGCCGAGCCCACCATCTCGCAAGCCAACAAGAGGACACGCGCCTTCCACATATCCTCATCTCCTCTCCCCGTCTCCACTACGCGCGTGAATATTGTGTGAAGATGATTGTGGCAATAGGTAGATCTAAACGAATGACAAAAAGTACATTCACTTCAAACCAAGTTTGAGTGTTAAAGATTGTGCCTTTTCCATTCGTTACTATTGTTATTTGGATAGTATTGTCACTCGGCTAGCGCAAGATGTATAATGGATGGCGTAGGGTTATTGTATCAGGAGCTTTTTGACTTGGAACATCATAAGAGCTCCTAGTACATTAGCTTTGCAACATCTATTCCTATTTGTATATTTAGATATAAAATACTCTACCACAAATATTTTGATATAGAGGCTTCTGTCTTAAGTTTGAGATAGATTCCCATGCTAAAGAGTTCATGGTACAGTATTTTTACACATGTGAAAGGATTATCACTGCCGATTCAAGGTATGAGCCATCAATAATAGTTGGGTTATCACTGTTGGTTCAAGGTTTGAACCGGCAGTGATACTTACTATTATTGTCGGTTCATAAGCCGGTAGTGATAATCATGGATTATCACTACCACTATGTCAGACGTGTCTAAATTACACCCGGCTTAATGGACCATTTACAATATAGTTTCACCACAAGATATGCATAGAGTACAAATGTTTAACTTATATTACATACCTTGTTCATCACAGTTTCTACTTAATGATAGAGTTTTCATATGCAGTAGAAAGTATTACTAAACAAAAGATCAGTTGCGCCATTGCCCAAAAGGCTCCACCGAGATTAGCTCAACTAGACCTCCTCTACTCTTGCCCATCGCCAGCATTGGCAGAATAGAAATATCCATACACTAGTTCATCGTTACCTGAATCAACTTAAGGGCAGTACCCTAAGTACGAAGGTACTCGCTAGACTTACACAATATGGGTATATATATTTCTGACTCCAAGGATAATATATTTGGATAAATAGCAAGGAATGAGCCCACAGGTCTAGGTTAATTCAACGAAAAGCACACTAACCAACATGATGACCTAAACAGCTAGCATTAAACAACAAATATCATAATCTTCAAGAAAGGTAAACTTGCTCAACTTAAATAAACATCCTTAGATACTTCTCAACATCCCACATTTCTCTCATTTTTTCAAATTGAACAAAACTCTACGATGATTCCCAATGGACATTAAACATGCTCATAACTGAGAGCGTGACAATTTGAATTGATCTTACACCCTGCAGGAGAGTACTTCTTTACCCACACAACACGAGACCATTCGGCTTATACAACTGATCATGTTGCACAAGGGGGGTACATGTGACAATATTTCCCAAATAAGCCCGAACCATTTGGAGCATGCGCCTAATGGTTTGGAGGTTAACTAGGACTACTCCCGGAGAAACCTAGATACCTCTACAAGCGCGCGTCACTCACACCTTAGACGTTCAAGCCAAAGGGTCATAGCTACAAAAGGTATTCAGCTCATCTTTATCATATTCGGATATGTGGTTAGTCTGAAAAAGTGCTTAAACCAAATGACACCACAGACAGTTCTTAATTGATGCAAGAGGTCTATAGCACCCAGGTCTCCTCTCCCGAACTGCCCCTAACCCCGCCTACACCTCGTCTCAATCTTACCAACTCATCATCTCCACTTGTCATTCCTTTGAAACATTAATTAAAGACCATGTAGCTCACGAACGATGGTAACATCCATCGCTTGACTTTTACCCAGGACCTATACAAGACTAAGCAATTACTACATCACTTTTAAGTTATAACATGACACATTATACCTAAGCTACACAGACTAGGATTAACAACTTTGCCAAGGTAGGTACCATGCAACAAATAGGACCTACCCGATTATTGACATATAGTCGCTAAAACATGCATAGACGACACATTGACCAATAATTCACTAAAATGTAGGAGAAATATAATAGATACTTGTCTTGTGCTTCCCCGTCTACACTAACAAAATCCTCTGGTTCTCCTTCAAGTTTAAGCACGTGACTCTCCAAAACATCGGCTTCTAATTAAAAGAACGATGCATCGCAATGAGTATGGATAACATGCGATGAAAGATGCTCCACAGTGCAAGATGACAGTGGAGATGCAATGCATTGTGTCATGAATTTAAAGCTTCAATGATTTCTTAAATTGGATTATTGCTAATTGATTTATCAATTTCCTTCTTAAATTGGATTATTGCAAATTGATTTATCAATTTCCTAGGTTAATTTAATCTTAAACTAAAGCTTATTCCTAAATCAAAAGTTAATTATGCTTAACATGAGGCTGAGTATTTTTAATAAACAAGGCATAACTAACAAGATTACTTATGAATTATTAAAGTTTAAACACATTATATTAATCATCTACATTTAAATACATATTTTGAAGCTCCTAGCATTTTTTTAACATGTAAAGAATGATCATACGAAGCTAACAAAATTGGTTTCATAATTTTTGGAGCTACATTTAATTTCCTATGCATTTTACAAGTTTTCAACCTATTTAACGGTGTACAAATAATTTTATTTTGCATTTTCTGAAATATACAAAATAAACAAAATATCTAAAGCCCTAAAATCTTTTTTGCACCTAAAGTTGGCTAGTCACACCCATGACAGTGGGCCCAGGCTTATTTGACTCTGGTCAAATGACCAGAGGCCATGGCCTGGCACAACACCGAGCCGACCAGTGGCACGGGCTGGCCTTGCCGGTGACGAACGGCGGCGAAGTTGGCCTGGATGAGGGTACCAATAGAAACAAGCCGTGGAAAACTCATATGGGGAGGGTTTTGCCAGTAAGCATGGCCAGAAAATGGTCGACGACGAGCGCCATGGTGCGGCGACGCTTGGTCCATGTAGACAGCTGCGCTAGTGACGGCTTAAGACAAAAAAGCATGAGCAAAAGGAGAAGGGAAACCACGCGAAGCTCACCATGGGCTGGTTGAGTCCGAGGGGTCGTAGACTGGTGGCGCATCAGCAAGGGGTGGAGAGAGGCTCCAGAGTCGAGGAAGATGACGGTGTGACGTTGATTCGACGGGGAGGATGGTGGAATCCGCATGGGCAACGATCGGGGCAGGCTGTTGGAGCCTTAGTGCACCACGATGAAATTGACAGCAGGGTTCAAGCAGGCTCGGCCAGAGAAGGACAACGGCGGTAACTGAGGCATGGCGGCACTCGGAGCCCCACGATGGGCCGCGCTGGCGTCGGGCCGAAACAAAAAAAACACGTGCCACGGCACACGTGCAAAGTAGGGATCCTCACTGTGTGATTGGTCTGAACCGAGGAGCTCTGGCGAGGTGGTGAAGCAAGGCGCCAGAGTTGGGGAAGACCCGCTGGGAGCTCGGTCCGGTGGTGGAGAGGGCTGAAACGGCTGGAGAGAACAGTTGAGGGCGTCGGGTGATTCTCCCTAAGGCTTCACATAGCCGGGCTAGGGCTAAATAGAGCTTGGATGTGGTGGATTGGAGCTCGGCAGTGCGAGATTTGGGCGACGGTGGCTATGCTGCTCTACTCGGCTCTATGTGCTTGCGTTCGACAGAGAGAAAGGAGTGAGGGAGAGAGACCGAGGGAGGAGAGGATAAGAGCGGTAACCGACGTGCTTTGGAATTCGCTCGATTTCATGGCTCGGTGGCCGGCCACAATTGTCAACAACGGCGGTGGCTGACACAGAGCAGAGATCAGAGGGGATGACTAGAGGTACCAGATGAACAGTGACCAACATGAGAGAAAAGATCTCCCTCCTTCTCTGATCCAAAAGTAGATTATCCCAAGCTCAAAATTTTGTGGGATAAATTTTATGGGAAACTATAAGTCATGTGAAACCTATTTTAATTGGTTTGGCGCAAAAAACCTGAGCCAAACTTAAATTCAATTTCCTCAAAGTTGCAACCTTTTCTAAATTGCTTCAATTTTTAAGGCCTAATTTGTTTTCCAAAAATCTGGAAAAATTCACTAATATTACTCATATTCTATGGACTAATTTCTAAAATTATTTCCAGTCCTATGTTGCATAGAAATTTTGTGAGTTTCTTTACATCGCATCACTTTCCATTAAAATTTTCAATTTATATTTAATTTCAATTGAATCAATTACTTGCTCAAAGCTTCAATTATGATGCTAATGATGCTCATGAATGCTTAATGACATATTTAAAGATTTGGGATGTTACACTCTAATTCACTGTCGGTTTAATAACCAGCAGTGATGACTTTTTTCTGTAATAATGACAATACATACCTTGCGAACATGTACACTGCTGATCACGAGCTAGCTCCAGTACTTACCATTCTCGTGTGTATAGAAAAACTAATATGTATTTTCAAGAGTATATGCTTCCGGCTTAATTCATAGTTGATTTCGTTATAACTTAAGTATATACTATTTTATGATATGTATATACTACTTTTTCATATGTATATATTTATTTCTAAGGTGGTGTTTGGTTAAGTGATTGTAACTTAAACACATGTTAGAAGGTTAAGAGATACCATTACAACGGTTTGGTTCGACTTGGCCGGTAATCGAGTGCCGCGTAATCTGATACCAGATTATTCAGAACCGATCCCACCCCTCCCAGGCTGTAATCGCATCGCCTCCGCTTGCCTCATCTCGTCGCCTCTGCTTGCATGTGCCTCCACCTTCCCCATGGAGAGCTCCGCCAAGCCGATGCACCGCCTCATTGCCAGTATAATCTCGCCATCATTTCCTCCCTTTCCCATCTCTCTCTCTCTCTCTCTCTCTCTCTCTCTCTCTCTCTCTCTCTCTCTCTCTCTCTCAAATCCCCTATCCTCTGCTAACCATCAGTTTTTATCCAAATCAAAGGACTTGCATGAGGACGCCGACGCTTGCCATGACCACCTACGAGTCCTCCGCGCCGCCAAGAATCTCCTCAACACAAGGACGCCAGCGCTCGCCATGACCACCTCTAAGCCCTCGGTGTAGCCAAGGATCTTCTCTCCACCCCCCGACGGTGCCTCGCTCCTGAGTGAGAACACCAGTACAATCTCTTCCTTCGCTCTTGAGTGAGGCAGCACAATCCATCTTGACACCCTGGTTCATCTAGCAACTACTTGATTCCCCTTCCCTTCCGATTCTCTACTAACCAACAGGAGTTTCGAGCTGATTATTGCCTTTGGTTCCGGTTGCTTTATCCATATCACCAACGGGAGATTTCTTGCTTTTGATGGAAATTGACGATTTTTTATCCTTCTTCCGGTTGCTTTACATTGCTGTGCTGTTAGCTCTTCTCAATCAAACGGTGTAGTGGAAATGGAAAACGTTACCAAGGCCAACCAAACAAATCAAGTATGTTGCTCAAACTGTTTACGTTAGCACTGTTTCTCTATTCCCTTTACGTTTGTGTTTACTTAGTCCAACCAAACATCACCTAAGATGTATATACTTTTTTTATAAATGAAATAAATTTTTTCTAAGATATATATTTTTTAAAGATGTATATACTCCTTTATTTACATCCATTAGAGGAGAAGTATGTACATCCAAAAATACATAAAATGCTTCATATATATACATACGTGTATGTGTATGTGTATGTGTATATGTATATGAAGCTCGTGGTGCCTTTCCCACGCTTTGCTTGCCTATTTTCCTACCATGTCGTCCATCGTACATATCCATGCCTGTAGCTACAGGCTAAGCCAAGGGAATATTTCTTTTTTTTTTTAAAAAAAAGAAAGAAGGAGAAGGAGCATCGATCTTGCCCATCCTTCCCGTGCCTCCTCGTAGTTACATGCATGCGTCAGATCGTCACTACAGACAGGCAGGCAGTTTGGTTTCTACCTAATTGCACTTGCTGTCTCGGTGGATCGTATCGATGCATGCATCCATCCATCCTACGTTGCATTGGCTACCTCTGCACGATCGATAGATCTTCGCGTACGTCGGTGGCTAGCTTGAAGCTTCCAAAGCATCTTTTGGCCTTTGGCCACCGCGCGTCGTCGGTCTCGTCTGCCTGCCAACCTCCCTTCTGTGGTATTAATGCCGGTGAGCCTCGTCGTGAGACGTATACCTACTCCTCCCATTTTCTTAAGGTGTCGCATATTTTAAAATTTTAAAATTTGACCAATACTTAGCCTACAAATTTTGTAAATGACATTGATATTATTGGATTTATATTTCAAAGTATTTTCGTATTTATCAAAGCTTTATTTCCATGAGCAATATAAGATAAAAGAAATTAACAATCAGTTTAGAGTAAAATCACTACTATGTTGGAATTTAGAGGGTTTTCTCTTAAATTTGAGTTTGAATTGGAGTCAAATTTGAATGGAATTAAATTTCAGCAAACGAAATTTGAGAAATGAAGAGAAAAAAATAAAGGAGAGAGGGAGATGAGCCGGTGGCTACTGGGCCACTACAACGCCAGTGAGGCCAAGCAGCCCAGCACCACCAGGCGCTTCTCCTCTTCCTTCCGTGTGAAGGGTTCCCCATGGACGACAGCGGTCATAGTGATGGCGCACCCATCTCCACCCTACGCACATGTCGCTCAGAGGCTACTGTGTCGTCGTGGAGGCAGTGCCGTAATTAAAGATAAAAATGGATGGGAACGGCCTAGGAAACACTTAATCATTTTTATTTTCATATTTTCTCTCAAAAACATAATAAAAAATGACAAAGCTAGAAACAACTTACAAACTCAAAAATATAGGGATATCGAAAATGATCCATCAGAATAGATCAAAGCAGAAAAACCAGCCCATAAAACCATGACTTCAAGTATAGACGCGACACATAATTAATTTACATTAATAAAAATAATTCATACTATACATAGATAGACCACATAATAACATAAATTTTAACTAAAAAACAACCATCATGTTATAACTCGAGTACTTGACACAACATACCATCACTGAATCACAAATAGATAACCTAATAGGACAACAAAATACCAAGACAAATAATCTTCCACTCAGCTTATAGATTAGATCATCAACATCATTCATCGCAATTCATATCTGAATAAAAAAAATATAGAAAACTGATCGAAACGAAACAGAATTTATCCCGTTCATTTTCATCCCAGTCACAACCCTGACGGCCACCCTCTATATTAAATGGGCCCGGATGGGTTCTCCTCTCTCCGATTCACTCACGAGCTCGCCCCCTTCCACCTCCACCGATCTGATCGATTCCCCGGCGATCTACTCTGCTCGACCTCTGGTTGCTTCACACTCCGGCCTTGGTTCCTTCGGCGTAGAGGTGCTCGCAACGCCCAGACTCGCCTCCTCACATGGGTGTGCCCGGTCGTGCTGCTGCCCAGCCGTCGGCCGTCCGTGCGTGCAGGCCGGCTAGCTGCTGCCGTCCATGTGCAGCTGCTTGCGTCGGAGTGCAGTGGTGCTCTTGTTGTCGTCCTGGTGGTCCGCAGTGATGTGCTGTCGCGCAGCTATGCTTTGGGCGTCCATGAATGCGTGTTCGGCTATCTGTGGCGCGCCATCTTGCGCGCCTTGACCGCGGTGACCGCGACTCGTTCGCGGCTCTGGTGGTGGTGACCGCGCACACGTTCTGGATGCGGTGACCGCTCTTTGTGTGCATTCTGTCTGCGTTCTAGTGTTCGGCGATGTCCTCTTGGCCCGGAGATAGGCCTCTCTCTCTGTTGTTGCAGCAAGCGCCTGCTCCTCGGATGTCAGTCCACGGTGTGCCCCGTGGCTGGCACAATAGGCATTGTATCTCTGGAAACAGCGTGTTCTTGTTCCTCGGTATAAATGGGATGTCTTTGTTTTCTAGACATCGTAAACTATTCTTGCTGTCTTTATAAGTAAAGCTTACAATTTTTGCAATTAATAGTGCCTATATCTGTTTGTGTGTTGTTATTGAGGATAAATTGCATGCTAAGGTGGGTATAATGCTCAATGATGAAATCGGGCTAAGTGAGACATGTGTGACCATATTCTAGACTTTAGTGTGCTCTACTTATTTTGATGTCTTTACTGTCTTGATTATTGTTACATTCGGCTGGCATTTTACTTTGAGGCATGGTGCTATCACTGTTGTGTTGGCACTTTTGATCAATTGGATAGTTAATTGCCCTTGTAATCTAGACACTAATTATGTAGAACTAAATTCTAGGATATTGGAGAGACGATGTCACACTAGTCTAGATCTTAGAAAAGCCTTTTTGCGTTCGAAAGCCGTTAATCTGATAACCCACACTGAGAGCTTTTTAATTAATCTTATACACTCATTGATATGTTTCTAACGTTTTCCCGCCTAATCATGACAAATGCTATGCTTAGTATATTACGGAACATGTGTAGTATAGATTTATTTCTATATTCCGTTAAAATGCTCATATGTTATGTACGTGATTACTATATATAAAATTTATGTTTTTAAATTGATGTTTAAATTTGGGATCAATATAATCAGAATCTTGCTAAAACACCACTTGAAACAACATACTATGCAGGGAGTACTTACCTTTTAAAATGATGGCAGTACAACCTATAATCCCACGGTCCCATGCTGTATGCAGGTCTGAAGTATATCACCCTTTTCTCTTCTGTGTGGGTCACCAAAATTAAATGCATGAAAGGAAGAAAACCTCTCGCTAACTCTGTCTTCCTTTTACAGGTGACCCACACTCCATTGTATATTCCTTGCCACCACCTGTTCCATCTTTGGCTCTTGATTTTTTTTTTTTAGCGGCGCTTCTCCAACTAGGCCTCCTTTTAGGAGGCTAGGGTACGGGACGGAGGTTTGACTTCCTCCCTTAAATCTTACCATTAGGTTCCAGACCTGTCCGTATTGCTACATTCTTCAATGGAGTCTTTAGCACCTTGCTCGATCCTCCTTGGAAAGCACCATCTCTTAATTTCTCTATGTACTGTATATAAGCTAGTGTAAATGTGTTCAACACTCTCTCCTTAGCATCATTCCTAAAACAACACTAAAGATGCTGTCACAAACCCGATGTCACGCTCACTTCTCCTCACTTATTTCTAGTGCATGGAAGTTGCTTCTTTCAGATGTATGGTTCATGGTTGTGACTTGTGGGATCTTTTTGCTGGGGTTAGTTTCTGCAGCTTGCGGGATCGTGATGCTCACACTATCTTGCAGTGCCTAGTAGCTTGTTTTAGGGATTGTTTAATTCATATACTAATATTGTCACTATTTGTTATAATTTTTATCATACTCGTTTAAAGTTAGTTGATCAAAATCTTCATCACACTTTGATAAGACTTAGAGAATCTTGCCATATTCTTTTTGAGTCAACGGCGTACGAAACTATAGTAACAGGAATAGAGTCTTATCATAATTATAGTTACAAACCAAACAGATAACTAAACTAATCAAATTTTGACTAATCTTGGATATGGCAAACTGTGAAAGTTTTAGCTATGAACCAAACATGCCCTTCGTCTTTAATTTCCATTGTGAGTACAGGTAGTCTTGCTGGTCTTATTTGGTGTTTTTGTCCCAAGGTGTGTCTTTGCTCTGCAGTGTAGTGTTTCTCCTTTATTTGGGACCCACGTATTTAAATTATTCTACAACCTTGCCAGAGCGATTCCTTTATAATTCGTGCTACATTTAAATCTGTACTGGGATCGAAAAATCGGGAGTTCATGGCGAAGTAGAAAAGGCCTAACAAAGATGTAGTGCCATAGCTTAAAGAAGTTCAGTTAACACTCCAGATCCATGCACAAGTTCACGTCCACACTCAGATTTCGGCCCATAGCTCTACAGCCAAACAGAAGACTGCAATTATGCATACTACGATCTTGTTTGGCACAATTATAGATCTAAGATTTATGTTAGATTTAGAGTTTATATCATTTATTTTTTATTTAAAATAAAAATTAGATGACTCAATCAAATACCTTCAATCACCTATAGTTTTAGATTCTAGATTTGTTGAAACTAGATATAACCGGCTCTAAAAACTCCAAAATCTGCCAAACGGCCCCTTACCCTGCAGTTTGCATATTCACAAGCAAATCCAGGTTCTTTCCGAAAACCACCCTCATGCATGCATTTGGCGGGTTCCCTGAAGCAGGATGATATATGCAGCTGCACGGGAGCAGGATGATATATGCAGCTGCACGGGATACCCACCAGCGGCAGGCACACGTTACTGCGGAGAGCAAAATTACAGATATGTCAGAGACTATTTGTCTCTCTTCTTCTTGCTCTTCATGAATCTCATGAGCAGATCCGACAGTACAGAACGTAGGGGGCACAATCCCTTAAGCACATTATTTATTATTTTACGAGAGGAACATGGTACATAAAAACAGAAGGACACAGCAGCCACTGACAACGAATGGTAAACGAACAAAGAGGGTGGTGGTAAGGTAATAAATGGAGTACGTCATCACTGGATGGTCTTCTCCTCTCTCGCGCACGTACGTACGTGTGCACATCGATCCATCGATCAGCTACAGCCTACGTACAGCGATGAGGTGGTACATGGACAATGCTGATGGCTACCTTATTAGTTAACCCTGCATAAGAGTCATTAACAGTGGTTAACGACGCATGCTAGAAATGGAGCTGTAATAAGTAAGTTAAAAATTTATTACTTACTTGGAGCAGTCGACGTTGGCGCTGATGGGGACGCTGACGCTGACGCCGCACTTGCTGGGGATGCTGGCGGCGTTGCCCATGGTGGCGCCCCCGAGCCTGCCAGCCATGCTCTTCAGGCAGCTGCACGCCGCCTGCCGGTCGGCCGCCGAGGACGCCTTGCTGTTCAGGGACCTCACCCCGCTGCAGCACGCCGCGGACGGGGCCGACGCCCTGCCCATCGCGTACCCCAGGCACGGCGCGACGGCGGACGTCACGTCTCCGCAGCTGACCGCCGCCGATGCCGTCTCGGCCACCACCAGCGCCGCCAGGACGGCGACCACCGCGACGAGGGCGAAGCGAGCCATTGCACGACAACCAATGCGATCTGCGCTGAGCTAGTGAGTGAAGTGTCTAAAGTGTGGTGACTGGCGAGGAAGTTTCGAGTGCTAGCTAGCTTAGCTTGATTGATTAGCTTGTGACGATGCAGCAAGGAGATGCAAGAGGTAGGGTATAAATAGAAGCTTAATTTGGAGGGTGGTGGTGCAGGCATGTCCATGTGCTACCTGACGAGATCTGGCTGTGTGCACCGGTGGTTGAGCACGGGCCCGGGACGTACTATTTGATCAATGCATGCATGTGATCATGCTTCGTTTGTATTCGGAATTTGATCGAAAACCTGGACTGTGCATTATTTGTGCATGCATGCATTCACCATTGTATTCGATACATCTGTGTCAGCTGCAAGCTATAGCTACTGCTACCAGTCTACCACACGTCCACACACGCATGCATGTGCATATGTACAATCGTACTCCATGCCCTCCTTTCCCGTCCCATCATGCATGATCCGACAGAAGCTGCGTACGTACGTTTCTCTTGCATGAAATGCACGGGCCGGGCTAGCAGTACGTAGTTTGTTTCATTCTCACCCTTTTTACGGCGTGCGAGTTTAGTACATACCCGGCGAGCCTGTTAGTTCACAGCTATACATTGTCACAGTTCGCCACGCTCTGAGCCAGATATGTTTAGTTGACTTTGGGCGCATGTTTGGTTCTTAGCTATAGTTGTGACAAGATTTTATTCACTTTAAAAAAGTATGGTAAGATTTTTTAAAAATAGTAACTCTCACTATATGAAAAAAGTTTATGAGTGACGGGTAAACCCTCTTGGCTGATGGGTTCTACACCTGTTACCTCTGCTAAATTATAAGTGACGGATTTAGTTATCACCCTCACTACGTGACTTGGACGCATGTTTGATTCGTAGTTATAGTTGTGACAAGATTTTATTATATTAAAAAGTATGGTAAGATTTTCCTAGACTAGTGACGACGCTGCTGAGGTTCTATACCCAGTTTGTTACTGGATTGATCTTTGGGTTGCTTTGTAGAAAACAGAAAACCAAGCGCAAGGAATGGCAAGAATCCGTAACATTATGGTGGAGACGGCGATGATCAAAGTTGGGTGGAATGGCGCGCGGTCGCAAAGCGCTCGCTGTCCGAAGATGTAGAAAAAGATACCAAGACAACATGAGGACCAATTTGGCCGATGAAAATTAAGCATCGGGAGTGTGATGTCTCCTTGAAAAACCAACGTATTAGTATGTGATGGTTAGCAGAGCTCCAGTCTTGCTCTGGCTTTTGCGGTTGTTATCCCGTTTACGTTGCTCTTTTTGTTAAACTGTTGAACAAGACCTCTATAATGTGAATTGGCTAATCGAAGTTCGGGGCTTTTCCCTATATCTAAAAAAGTGAAAGTGTGATAAATTTAGGCAAGTTTGACAAATTTTGTGGCAGTGGTGGCGACCTGAGTATATGAACCAATCAAAACAAGCATTCGCTGCTGTACGTGGGCATCGGTCGCGAAAGCAAGGCAAAAGTAACCAATTAATTTTGCCTTCGCATTAGCTGTGTAGTATTGAATGTGTAACATGCATGGTCACATATTAATGCCAACAGAATTTGGTGTGGTAGTTGCCAAACTTAAACGGCCAACTGCTATCGGAGATTAGCATTCATACATAAGAGCCAGGCCTCTAAATAGAGAAATTAACATCCATTTTCAATCGCTAGACTAGCTTTTTCTACCAAGTTAACTTGTGTAAAATTGACGGAGATCAATGAATAAAGTGGGATAGTTGAGGAAGAAGACATTCAAGTATAGTTTGCTTACGTCCCTGGAAAGACGGAGAGGGGACGTCCCAAACCATTGATGCCGTAAAAGGAAATACAACTCTTCTTTTAACCATGTTTGTAAGTGCGGTAATAGAATTTGTGCTCGATGGTAGAGTTTCCAAGAATTTATTACCAAAGAACTTTTTGTTGTTAGGTGGTGCAGTGGCCTTTGGCTATGTAATAATAAATGCCTATGTGCATCTTGTAATGCAGAGGCTGAGATACTGATATTCCATTTTCTACAAAGAATTGCATGTGCTAATTCAGGGAATCTTAATTAGATGGGTCCCAGGTTTTGTCCTGGTGTTTGAGTTGAGTTGGGCCGAAGAAAGCAAGGCCTCAGTTAAGCTGTTGCCTGTAGAGAAGTGGGCTGAGCCCATCATTTGGTTTCTAGAAGAAGCCCATCATTTGGTTTTTTTAGAAGAAGCCCATCATTTGGTGGTTTTTGTTGTGTTGCTATTTGTTGTTTGTACTACTTACTACTATAGAACCCATAATCACTATTAGTTCAAAAATTATTTTATAAAACCCCTCATCTATTATTATCATTGTCAGTTCATGGTACAAACCGATAGTGATAACCCAACTATCAATACCGGTTTTATGCTTTGAATCGGCAGTGATCAATGTGTCATATGGCGCAAAATTGTTCTACTAAGAACTCTTCAGCATGAGATCCGTCTCAAATCACCATACGCTGAAGAGTTTCTTTTAGAGCAGTTTTGCGCAAATCATTTACATCAAGTTTGGAATAAGAATCTACAAGAACGATAAGCTAGCAGTTCAAACTCTCTTGCTAAGCTATCAAACTCGACAAGTGACAATGGTAAATCTAAATGAATGTTGAAAACACAATCATCTTGAAACGTATGTGTTTTCTACCACTCATTTAGATCATCTTTTTGCCACAGTCATAAACGGTGACGGCGACGAGGTCGGTGACAGGCCCGAGGGGAGTGGGATGGAGAACGGTTTGGCGCGGCGCGGCTTCGGTGGGCGATGGGGATGGCAGCGAGGTCGGCGATGCACCACTTCGACCGTCACTACCCGTCGGGATTGATATTCTAGAGGGGAGTGAGTTGAGGAGCGGAGTGGCCAAGATATTTATAGAATGACGTCTTATCACTGCCAGTTCTAGCTATGAACCGGCTGTGACAAGGTTTATCACTACCAGTTCATAACGACTTAATCATTGATTTATTGGTTTAGTTTATGAGCCGGCAGTGATAAAGAAGTATCACTCCCGGTCCATGACACCAACCAGCAGTGTTGTATCACTACCGGTGAGTATTACAGACTGGCAGTGATAAGTATCACTGTCGATCTATGACAAAAATCAACAGTGATAAAGAAGTATTACTGCTTGTCCATAACACCAACTGACAGTGTTGTATCACTGCTGATTCGTAACTAGAATCGACAGTGATAGTGGGTATCATTGACAGTTCTCAATGGCTCACTGATTAATTAGCCGTCGGAGCTTGTGAATCGACCGTGCATGTGTGTTTGCAGGGATCTCCTGAACTGAACCTACAATTTGTTCTCAACTGCACAACATGCATGAGGATGAGTGGATCAACCTAGTTATGATCTAGTTCTCAACATGCTACATGTTTCCTGTCTTGTTGATAATAAATTTGCCAATCAATTACACTCTAGGCTAAACTGCAAATGCATCTTATCCCATCATTGCTCAAGGTTAGATGCTTGCATACCAATATGCTCCACAAATTGGTTATCATGAGCTTTTGTATTTAGATAAAACCAGGTATCAGGTACAAGTTTTACCTGATTTCGTGATGAAAGATTCTCTGATGTACCCTTGACAACGGGCTCAGTATCCTGATGAATTTACAACGAAAAACCTATGCATATAGCAATTTGTTGGATTTGTTTTCTTAGCATGAATAGAAAGAGACCGATAATAAAATTGAAGCAACCCATGTCATGCTCCACCATGACAGCTCAGTTATGCATCCACAAGACCACAACGATATCTATCTGGTCTTCCAAAGAAAAAATGATGCAAGTCTATATGAAGTCCTCAACAGAATGAATGAACAAAGGGATGAGTACTAGTGTACATCCATCCAGGGCTCCAGGCACATCGAATAATGCAGAGAAAAGTCCTATATAATACTACTACAGGAACAACATTTAGGAGTAAAAAATTTCTAGCTGAAAAGGTTAACAAAAGGAGTTGCATGGTTTGACTCCAACGGAATCCACTTTTAAGAGGGACTGAAATGGAACTTCACATCTGCATTTTTCTCTTTGAACTTTTGATTTAGAGGTGGCTTTTTTTTATTTCAATTTGTAATGATATGTATGTCAATATGTCATTTGAGCTAGAGTGGGTGAACTTTGGACAATCAGTTGCAGCTGATTTGAGACCAAAAAAATTCTGATTGGTCGCAATTGGTCTTTAGAACAATGCTATAAGATCAAGAAAGTTTTAGGTACGTACCCCTTGACTTCAAAGAATTATTTGGAATAGGAACTTCCATCAGCATCCAACAATGTTGGTAGCGATATTTGATGTGCCATCATAGTAACGCAATATGCACTTCTGAGGTCTGAAAAATGTACCGGCCTACTAGATTAGAGGAAGTTGCCTTATAAAATACAAAGCTAACTGAGATATTCTGATTTGCAACAAAAATTACCTAGGAAATAGTTAAAAGTTATCACCAGTGGGACAATGGAGCTAAGTCTGGCGGCAGTAAAACCATAAAAGGCTCCTAGAACTGAATCTGATCATCGCTCCTTACAGTTTATGCTTTGTGGTAATATATTGGCTGGCTGCTTTACAAAAACTTGACTGTGTACAGGCGTGCAGCTTGCTTGGAAACATTATGACGGGTCACCTTTGTTCTCAGGTGCTCAACATCATCCCATCGCTTTGCTTCTGCATAAATATTGGATATTGTGATGAAATCCTCATCATCGATTGGCATTAACTGACGCAGTTCATGAATATTAGCAACATCGATGTCCCCATGCACTCGGCATGCTGCCAATACCTTCTTCCACAGCACCGAACATGCCTTGATAGGCATATCCTTGATCATTTATGTTCTTCCCTCATTCACTAGGCCACTGTGGCTGCAAGCAATCAAGACACCCACAAATGTGTGTGACATGATCAGGCTCAATCTTCATTGAGCTCCAGGGAATCACACGAATATCCATGGACCAACAACCCAACAATCATTGCTGTCAAAGATTTTTCTGGCCAGCTTCAAGTTGCCACATTTTGCATACATATCGACCAGCACATTGCCAACATATCCATCAGCAGCAATGCCATTGCTCTCAATGCAATTGTGGATTCCCCTCCCCAGCTCTAGCTCGCCCACCACCGCACAAGCCCCAAGAGCCAACACAATCGTTGGCTTGGTCGGTTGAACGCCATTCTCCTGCATCTCTTGGAAAACATCCAATGCTCAGTAATGCATCCTAAGCTTCGCATAGCCACCAATCAAGGAGTACCAAGACAAGGCATCCCTCTCACGCATCTCCCTGAATATCCTAGCTGCCTCAGCCATATCACTGAGCCTCACATTTTGCATGATCTCAGTGTTCCACCACGATATGTTCTTCACCGGCATCTCCTGAGAGACGTGCTCTACGCCGTGCCAGGCCCAACCCAGATCATGAGCCCCCACCAACGCATTCCAAGAAACAGCATTCGTCACTGGCATTTCATCAAACACCCTCCGCACATCCCTGAGACGCCCATACATGGAGATGATAGCGTTTTTTACGTGTCGATCTTGGCTGCATCCCAACTTGCGGCAATGCAGCTCAGCGCCCTTCGCAGCAAAGGCTGCACCGGCACTGGTGAGGGAGCTAAGCTTGAAAGCGCGAGCGCAAGATTTGAAGAGGGCGGGGAAGGCAGGGAGCGGGGTTGGGAGGGAGGGAGGGAGAGTTTGGTTATGTGGTTGAAGATGATGAGCAATGAGGATGGAACGGGGGAGCAAGGAGGACGGAACGGGGGAGGAGGAGAACGCGGCCATGGAAATGCAGAAGAGGGGAGCGGCGAGGAGGAGGGAAAGGTGTCCGGGAGGTGAGAGACAAGGGCGGGGAGGAAGGCGGAGGCCAAACTTGGCGAGGAGGGCGTGGAGATGTTCGTCTGCAGCCGTAATTCCATCAGACACTGTCAGTTGCTAGCCATGCAAATGGTTTAGAAAGGGGAAACTTAACTATGAACAAATCGGAGCTAAGTCATCGAATAATCATAGCCTGTGGGTAAGAGGCGAACTCCCCCACGGCTCCCTAGTTCCTACAAAGTTCCTCATATCCAGTCCCCTCCCTCTCCATCTCCGGCGAGCTCATAGGCGGAAGGGAGCGGGGCTAGCCCCTAGATTTGTAGCTTGTACAACGGTCTCAATACAGTAGTTGTAGTTCTCAGTTTGTCTAGATGGGGGACTACCTCCTCAAGCTCCTCATTGATGTGGCTACAGTGACGGTCGTCGTCCTGCGTCGCCTGAAGCTCCTCTTCATCCTCATCACCGTCACCCTTCTCATCGAGGTTCTGGTCAGAGAAGCTAGACCCATTAGCGAGGTCGAGGGAGAGCGCCCTTGGTTTTGATGTGCGCCTAAGGTTCCAGTCATCGTCAATGAATTGATCCCCGCCGCCGCCTGATCTCATCCAGCTGAGTCTAGGGTAGATCTTGCCGCCGCCGCCTCCATCGGATTTGAAGCTGGAGTGAGCTGGAACAAGGAAAGAAAATACGGCAAAAAGCGGTGCCACGAAGGTAGCACAGAACACGAAGAAGGTGGGTGTGGTGTAGCTGAGTAGGAGCAGAAACAAACTAATTGAGGATGTGGACAGAGTGATAAATATCAGGACGAGTGATCCTAAGATAAACAAGACTCTCAACTAGGTGGCTATAGCGAGTGGGATCTACAAGAGGCTCACCGTCAATGAGCCGCAAGTGAAAACCAAGCTCCATAGGTGTCTCAACCATGCCGTGATCGGTGAGAGCAGCATGAGCAAGAAGGTTCTGAATGTACTTCTCTTGAGAGAGCAGATGCCTTTAGGCGTAGAAGAGACCTCGATCCTAAGGAATTAGCACAGGGGGCATCAAGAACTTGTCACTAAGACGCTTCTTCACAAATTCAATGAATTGAGAGTCATCACCTATGATAATCATGTCACCAACATAGAGAAGAAGAAGCGTGCGACCACGAGAAGTGTGAAGAAAGAGAGTTGAGTCATGGTCGCTAGGCTGAAAGCCAACATCACTAACAAAAGAAGATAAGCGCTCAAACCAAATCTGAGGAGCCTGTTTGAGACCATATAGAGAGCGACGTAGATGATAGACCATGCCATTAGGAATAGAGTATCCTAGAGGTGGCTGCATGTAGACATCCTCATGCAGCTCACCATTTAGAAAAGCATTCTTGACGTCTAGCTGAGAGATAGACCACTGACGAATAGAAGCAACAACCAAAAGAGTCCGAACAGTGGTCATGTGAGCAACTGGAGCAAAAGTTTCATCATAGTCACGACCGTGTTCCTACTGAAAACCACGAGCCACAAGACGAGCCTTGTAGCGCTCAAGAGAGCTATCAAAACGAGTCTTTACCTTATAGACCCACTTGGAAATGATGGGAATGACATGAGATGACAAAGGAACAAGATCCTAAGTGCTAGTATGCTCTAAAGCATCAATCTCCTTAGCCATAACTCGTTGCCACTCCTAGTGAACAGCGGCCTCTTGGTAGGTCATGGGCTTGACAAGAGTAGCAACTGTTAAGCCATAGCGCTCAGGTGGCCAAATAGTATGACAATCACATAGATCCTATCGAGGTGGAGACTCCAGAGCAAGTCCGAGAAGGTACAAAGAGGAGTCAGGTGGTGGAGGATGTTGCGGACGACGGGTGTAGAAATGAGTGATATCACGAGGAGGCACCATCAGAGGAGGTGGTGAACCAACTAAAGGTGGAGCGGAAGGTAGTGAGCATAGAGATGATGATTGTGGTGGCAATGGAGCCGGGGAAAGTGGTAGCAGTGTGGAGCACGATGGTAGCAAAAAATACAAATCAGGAAGGTTTCATCCCCTAAGCTTCCAAACAAAGCCTTACTATTCTAAGGATTGTTTGCCTTGGATTTCTCTGTGTATAAGGTCTATTGCCATGTACGCCATAGAGAGGATGAGTTATTTTGATTTTATTGCAGTTTCTGTTCCCTTTTGTAGCCCCCTATTAAATTATTTTAGAACTGCACAAAACTGAAGATACTAGTTATCCCTGGGAAATCATATGTTTTTTTTATGAAACAGTAGGATTGTCCCCTACTGGTTATATGTTATAAAAAACAAAAACATACAAAAAGGAATTACAAGCCAAAAATAAAGAAAAGGAAAAGACCTATACAAGTTATTCTAAAGAAACAAACCATTGATACATTATGTCCACTTGAGAAGCTTTTGCTCTATGAATAGTCAGGGCGAAAAACTTTTTGAGACCAAACTAAAGGAAAAGATGGAGAAGCATCATTGAAAACCCAATCATTGCGGACAGTCCATATACTCCAACACATTATAATGATGATTTCCATGGCAAATGGAACATCAAGCTTTCATTTGAAGCGTCTCAGATTTGCAACAATACTACAGTTTGCATTGACTCTGAGGTGAAGAAGGTTCCAACAGTTTATGGCAAAGGAACAAAGAAGAAAAAGATGATTTATGTTCTCTTCAATCTGCCAAATGCATATGTATACGAAGGCAGAAAAATTTTTTGCAGTGAAGAATGTTCCTTGTGTTTAGCCTATTATTAAGAAGCAGCTAGAAAAAACCTTATGCTTCATCTGACAACAAGAAAACCAAGTCCACTTAAGGATTGGATGAATAGGAGTATGCCCAATTAGGTATTTATAAGCTTTATTTGCAGAGAAGAAAGAACTTCCCCAAATATAATTCCATTTGTCATTATGAGTGCTTAAAGGGGAGCAGGAGAGACGCTTTTGTTGGTCTTGAAATTGTACATAATCTTGAATCGATAGAGGAATATAAAAGGCTTCTGAAAGATGACTCAGCTGACTTGCCTCATATAAAGTGATGTTGCTATTTTTAGCAAACGAATAAAGCTCTGGGTATGCTTGCTACGGAACCATTCCAGACCAAAGATCATCCCAAAGAAGAATTGTGCTACCATTTCCAATTTGAGGAGAGGCAATGCCTTTAAAAGAATCAAGAAGCTTGATAGTATCTCTCCACCAGAACGAATCTTTCTTTGATGCTGCAATTAAAGTGCCATTATTGTAATATTGATCCTAGATGAGATTGACCCAAGGTAGGTCCTTCTTATTAAAGAACTTGTGAAGATTTTTGAGCAAGTGCTTCATTGTGAGCTTTCAGATTTACAACTCCAAGACCACCTTCTTGTTTTGGCCTACAAATCTTCTTCCAGGTGGCCAAAGCCGGTTTCTTTCCATTAATATCTAAGCCTCTCCATAGACAATGCTTTATATATTTGTCTATTTGTTTAATAACTCCCATAGAAATTTTTAGGGTACACATGAAAAAGTAGGGAGAGAGGAGAGTACAGAATTAACTATTTCCAGTCTTCCAGCTTTAGTAAGAAAGATGGAGGTACTAACCAATCTCTTTTTAGCTCTTTTAATGAGAGGCATAAAATCATCCATCTTATGCTTGGTAAGGCTTAGAGGCAATCCAAGATAGGTGAAAGGAAGAGACCCCTTCTGACAATTGAAAGTTCTGGAAAGAATTTCTATTTTTGCATCATCTATATTAATTGGCGCCATCATAGACTTGTTATAGTTAACTTTTAGTCCAGTGGAGTTCGCATAAGTGTTGAGAAGAGCTTTCAATACTAAAAAGCTGCCTAAGACAGGCCTCAAGGACAAGAAGAGTATTATTTGCATATTGTATCATAGGGAAATCATAATCAGCTCTCAAATGAATTGGCAAATAGAGAATACCCATGTTTTTTGCTCTGTTAAGAATGGTTTGTAGCAGAGTAGCAACTAGAACAAACAAGTGAGGGGAGAGAGGATCCCCTTACCTAACTCCTCTCCTATAATGAAAAACTTTTCCAGGCACTCCATTAAGGAGAACGGCTAAGGTGCATGTCTTAAGAATTTCAGAGATCCAAGAAATCCAACGCTGCCCTAAGCTCATTAAGAAGAATATCCAGGATCACCTGATGCTCAATTGTATCAAAAGCCTTCTCAAAGTCTAATTTTAGAAATACAATCTCTTTATTTGATTTATGATAGATGTGCAAGTATTCGAAAAACCAGGTCTGACAGTCTTGAATGGATCTTTCCTTAATAAAACCATATTGATTTCTATGAACCAAGCGAATGATTTGCTACTGCATTCTATCTGCCAGGATCTAAGTAATCAGTTTTATAGAGGAATAGACCAAAGAAATTGGCATGTAATCATTCATCTTGATTGGGTTGTCCATCTTAGGGACTAAAGTAATATAAGACCCATTTATACTCTTTTGAGGAATTCACTATTAAAGCCATCAGGCCTAGGAGACTTACCAAAAGGTAGAGAGGCAACAACCTTATCAATTTCTTCCTTCGAGAAGGGAAGTTCCAAAGAGTCCAGATAACTCTCATAGTCAAAAGGTCAGTAAGATCAAAATGCATGTGGGAGTATTCAGACATACCAAGCCTCTCCTTATAAGAAGACCATAAAAGCTCAGATTTCCCTTCATGAGAAATGTGGGCATTCCCAGAAACATCTAGCACGGAAAGAATAGAGTTCTTTTGGAACCTAATAGTTGCATTGGAATGAAAAACTTTGTACGTTCATCTCCAAACTTGACCCAATTTAAGGTCTCTCTTTGCTTCCAATAGATGAGTCAAGTGAGATTGGAGAATTTCTCTGAAGTTCCACTCTTGCAGGGAAAGATCTCTAAATTCTTCCAGGGTATCTAGAAGAAGAATAATCAACTTTGCATTAGATATTAAAACTGTCAAACTGGATAGCTGCTTATGCCATTGCCTAAGGACTCTTAAGTTTTTGAATTTGGCCACAATAATTTTTGCCTTGTTAGTTTGATTTACAGGTACAGACCAACCATGCTCTGTGATCTGCATGAAATGTTGATGTTCCATCCAGTAATTTTCAAACCTGAAAACTTTTGGCCTAGGGATTTCAGTGGCAATATAAATTAAGTAGGACACATGATTAGAGGTTTACTTAGAAAGAGCACTGACATAAGTTCTAGGGTAGGAGGTGGTCCATGAGCATGAGGTGAAAAACCAGTCCAATCTTACCATAAGGGGGGAGAGCTGATTATTAGACCATGTAAAGGATCTTCCTTTCAAGGGGAGTTCAACAAGTCTTAAACTGCTGATAGCTATATTAAACTTAACATTTCTCTTGTATCACCCCTAGGCTTGTTTCTGTCCGAAGGTGATCTAATAAGATAAATCCCCTAGGAACAACCAGTCTTCATCATCAGGAATATCCATGCTTTTGAACCAATCCCGAAAAAGGGTCTTACCCTCAGGGGTACAGGGGGCATAAATGTTGGTAAGGGACCAAGTGGCCCTAGAGTGGATTCAAGTAAACTCAACAGTGAGAGAAAAGTTATTGCTAAAAGTTTTAGTACCCAGGAACCAGGAGCTTTTCCAAATAGTAATAAGACCACTAGAAGCTCCACTGGACGGCTGAAATTCAAAGCTGTCAAACTCCATGCTGTAGAAATTCTTAATGTAAGAGAAATAAAAGAACTGTCATTTCATCTCTTGAATACAAATGATGTCACATTGGGTTTCTTTTATTTTACTTTTTATGGCATTCCATTTTCCATCCGCATTTATACGTCTAATGTTCCAACATAGCACTTTCCACTCTCTCTTGTGGCATCTGTTGTTGTAATTCATCAATACAGAGCAAACCTAATAGTATAGCCCACTTGATCAACAGGTTGGGGGAGGCAAACAAAAGACACCCAAGATTTCTAAATTTCTCAGATAACAGAAACTTGAGATAAGCCTAAAAGTAACAAACTTTTTCAGGGTACAGAAATGACAAAGAGACAGAGCCATAAACATAGAAAAGAGTCTGTAACTGTACACCCAAAAGAGGAACATCATTAAGATGCCCAAAAGCAAGAGAGCCTAATCTAGAGGCTTCACTTATTTGACCTAGAGATGGAAGCTCCATCTGGTCCTTTTTTATTCTGTTGCCTTCATCATTTCCCAAGTTATCAGCAGATGAAGCAGGCTTTGTTGAACTTGAAGCACCCACTTGCTGAGCAATTTTCTTCTTCTTGTTCAAGAGATCTTTTGTTAGCTTGGAGGGGTCAAGCTTGCAAAAGGATTCCCCAAGGCTCCTAATTACCCTAGAGGAAATGTTGGGAGGCTTGAAAGAGCAGGCCAAATAATTTTTATCAGTATATGGTAATTTATTGAATCCCCCATTCTTAATTTTCAATCTATTACTTCTTCTCACCTTAGTTTCAACTAAAGGAAGAGAAAGACACCGGGAATTTCTTTTTCTCTGAGGAGTGCAAGGTTCAGCCTCCTTGTCCTTGCTGGAGCAGTCACCACATTTTAGCTCCTCAATCCAAAGGTGGTTGTTAGGTATCAAAATATCAAAAGAGTCACTGAAATTTGAATCTTGTGAGATAAAACCCCAAGCAGGAGAGGATAGAAGACTCTCAGCCCAGTCAAAATAAAAAGGTGAAGAGAAAGCCAAAACAAAGAAGGAGATCTAGCTTCTTGGGACACTTACAGAAGGGTTATTAGATCTCAAAGGAGAGAGGAGCTTTGCCCATGCTGAGACATGATGGTCCAGAGGACCACAATAGTTGTTCAAGTTATGATGAAAGGTCTCAAAGATTGGATCAGCTTCTAGACCAACTATGTTTTGAACAACACCGATTTGCAAATTCAAATTATAATTCCCCCCATGTTGCTGATGTTCTGGTAAGCCTTCCACAGCAGGTTCAAGGTTTACAAATTCATGGGCTTCAACATTATCTAGAATGAAAGCATGCAGCTCTGGGAAGCCTTCCACAACATGATCAAAGTTCACAAATTCATGAGCTGCAACATCATCTGGAATGAAACCATGTTGCTCTTTAATCCGAGCTTCCAGAGCAAGAACCACATGTATATTGAGATCAGGATAATTATGAATCAAAACAGCAGAAGAGTCAATGGCAGCAGAAGCAAGAGACAGAGAGAGACTTGTACCACTCTCATCATCATTGCCATTATTATTCATGACCTGATCATCACCGATAAAGTTAACTTGAGGTTCTTCTGGTATTTTTTTTTAGGAGCTCCCAAAGCCAACAAGGGAGCTGGTGGCTGAGCTTCAAGGCCTCCTAGTCCAGGGATTAAGTTAAAGTCCCATTGTTGGAGCTGATGAAGACCAACTTGTTGACCTCCATGGAAAACAGGGTTATTAATCTGAAGGAGGGATTGGTTATGGTTCTCATTGTTATCTGGAGGCAAGTCCTCATCTTGAGGCAGAACACCAAGCAGAGTCTGCTGAATGATTTCGCATTGAATAGTACATGAAAAACCCTAAAAATCATCCCCTTCTGTGATAATAATAAAGCATGGAACTTCTTGCAGATCAGTTATCCTTGCCTTTATGATAATACGGGCGAGGCAACCATCCTCTCTTTCCCACACTAAAAGTCTGCCAAAAGTTGATTGCATTAGTAAAGTGCTCAAGGGTCCAATAATTCAGCGGGAAGCCAATACACATTAGCCAACACTCTCTGTTGAAGTTGATTGCCCTGTGATTAGGACCCATGTTGTGATTCACAAAGTTAAAGGAGAGCCCTCCAAAATTATGAGGACTATGATGGACAAGAGCATCCCTTTCACTAACTTTGGACAAACGCACATAAGCCATACCCCTTCCAAACGGACAAAACTGAATATCCTTAACAGCCACATATCGATAATCCACTAGGAAATCAAGAATGACTACATGGAGATTATCAAAGTTCCCTTCACCTGGCGAAAGCAGCAAGACCAAGATGATAGCAACGTCCTCATTTACACGCTCTGCAGCCACATCCACCACAACACTAGCAAAAAGAAGCCGATATTGCACTTCCTTCCTTGCAAACTCTGGAAGCAAAAGGGGAGTCGGGTCAATTGCATTGAACGCTATACCGCTGGAGTCACTTTCCAAATGAAGAGAGGCACACTCCTGAGGAAGAGAAATCACCAGTGCATAAGCTCCGAATTGGGGGTGGAACGTGGAGAGGCTTGAGTAACCGGAGGGATCCCTAGAAGTGCCCGCCCAAAATCACTGAACGAGCTATATTGTTTGGGCCCACTATGGCCAGGCCCATCCTCTAGAGATAGAAGCCGACGGAACCAGTGCTTGACAGAGTCAAAATCCCAAACAGATTCCATCACTTGATTAGAGAAGGTGCATGACGGAGAAAAAGCCGTAGATACCGGTATTCCGTTAGAAGAGGAACCAAATCTGCAAAAACTAGCAATATGACCCCACTTTAAATAGGTATGGCATTTTATCCGATTTGAGCAAGAGTTCCGGCAATGATTATGCGATAAACACCTGGACACCTCTAAGGAGAGTTTGAATTTGGAAAATTGAATTAAAAAGAGGCGGGTTCTTTGCCGAAGAAACTGGAGCAATACCTTCCAAATGACTTAACACAGATCTGCGAGGATAGCTTAGCCGATCGAAAACTGAAGTTCTTGAGGAAGAAGAAAGAGACATTGATTCTTTATGTTGCATACCATTTCTTTGAGTAATCAGTATTCCCAGATTCTTTAGCAACATTGATTCAAAGGTTCATCATTATCATATAAATGGCATCGTGTCTACCTGTTGTTCCATTCTTATGCTAATTAGCTATTGTGTAGTAATTAACATACGCTGCATGTATGGTCAGGCTAGAATATGTGACTTCCCTTTAATGTATCTCTGCATTAATAAAATGGCTATATAGAATCTCTAATATATATAGTTGGGTCGACCCCTAAGCTCACAAGATTTAGTGGGTAATACATTTGTTATGTGCGGAAGGCAATATAGCCACTGCAAGGAAAGGAAGGGGGGGGGGGGGGGCAGCAGCAAGGGAAGAATCAGATTAGGAGCTAAGTTTTCCTTTTGTTTAAAGGTTAAGTTTGGTAGAAAATAGATTTGATTTGGTTAGAGATAAGAATGAGTTAGTTTCCAATTCAGCAGGAATCAAGTTAGGAAAGTAAGATTTGGAGTTGATTTAGGGTTGTAAGGTTCTCCCTATATAAAGAGAGGTGATCCTCATAATAAAGCAAACAATTAGAATTGCATTTTCTCCCTCTATTTCCACTCTCTCTCTCCCTCAACCGACTCTCTCTCTCTCTTGGCTTGCTGCTGTCCGACAATATCACAATGGGGAGGCAGCGGCGAGATTGGTCTCACACTCCCGTTGATCATACCTACAACCTCCGCAATCCGCTACAATCCACTAGACATAACAACATTTCAGTTTGATTCCGAATTATAAAATTGGGACAAGATAACAAGACATTCAAAGATATGAACTGAAGGTTGGACCAGTGGGGCACTAGTCTTAACCATCGATTTGTTCAAAATGGTAATTTGCTTTCACCCTTCTTTTCAGTTTCCTGCAGAACTGTAGTATTTTTAGATCTAGTTTGGAGGAATTTACCATAACAGAAAGATCAAATTCAACGAGTGCAACAAATGACATGGGTGATAACTCATGGGATTTCAAAATTTTGGGAAGAGTTTTACCACCAAGAGTTGTGTTGACAAGATCCAGGAGGAAGCGAGGAGAGTGAGAGTATTTTGTTTTTCTGGGTTTTTATTTTCATTCCCTGTCGGTAGCCTCCAGGGCTACTGCTTGTAAAACTTCTGCTTATTAAATGAAATAGGCACATTCTTGTGTCGGTTCATTACAAAAAAAAGATCAAATGCAGTTCCTTTTTCATGTATATGGAAATTTATGTATGGATTAAAAATATGATTATTGGAAGTTTCTTATTAGGTAGCAAAGCATGGTTTCATGCTGCCTTTATTTTCTTCAGCAGTACCAGACGGTTTCTGAGACTGACAGTGTTTGCTATGTTTATTTGTACATCTTTTCAAACTTCCAGTCATAATGATATCAGGAAGATTTCCTTTAGCTACTTGTTCAAGTTAGAAGCTTGATCAAGTTTGTACCAATTTTTTCTGAGCTTCATTTTGTCGGTATTATGGATTGCGATATACTGGAACGATTTTATGCTATATAACTCGGTACTGTTTCACAGTGCTGCTCTTTCTTCTGAAGACATATCGAAGAAAACGGCCTTATTTTTCAGCTTAAATAGTTACGATGTTGAATCAATATTTGATGATGGATAGATTATGTGCGAGACATCAACAGCAGCTGATCTTCATAAAAGTACATTTTCAAATGATGGTCGGGCTAATCATACCTACTGGTCTGATCTCATTTGATCTAGTGCCGTGTCAGACCGTTGAAGAACTCTTGTACACATGGAAATGAGTTGCAAAAGGGTACGCAATAAACACCTATTTGAACATAACGCATAAACTCTTGCACACTTGAACGTAATGCATACAGTTAGCTGAATTGCGCTTCTAGACCAGTCACTGAATATTGTTGGCGTCCTGTGGATCACACAAAAACACCCGGCACGCCACCACCGTGTCGCCGATCTTGACTCCCGGCGTCACCGTCAGCGCGACGCTGAGCTTCTCCTCTCCGTGACTTCCTCTGCGGCCAAAGACAGGTTCGGCCACGCTCTCCATGTACTCCTCCACGTACTCGCTCCCTCTCCTCGCGTAGAACATCCTGACACTCTGAGCACCGGAGCAGCGCGCCATTACCACATGCAGCGCCCAAGCCGACCTCGCCGTCGTCGCGAACGCGCGGTAGAACCACGTCCTCGGGTGCCCGCCGCGCGACACGAACGTCCTGTGGTCCAGGTTCCGGAACACCGCCGTCTCCATCTCCGGCGGCACGGCAGCCAAGTACTTTGTCCGGCAAAACCTTGAGAAACTGGAGCTTGGGTGTTGCATCAGGGCGTCCAGAGGATCGCAGAACCCCATGATTCGATCGAAACGAGCGGCATCGATGTCAAACCCTTCTTCTCCTCCTGCAGTACCTGTACCGGAACCACCTCCGAACATTGTTCGCGACAAGTGTGCCTCAAGTGAGTACCTCTTCCATAACTGCTCTGCAACATCTGCATTGCTGATACAGTGATCCGACGAGAGCAGCTGGCTAGCAATCAACCCTGCAAAGTCCTGCACCGATGTCGACGCCACCTTGAACAGCTTCAGCAATGCACTAGGCGTCGTCGGGATTAACTCTTTCGGTACAGAAAAGACCTTGTCATAGTGCTTAGCCGGCTGCTTGCTCTTGATCTGCTTGTTCAGTCTCGCGTTCCCTCTTTGCAGCCCCTCCAGTTCCCTCTTCAGCAGGACAATGTCTGAATCTCTTTTCCTCATCTCGGCCTCCAGTTCCTGAAGCAGCGACCACCGCTCATTGACCAACGGCCCGACGCTGCCGCTCGCACTGCTGCACAGGCACTGCAGAGCTGTTACTGACTCAAGCTCGGACGTGATGATGTCGTCGGCGAAAGCTATCTTGGCAGGGCTGTAAGGGATGTGAGCTCTCTGCAGCTTGATGTAGGCTGATTTGAGAGCTGCTGTTCCCTCGAACAGTCTTATGAGAACTAGCCTCTGATCGTACCCACCGCAATATCGGAGTCCTGGCTTTGTTGTTGCCTCGTTGTTGTCCAGCGCCGGCGCAGCGCAAACCTTGGTGAGCTTGCAGAGCTTGGTGAGGCCTACTAGGAGCCCAGGAACGGTGCAAGTAGGAGTCCTTGCAGTTCTTGTTGCTCTTGGTGACTCCATTTGGCCTAGTGACTGCCTCCAGCAGCCAGGAAAAGGAGAAACAAACATTCAGTTATTGACAAAACAACAGGATTAACAAAGGAGCATTCTGACAAATTTCATGCAGAGACTAATTAACTGATTTAACCCGCATTGACCATATGCAGCTGCAATTTTCCCCTGGAAACTAAAACAAACAGTTAAACATTACATAGGTTCGAGAACATCTGGGGAACATGTAAATCTCGGGTTCAATGCCCCTTCCACTATTTTTAGCAGTAGTATAAATTTCAGAGTTGAAGCACCAGATTGTACAAGATATGAGCAAGAACAAGCGGATTAGCCAATGCATGTTCCTGACTGAAGTAGGGTAAGGGCCAAGCTTGCTAAAGATTTTCATGAGCAAGATAAGATCTAGCTTAAAACAATTGGCTGCCGGAGCTGCAAAGGCCACACGCAGAAAACAACTCTGATGCTGGCTTAGAATTTCAACAGAGAAATAACTGGACAAATGCAGGTCAAATTTTAAAGATCTGCAGATCAAATCCCCAAACCCGGTCATTCTCAAAGAGCTAACAAAAAGAAATCATGTTAGGTTTATGTCTCATTGGACCAACTAGTTACAGCCCCAAAAAGAAAATTCGTTGATAAGGAAATGCAAGAAAGAAGTACCTGGGCGAGATGAGATGAGCGTAGAATGCTGGATTTGCTGCGGAGTGTTGCAGACAGTTGCCCTTCCCACTCAAGACATTTTGAAGTTGTAGTGGCATTGCAAAGCGAAGCTAAAGCAGGAGCAGTGGTGGAAGTGTAAGGACAGGAACATCGAGATGGCATTGGGAACATCAAAAGCAAAAGGTCACAGAGACAGACAAGAATTTGTGATGCATTGTGGGTGGTGGGATGAAGGTCCAGCTGCAGCAGCAGTGTAGACCCTATGCAAGCAAAGGTCAAAAGAGGAAAAGTGGCAAGTGAATGTGAACGATTTTTAACGAATTAATTCTCTCCAAAAAGAGAGTAAGCAAGCGCTATATCAAATTGCAATATCACCTTATGATGAATGATAGGACTTGTCACCCTAGTAGTAAATCATTGTAATCAATCAAAACCCAAGCATTTTTTTTAGAACACGGCTTGCCCAAGGACTAAAAACGGATTGCAATAGGTGTGGACCGCCTGGGCGACTGCCACGGAAAGCCATGAAGACCACTGGCAGCCAGAAAATTAAGTATTTGACATCGTTATGAATGGTCACTCTTAAAATGATATCTACTTCGTCATCTTCAATTTTTTGCCATAGGAAAACTTGTTACTCGTGTACCACTTTTAGCTCTATTTCCATCACCTAGGCATTCCAACGTGGCACGGCAGGGGAAATATCTTTCTAAAAGTGCATCTAGTTCTTCTACGTGGGTTTTGATAATTGACGATAAATGATTAAGAGATTAATGTATTTAGTGAGCATTTGAATAGGTAAAAGTCATATTGACGTAGGTGACCTCTAAAAATTGAAGAAAGAAGACGGCAAATGGTTTTACTCTTTAAAGTATTCTTTTATTTTTAAAATTAAGTATAGGATCATCGTATTATTAAGAGGGGGTCTAACGCTGTAGTTTAGTTATGAACTTCTCAAAAAGATCTTCTTTCAGTTTAAAGAGAGACACAAAATTCACAACACGGACCGAGACATAGTTTTCTCAGTGAAGTCGGAAGTTCCGCTGTGGTTGGATAGTCCGATTTTTCAGAACATGGAGTTCTCGGGTTGGAATTTATTTTAATATCGGATGTTCCGATGTAGGTTGGATAGTCCGATTTTTTCAACTATAAGGTTCTCAGTCTTGAATTAAAATCTAATATCGGAAGTTCCGATGGTTGGATTGGATGTTCCGGTCAGGGTCAGAACATCTGATTTTTATGAACATGTATCTCTCGTATTCAAATTAATTCTTAGATCGGATGTTTCGATGTATTGTTTTTATCAGGTTTGGATTGGGTTTTGAAGTTCAAATCTATCATTTTGAAAATATCGGATGTTCCGATCGTGGGGATCAGAAAATTCTGATGCAGGCTGAAAAGGTGTCCAACGGTTAGTTTTTTAAAATATTTATTTATACACCCCCTCCCCTTTCCCACTCCTTCATCTTGCCATTTCGAATATGAGAATCTCTCTTGAGCAAAAGCCACTCTCCTCTCTCAAGAAAGTATTCCATCTTTTGAGAAACATTTGAAAATAGAGATTGAGTGTTAGAAAGAAAAGGTTGATCTTTGAGCACTAGGTTTCATCTCCGAGCATTTGTGTTTTCATTCATTTCTCTTGGAGTTTGAGGGCTCCTAGACGGTTAGGAGTCGCTCACGAGCCACCAACACTTTGTGGTGCGTCGTGAGAAAGTTTGTGATTGCCGGATTTCATCTCCGCAAAGGAAGAAATACCAAAAAAATCGATGAGTGCTTTGTGCAATCTTGGAAGGAAAATGGTTGAAAGAGACACGACTCAAATGTGATCAAGTCCCTCAATGGAGACGTAGGATCCTCTTAAGGATCCGAACTTTGGAAATAACATCGACTTGTCTCCGCCTTTCAGTTATTTCACATATTTTCTTACTTTATTGCAAGTTAATATATATATATATATATATATTGCTTAGTGTTCATCCTAGTTGTATTTATCTCATATAGGATTGCATCTTATTGCTTGCTCTAGAGTAGCTTTAGTTTTGTACTTAATTTCGCTAGGGAGAAGTTTTAGCTTATTTAAGGAAAATTTGAAAGACATATCCACCCCGTAGACCGCCATTTCGATCCTTCACTTCTCTCTAGGTGAGATGCATCTCATTTTCATCTAACACACCTGCCTATTAGCTCCGTTAGTCTCACCATCCGTTGTGCATAACAGCTATCACCGGCGCGTGCTGCTAACACCCCGCCCCTACCCCCGCCTCCTCCTTTTGCCTACTCTCGTTGTTGCAACACCCCCCCCCCCTCCCGGTCGCCTCTTGCCTCCGCACCAAGGCACAATCACCTCCTCTTGTCACTGCACCAAAGCACTCTTGCCAAGGTCTCCCCCACCACCGCCACCACCGTTGGAGGTACATGTTAGAACCAGGTCCCCGCCTTTTTGTGCCTAGTTGAATGGTTTAGGGTTCTAAAATGGGGATTTTTTTTTTCTCTGTTTGTAAAACCCTAGGTTGTGGGATGAACTAGACTTTGACGACAAAATAAAATCGAGTGATTGCCCCTCATAGTAAATTGATCTCCGTCCTCTTATGGAGTTGGATGTTGTCCTAACTCTATTTTTTTTCCTTTTTGTATGATTATGTCCGTCTTGATCATGTCAGTGCATTTAGATTAATTGTTATAACCGGTAAGTACATTGCAAGGCTCAATTATGACTTGTTAGAACTGGTAAGCAGAGGCAAGATGGCCTATGCTGGAGAAGGAAAGAGAGAAACAGATGTGCAAATTGGTGAACGCCTAAGGATGTTCTTTGTTGGAACATGAAATAGAACTTTTTTTCAAATAAAAGAAAATAGGTGATTAAGCGCAACATTACAGCATTTGGGGAGAACAAAGAACCAAAAGCATACACCATAGGAAAGTTACAGAAATATGTGCCAGTCGGCACTCAAATTGCTGACTAATTACCTATCAGCAATTGGAGGCCTATCAATACTCCGATTGCCTGTAGGTGCATGTCATGCAGATGATATTCAAAGAAAAATTATTAACTTTTTTTCATATAATCTCATATAGAGATAATATTTATATAAAAAATATACCTATCGACGATATCTACAACTTTATAGTTGAACACTTTCCCATTTGAATCCGTTAAATACCCAAAAATAACTAGAAATTCCATATCTAGTTTTTAATAATATCTGAAATTTATAACTTCTTCTTAGGTATTTAATAGAAAAATGTACAACTACAAAATTATAGATATCATCGATAGATACAATTTTTTTTAATATAACGAACATCTCTATCTAAGTCATATGAAAAAGTTATGAATTTTTCTTTAAATATCATTTTAAAAAAAATTCAATAAAATAATATTATTTTAAAAAAACCTCAGCTAATGATCTGTTATGCTGGCACGACTACCGTTACTCTACAGATGTGGCAAGTACCGTAGCTAACGAGGCGGATGGATAAATTTTTCTCTTTAATTTTTGACAGAGAATCCACAGATAAATAAATATTATGTGGCTGTAGATCTGCAGCTATGCTAAGGGGTATGGTTAGTTTAGGTAGAGATGAAAGCGACTCGGATAATTTTCAGTCGATCCGAGTTAGAATCGGAAACCGATATATTTTTGGGGAATTGGCATCAGATATTTTTGACTCGAAATCAGGATCGGATACTTTTTTAATCATATGACTTACTTTTTCTTAATCATGAGTCACGTGTTTTATCGTTTCGATCATTGCTAATCAAGGGAAAAAATTAACCTCTGTACACGTCCAGTGTTAACAAAACATGGTTCACACTTAAGAAAAAACAAAAAACTACAAATTGCAAAATGATTTTTACTCGTGCTCATTTGCGACAGTCTATAAAACAACAAACTACAAGCTTGCATCGTTGTATTGCGGGCTGGATTGGACCAATTCTTCATGTGCTTATTGGGCATGTACAATACTTGGCGTAATAAAGGACGTCCCTGTTCTGAAAAAGAAAAAGGAAATTCCTCCAGGGAAAAAAGAAAAGAGGAAGAAGATTGGTGGCTAGTGACTAGTGTCCGCGACCTTGTCGGATACGGGGACGATGGCGGCTACCACTTTTGCTCGGCACAGCGAGCAATGCAGCCCTTGTGGAACGTGTGGGTGCAGCAGGGCATGACGCTGCTGATGGGAACAAGGACACAGTAAGAACCAATTAATTCCTCTATCTTCTGATGAACAAGGAGAGAAGTTTCAATCAACAGATATATAGCAGAATAATAACAATCATATGCATATTTAACACATCGACTTACATGGAAAAACCTCATCAAGATGAGGAGTAAAAAAATACGGGACCCACCGGTCCATTCCAAACTTCCACTATAATGAATAAATTCATGGAAAGAAGGAGTCTTCTTTAGAACCTTTAGAGGATTACAACAACATCGCATTCATCAAGTTGCAGTTTTGGCATCCACAACTACAACCACATTTCCACACTGCATGAATTTTGGCATGCACGTAGTTCCACGAGTCCCAAACAGTCAAATTTCAGCTCAATCGGACAGATTTTCACTATACAAAATGATCATCTACTAAAACTGCTCAGTGTTAAAACTGCAGTAACCCGAATTGACAAACCCCCTCTTAAATCTGATGCTCCACTAAACTAACTGACCAAATCGAAGTACTCTAAGTGTAAAACGAACGGACCAAGTTTGGTGTCGATTCAACTACAGTTGAGCCTCCGATCACAAGCTTGAAGACGATCAGTTCAGAGCCACTAAATCTGGACAGATTCATCTCTCCTTCCTCTCTTCTCTTCAAGTTGTGCGTGTTGCTCTCTCTCACTCCCAATGACAGCCAGCCGTTGAGGCAAAGGGGGCTAAGGTTTTCTTCTTCTCTCCTCTCTTTCAAGGAGACATCCCCAGAGTTGATTTCCAACCAAAATCAATGGGCTTGTGAGCTGCAATGGACTGATGTTTAGCTCCACGTGGATGGAATTTAGCCCAACAGCTGCACCTCTGGCCGGCCACGTAATCGTCCAGGCATATCCATCGACGATGAGTAACCCTGCAGATCAGTATCTTGCTGTTGCCGGAAAGGGGGCATCGGTTACTGACAATGACATTAACGGCTGCGAGGCGCTTCGCTCCTCATCTTGCTCTAGTATGTTGCTGTCGTCTTCATCCTCTGCAGCGGCAAAGGGGTCGGTGGCACCAGCTGAGGGGAAGAAGGCGAAGAAAATGGTGAGGATGGACATCGACAGGAGCAAACGTAGAAGAGGGCCAGACCCAAGCCCAAGCCTTGGCTTTGTCCATTTTTTCTCTCTATGCTTAACCGACTGACCTGAAGTTATAAACTATATATCACGATTGATTTAGTACTATTAGCAGTTTTATTAATATCGCTAGCTTGTTATTCACTAATCTCTCTTGATCTGATCCGAGTAATCAATGAAGATATGTCGATGCTTCTAGCTATGTGCGTACATCCAACGAAGCATGCATATATATCCGGAGAAATTTGCATTTTTGCCACTCTAAATAGTGGGCTTAGTAGACTTGCCATTACAAAGATTGACTTCGCAAAATTGCTACTCAACGCACTGCCTCTTTGATTTTCTTATCATTATGTCAATTTATGGTATGCATAATGACACTCAAAACATTATTTTAAAACAACATAATAGCAAGAAAATCAATTCATCACTGTTTTAATGGTAATTCTGCGAAACAAATCTTTAGAGTGACAAAAATTTAAGCCCATTATGTAGTTCCACACCATTACAATCTGATAGGAAACTAGCTTAGACAATAACACAAACTTAAACTACTAAACTGTAGCCGTACACCCTTCCTCTTTACTCTTTCTCCAGCTAAAATCATCCTCCTCCTCGGGATGTACTTGCACCCCTGCACCACCAGCCTCCTCTATCTCTGACCAGTGTTCTTATTGTCAGATCCACGTATGCGACCCTCATCGTTCCAACCTAGCATCACCAGGGCTATCTTGAATCATCCTCTAGCTATCTGCTATCCCCAATCCTACCCAATTGTTACTCCTCCACCACTTACAACCGACGGCGCCCTCACCGCCATCCTCATCCACCACCTCCTCAAACTCAAATTGCGAAGGAAACTTGCCAGAGCTACTCGACGGTAAGAAATCAAAATTTTAGCCGAGTAATCAATAGGAGATGTGCTAAATTGATCGACGCTCTTGATGGATATGTATTGTGCTGCTCGCGCTCCATTATTGGCATGGAAACAAGCAAACCTGACCACAGATTTGGAACAGACTGGCTGGGTGATCAATATACTTAATGAAGCCCCACATAGGATTATTTCTAAATTAGAACTAGTCGATGATGTCATTTAATTAGCTTATACTAGTTTTTGTGTATACTCTGCTCATGTAGATAACATTACAATCTCGTAGCTGCTTTCAGTGAATCTAAGGTACGTGGATGGATCAGGTCCTGGTCAGCTCAGGCCGCCGATAACACTAGCAACGACGACGACGCGCCATACTTGTTCTTCTGGATCTTTTTGACTCACTTGTAACTATACGTGTATTTCACACACTTAAAATTAATTTAAGATATAGTAATTCAAACTTTCAAAAAACAAAAAATAGCATAACAAAAATAAGATTTACATATACGAAATTTATAACATGATCATCTAATTTCAGAAAGGAGGAGAACGACGAGTATCTAGATAAAAACATAGAGGACCATATCGTCCAGAGTTTGCTTTCTGTAGCAACGCTACGAGAAGGATCATAATAATGACCGGTTTATGAGAGGATAAAAATAATTATCGTATAGTACCTTGGTGTAAAGATATGACGATGAAGTCAACTTCCGTAGTAGCCCACGGTGGAGACGACATGCGGGCGGTGGCACACTCTCTCTAAAAAGTTAGTGTTGTAGGTGAAGTACGGGAGACGGTACACTCTCTAGAAAAACCTGATGATGGATGAATGAAAGATAAATATTAGACATTTAGTTATTAAAGATAAATAATAGAAGATCGAATATATTTTTGAAATATATGGAAGATAAATATTGAATGTTTATGTATGAAAGGTAAATAATAGAATATTAAATGTATTTTTAGAAGGATGAACGTGATCCAATTTTATACGATGACTATTTAATTAACTTTGGTGGACGGTGAAGATTAATCAAATCTGCTATAACTTTTTTATTCTATAGAAGTACAATAAATTCTTTAGACATCCGTGATAATATTAATAATGTTATGGACGGCTAGTACGTCAAACGCGCGATTTACTAGTAGCGGCTACAAAATCAAGAGGATAAACACGCTTTGACTGGTAACTCCATAAGCTGAGTCGCGATGCCATATGCCTGTTGATTGATCATGAAGGGCCGGCCGGCACTTGTGCTCCTATAATATACTGCTGACGCTTAATTTCTGCTACTACTGTGCTTGTATAATACTCCGCTCCGTTAGCTCGCCGACTTCCCAGACAAGGTCATCTGCATGGAGAAGAGAATAAAATTACCCATGACCAAGGTAATTGACACATGAGAAAGCCTGAAATATATTGGCCTCAATTGTTTCGATTTGTACCTGCTTCTCCAGTTCTGCTAAACAGCTGCCCATTCAACCAAGATTCTCTAAGCAGCTGCAGCTCAGATCACGGTGACGTTGAAGTCGGAGGAACGATCCAGCAGACGGCATGTTGTTTTTCCCTTTTGCCTTCTGGTTGTCCTTTTCCTTCTAGCCAAATAAAACATAAAAACACTCCTTCTCTTTTAACACGCTATGCTATTTAACATGGTTGTCTTAAATAAATATTTAACGCATCAGCTAATCTAACCTTGTCGAATCAACCTATAATAAAAAAACACTTTTACAAACAAAATCACACATTATAAAACAGAAAGAACTAATGATAGTAAAATCCTTAATACAAAATAAAAAATCACACATTATAAAACAGAAAAACTGAAGACCGTAAAATCTCTATTATAAAATAGAAAACACTCATTCTAAAATTAGAAAACCAAGTAACAAAAAATCCCTATTTAAAGCGCCGGATGTTAAATAAGATCTATATTGTGTATATAGTTTAGTTTTGTTGTTACACGTCTTAACGTCAAAACTCTCTCATCTGGGCTCTAAATACTGACATTTATTCGATTAATCGTCGTCGTCATCAAGTTTGTCCTTGGAAATAAGTTATAGGTTGATGACGGGACCCATCTTTTCCCCCGACAAATCACTGGACAGGCTTCTTATATATCTTTTCCCCCGACAAATCACTGGACAGGCTTATTATATATGTGACAGCTCCTTTAATTTGTTTGGCCGCATGATAATTAGATGAAGGGTACATGATTATACTACTACTATGGTCTATGTTTGTCGTTGTTGGTGTGCTTTGGTTCTATCTGGAACGTGCAACCTCATCTGGTAATTCAATTAGTTGGCCAAACCAAACCCCACAACAAATTGAGATTTTTTTCACCTTTCTCTCTCCTATCCAGCAACGGATCTATAACCATCGAGTAAGGTTGTCCTATTCTTTCTCCTCTCCTTATTTACTTCTTTCTTTTTCATACTAAAAATTAAAAGAGACTTAGAGCTTCTAGTCCGCTCAGGGTAGGTGGGCTTAGCCCCTTTCTGCCCTTAGACTATCTCAATCGATTCTTATCATGACTCAGAATTTTTTTCACGAAAAGATTTTCATTTACTTCAGCGTTTCAACAGTTTTTTTTTCATAATTCTTGTCACGAAAATATTCCTAAGGTTATTCTCTTCATTACGGAATTCTCTCTTATTACCCTTTACAAATCTTTTTGAATGACAGCTGTTGGAGGTGGGAGAAAATAAAGAGAATAGAAATAAGAATCAGAAAAAAAATAAAATAAAGGAATATGATTAGAGATAGTCTTACAATAAATCTATTTTTTTTTATGGAAACTAGAGGGATTTAGTCTCTATGGATTATATATTAAAAGAAAAAGTTAGGAAATATACAAGAGCAGAGCTGGGGGGAAGAAAACAAAAAAGAGCCATCGATTACAGTCTTGAGTGGATGGTGTAGTTCTTTCTACCACACTTCAGATTCCCTTGCTCCTGTTCTTGTCCTTCTATGTACCATCCGAGTTGTCAATTTTTTTTTCTTTTGGAATATCTGGGATTGCTTGACCATTCTATGGCGATGAGCATCCGAACCATCACTGATCGATCAACCAGGATGCGATCTCAAGGAATAAATCATTGTCCACCAGAATATGTGGTGGCAGGTGGCTATTGTTGATAGGAATTGGTGTATATGACGCGGACGTGGCAGTGACCCATCGAGAATGACCTCAACAAAGAAAAAAATCGTTTGATCTACAAGAAATAAAATCTGCCAATGCATGAAGTTAAACGTACGGATCACATTTTTGCAGCTCGTTAGATAATTATTATGTGTTATTTAGACGATATTTATTTAACTGTTTTCTCAGTAATAAGGTGTATTTTAACTGTTTTGACTTGCAGTTCGTTATCCTTTATCTAGGCAGCTAGGTACGGCCACGGTTAAAAAAATCGACGGTAACCGTTTAAAAACCACGATAACCGACCTTCTCGATCCGGTCCGGTTTCAGAAACCGAACGATAACCGAATTTGAATTCAAAAAAATCGAATTTTTTTAAAAAAAAATCAAAATAAATCTTAAAAAAACTAGACACAATTCTAAGACTGTATATGAAAAAAATAATAATGTCGTTTGTATCATATTTTATAGGGAGGAAGTTTGAAAAAAATTGAAGCGTGCGGCTCAGTTATTAACTCATGTTAAGGAAAAGTTTAACATGCAAACACATATTTTTCTTGTGTAAAATATATTTTAAGAGAATCTTTAAAATTGATTTCACTTTATTTAGAGTTTTATTAATTTCTCTATGATTTTTACAAAGTTCACAAGCATAAAATGAATATGTTAAGAAACATCACTGTAATTAACTTTTTCATGTCTACTATTATTTTTCCTACATAAATCATAGTATAAATAAGCTAATGAAAGTGGTTTCACTAATTTTTGAGGTGTGATGGGTCAGTTATGAATTAATCTAGTCGCAACATATTTACACAATCATGCATGATACAATAACTAATTCATGAGTTCATGTATTTTTAAAAGACATAGGATCATTTAAGAAGACTAACAAAATTAGTTTCATGATTTTTGGATTAGCAAAGAGTAAACTATGCATTTAACTTAGTTTAACAAATACAATTTCTCACAGAAAATTTGAACTTTTTTATAAGTATAAATACTTTTATCATGTAGATCATGTTACAAGAAAACGAACAAAATTTGTTTCACTTGATTTGAATCTCAGATGAATTAGTTATTGATTTTACAAGACTGAGATAATTTTTGGGTTTTTTTGTTGAACTTCACTGGAAATCGAGAAAACCGCTCGATAAATCGAGAAAACCGAGCGGTTACCGAGAAAAACCAAGCGGTTACCGATAATGCGAAAAATTTGAAAAAACCGCTCGATAAATTCGGAGAAAATTTATTTGGCAAAATTTAAAATTTGAAAAAAAAAATGGTAGTTAATTATCCGTTGTTCTTCTAGAGAAAATTTCAAAGGACATCCCTTGCTATTCTAAATGGATTCGAGCTTAATTTCCCGAGTGGTTCTTCTGAATAGGCCCTGATTTTACTTAGTACGTTTCTTTTGAAATGCACTACCACCATGTATTTGGATGAATCTGGTCGATTATTTGAGATCATTTGTTCTTGAAATAGTGATTTCTTCGTTGTCGGTAGCTAGGACCACAGATTGCTTCGTGATTGATCTGTACAGAAGCTGAACACATCTCATAGAGATGAATAGAGCCACAACTCCGGGCCAAATTAGGTGCTATTGTGCAAGGAAATATACCACATGCAACCTGCGAATGAATTGAGACATCATTCCGGACAAGATTCGTTGTGCTACTAAAATTAAGTTCAGGAAACAAAATTGAGTCATAAACGACATAAAATGAGCAACATTAAAATCAGAAGACGTACCAGATTTCCAGATTTCATTGTACCCATTTTAGTAGATGGTGTAACCCTGTCAGGAAGGAAGTTAATAAAGTTGACCTGCTCATCTAAGGGAAAAGAAAGTTTATTTGGATTTCTCCTAGCTAAATAAATTGCAGTTCATGAACCCTCAAACTTTTTTTTTTTGTGATTACAAAGGGACGCGCGCGTGCGCACACCAATACGCTTACACATACGCGAGTGTTTTCCTATCACACGCTTACATATAATACTTGCTCCTATCACACGCTTAGGTATAATACGCTTACACATACGTAAATCGTGGATACTAAGATGTGAATACTTATGGTAAAGTCGTACTTTCACGTATTTACCATCACATCAAGAGGTCTCAAGAAGAAAATGGTAGTTAATAGTTCCCATTATCTCTAATGCAGCAACAATAGTTTCTCTTTTACACTACATTTCGTCGATTCCGTTGTAAATTATTAGTTTCAAATTTTTTAGCATACTATAATTTTGAAGAGTTTTATAAGTTTTTGTATTTTTCCTATAGATACTTATATAAATGAATGGTTGACATCGAGGATCGTGTTATAAACAAGGGACACTTATTTTCCACTCTTCTTTTTCGATGGATGTGTTTTTCACTCTCTTTATTTGCCACATCGCTATCATATATCCATAAAATGTTATCAATATCTCTTTTCGTCATTTCACGTTAAGCAGACTTGATAGAGTAGTTGACGGTTCTCATTCTTCTAACTGAAAATCAGTGGGGATGGTTGGTGTTCCATGTGGCGACACGACTCCGCTAGCATCTAACGTGTTCATTTATCTCATATCTTTATTATTGAGTTTCAAATATCACCGTATTTTTTTCCTTCTCAGATGAAACCCTGTTACACAAATATGATATATTTTTTGGATCATGAATTATGGAGTTCAAATATTGAAACAAATACACCTTGAAAAAAAATCCAGATGATAGATGTAATTTGTAAAATATTAGGGACTGGAGATGGCAATATCAAAATATATACTTGCTGGTAGCACTGCTGACAAATTCACAAATAATACCTTCTGGCCCAAGCGTTTTTCACGATCTGCCTGGTAATCTGGGCTCAAGGTCACCATGTTTTTCTTTTCAGAAAATTGAGAAGAGATCAAGGTGAGCGCAGTAAGAGTTGAGAAACAAACCGGGCGTTTTATTTGTCCACTTGTAGTTGAAGTATTTTTTTTTCCGGAGCAACTGCTTGTATTTGAAGCATAAAAAGATAATTGGAGGCGATTTATTACAGGATGCCTTTATTATAGTTGTGTGCAAGCAGCTTGATGATTAATTACTTCTCCAATGAGGAACCCGAACATGGTTACTGCAATCGCCATCACATGTGATCCAGCACTCGTACGAAAGAATCATATCGGATAGGTCCATGGAACAGGCTGCCCATGACTCAGCAAAAGGATGAGATCAACCATCCTGTGTTATTACTAATCTTAAACCAAAGCCACATCACCACTGATGTTGGTAAATACTGTGAGTAGGTGTATAATGATATAAATATGTACGTACATCTACGAGCTATATTGGTATTTTTTTAAAAAATCATATCATCACGGATAAAGTAGTTTACAGCTGCCTTAATTGTCATTGGGCAACAATGAAACTCGAATGAAGATTTCGTTCTATTGGGAAAATAATGAAATTGGAGGTGGCAACGAGCCAAGAGCTGTGCTGTAATCCAGACAGCGACGATGCGCTCTAGCTGTACCAGCATGTATGATATGAACTCCCAAACACGGCGATGTGCTGTGCTGCTCAGAATATCCATCCGGACTTGTGTGATGCGGTGCGCAGGAAACGCAGAGACGCATCAGCAGCAGCAGCCAGGGTCATTATCGTCAAAACAGCCATCTGAATAGGCCGACAAATCAATCTCTTCCTCCTCTGAACTCTCCCTATATAAGAAGAGCCCTCTTCTCCTTATTGTCCTCGCATCCCTCCCAGAGAACAAGAATCACCGCAAGAAGAAAATCAAACCAAAATTGCACACACACACGAGTTCTGAGTTTGCAGCCTCCTCGATCTCCTCATCCTCTTCGTGGCATCGGAAGGTATGCATTCCATTTCCATCTCTATGTCCTGATGCTCACATCTTCTTGAAATTCAGTTTATTTAAGTGCATGCCCATATCTTTCTTATGTTTCCAACCTTTTAGATGGCCACACCTTGTGTTATCTTAATTTATTCAGTAGTACTGTAGGACCGAGAATGACCGAGAATGGTGACTAGAGTAGGTGAATAAACGTGTCACTAATTTCTTTTGAAGAGGATGAACTTTTTCTATTTTCTCATCCAATAAACCTCAAAATAACAAGCGAAAGCAAAATCAAAGAGAAACAAGCTGCGATCAAAAACACAAGAGAAGCATATCTCTTATGGATGTAAATGAACTCTTGATTCTATTGAAACTCATTCTATGAGTCATCATTACATAAAAGATAGCAATTTGAAAAAAGAAATCTTAGAACAAAAATGATAGCCACCGGATAAAAAAACTCTCCAAATTGATGATTTAGAGATAAGAGAATTCAAGACTCACTTGTACATATTTATATGTGAATTTTATATATCTAGCAACAAGGAGAATGACTTCTCAAAATGCGAAAATTTCAGCTCAACAATCAAAACAAAAATCACAACCAAAAAGAGAAAAACTCGGTAAAAATCTAAAATTAGACAGCATACATGAACGTATTTGCTAAAATAGACAACATACTATCGTATTTACAATTTTAGCATTTGTATTCGGCACATCATTTATCAAAAATGGAATTTCGGTACACCGTACGCCGAAAAACCGCGAGCCCGGTCATATTCGGCACACAGTGTGCCGAATATGGCACTGTAGCCCATATTCGGCACACCATGTGCCGAATATCAACCGTATTAGGCACACCCAAATACAAGCTACAGTGCCGTATTCGGCATACCATGTGCCGAATATGGCCTTTGCCTGCCGTGCGGTCATTAATTCGGCACACGGTCATATTTACCACACCGTGTGGCGAATACGACACTGTAACACGTATTCAGCACACCGTGTGCCGAATACGATTGATATTTGTCACACGGTGCGGCGAATATGGGTTTTTGGTTGTACCGAAAATCCATTTTCGATAAATGATGCGTCGAATACGGATGCTAAATTTGTAAATACGACAACATGTTATCTATTTTAACAAATATGCTTATGTGTGTTGTCTAATTTTGAATTTTTTTCCGAAAACTCGCAACAAAGCAAGGGAGCCAATAGAGGAAAAATAGAAGGAGATGAACACAAGCATCAGAGGAAACAAATACTTCATTACTTGCAAAGGTCAGCTCTCTTTTCAACATATTACAGAGTATTTTTCTCACAAAGACTCTAATCTAATACATAAGATAAGCACTCATCTCACCCTTCTAGAACCCTAACTTAAAACTCTCAAATGGTTGACTCAAATCTCCCACATAGCTATACCCCTTTATTTATAATCACAAGAAAGTAACTTAACCTTAAGTTTTCTTATTCCCAAAATACCCCTCTTTCAAATGGCCTCCTACCTACCATCAAAGCATTTTCGTCTATCTTTTTTCTCCTCCATCAAACGACAGTGATGCCTTCATGACTTAGCTTTGTCTCAAGAAAAATTTCACGATGATGCAACATGCACTCCTACTTCCTATGGTTTTGAGGTCAAACCGTAAAACCGTCTTGCACGCTTCTCAAAGCATGACTCACTGTCATTTACTTACACCTTAAGAAAGTGCTTCGATATCGACGCGTGTACTACGTCTTGCGATCTTAACCGCCAATAAGTCCCTTCGCTCTCGATCCCTCGAGCTGCCTTATCACTTGCACCGATATCCTCTTCGCTTGGTTTATACAGTTAGCCTTTTTAATTCTTTGTGAAGCCTTTATTTGGTACATTTGGCTGTTGGTCCTTGCAGTATATAACAAAAAGTTGTTAGCTTTTGTGCATAGCCTAGAGTAGTAGAGTTTTCAATTTCTGACTCGAATGTCCTTTTCTTCCTAGCAGATAACTCCATTTCCAACAAGAACTTAAAACCTCAGGGAATGCTGAAAGATGTGCTTTCGTAGAAGAGATTTCTGCTGCCAGACACTGATCGCTGCTCCACAAGCGCTACTGAGCTGCTCAACCCTTGATGTGAGTGATCGCCTTACCTGCATCAACTCTTCACCATTCAGACTCCAACAAGACCAAGCCATAAGAATACTCTTCACCATCCTGGATCATGACATCGGGGAGGATGGCTAAAGCACTGCAGTCCACCTGATTGGCGGCCAGAAGATAGCGCTGTGACTTATATTGTTGAAGTTGAAGGCATGGAGAGTAGAGGAAAGATTTTAATGGAGCGGTATGAGTTAGGGAGATTGTTGGGGAAAGGCACATTTGGCAAGGTGCACTATGCAAGGAACCTTGAATCAAACCGGAGCGTTGCTATTAAGATGTTGGACAAGGAGAAGGCACTGAAGGTTGGGCTTTCAGAGCAGATAAGCCGTGAGATCACAACCATGCGCCTGGTGGCACATAAGAACATTGTTCAGCTTCATGAGGTCATGGCAACAAGGAACTATATATACTTTGTCATGGAGTATGTGAAAGGCGGTGAGCTCTTCGACAAGATTAAGAAGAGTGGCAAGCTCACGGAGGCCAATGCACATAAATACTTCCAACAGCTCATTAGTGCGGTGGATTACTGCCATAGCCGAGGTGTGTATCACCGGGACTTGAAGCCTGAGAACCTGCTGTTGGATGAGAATGAGAACCTGAAGGTCTCCGATTTTGGACTGAGCGCACTTTCAGAGTCAAAGAGGCAAGATGGCTTGCTCCATACCACCTGTGGAACACCGGCATATGTAGCTCCAGAGGTAATCAACAAGACAGGCTATGATGGTGCAAAATCAGACATCTGGTCTTGTGGTGTTGTCCTATTTGTTCTTGTTGCTGGCTATCTCCCTTTCCAAGGCCCAAACTTGATGGAGATGTATCGGAAGATACAACATGGTGATTTCAGGTGCCCCAATTGGTTTTCACACAAACTCGAGAAGCTGTTGTACAGGATCCTAGACCCCAATCCAAGCACAAGAATATCAATCCAGAAGATAAAAGAGTCCACCTGGTTCCGAAAAGGTCCTGGAGAGACCCATGCAGTGAAGGAGAGAATTCCCAGTGAGAATGCCACCACAATTGCTGATCCGACACTTGCTGCAAGGCGCAAGAAGAATGGTCATGAAGACGTGAAGCCCCTGACTGTCACAAACTTGAATGCCTTTGAAATTATCTCTTTCTCCACAGGGTTTGATCTCTCTGGCCTATTTATCGAAAAAGAGTGCAGAAAGGTGGCAAAGTTTACTTCAGATAAGCCTGCCTCAGCCATCATCTCGAAGCTTGAAGATGTCGCAAAGACGCTGAATCTCAGGGTAAGGAAGAAGGATAATGGTGTAGTCAAGATTCAAGGGAGGAAGGAGGGAAGGAATGGTGTCCTTCAGTTCGACACTGAGATCTTTGAGATCACGCCATTCCATCATCTCATTGAGATGAAACAAACAAGCGGTGATTCACTTGAGTACCAGAAACTATTGGAAAAAGACATCCGGCCAGCGCTAAAGGACATAGTCTGGGCTTGGCATGGAGATGATCAGCAGCAGAAGCAAGAGTAGGTTTGGATGTCTCAGTTTTTATTCCAAAAATTTTGTTGGGTTTTTCAGCTCAGAGTGATTTTGTTTGACATGCATGTGTTCTTTTTAGCAACTATATTATTTTTTGTATTGGAAGAGCACCTGGTGACAGGTGATATTGTGAAACATCAGGCTGTAATTCGTAGAGCAATAATTGTAGAGAGGCTGTGGTCATGAGTTGTATTCCGGGAATTGTTTCTTCTCTGTAATGTTTGTCAATCAATAATGAAAAACATGTTGTTGATCCTTGAAATATTGTGCCAATATTGTGCTCTAATGGCTTCTTTTGGTAAAATACGGTGCCAACCATTGACAAAAGAAGCTCCTATGCACCTGCATATGGAATTACTGGAGTTAGCATCAGCCATTCCATCACTCAATAGCAGAACTTGCAGAACTGAGTCTAAAGCTCCAATTGTGATCTGCCATCGCTCCAAGAAGACTGTATCTATTCTTTTCTGATGCATGAGGTTCGAATTGATTGTGTCGACTAAATCTAAAGCACTAACCCCTTGTATGTATTAGGATCTCGATGTCTCTTTTAGAGTTTGTTGGCCAATATTTTGAAGAAATTATTGTTCATATTTGCAGTGAGTCGGAAAATGAGTACTAGTAGATACAGAATGAGGTACAGGTACATGAACCTTCATTGGAAATCAAACAACTAGACTGACAACGAAAGCAAGGTAAAAGATACTCTGCACAAATGAACATATGAAAAGGCAAAACGTACATCACATGTTGACAAGTCTAATCTTCAAGAAATATTTAAAATCCACTTGTGATGAAAAAGAAATTGTCCCTATCATTGGGGTTCAGTATAGATCCGACAGCTCATTTTTCACATTCCTAATCAACCACTAGAACAACTTTCCAAGAGGTAATATTAGAAATTTGATGCGCCGAATGTCGATCCAATCAAATTAGTTTCAGCAAGCCAATCGCTGCTATGCCAAGTTGTATCATGAAGGGATAAACTCTTTAGGTTTCTAGTTTCCAACACAGACGCTTTTGTCCTTGATGAGGTGCCATGTTAGATGCCTGATGCGATGTATCGCTACAAACAAGAGACCAAAGTGATGGTATAGATAGATCATGCCTGTTTTCAACATGCAAATTTAATTGTTAATTTTCAATGGATTGGCTCATCTGCAGAGCTGTTCGATCTGTCCAGGATATGCTAAGAAGGCAAGTTGATCGACAATATGTGACAACTGAAAAACAAGTAACAAATGGAGTTAATGTTTTTCTATGAGCAGATGGCTATCAAACATAATTTTTAGTAATTGGACTTGATTAATTAGCTTTCATGTAAACTGCGTATGCACATATTTTAGAATGATTTGTGTGGGTGCTCCACACACACACTTGAGAGAAAGAGAGAGAGCATATCCTAGAGACAGATCCTAGACACACACACACAAGAACGCATAGAGAGAGAGAGAGAGAGAGAGAGAGAGAGAGAGAGAGAGAGAGAGAGAGAGAGAGAGAGAGAGAGAGAGAGCATATCCTAGACACACATACGAGAACGCATAAGGTACCCAAAAAACGACATGTCATCTGCCAAGCTTGAAGAATCTTGGTTGGGTCAGGTGAGGTGCATGATGATGAGCAGATTTTATCCAGAGAATGCATGTCTTAGCACAACTGGAGAAGGAGGCAGGAAACAGAAACAGACCGGATTAGCGGTTTTTTTCTCGAAAAGACAGCATGAGATTTGCCGATTTATTAGAGAAAGAATAAGGTCAGCGGCAAAAACAAAGAGCCCAGGAGCACGCAGCAGGGGGACTAAAAAGAGCGTCCGTTACAACGATGGGTCCGTTACAATGATTACTAACGTTTCTTTCCCACATTCATAAGCATTGTGAGTGTCTATACGTTATTCAGTCGTATGAGTAAATCAAACAGGAATGCCATGGATAAGCTATTCTCGCTCTTTCTTCTGCGTAGGACTTGCTCATTAACAACTCTGACATCTGTTCAACTAAAGAGTGGCATTTGAATCAAGCAATGGCAACATGGGACTTTGAAGATAGCTTGCAGTAATTTGAGCAGATGCCAGCTTCAGTAGGGCCTGATGCCTTTTGCTGATCCTACCTAGCTTGGAACTGTTGGAATTTTTATCAGACTTCAGTATGCCAAGGTTGCACAAGCAACTGATTATAACTCTCGTATCAATCATCCTATAACCTATCCATACAGTTCTTGGATGTATGATCTGAATTTACAAAATTAACTGCACAGACTTCTGTGGTGAAAAAAAAATACAAATATGAGCTAATGAACAATGATTAAAGAATTTCGCAGCACTTGAAAGTAAAATAGTTGAGGTAAACTAACCAGTAGTGTATCACACCGCACAGTCAATGACTAGTTTGTAAGACTTCATGGGTATTAAACCACCATTTTACAACTGCCGCCGTATTACACATTAATCAGCAACACGTAACCACAACAAGATTGTGCCATCTTCCCTTCTATGGCACTGAATCAGCAAAATATGAAATAACTTATGAACATCCATCACCGGGTCCTGTCAGATTCAGATTTTGCCGTCGGTGCAACAAGGGTCCGCCAAAGGTACCGTCCACTTGCCATGTCCACCATTGTCCAGAATCCTGTTTTGACTGCTGATCCCACCTTGCATACAAAATATTCCTTCAGTCTCTGGACCAGTTCTCATTAAAGAATCATTGTGAAGCAGATACCAATTACCATATCTTCAGATTTGTACTTACGGCGAATCCATGAACAATAGGGCGGGGGAGGGGGCGAGCATTGGGAAAGAAAGGCGTTACCTTGGAATGGAGGGGCACGGGCGCCCTTGGGGATCCCGACTCGGAGGCCTTGTCGTCGTCGGCGTCGGCGTCGGCGTCGAATTGGTCCGGCTCGGCGTTGAGGCCCCTGATGAGGAAGAACCCGGCGATGGTGGCGGAGAGGAAGATGAGAATCACCCGCAGCGGGCACATCTCCGGGACTGGGTTCCCCAATCAATGAACCCGGCCTTGGACGGAAGAAATCAATAAAGGCCGCGCCTTTGGCTTTGCTCCTCGCGGAGCTTTGGTGATACGCGAGGAGGAGGAGTAGGAAGAAGAAGGGCAAGGCGGATCTCCTTCCCCTTCCCCTTCCCTTGCCGAGGCCGAGCACGCACGCACCACCTAACGCCTGCTGCAACTTCCTCTTGGTGGCGATGGCCGTGTCAAAACGCGCTGGTTGTCGGTTGACGCCTTCCGCGTTGTGATGGGCCCACTTGGCAGTGGCTCATACCTCTTGTACTGCAATTTGTTACACGTACCGTGACGACGGGCGTGAGGCGACCGGGTTCGTTGAGGTTCCCTTCCCTCGTTTGCTTTTTGTTTTTTTTTTTTTTCAAAATCTCACTGCAGCAGGCATACACACGCACCCATATCTGTAGCAGGGCCACCCATCACTGTACATGTATATATATATATATATATGTATGTATATATTTGTATATATATAATATACTTTCTATTTTCGGAAATACTAGAAAATGTGAAAGAAAAATTTCTTATATTTATAAATCGATTGAAACAATCTAAACTGCAAAGAAAAAAATACAAAACAAATTTTGTTACATTCGTATTACTCACGTAACTACTGTCTAGAAATATATTATGTATATATATATATATAAATCTATATAGATACAAATATATATTCATATTTATATATGTATATTACATACATGAGTTTAGATGAATTCAACATCCCACTTTCAATAACATATACTAATGGTAGAAAAATCAGTGCACTAATACGAAACAAATTTTGTTAGTTCTGTATTACTGACGTAACTACTGCTCAGCAATATATTATTTATATATATATATATATATATATATATATTACATACATGAGTCTAAATGAATCCAATATTCTCCTTCCAATAACATATATTAATGGTGAAAAAATCGATACGCTACATGTACTATTAAAGCTAGTACAAATTATGTAATATTCAAGTATAACATTTATTCAAAATGAGCGCAGCAAATCATGCCAATCTAGCTAGTAATATTTATTGGAGACTAAAGATATAAAATTTAAAGATTAATATAGGGACCATGAATATTTTGCTATCAACAAATAAATCATCTATCAGTAAAAGAAAATTATATCTTTATAAGATATAAAGAACAAATTTGATCTTTCTTAATGAGTAAATGGTATAATTACCTTCGCTAATCACCCGACCCAAGCCGAGGGTTGGTTCTCTCCATCTTCTCGTTGACGTGGTATGCACAGCGTAATGCGACACACGTTCGCGTTCACGCAAATGTAACCAAAAGACTTGGCATGCAACCTCGGACATTTACGACTCCTATACGATCAAATCTCTTAGATTTACATGTGTGCCACCATCTACGTGCTTCGAGACCTTGATAGCTATGTTGTATTAAAACTGTACATGGAGTTTTATACGATTTATTATATACAAATTACGATGTTTTACTATGGACATACATGCTCTTATTTTGAACTGAGCAGGCCCCGGATCTCTCCTTATCGATCAAAGTGGAGAATGTCTCTCTTGCACTGCTCTTTAATTTTCTTTCCCAAGCACATCAACTTTGTTCTTCTTTTAATCTTTTTAATATACTTTGTCTTGCCTTGAAGACTATTTCGCCTGTTTGTTTTAGCGGGCCCAAAGTACACCCATGGCATGCGATGATCAGTCCTTGTCAGGCAATATAATGCGCCACCATAATTATACTCCATCCGTCCTAAAATATAGGATATATTAGAATCTAGAAAAACTTTGAAAGTATATTTTGATCATTAATTTATTTTGTAATATATTATCAATTGATATAAAATTAATATCGTATTAAAAGATCTATAAAATATAAATCTATTGATATAACTTTTATATATTAAAATATACGTATAATTTAATTAATTGTTAGTCAAAATTTACAAAGTTTGATATTTTCAAATCCTATCATGCCCTATTAATTTTTATTTTCCATTATTCATTATTTAGGATAAGGAGAAGCGCAACGATATATGTCAATGTTGCAGTTGGTTTATCCTAGTGTTAATTTGTTGGGGGAAGTCAACGAAATAAACAGTGGTTAGGTACTCTCAAGGGATCAATGGCGTTTAAAAAGAGTGAATTAGAACACTTAGGACTATTTTAGCTTAAAAACAACACAATATAAATATATATCAATTTCTATTTAAATATGCTTAGATTTATTTAGTATGTCTACTTTACCATCAAAGCATTTGCAATCTATCTAAGAAGGTAAATTTACAAGTAAGTAACTGCGGAAACGTAAATAAGGTAGAGAGAGTAAACTCGACACAAGGATTTTTTTCTCGTGGTATCGATAACATGAATGTCACCTATAGTCCACGTTGGAGCTCCATAAAAAATATGCTCCTGGTCAATACCAAGTCACAACTCTTGAGTCACAAAGACAAGACCTCCACCCGGATGGGCCACCAAACCACCAAGGTAAAGTCTCACCATTAGCCTCTTTTCCAGTTCCTTGCCGCCGTGATCACTTCGTAGCTTGAGCTACCAAGGAAAGAGTCTTCGTGTCCCCGTACACGCTTCTCGTCGCCGCTCAACACCAAGTCGAAGGGTCAATAAGCTTGAGCAACTCTGGCTCAAGTTGCCGGCTAGTCACCAAGACTCCAAGGCGCCGACGTACCAAGAGTTGCAAGCTTTGATCACTCTTTGATCTACTCTCTAGGCAGCAATCACCTAGCAACACACTCTCTAGGCCTATAAACACTAATCACTCTCTAATCTTGTGCTTAATTTGCCTTGGATGATCACTTTAAGCACTTTGGTGGCTTGAATGTCTTCTCAGGTGTATATGAACTTCTCTGGACTCTAGCACCCTCAAATGACTAAGTAGAGGGGTATTTATAGCATCAAACTCGCGCACTAGCCGTTAACCCAACGGCTCTGAAAAATTGTTAACACCGGATGATCCGGTGAGAACAATAATACTAACACCGGATCATTCGGTGAGTACACTCACAAACTAGTCGTTGGAATCCCATGAGTATACCTTAGCCATCCGAGCCAACATCTTCTCCGTGTAAATTGCTCCGGTGTATTCTCCGGTGCACATCACTTCATCACCGGATCATCCGGTGCGATATCCTCAGCCAGCCGAGCCAATGCAACTCTCTCTGGAAAATATGCTCCGGTGTACACATCTTCAGAGCACCGAACCTTCCAGTGAGGTCACTGCATTCTTCTCTTTGTCAACAATACTCCAGTGCTTTCCTCCGGTGTGTTCAATCAATCACCGGACTATCCAGTGGGGTCTTCTGCTTCTTCTTCGTCTTTGCACTGTTCATTGCACTTCTCTTCATCACCGAATCTTTTGGCATGTTGACCTTTGACCTCCAACGGTTGCAACCTTCTTTGGTGGAAATGCTCCAGTGTGTATCCTCCTCTGAGAACCGGACTATCCGGTGAGGTTAAATGCCTCTGGACATAATGCTCCAGTGTATTCAACTATGTGAACACTGGACCATCCGGTGAACTCATTTTTCCTGGGACTTCTCTAATTCAACCAAACTTTTTTTCGGTTTTAGTAGCTTCTTCATATATTGTATCTATGAGACCTATTAACATATATTCTTGACAAATATGTTAGTCATATTAACTATGTTATCATTAATCATTAAAATGATAATTATAATCTAATAAGATCATTTTCGCTTACACCTAAATATGGAGAACACATTCATGATGGATGATTACCTAGATAATTAACTAGCAAGCTGTGGCAGGCTCTACCAGCTGAACTGAAGAATGTAGGAGCAAGGTCCTGCAGCCAGATGGTTGCACCATGCATATAATCCACCAAATATACCGTCGGGGGTCGATCGTAATGTCAGCCATGTGCGAGCTAGCCCCAACCAAACTCGAATCAATCGGAGTCAATCATCCATATGATGGAGGAGACACCACACACACACACACATATATGTATGTATGTATGTATGTATGTATGTATGTATGTATGTACCCTGGTTCAGTAGTTCCCTATGTAGAATAGTTATTCTACTAGCATCTTCGTGTGTATATATATGCTTTATGTATATTTTGCAGGTATACTCACTGTAATTTATGTCTGCGTACATTTCACAAGTTGTAACTTATAGTGTTTCGGGTTGTAATTCACAGTGTTTCGAGTTGTAACTGGGGATGAGCGCAGTGCGAATAATAAGTTGTAACTCACAGTGTTAGATTCTCATGTTGCAATTATATATTTATGAACGTGAAGTTGTAACTGATCTACCTAACAAGTTGTAACTCACAGTGTTTCAAGTTGTAACTGGGGATGTGCATAATGCGAATAACAAGTTGTAACTCACAGTGTTAGCTTTTCTTACTGCAATTATGCATTTCTGGACGTGAAGTTGTAACTGGTTTACCTAACAAGTTGTAACTCACAGTATTTTGGGTTGTAATTGGTGGATGTGCGCAGTGCAAATACTTACGCATAGGTGCAGAATAGCCTCGTCGTGTGTGTATATATATATACACTGTACTCTCGGGAGTACAGACTCTCTACTATGATATACCATATAAATGGACCGGATATACTCCTTTGTCATTATGAGTATACTTATATACTCATTCTAAGATACTCCAATGTGAATTATATTAAAAAAAATAGAAAAGAAGTTCATCAATTTTATTAGATTTTGATAATGCCATTGTATTTGTATATAAAATATAATACACTAAAAAAATTATGTGAAAACCACCTTAAAAAACTACACATACCACTTGAATGATCTTATATACTCACATATTTTATGTACATACCATTTATCACACGAGACATTCTCTATATAATAAAATACTTATGTGAGAATACATACTCTCGAGAGTACCAAATATGTTTCATATATATATAGGAAAACTAGTCTATAGTTTTAGAGTACATACTTTCGGCTTGACACATAGTTGATCTCGTTATAACTGGAGTATATATTACTTCCTGATATGTATATACTACTTTATGAGGTGTATATACTTCTTTATAAGTGAAATATTTTTTTAAGATATATATACTACTTTTAAAGATATACATACTCCTTTCTTAACACCTATTAGAGGAGGAGTATGTAAACCCAGGAGTGAAAAAGGCTTCATATATATATGTCTTGGCATTAACCAGAAACATGTCTTGGCGTGACCCGAAAATATTTATTGCGTGAATGGAAAAAATATATATGTCATGCTATTTAATGTGTTGCACGTTAAATATTATTCCCGCACCGACGTCCGGACTAATCCAACCCACCGAAACGACCCAATAGGCCCGCAGGTAGGAAAAACAGAAAAACACAGGTTATAAAATAGGAAAGCACACATTATACAACATAAAACACATATTACAAAATAGAAAAAACATGTGTTGGAGTGACCAGAAGATATGTGTTGATGTGATCGAAAAATACTTATTGTCACAACCGGGAAATACATGTTACATGACTGGAAAAGATGTCTTGGCGTGACAAAAAAACATATATTGACATAACCGAAAAACATATATTGGTGTCACTGGAGATATATGTTTTGTGACCAGAAAATATGTGTTGTTTTATTTCACAGTAGCACCATATTTGGAGTATAAAGGAATACTAGTATACAAGATTTCCTCTCTAAATAAGAAAACTAATCACGTAATCAAGAAAAACATCTTTAACTAATCAAGGAAAGGAATAACATTCTACGAGATTTCCTCTCTAAATAAGAAAAGTAATCAAATGATCAAGTAACCATATATGTGATATTTTCCTCGTGATATTTATTATTTTACAGGCCAAAAATAATTTTAGACTTCGCTTAGGTTTATTTATCTCGTGAAATCACTTTTTTATTGCTATTTGTATTATTTGATTTTTGGTTGCATCTTAGATTATTTTTTTGCACAATTATTTCATTGTTTCTCCAGTTGAGTAAAAAACGATTTCGGTGTTCAACATAAATATTTCATCGTTTCCTGATACTTTTTCGGTTCTACCTTATAATCGTTTGTTGTTGAAATTTTCACGTTTACTTACAGTTTTTCAGTTCTGATGATTATGATTTTTTATTAAGTAAAAACAGGAAGATGAAAAATAAGGAGGAAACATAAACTGAATTATTTATCCACTCAAAATTTGACTAAACAAAAGTGAAAAATTGTCACAATATATGATTCATCAAATCTCCGTCACGGCGCAGACACGGCCGAGCAGCGCATGCACTGGCCACTGCGCCACTGCCGAGTATGTCAATTGGGTCGATAGTGAAGACTGGAGGTGCCGATGGAGATTCCACATATATAACCGTGCTTGTACCGATGGACGACGTCTGGGCTTGTTGGTGAACGTCGATGAGCGAATGCAGCGAGATGGAGGGATTCATGATTCTCTCAAATCGTCTCTACCGGTATTGACTATAAATTCGGATTTAAAGATCTGTAACGGTTTATGGGATTAAAGGAGAGAGAAAGAAACATCCGCTATTTAAAGACTAATAGGATGATTTTTTTTGTGAGGGTAAAAATTATGGCTTTTACAGGGTGCCGAAGTAAAATTACTGATTTTTCCATTTACAAGTGGAAAAGGTAGATGTTGAATCACACACATCGTCGCGTCTGTGCAGGATATACGCAGACACGTAAATGCGCCTCTAGCACGGATAGAATTATTTCGTTGTTTTGATTTTTGGGCTGATATTTCATCATATTGTGAAGTCATTTTTTTTTTTGCTAGAGGTATAAATTTCATATATACACGCTTATGTAATGGTGTCTTGAATACTTTTATCTCTAGACAATCAACTTAGAGAGTTTCGTTACTCGGTGTTCATCTTTTCTAGTTTTTTTGCAAGTTGTGATCTTTTCAAGTGTTAAGACACATGTATTGATCTTAAATAAAACATATGATTCATATATTATTCGTGGAGTCATATTCTCTTGTTAAAATTTCTCTCTATTTTTATTTCTACTTGAATTTTAAGTATATTGGATGATCCAAATAGTAGAATACTATTAATTTTGAAAAAAATTACTGAGACACTTATTCTCCTCTTTCTAATTGCTAATCTCATTCCTACAAAGTGACAATTCATAAAGCAGGGTAGTCCGGCGCCCGCCTTCATTGTTGAAGCATGTATGATCCTCCATTGTAAACCTTTTGGTTGATATATCCCTTCCCATTTTGGCATGAATTTCCCTATACTAATCCTAAATAGAGATCACACTAAACACATTCTAGTATGACATGAAGCCGTGAAGAAATAGCTATCGGAGCAAGGCCAAACTCACAACTGCAGTAGTCTAAATCAACTTCTACTGACCCATTCACGTAAACAGTAGAAACAACGCGGCAAATGAACTGAGGAATGCACCCAGAATAGTCTAAATCAACTTCTACTGACCCATTCATGTAAACAGCAGAAACAATGCAGCAAATGAACTGAGGAATGCACCCAGAATACTCTTGTAGGAAGTGTTGTTCAGAAGGCAGAGCAAGTCACAGCAGAGTTGCGACTATCCTAGAAATCCAATTACCGTCACTTGTGCCCAAGAAAAAATTTATCGATAAAATTTTTTTATCGGAGGTTAGCGATAAACAGGATTATCGGATTTATCGGAATTCTATCGGCGATAGACAAAATATTTCGGACAAAATTTGAAAAGAATGGGCTTAATTTATCCAGAAAATCACATAGATTGCATCCAAATCATTTGACTAAATAATAACACATAAATGAATTAGGATTGAAGGGGTGGTCTGGCGGCCTACGGCCTACGGGCCGATGTTTTCTTGCTCGCGTGTTGGATTCGGAAATCAAAAGATGTCAAATTCAAAAATTACCGATATTTTTGGCCGATAAGTAAATTTATCGGCTCCCGCCAATAAACAGGATTATCGGGTTTATCGATTTTTTTCGGCGATAAATTTTTCACAGCTTGTGCCACGATCTTACCGGTAAGGAAGACGAAGGTATAATGCCTCTTTCACACGACATAGCACACTGTAATGTGGAGTCGAGCCTCGGATGCAGCTGCTCAAGATCGCACCTCCAAGACTCGGTGAAGCAACCTTCCTTCTCCCCTGAACCGTACAGAATGACCTCGCCGGAAGATGGCAAGCTCGTCGCCGACTTTCTGTAGAACTAGCAGAGAACATATGGATCGAAGGGATCTCTTGACTGATGTGTTTTTGATGTTCTTGAAAAGAGCCCGTGGGAGAGATGATACAGGGGAGAGGAAGAAGTTGTCGGCCTTGCGTCCACCTCCGTGACGAGCAGCGCCGCCTCCCATGGATGAGAATGAGAGGACTCGTTCCTCCGTTCTCGCCTATCCCCGTTAGCCAGGCCCTATTAGGTCTCCTCCTAAGGCCCATTAGCAATTCTCAAGCCTAATTAGTTTTCCAAATTAAAATTTCTAGGAAAATCAATTTTTCGCAACAGTTGCTGCCCCCGATGGATGGAGCTGCCGCATCGCTACCTCAGCCGAGGTGGTTGCTGCCTCCGATGGATGCAGGCATACAGCTGCCGTGCCGTCATGGTCACGGCTGCAGCAATGGCGAACAAGAGGACGATGTGGTTCGACAGGTCGTGCTTCTTTTCCTTACAAAGTTGTGAGCGACCAAATTAATCGCAAGAAAGAAGAGTGTTTGTGCGCGCACTCATATGAACTGACCCCTGTGTCATATATATACATATGAGAAATGCTATTTATCTGTTACCAGATTAAGTAGACCAAATATCTCGAGTTTTCAACCATAAATCATGCGTTGAGATTCGCACCTGTCGACTAAAGGTCGTCTTCTCCGGTGAATGAGGCTATTGTAACTCTTCTTCTCCGGCGAGCACCGCCATGAACTATTGTGCCATGCTCTTCTTCTTCGATGAGCACCATTAACTCTGACGAACTTCGACGACCTCCATGAACTTCGGTGAAGTTAGGGTTTCAGGTTGAGGTTAGGGGTTTGGGTTTCGGAGGATTTAGAGCCTCTAGCTATAGAAGGAGCTCCAGAGGAGGTTGCCGGCCCGGCAATGGTGGCAGGCGGTGGGCGGGATGGCGAGGCAGCGGGGGCGTCACTCACCACGGTGGTGGGAGACGGCCGATTGGCTTGTGGTTGTAGTGGGGATGTCGGGATTGAAGAGGTTAGAGGCGGGCGGTGGTCGTGGGTGGCGGATCCGACGATGATGGTTTCATCGGGGCCGGGAGGGGTGGCGGCGGCAGGAGAGCTCGAAAAAGAAAAGCATGGCACGGGTCAGTGTGAGGACGGCATGAGGAGGGGGAGGGGCAGCGACGGAGGAGGGAAGGTGGTGGAGGTGGGCAGGCCGCGCTGGCACCGGGGACGGCGCCAACGAGGCGGCGGGGTGGCGACGCGTGGGGCGGGGCGGGGTGGGGCGGGGCGGAGCGGCGCATGGTGCAGGGTGAGGCGGAGTGGATGTAGTGGGTGGGGCGGAGCGGATAAGGCTTGGGAGGAGTTAAAGAGGCAAAGGACGGCTCGGAATGTCCGATCTAGATGTCCATAATTTGATAGATTTTGTCTTCTAAAATCTGTCAACAGATAAATACACACTCGCATATAGTGTGAACTCTCATGTGGTACACAAAGAATGTGGTAGTCTGTTTGTTGAGCATGCTGAGCCTGAGCGTTGTCTGACAGAAATTGTATACTAATTGTTCTATCCTTTATCTAGTTGTAGCATTCATTATTTCATTATATGTGTCGTACTATTAGTTTCTCTCCTCTTCTATATATATGTTAAACTCTTGGTGTACGTAATTATCTCGGCTTACTGGAAGGTTTCTCCATCAACCTGAAATTCCTTCAAAATGTGCAAACTCAAAATCAGTATTGATGACAGCCTAACTTTTTGAGATGCCGTTTTTACATTCTAGGAACGCAGTGCAACTCCTTTCATGCATGCACCAAAATTAAAACTTAGCTTATATTACCGCCAAGTGACAGAGTTTGATTCATTGCTAGATTAATTTTTTTTTAGAAAGTGCAACTCGTAAATGCACGCACACATTCACACAATTACATGTACGTACTAACTCAACGCCTATTGAAGACCAGAGATGCAAAGTTTAGATATTGACGAAGTCACCATAGACGCTTCGTTATTGACGGGTATGTCGTTTACCGCTAGAAAAAAATTCCACCTTAATGAGACACACAAGTAGCAAATCTGAAGTTTGATCTAGCTAAGCAGTTGTACAAGTATCTCCACCAACTATCAAGCTAAGACTTTTTCTTATATAAATTAATTATTAATTATTTGGTCCAACTAGCTAGCTACTCTCAGAATAAATGAAAGCATGGTCTTACTTGTTGGTTGGTAATAGGAAGAAAATAAAGATCATGCACCCTTTATATTGAGAGATCATGTACATGCATGTACGTACATGGGTAACCCATTCATGAATAGGCCGGGCACTAATAGTGTACGCACTATACGTAGATAGATTCATTACGTACGTAAATAAATTAAGCTGTGACATATATTATTCTCTTGGAGAATATCACTTTAGTTTATTGCTGTCAGTAAAATCGAAGCTCCATCTCCAAAGTGCAAACTTGTCCAATCTTTGTTAAGTTTGGTTCTCTATGTCCAGTTCAGTTTGCATTTTCCTGCTGATTATCTCTATGTCCAATAGTGTCGTAAAAGAAATGGCATTCCTGGAAGTTCCCTGCGTGCAGTTAGCCTGTATTTTTACACTATCAAGTTTTGTTCTCTTTTTTTTTACTCAATTGGATCGCACACTCTTCAGTTGTGGAGCTAGAATACCTGAATATATAGAATTTGGATTGTATTTTTCTCCTGAAAAAGAACATGATCTTACATCACAAAAGATGATCTATGGACCAATTTGTGTATGTATATATATATAATTATAATGTCTAAAGTGCGTACATCCACGCTATTTCTGATAACTTGAAAGCAGATGTATATATGCCCTAGAGAGGCAGCTGCTAATTAAGCTTACACACTTGTGTATACTACTATATCTGAATCAGTCATTCGTGGCCTCCGATCCGATTGACATGCATGAATCAAGGTGACATGGCTGCGCAAAATAGAACAGACAACAACAACAACAACAACATCAGAGATCAAACCTTCTTCTGAGCAGTGTGAATCAACAATGTACTGTTAAATCTTGAAGAAGAATTAATAGAGTATATTGCTTGCCTGAAGACGGGTTCTCCCAGGCGTCAGGAATGCGGCTGACGAGCGGCGGGGTTGGCTGCCCAGCTGCAATGCCATCATCGGTCAGTTCATGCACCATGCATGCATGGCAATCATGAGCCATGGAATAGAGAGAGAGAGAGAGAGAGAGAGAGAGAGAGAGAGAGAGAGAGAGAGAGAGAGAGAGGAGAGAGAGAGAGAGAGAGAGAGAGAGAGCAGGAGTGAGAGGACTTACTGAAGCATATGAAGAGGACCTGTGGCGGGAGAACGACGCCGCACGCGATGGGAAGGTACATCATGCGGACGGGGTCCACCGGCTTGGGCAGCATCTTGTTCACGTCCCCCAGTATGACCGGGCACAGGCACCGCAGCGTCCGGTCGCCGTCCCCCGCCGCCGACCCCGCGCTTGAGGTGTTCAGGAACGCTGCCAGCCCGCTGCAGCACTCGCTCTGCGGCGTCGGCGTCTCCGACTCGCTCCCCGTCAGGAACGTCCCGCAAGTCATCAGCCCCGCCAGCGGCGTCACGCAGTCCGTCGGCGACGACGGGGTAGAGCCAATGATGCCTGGCATGCCGGGGAAGCCCGGCAGCGGCGCCAGAGGTGCCTTGGGGCAAGGCGCCTGAGACACCGGCGCTGAAGGCACGCCGCCGGGCACTGGTGTAGGCGATGGCCTCGTGCCCGGGAAGCCGGACGTGGGCGGCGACGGTCTGGCTCCAGGAAAGCCCGGGAAGATGGGGTTGCGTGGCCTGCTGCCTGGCCGGCCCGGGAACCGGAGTGCATGGTTGTCAGAGGCCGCCGCCTCAGACGGGGGCGTTGCTGCCTCCGATGGATCCAGCTGCCGCGCGGTCACGATGACGGCAGCCATGGCAAGCACGACAGCAACGCGGATCGACATGGATGGCACTGTTACTGCAACTCTATGGGTCGAGTGATGAACAACGCCACTAGCTGTGTTCACTTGGTGATCCGACGACTCGCTTTATAACACACTTGGGTAATTTTCATTTGTAATTTTGAATGATTACCGCAAAGATCGTGGGCGTGACATTGTTCTACTATATGATTCCATCTTAGCTTCTTTTCAAGAGAAATAATGCAAGTCGTCTTTAAATGTAAGTGCTCCAGAAACAAGGTACATCATTTCTGAGCGCCATATAAATTCCTACGAACAACATCATACCTGCAATGTCATGCAACTGCCCCTCATGTATTATTTATTAATACTGTGTTTAGCATCAATGTAAGCATCGTTTGTATGGTTCTGTAATGTTTCTTGCGTTTCCAACAAAAAAAATGTGACATAGGGGCGTCTACCCATGTTTGAAAAATAAATACATAAAGATCAATAGTGTCGGCTCTAGTTATTGGCAAAAGACAGCAAGTTGTGAATCCCTAGCAATAAAATGCTGTTTCAAAAGAGCAGAATATTGCCCAATAAGTCCAGGAAGACTTCCATTAACACTGGAGTAATATACATTGCAGTTTGCATGATACAGTTTCTACCATGAAGTAACTGAAGGTGATACAAGAATTACAAATCGGTCTACTCTACATGTAGTCTTAGCATTCCTTTTTCTCTATATTGTATACTATCTCATTCTCTATGTTGAGCTCTCTCTGCAGTTAACTCCGAATTCATCCTAAAAGGAAAACCCTGGATTCAAAGGTTTCTCCATGATTGTGCCATCCTTTGAAACAAGCAAGGAAATTCAATATCGACAATGGCATGCCCTTTGGAGATTATTCTTTCCACATTCTGGAAGCACTATCTATCTCATGCTACGTCCAGCAGTTGTAGAGATTGAGCCAAAACCTAGAGAAGAAAAGGCCTGGAACAACCGGTTTCACTCCCGGTAAAAACATGAAATATATAGCGGTATCAAGTTTTAGTCCTTCAGGGTTGGGAATTAGGATGACACAGGAGCCGCCTGAAGCCTGGCAAGATTTGTCTGGAGCCGCCCCAGATGAAATGCAGTGAGAAGCCACAGGAAGCAGAGCTGATAAAAAGAGAACACGATAACTCTTTAGTGATGTATCCCGGGACCCAGTAAACGATAGACAATACTTGACACAAAGAAATTTATCAAGCAATTCCTTATAGTTATCTAATACAAGGGTTCACACTAGCTGCAAAAGTTAACCATTTTCTGCATACGCGTAGAGAGTTTTCTTAGATACTTTTCAACTTTGCATCTCCAGTATGGATTCCTATTTCTAATTTTGTTCAGCAACTAAAAGGTCTCCTAAAATATCCTGAAACCCGTGCCCCTCTAGTGAGAATCATCACAGGCACGGGAAACACTACACGCCTTTGAGCACCCAAGAGGCCAGACTCAGGTGCAGATTTTATCTCTTCTTTTAAGAAAAAAATAATTCAAAGCATCTTTACATGAGGACTCTAACTATATCTTAATTAATTTGTAACTGAGTATAGCACACTGAGGGATGCAAGTATGCGTATCAGCAATGAGCCAATGACATACTAAGGCCCACAGTAGACACTAAAACAAAACCACACATGAAAAAGCAGAAAACAGTAATCAAATCACCACAATATGATTCATACCGGCAATGCATAGAGGGTAGCCATGGATGCTTTCTTCTCAAGTCCGCTGAACAGCAAACTGTAAATTCCAGCAGCTGTTGCATCACCAAGCCTCTGGACAATAACATCTATACAGACCTACAAGAAAATCAACAAGCAAAACAGGAAGCAAACTAAGAACATTTTCACATCATTTGGCAAATTAGCTAACATACTTTAAGAATCTGATTCGCATAATAAAGGTAAGTAGGCAACTGCAAAAATGGCTCTTTCTCAGTGTATCTACTTTCTTTTAAAAAATTGATTCTTGAGCTCACTGCTGTTCAACAACTTTATATTCGAGAGATAGATGTGATATAGATGCGCTTCAATGAATTTAAAATGAAGTATTGTTTACACCTTAGCACTTTACCTCCAGATACAAATCAGGTGGAAAGTAGTCATCATGAGGATGTTTTTGGCAAAAATGTAACAGGCCATGTATGATTATCATTACCATTTTATTTGAAATAATATCATGGAACCTTTTTAGAAGTCAGAACAACATAAATATGAGTTACACAGTATTTTCTATGCCTGATTGTCTATGGAGTACCAAGTCATGCCCCTCCCGTTTGCTATTGGACATCAAGCTCAAGTTAGGTAAGGAATTTACCTTGGCTTTGTACTTCTCCTCCAGTGAGACAACTGTGAATAACAACTCCCTTCCAGGTCTTGTCAAAACATAAGTGGTTACCTGTAAAGAATATAAGATTAGGAAAGCAGCAAATTACAATAACTTTGAATACATTCCTAGATATACCAGAATACAGAAATGATAACATGGAGTATATACAATAATGGGTAGGTACTCAATAGGATCCACCTAGTGTTGAGCTGCATTTTATTATGCCCCAAATCAGTGTTGGTAGATGAAGAAAAATCTGTTGCAGCTATAAAAGCTTTGACAACAATATGTTGCAAACCATTGATCAAACACAGACAGGTTTGATCTACTACTATTATAAACCAAATGTTGTAACGTTTACCGCATCTATGAACAAGAAGCACTAAACAGTTGGTATTGAACATTGCAGAAACGTTAAACTTGGGCAATGTTGCATTGCTTTAGATGCAATTGAATGAAGCAGCACTAGTATTAACAAATGTATAGAAAGAAATGAATCCTGTCAAATGCTAATTTCTCAGCTTATGAATCATAGGACAAATTAGATATATTAGAATCCACACCTTTTTTATACAGAACCTTAAATCCTTGAGACTACTGAATCAAAACTTCAGATTTAATGAGTCTCAAATATGCATATTCCCTTACGTAACAGCATTTTTCTCCCTTATGTTTTCTCACCTGTAAATACCCGCCCCTTTTATTTATAAAATGCATCCTGTGGGAAACTTCCCCACAGTTTCACGTAAAAAAAAATGCATATTCAAATAATGATGAATGTATGTCATTTGGACATTAAACTTTAAATGTAGAAAATTGTGATTACATTAAAAGTTTTAATTGGAGTCCCTGGTCTATTGGTATTCAATACCTTTCGGATTGTCTCAGTGACAGCCACAGCAATCCAAGTTGGCCATACAGCAAGGGCAACCATATTTGAGGCCGCAACAAGTGGAGATGCACAGATAGCAACTGTTATACCAGCTACTGTAAGGATACGGCCCTGATATGTTTGTTTACATCATAACAGGAATCATTAAAAATCCAAGAATGTTGTAATTACAAAAAATGAGGAAAATTAAATAATAAACCTCATCAATCATTGCAGAATCTTTACTATTGACCAAGGCATATCTGTTAAGTTTGTATAGATGAACAAATGATGCATGGATACATTGAGGCCCAATGGACACAATATATAGAGGCGGATGAGGGAAACCCTAGGACTAGGAGATGACTCTAATACTCTTGACTCTGATACCCTTAACATGATTATATTATTTTCTTCAAGATCAAGTATTATTTTTTTAGATAAGCGAAGACACAACATAAAGAAGAGTACTTAGGTATGTAACTGGAAAATATTTAAGAGCACATGGGGATTGTTATGGGTCAGGCCCATATGGGCTTGTTCGGCCAACCCAGTAGAGAGGCAGCGACAGCCAAGGCTAGGGATGCCACCGACCTCCACCGTGTGTGGAAGGCGCATGCGCCCTAGGGCTGGCCGCCGCCACCACGTCATCGTCGACATCGAGTCATCATCAAGTCATTTTCAGATTAGGAAATATATATCTTTTAAAGATATTGTATGTTTTCAAGAAACAAAGGTGGCAAATTTAACTAGACCCATGATGTTATCGCTTTTGGGGAAGGAGTTAGATGTATGGCATCATCTTCCGGCTTCTAATTGCTTGGAAAGGAAGGATTTGTGGTGTTGTTGCTACTCGCACCGATACCTTAATCTCTGTTCAGTTTCAGGATCCTGAGGGCCGTAGTTGGTGGCTCACGGTGGTGTATGGCCCCCAACCGGATGCGGAGAAGGTCCTCTTCTTGGCTGAGCTACGTTCAATCCGTTCTCAATGTGCCGGTCCTTGGGCTGTTGTTGGAGATTTCAATCTTATCTATAGATCAGAGGATAAAAACAATGCCAATATTGATCGAGCGATGATAGGTCGGTTTCGGCGGTTGATAAATGAGTTGGAGCTCAAGGTAATCTCTTTGGTTGGCCGCAAATTTACTTGGTCTAATGAGAGATCTTCACCAACATTGGTCAGATTAGACTGTGTCTCCTGTTCGCTCGATTGGGAGGAGTTGTTTCTTGACTGTATTTTGTAAAGTATGGCATCTGGTTTTTCAAATCATTGTCCTCTGCACCTTGGACTACGTGATGCTCCTGAAGGGAAACGGAGGTTTCATTTTGAGAGTTTCTAGACCTGATTCGACGAGTTCCTTGATACCGTACAACAGTCATGGTCGGAGTTTGTGGCGTCTCTTTTTCCACTCGAAGTTTTGGCCATCAAACTCAGTCGGCTGAGCAGGAAATTGCAAAGCTGGGGTTGTTGGAGAGTTAGGAACATAAAGCAACAACTCTTTATGGCAAGGGAAATAATCGACCGTTTGGAGATCGCCCAAGACTCCCGGCTTCTCTCGGATGATGAGGCCTGGCTGTGAAGAAGCCTTAAGCAAAGATGTCTTGGGTTAGCTTCTCTTGAGCGCACCATCGGCAGGCTTCGCTCTAAGATTGATTGGATGAAAGAGGGTGATGCTAACACCTCTTTCTTTCATCTGCATGCCCGACACCGCAAGCAAAAAAACTTCATTGGTATGCTTTAAGTGGAGGATGTTTGATTTCTATGACCAACTGATTGGCTCTTCGAAGGACCGTATGCACACCCTTGATCTTCATGAGTTGCAGCTACCGTCCCATGATCTTATTGCCCTTGATACTCCATTCTCGGAGGAGGAAGTTTGGGAGACGGTGAGACATCTACCATCCGACAAAGCTCCCGGACCCGATGGGTTCACGGGGAGGTTTTATAAGGTTTGCTAGTCCATAATTAAAGATGACCTGCATGCTGCACTTTCGGCTGTCCATAGAGGTGATTTCAGAAAATTGGGGTCCCTCAATTCGGCCTTTATTACCTTGCTTCCTAAGAAGGTTGATGTGGTTCAGGTCCGTGATTATCGTCCTATTAGTCTTATCCATAGCTTCGCTAAGTTGCTAGCAAAGCTTTTGGCTAACCGGCTGGCCCTGAGACTCCCTTCTTTGGTCTCACAAAATCAAAGTGCTTTCGTTCGGGGAAGATGCATTCAGGATAATTTCCTCCTTGTACAACAAATGGTGTCACCTCCACCAACAAAAGGAGTTGAGACTGTTGCTCAAATTAGATATATCCAAGGCTTTTGATTCGGTTACTTGGCCTTTTCTCTTGGATATTCTTTCTCATATGGGTTTCGGGCCAAAGTGGAAGAACATGATATGTGGATTGCTTGCTTCAGCTTCTACTTGGGTGCTAGTTAATGGTAACCAGGTGCCTCGATTAATCATCAACGAGGGCTTCAGCAAGGAGATCCCCTCTCTTCGATGCTTTTCATTTTGGTTATGGACTGTTTGAATGCTCTGGTCAACCGGGCTTCCAAAGATGGCCTTTTGCACCCTCTCTTTCGGCAGCGTCTTGGCCATAGAGCTTCTCTATTTGCGGACGATGTTGCACTTTTGCATTCGGCCTATTGATTCTGATTTGCACATGATTAAATCCATTTTGGAGCTTTTTGGGGATATGTCGGGATTGAAGACGAATATTACAAAGAGTTCGGTCTCTCCCATTCAGTGTCAACAGGGGGATACTAATATGGTGCTTGTTGTCCTATCCGGTGCTGTTAAGGAATTGTCGTGCACTTACTTAGGACTGCCCATTTCAATAAAAAAAACTCACCAAAGCACAGCTGCAACCTCTGATTGATAAGGTGGCAGACAGATTGCCAGGTTGGCTAGCTGGCTTCTTACACCCGGTAGGGAGAATGGTTTTAGTCAAAGCTGTGTTGACTGCCATCCCTATTTATCAGCTTATGGCTCTCGATATCACAAAATGGATAATCAAAGCAATTGACAAGATTTGAAGGGCTTTTCTCTGGAAAGGAAGGGCTGATGTTAAGGGCGGTTATCGTGCTGTTGCATGGGAAAAAGTGTGCCGTCCTATCGATGTGGAGACCTTGGTATTCATGATCTCGAAATCTTGGGCTGGGCTCTCCGTATGAAATGGTTGGTAGACGCCTTTTATCTCGGTGGACTGTAGCTGAGGCTCTCAATGATATGCGTTGGCTGAAAGATATCAAGGGACCTCTTAACATTCTGGCGATTACCGAGTATCTCAAGCTTTGGGACCTGCTGCAAGGAGTTGCCCTTCAGCCAAGTGTTCAAGACTCGCATCTTTGGACTCCCTCATCCTCGGGTGCTTACTCGGCTTCTTCGGCCTACAAAAGGTTCTTTATGGGATGCATGGGATTTGAGCCTTGGAAGCGTATTTGGAAGTCCTGGGCCCCTCCCCGATGCAAATTCTTTCTATGGCTTGCGGTGCTCAACTGATGTTGGATGGCAGATAGATTGCCTTGACATAACCTTCCACACCCGTAGCGGTGTCTTCTTTGTGATCAGGCAGAGGAGACGATGCACCATCTTCTTTTGGAGTGTCTTCTCTCGTCAGGTTTGGTTCTCCATGTTAAACCGAGTGGGGCTGTCACACGTAACTCCTCAATTGCATGAAGTTTCCTTTACGGATTGGTGGAGAGGTGCCTTTGCTCAAGTGCCGGCTGTCAGCCATCCGGATTTCAATTCCCTAGTTATGCTTGTCTCCTAGTGGATTTGGAAACATAGAAACTCTTGTGTCTTCGATGGCCTTACCCCCAAGCCTTCCTAGGCTGGAGCATGCTCTTTGGGACGAGACCTCAGTGTAGTATGCTGCGAGAGCAAGAGGGTTGCCTTCTTTGGTGTCGTAGCCTCCAGCTTGGTGTTGGATCGCTTGTACCCGTGTTTGCACACCCAGCCTTTGTTCTCGTTTTCCCCCTTTTTCCTTTTTGTCTTGTGTTTAGCGTGGGTCTTCTTCTTTTTAGCTTTAGTTGAGGGGTGCTTTTTGTGCCTTGCTTTTTCTTCTTCTTAATATAATGATGGGCAGCTCTTCCGTCGGTTCGAGAAAAAAATCTTTTAAATAGGAATAGTTTATCTATAGATAAGGAATAATTTGGCTTTAAATTAGAAAAGAGATCGTAGTTTGCTTGGTAGTCAAGTTGAGTCTCTATATAATGAGAGGTATCCTTTGGAATTAAGAAAGAAAAAAGACATATCTCTTATCTCTCTCCCTCTCCACTCGTGGCTACTGTTCACCACCTCTAGCCACACGCTACCACCTCCCCGCCTTCTTACAGTGGCCATCACGGGACATAGGAAGGACCCCAAGCCACATCCTACAACCTCCTTCGACTACGATCTCCACTACCCTCCTCCCACAAATCAGCGCCCACTATATCTGGTTTCAGAGACCATGGGCTTTTGTGGCGCTGGTGACTAGGATTTTGAAAAGCTCATGAAGGAGTTGCGTGAGGAGACACGAATGACATCCGCACATTGATGGACTCGATCAAGGATCTGCAGATTCGCATGGAGCGCTAGGAGGAGCGCACGAAGGATGTCGACCACGGCAAGGCCAAGGTCAACAGCACATCGGCGGGCCGTGAGGTAGCCGCGAGGCAGGAGGCTGAGACCACGCACAAGAAGGCAACCAGGCGCACTGCCCGTGTGGCTGTGGCGACCTCCCTAGGGGTGCCCAACGACAACTCCTCCGCCGACGATCGACGCCATCCTCACCAATTTCCCCACACCTGTCACTACACCGCCGCCCGGGATGCCTATCCTGACTTCTTTCTCCACGCCGGCGCACGACAGGCAACCGCCGCGTTACAACAGCTTCATGGTCCCTAAGTACCATAAGCTATCGTTCCCTACCTTTGACGACAAGGATGATCCGCTTCCGTGGCTCAATAGGTGTGAGCACTTCTTCGACAGGCAACACACGCCGGACGTGGAGAGGGTCTGGCTGGCTTCCTTCCACATGACAGACGTTGCACAGCGGTGGTATATGCGCTTGTCCAAGGACCACGTCCATCTGACCTAGGAGTCCTCTTGCCTCGTCAACATCCGTTTCGGCCCTCCGACACGCCATAATCCGTTGGGCAAGCTTGCTGCCCTACGGAAGATGGGCTATGTGGATGAGTTCACAGAGAAGTTCCTTGCTCTTGTTCCTCGAGGGAAACTTGATGCAATACAAAAATTGATCCTGAAGTGCTCGATCTCGTAAGGTCTCCTGTTGTAAACATGACATTCAATGGAATTAAGGAAACAGATTTACTAACACTATAAATTTCTTTCTCCGTGATGTTTGGCATACTAGTTGTAGCTTGTGTCAATTATTTTGGATATACACACTCATTTACAGTGTAATGGGAGTACTGGGATATAGCTGACTGAGGATAATTTGGAGATGAACAAAATACCGTCAAAGTGAGCTGTCCCACGAGAATAAAAACTGCTATAAAGCTGTTTATCAGTGCAAATGTTCTCCTTCTGGCGGTTGGGCTTGATATCGTAGTAGCAATTATTGTTACTTTCTGAAAATCAGGGAGCAGAGGTAATTTGGAGAGCAAATGATGAGTCCTTTGTGCTGATCATGTAATTAAGGGAGTAAAATGTTCAAAGAATTACAAGCCTTATGGTTCATGTAATACATATTTAGAATAACCATACCTGAAAGTAAAAGAAGGATGAGACAACTGCACTCAGCCATAGAAATAGAGAAATGTATATAAGGTAGGGCGAGCGCAAGATTAGCCAGAAACCTTCAAACATTACAAACATCTCAGGTTTGACCTTTTGAGATTGGAAAGGCGATCTAGGTGTAGCGACCAGTGAAGACATTTCATCATCAACCTCTGCATTTTCAATTCGTTCTGCTCTGCAGTCAACAAAAGATTGGGTTGTGTCTTCAATTCTAACCCATGAACATAGGAAACACCAAATGTCAAATTAAATCATCAGTACAGCCTATAAATTTAATGTAAAAGGCAGCCTTTCTAACTTATGTTTCATTATGGTCAATAAAATTAATAAAAGGATCACAGCAAGGAGGATTCACAAACAAAATTCTCAAACACAGGAGGATTCATAATTTTCTCTCTCGAATGTGGCATCGATGAACCAAGAAATTTTGTCTATAAAAGATGCAGGATTCCAGATTGCTCATCTCAAAATCAACTCAAATATGAAATCAAGAACGTCCACAAAAATGTCAAGACGGATTACAAACCCTGTTGGAAACAGTTCAGTTGAACCGTGGTTATCATCAATGCAAATTCCTTTTGATGACAGCGCAGCAAGTTCCATCAAGAGGGATGAAAACAGGAGCATAACTGTTCAGAGATGTGAAATTGCATTTCATGAAATATTATATATGTATTATGTTATTAAGAGAATCTTTGTAGAGAAATGTGCGTACAGGGTCCCAGCCATGCCATGCTTGCAGCAAACAATGAACCAAAAAGTTGCCCTAGAGTAGCACCGGCCCCAATAAAACCAAACAATCTTGAACCTGACTGAATTAAAAGAAAAATAAGGATTTGAAAAGAAACGGAAAAAAGTGTTAAAAATTACTCATAAATCTTGGTGCACTGTAATGATACCTCGCTGTCCATGATATCAATTACCCTTGCCCAAGTTGACGATATTGTAATGAGATTAAGCAAAGCAACCTTCAGATGGAGAGAGTTATTCAAATCAACAATCAGCTTGATTATTAAAAGCATGAATAGGACAATGTAATGAATATGAAAGGACATACCCAAAGAAACAAGCTTATTCTCACTACTATGTAGAACCAGCTGTGGTTTCCCCACCCGGCACGTTTACTTGAACCATCTTCACTAGACTTGATCATGAAATAAAAAATGCAAAGAAAAATAAGGTCTTTCGCGTGAAAGAAAACAAATTGTTGATCCATGATTAGGATATTTAGGAAGACAGAAAGTGGCCGAAGTGCAAGACGAAAGAGGTCTTCGAGGATAAATCTTTTTCCTCAGGATCTCAAGGATGTATGATAAATTTGATGCATATAGACAGGAAATAATCTAAGGTATTATTGATGTCTGTTACCTGGGAGATGGATTGGGAATGCCCGGGGCTAGAGGCATACCAAAGCACAAAAAATGCAAGAAGAGATATGCTGAAGAACCTATGTATCAAAACCAAAGCCTGAAACCACAGATATATGCGATAAAATTAGCTTGTGCCTGAGAAAAATGTTTGAATTCTTAAAATGGAAACCTCATCAAGATGAAGAAAAAATAAACACAAGCAAACTATTGTTTGAGAAAGTGTCTTTTATCCATAGCAAAGTAGCCAAGTCTTTCGATCAATATCACTGCTTTTGTGCTCACACAGTAAATTTAACGAAGTAAACACACACTACTTCCAATTTTCTTTTGTGAACCCACTCATGTTACCAAAAAAAAAAAAAAAAAAAAAAAATCGCTACATCAAAAAACAGCAGTACACATAATGCAAAGGTCTTACAGAACAAAGCAATCCACCTACAACTTCAATCACACACAAGACAAAGTTTACACATGGGACGAACTAAATTCCTACTTTGACTTCAGGGAACTAGAAACCAAGAATCAATACAGTGAGCGAAAATACTGAATGTACATGCAATGCACCTGCAGTTGAACTTGGAGCCAAAGTAAGTTTGTATTTGTGATAACCTAATGTAGGTTTTTCTCCATTTTACTACCACAAGTGCAAACATAGCCACCTGCAAAGCTAAGTATCAAAGTACAAACATTACAAAGTTTGAATCCTTATATATGAGCAATCATAGCAGTTAGCTTCTGGCAAAAACAAAAAAAGCAATATCCTACACAGAGTGAATTTAGGGTCCGTCTGTTTCGGCTTCGGATTGTAGATTTCAGCTTTTACAATCCGAAGCTAAAACAAACCGACACATTTTTACTATAGCTTTTTACAATCCGCCTGTTGGATTGTGAGAATCCAAAAAGCTGGTTTCTCTCAGCTTTTCACATATTGTGAAACTATCCATCAAAGGTTTTTAAATCCATAATCTAAAAGTTTTTCACAATCTAACTTTTTACAATCCAGCATTTTACAATCTATAATCTACAAACTGCTTTTCAGAATCTACAGCTGAAGCAATAAGTCATTAGTGCTTCCCAAACTAATAAAACCGCCAACTGAGGAAAGGGAGGTGGCACTGACCCTGGGCCTGGGGATGGAGGGGAGGGAGAAGGCTAGGGAGGCGACGGGGGCGGCAAGGACGGTGAGGATGAGGGATCCAGCGAAGAGGCCTGGGAGGGTGTCGAGACCCAGGGAGATGGCCCCCTCGTCCCGCAGCGGCAGCGCCACGAAGTAGGAGCTCAGGATCTGCGCGCCCACAAAAGGCCTATTGGTGATTTCATTTGGAATTGCACGAATGGAAAGACGAGGAGATGGATCAAAGGCTTACGAAGAAGAAGGTAGCGGCGGCGCTAATCAGCGGGGGGAGCTCGTGGGGGCGGACGTCCACCATGGACGCCACCGCCGCCTCGGCGCGCGCGCGGAGGAACCGGTGAGACGTCGCCATTCCCCCGCCCCTCCGACCAGTAGTAAACAGACGGCCCTCCTTTGGTTTGACTCTACTCTTCCGCATCAGCAGTCCTTCTGCATCGGCTATAGGCAGCCGATCCAGCCAATTCACTGGCCAAATCGAGCTGAATTCAAAAAAGTTAAACCCCTCATCCAAGTATATGAATGGAGGAATTGCAACATTGACGAAGATGCTGTTTACTTGGAGAAATTTCGTGAATTTCGGAGGTAACGAAATATTTAATTTTGAAATTTTTTTAACTGACATGTAAAATCCACAAAGCATAGGATGAAAAAAAAGACTAAAATTTCGACGAAATTTCGCAAATTTTGATCTTTTCACTGGTGAATAAAAAAATTATAAAACGAAATTGAAATCATTCCATTTTCATTTGTAGGAGCAATGCTTCCATTGAACTCCATGACGTTGTAATAATATTCTTACGAATTTGATGTACAGACTGGAGGCAAATCTGTTGTTTCTTTTTCACCTCTGCTGAAGTTTGGATGCATAAGCTGATTGATTGCATCCATATTTTACCAAATTTTATTTCATTCAGTCCTCTGGATGTAGATAAGAAACTCAATGCGCATCGCACGCAGTAACATGTAGAACAGGGTATGACATTAATAAATTAAAATGATAGTACAATTGTATAATCACTAAACTAGACAGATTGTTGCCTATCCATTCGATACGGCTTCCTTCATAATACAAGGCATGCAAAAGAATGCAGGAGCAGAAGACAACAGCCATTTGTAGCCTTATGTACAACAAATACTTGGACAGACTATTTTCACCATTGCTGCGCAGTGCGCACCTCGTATAACCTTCCAACCTTCATGCATCACTCAGCAATCCCCCTTCCAAGAATGAGCTGAATGTGCCCTTTTGAATGGCTGGACACGCTTGGACGAGTGCGCACATGTCATTCTTCTCAAGGAACTTCTCACCATTGACCAGGATGAGAGGAATGTATTGCAGGACCAGTCTCTTGCACTGTCAACAAGGAAAGAATGATCAGCCTATGGCATTTTTGAACATCATGTATGTTAATTGAAGCAGCAGACAATGCCCCCTATCAGTAAATCACGAAGTCTCTATGTACTTTAAGGATAAGCATTTCTACATGCATTCCAAATAATCTATTGTTGCACGAAAGTAAATCTGACATGTTTGACTTGTGGATGCAAATTTTACACACCAAGGAGTCAGAGGAAAGAAGCACCAAATAGCTTACCTGCTGGACATGACCTTCAATCTTATTGCACTCCTTTAGGAGAATTTGAATTATCTCAAACTACAGATATCACATGGAAAATGTTAGGCGCAAAAGGTTTAACTCGGGATAGGGACTATGTAAATGACACAAAAGGTTTCACTCAAGATAGGGAATATGTAAATGATGCAACGCAATTACCTCCGAATCAGGATCTTTCAGTTTGGACATAACTTCATCAACGAGGTGGTGGCAAAATACGCATGTGCTCTCACTTCTCACACCAGAGAAAATAGCTATGTCCCGGCACAGGCCATACTGTTTGCAGAATTCTTCGGGCTTGATCTCAGTAATCTTGGCAAACAGAAGAGCTGCATAGGAGTCCATCAACTCAACACACTGCAGAGACAGAAAAGAGTTCATGATAATTATAAAGGCTATGTACTGCTGTTTAGGGAGTATCTTTCCAGCATGGCAATGTAGTACGGCAATCAGATATCTATGCATGTAATATGTTGCAGTCACGCCGGTATTTTCTTTTCTACAATACACAAACTTACTATGTACACCTAATTGTAAGAATAAACAAAAATGTTCGAAATGATCACCTTCTGTTCCAAGGAGAATGACTGAGAACAAGCATCATGAAGGATTTCCATGATCTTATCTTGTGTTTGTTTCTCACTGAGATAACTGACAGCTTCATTCGCGAAATTTTCACAGGCTGAGCATTTTGGGCTGCCACTGTTGAGATGGACAGGGATTTTCCTCGAAGTAATTTGTTCCTTGTAGATTAGGCCGAGATTTTGGATCTTGATTGTGCCAAGATCAAGAAAAACTGAAAAAGGAATGAATTGGGTATAATCAATTTTACAGTCAAAACTCAAAAGAACAAGCGTTAATAAGGAACTTTTCCGGTGTTTACAACGCAAATAATTAGTTGTGGCCAAATTATGCAGTATTGTGGTTCTATCTGTGTTCATGTACATTCCTCAGCTAGACCTTGAAATACATTGCATAGAAAACTTGGCCACAACAAGCATTAACAATTTGAGTGAAGTAAGATGTGCCAGCAGTAAAATTGGGTTCTCCATTGGGTATGATGTGACCACAATGGCCATCCTTGCATTATACTATGCAGAGAAACACCAAACTCTGTCGAGCCCATGCCAAAGCACGAACAAAGTAGGCTACAATCATGCAGGATTTATTGTAAAGCTACAGTGATGACAAGCCGTTGGTGGCCACGGATGGATGGATTACAAGATGGACCTATCTATCTATGACACCAAATCAACTGGCAGATGATCAGCAAATAAGACGAGCTCAATTTCAATTTGAACCGAATGAAGTACCCTCAGCATCAAAAGACGATTTTTTTTCTCTGGGGCCGAACACTAAGAAGAATGTCATGTCGATTTCAATTAGCAGCGTATAAGAGAATCGGAGCTGCTATGCAGATGACTGGGAACATAATAGGAAGGTTGACGGGTTGAGACTTGAGACATACCAAACTTGTTGTCTTGCAAACTATCGGCTTGTGCAGCTCCCCAGCCGACGACGAGAAAGAGGAGAAAGAAAGGCGCCCTCAACCCCATCGTGTCAGTTTGTGACGCCCTCCTTCTTGACCTGCCATTCCGTGGTAAGTATGATCATACGGCTTTATCAACTAGTTTACAGCACAGGGGAAACAAAATTTCGTCCGAAGAAGAACAAGTGCCGAAGCGTAAGACCGAAATCCAGAAAACGGAGCCAGATCCAAGATTTCTTGGAGCTGATCAAACCTAGCTCCATAAAATTTTGGATTCGAATATATTTAGTTGAGCTATCTAGTTTTTATTTTAGATTAAAAATAAAAATTCAATTACTATATTTTATCATACAAACTCTAAATCTAAGAAATCAAGATAAGATTGAGCAGAGGACGGATGGAAACAAATCGAGAAATTCCAGAGAGAGAGAGAGGAGCTTCAGCAGGGGCGCAATCGAAAGCAGACGAACTCGAAATTCCGGATCAAATTTACGCAGAGTGGGGGGAAAGATCACCTTGCGAAATCGAGGAGCAGAATCTCCCTCCCTCCGGGCGAAGCAGAAAGAAGCGGCGTGATTTTCCTCCGATGCTCTGAACGGATCGTAAAGTAATCTTTTTGCCGTCTAAGAGGTGGTGAGGTGATCAATTGTTCAATTCCTAGTCGAATTCGTTGCGTGGCGGATCTGGATGGATGGATCCGTGTTCGTGGAGGAGAGAAGTTGAGGCGGTTTAAGACTCACGGAACACTACCGGTACTAGTACTAATCCAAGTAATGCTACAACACTTTCTACAAAAATTCTACTTACGTGCTGACGTAAATAACAATATGCATGTAGCTCCATCACCTGAAATCTTTCCATCGATAAGTACAAATCAACATGTATGGTTATTATTATCATATCAACATCTAAGTAGAATTTTTGTAAAACTTTTTGGAGGTGTAGCATTACTCGTCCAATCGTTGCCAAAAAAATAAAAAAGAAGGGGAAAAACAAAAAGGACCGTCGACAGCAGGGTTCGAACCTGCGCGGGCGAAGCCCAACAGATTTCAAGTCTGTCTCCTTAACCACTCGGACATATCGACGACTCTTACTCATCTGGGGAAATTTAAAGTTAAATATATTTTTGTATTGCCGTCGGCAAACCTTGCAGCCACATCGCCTTCCGATTCCTTCCTAACCATCTCAGCACGTTGCCATGGTGGTTAGCTTTGGGGAATATAATGCAGATCGAATTCATCGTATTAGTTATTTAGGAAAGGTGTTCATGTCCAAGGTAAGAAATAATGGATAGCCAGGTTGAAGCGGATCACCATCAGCAGTGGTGGAGCTTAGGCTAAAATTTAGAGGGATCGATTAAACTAAATAGGTTCTAACTAGGTTATAGAGGGCCGAATCAATAAAAATAAGAGATAAGATTCAAAATACACTATAAAAAAATAGAAAATATACTATAAAATACAAAAACATTATAAAAAATATACTACAAAATATAGAAAATTTGTGCCCTGACCACAACAATACTCCACCCCTGGCCATCAGCATGACGAATAGCAGATAATAAGCGCTAAGCTCCAATATCGATATTTGAAAACACCAAAAACTTTACAAAATATTATAAATATCATGACATTCAACCATCATAAAAATCATTTTTATAAAAAATAGCCAAGTCAACTAAAACTTAGAAACATAACTTGTACCTATAATAAGATAATAGGACATTAAAGTTTAAATTTTAAAAATTAGACTTAAAAAATAATGTGCTAGTAATGAATTGTCACCATAATTTAATGAAAGTGCATCTTAGTTCCTAAGTAGGTTTTAGATAATTAATGATAAATGATTAAGAGACTAATGAGTTTATTAAAGTTATGAACAGATTTTAGTCCTATCAAAGAAGCTAAATGACGTTGGCATCTCTCAAAAGGAAAAGAGAAACGGCATGTAGTCACTCAATAGATTTAAATTAATTTTATTTTCGAATTTGAGTATAGGTATATTGTACTATCAAGAGGGATGCGTATAAATAGACTTCAAGATATCTCAATGCTCAAAGTACCTATTTAGATCAAAGAAGATAGACACAAATTACCCCCACAAACATCAGGAAGTTCTAAGTCTTAGTCTCTACTCGTAGTCTCCGGGCTAACCCAGATACTCTGGATTACTCGGAGTCTCCGAGTCCAGCTCCGGCAGGGGGTGTTCGGTTAGGATCCTTGTGTTTTATCTAGAGTCTTCAGGTTGACCCGGATACTCCGAAATCTGTCAGTCATCCGGACCATCCGTGTTGGGTTCCGGATAGGGCTCTCGGTTACATGTTAAAGTGCCAACCCGGATACTCTGGGTCAGTAAAAAAAATACTGTAATGGCTAGTTTTTTTGGAAGGGTTTAAATACCCCTCCCCTCTCCATTTAAGTGTTGATATTGTCGAACCAACTTGAGACAAACACATTCATAGCCATTCAATAGCTTTCCTAATTCCTCTAGTGCATCAAATCTTGCAAGGTCTTAAGAGTTGGGTTGGGAAGTAAGATTAACTACTAGTGAGCATAAATCCATCTTCTGAGCACTTGAGTTCGTCATCAAGCCATCGATTCACGTTCGCTACTCTTGGAGCTTGGAGCTTCTAGACGGCTAGACGTCACCTAGAGAGCATCAAAGCTTGTGGAGTGCCCCGAAAAGTTTATGAAGGTTATCCAAGCCTTCGCAAGTTTGCGAAGAGAAAGCTTTGAGTAAGTCCAAGCTCAATCTTTGTGGTCGCTTGGTGAGTATAAGGGTTGAAAGAGACCTGACTCTTGTGAGCACCTCAAAGAAGACATATGATCATTTGATCCGAACTTTGGGAAACAAATTCTTGTCTCCTTTACCTTCTTACATTCTTTCTCGTTCTAGTTGATATTTTGGGAAAGTTGTTCGATCTATATTGTCGGAGGATGAACTCCTCTAGCGGGGATCCTGGGGGACCCCTTTGAGATTCGGCCGGGGGATGGTTCTGAATCCACCTCGTATGTGAATTAAATGAGAGTAAATGAGATGCAGGCGGGATGGATGATCGGATGCTAGAGGAAATAAATGCTCAGGGGATTTTAGACAGGTTCGGACCGCACGGAGCGTAATACCCTACTCCTGTGTGTATGCTATAAATGCTCCGGGAATGTCTCTCTGAGGATCTCTCATGTTACAAGGAAGTTTGTCTAAGTCTAGAGCTTCGTGCTTCTTGTTCTTCGTCGACTTGCCTCGGTCCTCTGAATCCGTCTATCTCCCCGTGGAGCCCGCCCCACTTTTATGCCCGTCGGGGCGGGTAGCGCACTCAGTAAGGATGGCGCAAGTTCCAAGGCGTCATAAATGGAAAGCAATCATCATGGGCTGCAGGCTGATGCGACGAGGGTTGAAAATGCGCCCCCATCCGGTCTTGTTGTCATCATCCCGCTTTTCAGTGGGTGCTGCGGGGAGGCCTCGCTGGGCAGCCACCGAGCAGCCCCGCGTGCCCGCCCAGTCAGGGCGAGCCTGACACAGCAGGGCGGCAGGCGTTACGCCTCGAACCCTGCGACGTTATCCCGAGGCGCGTCAGATGACGCGCGATGGGACCTGTGCATTAAATATCCCCACGCCTCCCCGCCAGACCGTGGTAGGGACTGACAGCAGGCGTGGGGGAGTGGTTGGAAGTGACAGGACACGCACCCTCTTAAATGCAGCATCAGGCCTCTCACCAAATGACACCTCACCGCTGAGCCTTGGAGGGGTCCACCGGCATGGGGCTTCTCAGGCCCTCGGAGAACTGTGAGTGCTCGGGGACTACTGTTCATAGCCCCGAGCACTCTCTTCAGTATATGCCCTTTCTTGGTCTTCGGGGAACTCGGGTGCTCGGCGACCACTGTTTATGGCCCCGAGTGCCCTCTCCCGGAACTTGACTGCTCGGGTCCTCGGGGAACTTAGGTGCTCGGGAACCACTGTTCATGGCCGCGAGCACCCTCTCCCGAAACTGTGACTTCTCTTATTATCGGGGAACTCGGGCGCCTGGAGACCACTGTTCATGGCCCCGAGCACCCTCTCCCGGAACTTGACCTTCTCGGGTCATCGGGGAACTCGAGTACTCGGGGACCACTGTTCATGGCCCCGAGCACCCTCTCCCAGAACTTGGACTTCTCGGGTCATCGGGGAACTCGGGTACTCGGGGACCACTGTTTATGGCCCCGAGCACCCTCTCCCGGAACTTGGACTTCTCGGACCTCGGGGAGATAATCTCGGAGGGAGGGCGCCACATGGCACTCTGCTGTTCCGGCCTCGGGACTCAGGGACCCCCATTTCCCATGTCACTGACATATATGTTTGCGAGTTTGTAGTTGCAGGGGTTGGTGAAATTGTCCTTAAGCTTCCTTTGAAACATATGGTAATCTTTAGATTCAACTAGACTTTCTTAGGTGTTCTTAGTTTTCGATTTCCTATTCCATTTGGACTGTCCGGGTTAAGCTCGGAGCCTTTGGACCCTGGAGTCTCCGGATTGACCCAGAGTATCTGGAATCTATAATCCGCTGTAAAGTTTTAATTTCCAGAAAACACATATTTACCTCCCCTCTAGGCGACATCACATACATTCAATTAGTATCAGAGTCTAATCTCCTACAATGCTTCACCGCTTGGAGAAATTGAGGATGTCGGCGTATGGGGAGAAAAGTTCGAAAAGCCCAAAAAGTCCAAAGGATGATCTTTCGACTTCAGGTAATGGTAAAAGCGAGAGAGTTGCAATTGAATTCAATTACGATAAATTGAATACATCTAATTCTTATATATCTATGCCATCCGGACATGATCTATATTTTGATAGCACACGCTATGCAACTTAGAGGCATAAAATGAAATTGCATCTAATCTTTCTTTATCCAAGTATTTGGAAGATTATTTGCACAGGTTTTGAGCTACCGGATGAGGACAAAGAGCTTACTTCCGAGCAAGAACAAAATATTCACCGCAATGCATAAATCGCAAGTGTATTGCTTGGCACCTTAAGCTCCGAAGAGTTCAACAAGATGGATGGGTTTGAGGAAGCCAAAGTGATATGGGATACACTCCAAATCGCACATGAAGGCACCACAAGTATGAAAGAGTCCAAGATAGAATTGCTTGAAAATAAATTAGGAATATTTGTTATGGAAGATGATGAAACCCTCCAAGACCATATAATGGTGCTAGTGAACATGATTAGAGGGCTTACAAGTGAAGAGCTAGATAATCACAAGGTGGTGCGAAGAATGCTAAGAGTTTTTGCACCAAGAAACCCCACCTTGGTCACTCTCATCCGAGAAATAAGAGACTACAAGAGGCCCACACCAAGTGATGTGCTCGATAGAATTCTTGCTCATGAGGTCATGAAGGAGGAAGCCAATGAAGTCAAGAACCTAGTCAAGCAAAGCTCAACCACCAAGAATAAAGAAGTAGCATTCAATGCAAGCAAGAGCAAGCAAATTGATGAATCGAGCTTAAGTGAAGTTGAGAGCTCCGATGATAAATAGATTGCTTTCTTTGTAAGAAAATTCAAGAAATTTATGAAGAAGGGTGGCTATAGCAAGCACAAAAGAGACATGCCAAAAGAAGAACATCTAAGAGAGCTTATTATGAGTGTGACGAAGTTGGCTACTTCATTGTTGAATGTCCTAACAAGAAGAAGTGCAAGAACAAGGAATAAAAGAAGAAGAAGTCTTTCAAGAAGGACAAGTACAAGACCCACAAGAAGAAATATTCAGGACAAGTTCACATTGGCGAGGAGTGGGACTCCAACAAGGCTCTGACTCCGATGATGAAGGGGTTGTCACCATCATCATGTAGGGGAACAGGTAGGCTTTGCTAGCCTAAAATAAAAAATTTCTACCGCATTCAACCAAAAAATCATGCTAGTAGGAGATCATAGATCGTTACCGTTTGACGCGCAGTGTAGCGGAAGAAAAGTTGGAGTAGACCGATCCAACGTCATGCGCGTCAAACTCCTCGAGCAGCTTCTCGATCAGATCCGTAACCATCCCTGTGCAGGTGGTCACGCTTCTCGACCAACTCCGAGCAGGTGGTCGTGCTCCTGGACCAACTCCGAGCAGGTGGTCGTGCTCCTCGACCAACTCTGAGTCGACTCGCCGAGAAGATCAGTGCCGCAATAGCAACAGCGCCTCTACAGTACCCACATGTACTGGTCAGAAACGCCGAGCGCCGATGTGCTAGTACCGCACGCACGGCTAGGCTTTTGGGAGATCATGTGGAAGGTTGCGGCTAGGGTTTCGGAGTGGCTCAATCTTTGCACGCCCTACCCACGTCTCTCCTTATATAGAGCTCGCCAATGAGCTCCCACGTTGGAAGCCCTTTAGGACTCTAACTTCTCATGGATCACAATCCAATCAAAACTCATATATGAATCCAATTCGCATGTTTTGCTTCAACCCATTAAGTGTGTGACCCGTTAGGTTCATGTACAAACGGCTGCGACTTGGAAACCCTTTCCAAACTGAAATCAATAGCGGTCCCTAGCAGGACATGTTGACTCCTGAGTATACATAAAAGATCATATCGGCTGAACCTTGATATACACATACACCGATCCCTTCGCCTCACGATACCAGTCAAGCTCAAGGCGAGATACGTGCCACCCTTGTGATAACCCGACCATTCACTCGATCAAATAATAGATTCATCATGATTAACTCTTTAATCATATTGGTATGACCATGCACTTTCTCAATCCAACTACCTCAAGGAGCCTAGAGATATCTCTCCCGTTATCAAGGAGGGGTAAATTCTATCTTGATCGCTCATACCCCACGATATGTTTGATGACAAACCCGAAAACTACCTTTATGACTACCCAGTTACGGAATAGTGTTTGGCAGCCTCAAAATATGCCACTACACATTCTGGGAATCAATGACGATCTCAGGTCTAAGGATCCTACAGGTACACCATTTGAGATAACAACTGATGACACATCATAAATAACAATCACAGCAGTATCTCAAGGTGGCTCTATCCAACATCATATTCTCTAACATAAATGTCCACATTATTGACCTGGTATATGTATACCTATGATCCATGAAACGTGATCATCAATCAATACATGTGCTGGTCTTATGTATCATCACAATGATATGCGACCAGGGATCGATTAAGAATAACATCATGATATAAATAAAGATTTCATTAACAAGTCACATACTTGTCAATCAATGTAAATGATAGTCATTCTTGGAATAACACATTATTCGGTAGTACATGAACATAGACGTATGATACGATCATCTTTATGATTTCCTTTAGGGTATATCACCTTCAATCATCCGTTCCTCTACACCGATAAAGTCACTTTTTGGTGACATAAACAACGACGACACTCCCAAGTGTCTCATGGAAAAAGGGCACAAGGTAAAATCACAACCCAATTTCCTAGATGGTGATGATGATAGTGATGGCAAATCTTTGCTTAAATGTTTAAGTAAAAATGAAATGTCTAAAATAAAGAAGCTAATAGAAATAATAGAGAGTCAAGAGGAGATTCTCGAGAAGCAAGAGGACTTGCTCATCCTTGAAAATGAGAGAAACCTTGAACTTGAGGAGCTCCTTGCTAAAGAGAAGAAAGTGGATAAATTGACCAAAGATCTTAATTTGGTGAATGTTTCAATTGCTAGTCTAGAGGGTAGCAATTCTACACTTTAAGAGAAATTCAAATGTTTGGATGAAATTTATAGAACTCTTGAAGTGCAAATTGATGCTATTAGGAGTAGTTCTTCTCACTCTAATGATGCAACTTTACTTTCTAATGCTTCCACTAGTCAAGGTTGCTCTCATTGTTACAATGTTGATATAAATGTTTGTGCTACTAATGTTCAATATTTGCAAGCATTACAAAAGGAGAATGAGATGATAAATGTCTTAGTTAAGTACGGATGTATCAATACATACAAATCCAAGGATGCACTATACAATACCATTAAGGCCAAGTACAACAACAAAAGAGAGACATTGGGTTTAATAAGCATACAAGTAAGCTAAGTGAGCGTGTGGTGATAAATGGCAAGGAGCACCTCAAGTTCATTAAGGGAGGCAAGCAAAGTGATCTCTCCACACAAGTCAAGCAACACAAGGGCCATGCACCTCAATCTACTTTTTATGCATCTTATATTTTGAAAATGAACCACCGTGGTAAAGTGATTGCTCTATATATTGATGTCCGCACAAAGGATCGAGTTGTCAAAAGGAATATGTGTGTGCTAAAAGTGATTGTGACTAACATGAAAGGAGTCAAACAAATTTGGGTATCTAAAAAAAAGCTTAACTTATTTTATAGGCATACTCTTCCAATAGATCAAGTTGGGTGATTGATAGTGGATGCAAAAATCATATGACTGGAGAGAAGGGAAGGTTCTCATCATTTGAAGAAAGTGGAGGATCTTATGAAAATATCATTTCTGGTGATGATGGGAAAGAAGAAGTAATTTGATATCTGTATCCAATGATCATTCTATCTCAAATGTGTTGTTAGTCAAATCTCTTAGTTATAATTTGATATCTGTATCACAACTTTGTGAAATAGACTATAATTATCTTTTTACTAATGAGGGTGTAACCATCTTAGAAGGGAAGACTTTAACCTGTTGTTTAAAGGGTAAGCTTTATCTTGTTGAATTTTCAACGGATGAAGTGAGGTCTAAGACTTGTTTAATTGCTAAATCTAGTATGGATTGGCTAGGCATCACCGACTAGCTCATGATGGTATGAGGAACTTATCTAAACTTTTAAAGGGGAGCACATCCTAGGACTAACAAATATTTTTTTTGAGAAAGATAGAATGTGTAGTGCATGTCAAGCGGGCAAGAAAATTAGAGCTTCTCATCCCGCTAAGAATATGATGATGACCACAAGGCCATTAGAGCTTCTTCACATGGATTTATTTGGACCAATCGCCTACATAAGCATTGGCGGTAATAAATATTGTTTGGTTATTGTTGATGATTATTCTCGTTTCATTTGTGTATTCTTTTTGCATGATAAGAGTGAAACACAAGCCATATTTAAGAAATTTATGAGAAGAACACAAAATAAATTCAATGTGAAGATAAAAAGAGTGAGAAGTGACAACGGAAGTGAATTCAAGAATACACAAGTTGAAGAATTTCTTGATGAAGAAGAGATCAAGCATGAATTCTCAGTATCATACTCCCCTCAATAAAATGGGGTTATTGAGAGAAAGAATATGACTCTCATAGAGTCGGCAAGGACCATACTTGATGAATACAAGATCTCAGATCAATTTTGGGCTGAGGCCGTCAACACTGCATGTCATGCCATCAATTGGTTATATCTCCATAAGATCATGAAGAAGACCGCCTAAGAGCTTCTAACCGGTAACAAGCCTAAGTCTTACTTTAGAGTTTTTGGTAGTAAATACTTTATTCTAAATAAGAATGCCAAAAGTTCTAAGTTTGCTCTTAAGGTAGATTAAGGTTTCTTGCTTGGTTATGGATCAAATGTCTACACTTATCGTGTTTTCAACAAAACCACATGTTGTGTTGAAATTATGAGTGACGTGATATTTGATGAATCTAACGGCTCCCAAGTGGAGCAAGTTGATTCTAATATTTTAGGTGATTAAGAAATTTCAAGTGAGACAATCAAGAAGATGGTAATGGGTGAAATCAAGCGTCAAGAACCCTAAGAGCAATAAGTGGCTAATAATGATCAAGCTCATCTATCTTCATCAACTTAAGTGGAGCCACTAACATCAACTCAAGATCAAGACCAAAGTCAAGATTAAGATCAAGCTTATAATGACTCCAACAAAATTCCTTGATGATGATGAAGTGGATGACATTCAACCACAATCCTAAGTGCCACATCTAAGAGTTTATCAAAGTATCCAAAGAGATCACCCGGTTGACAACATCCTTTGTGATATAAAAAGGGGTAACCATTCGTTCTAGAATTACAAATTTTTATAAATATTACTTTTTTGTTTCCTCTTTGGAGCCTTTGAAGGTACAAGATGCACTTGGAGATCTAGATTAGGTCATGATCATGCAAGAAGAGCTTAACAACTTTAAGAGAAATGAAGTTTGGTCATTAGTGGAAAGACCCAATCAAAATGTGATTGGTACCAAATGGGTCTTCCGTAACAAACAAGATGAGAACATGATCGAGACTAGAAACAAGGCAATGTTGGTTACTCAAGGCTTCACGCAAATAGAAGGTTTAGATTTTGGTAAGACTAATACTCCCGTAGTTAGGATTGAGTCAATTCGTATATTACTTGCTTATACTACTCACCATGATTTCAAGTTGTATCAAATAGATGTGAAGAACGTATTTCTCAATAGACCTATCTCCGAATTGGTATATATAGAGCAACCACCCGAATTTGAATATCCCAAGCATCCTCATCATGTATACAAACTTTATAAGACGCTCTATGGGCTTAAGTAAGCACTTAGAGTATGTTATGAATGCTTTAAGAACTTTCTTATCAAAAAAAGGCTTTGAAATATGAAAATATGATACTACTATTTTCACTAATAAAGTTGATAATGATTTACTTATTTGCCAAATATATGTCAATGACATTACATTTGGTTCTACTAATCAACTATTTTGTGAAGAATTTAGTAGAATCATGACCAAAAGGTTTCGAGATGTCAATGATTGGGGAGTTGAAGTTCTTCTTAGGATTTCAAATCGAACAACTTAAGGAAGACACATTCATATCAAATCAAGTACATCAAAGATATGCTCAAGAAGTTTGATATGGAGAATGTCAAGCCCATCAAGACTCCTATGCAAGCCACTGGATATCTCGACCTTAACAAGGATGGCAAAACCGTAGATCAAAAGATATATCGCTCCATGATTGATTCTTTACTTATTCTTTGTGCATCTAGGCCCGATATTATGCTTATTGTGTGCATACGCGTAAGATTTTAAGACACTCTAAAAAAGTGTTATTTAGTGGTCGTTAAGAGAATTCTTAGATATTTGGTTCATACCCCTTACCTTGGCTTATGGTATCCTAAAGGTTCAACCTTTTACCTTATCGTCTATTCGAATTCCGATTATGTCGATTGTAAAGTGGATAGGAAGATTACCTCTGGGACTTGTCAATTCTTGGTAGGTCCTTTGTGTCTTGGACCTCAAAGAAACAAAATTTTATAGTTCTATCTACCGCTGAAGTCGAGTATGTTGTCGTGGGTGTTTGTTGTGCTCAACTACTTTAGATGAGGCAAGCCTTGACAGACTATGGCTACAACATGACCAAAGTCACACTTTTGTGTGATAATGAGAGTGCCATCAAAATAGCCAATAATCTCGTGCAACACTCAAGAACCAAACATATACTTGAGAGACCACTCAACCAAAGGGGATGTCGATATTCGCCATGTGAGAATCGAAAAATAACTAGTCGATATCCTCACCAAGCCACTAGATAAGCAAAAGTTTTACAAGTTAAGAAGTGAGTTAAATATCCTAGATTCTCGTAACGTGTCTTGATATGTTAGACACAATTGTATGTTCTAGTCTTATAGCTTTGGTAGCTAGAAGTTTGGAAAAATATCTTTTTAGTGTTATTTTCCCCCAAAAAAATGATTATTTGATATTTCAATTATATTTTGCTACTTGTGATCATTGTAATGTATTGTTGTTTGTTGGCTGATTACAAGTGGCAAAAATGTCTTATATGTCCAACAGTCCTTCTCTCAAAAATCTGCGTCGAATCTCAGCTCAAAATCAAGTTCTGCCATGTTCCAGAACTCGAAAGGTCTGCCCTAGCTCAAAGTATCCGGATTCTGGAAGTCCTCAGGCCATGGGTGTCTCTGTCGAGTTGACAGAACACGGAGTCTCCAGATTCACTCGGATACTCTGGATTCTGTCACTCAACCCAGAGGTTTCGAGTTACCCTCCGGGTGGCCCTCTTGCTTACGTTTTAAATCCCAACCTGGAGACTCTGGGTCTATCTGAATACTCCGGGTTATCCAGTCTTATACCTAGCCCAAGGGGTTACCCCTAAATTCTATCTCTTTCACCTCCTCTCTCATCCTCCCACCGTGGTGACCTCCCCTTCGGCGATCTAAGGTTTTCATCGTAGGATTTCCAAGTTCTTCACCAAGTAAACTCATCTCTTGGTCAGATTGTCTAGCTCTCCCTCTGAATCAACTCCGAGTGCTTCGCTTGATCTCAAGGTAAACCTAAAAACCGTTCCCCCCCCCCCCCGATCTCTCTATGCCTATCTCTAGAGTCGATTTTCTTTGATGAAGATGCTCCTTTTCCTTCCTAGAATCATGTATTTCAAGGGTTTACAAATGCATTTGTTAAATCCCTCAAACCCCAAGTTTTTGCCCCGGGATCAGGCAACCGAGATAGTCCGGGTTGAACCCGGATACTCCGGGTTGTCCAGATCATGTTCATCAAGTTTTGTTCCTTAATTCTATTTCTTGAGCAATCCTTTTCATATCTCTAGTATGTCATCCATGTCTATCTCAGGGCAATTCAAGATGGTTCATGCAAAAGATGTTGGTCAAGCTTATCAAAGGAGGATAAAGGCTAAGTTTGATCCACTAGTCCAAACTGACTCTCCATCATAGCATCATGCTTTAGAGGACGAAGGCAGTAGCAGTGGACATGGTAGTAGATATGGTCATACCTGCAAGGTGGTTCGTAAGGTGAAGGCTACACGTGCCAGTGGCATTCACATTGATGAGGTGGTTCAAACCATCAATGTGCCTTATGGTGATGCTTTGCCATCTAGAGGAGGAAGGGGAGCGGCAGCAGGGAGAGGCAAGGGAAAGGTAGTTACCTCCGGTTCTAGGGCTCAAGGGCAAGAGAAAATAGAGGAAGAGCAAGATGAACAAAGAACTTATGTGCAACCTTTGAAGCTTTACAAGCCATATAATGGTGTAAGATTATTTGAGCTAGGCAGAAGAGTGACTGATTACATGAAAAGGTCTTGCAAGGTGAAAAGGGAAAGATATAAAGATCTATATGCTTATGAGAAAATGTGACAGATCATCGATTTTGGAATGATTTCCAAGTGTATTTCTATGAAACCCTGATCCTCAAAAAGAAGAAGCCGATCACCCTAATGCAATGGATTGATTAAGACTACATGACTAACAAAAATGATCCTACCTTCAATGAGGTCATTACAGCTTGTGATGATAAAAGGATAAAAAAAATATCATGGCATTGAAATATGATTGAAGTGATGAGGTCATAACACAATTTAATGCCACTCTCTACTATAACTATGAAGAAAACCAATCAATGTTTTGGATGATCGAAGGAGAGAAATACAAGATAAAATATCAGTCTTTTGCTCGTTTGTTTGGATTTGATGTCCGGGACACAAGCAAAACTAAGATTCATAATGAGCCAAAACTCTCCTTTGAAAAAAATGGACTTCATGTATAAGAATCGAGGTAAAGTGACTTTTGGCACAACAAAAGGCATGAGGCCATTCTACAAGTGTCTAAACTCCTTGTTCCGTCTCACTTTAGCTCTAAAAAGTGGTGATTCCACTAATATTCAAGGGAATACAAGGTATTTTCTTGCTAGAATGTCTAATGAGGGTGATCCTTTTAGTGTGGTGAACTTTCTTTGGGAAGAGATACACACTACATCTCACACACCTAGCAGGAGTTGTGCCTATGCACCATATATTATGTTTATGATCGAGAAGGTCACAAAGAAAAATTTCTTCAAAGAATTGAAGCATGAGCCTTATAGGGTAAGGTTGGTGGGTTCACAATCATCTTCATCTATGCCACCTTCTCCTACAAGGTCATCTCCTAGCGCAGCACAAAGGGTAGCACCGAGGCGTGCATCTTCCTCATGTGACTCTCCATCCTTTATCAAGAGTGCCCTCAAAACTATATTCAATGTTTACACTCACAATGCTGTAGAGATAAAGGAGCACAAAGACAAGACCAATTTAAGGTTGAGGAAGATTGAGGAGAGGCAAAAGACTATTTATACACATTTGAGGATTGAACCTCATTGCTCTCTGATTGCCTCCGAAGAAGAAGTAAGTGAGCTCGAAGCTTTTGAAAATCTATGGACTTGGTATGATGAGGCTCAAACTACAACAGAGGGTGTGGGAACATCTCATGCTCAAGAGGTTGATGAGGAAGAAACCGAGGAAGAGGCTTTGGGTGGTGCTGAGGAAAACTCCCAAGATGATGATGATGGTAGCAGCAGTGGAGATGGAAATGGAGATGAGGACTATAAAGAGGGCAGCGACTAGATTTTTATCTTTGCTTCTCTTTCCTTTTTGGTGCTTGATGCCAAAGGGGGAGAGAATGTCTTTATCTTCCCGCTTTCTGTTCTCTGCCTGAATCTGGAGTATCCGGATTCACCCGAAGTATCCAGGTTCTGGGAAATATCTTTTCTCCTTTATCTGTTAAAATCTTAATTGTTTCTGTTGGACATCTAAGACTTATTATAATAATATGTGTTAAACTATGTTGTGGTGTGGTAGTTGTAGATCTTTAAATTTGTAAGACTTTATCTACGATAGTGTGAGATCTTTATAACATTATATGGTGTACTATTTTGTTTCTCTCTTTCTTTTATTATGTGATATACCATGTCATATGCATCACGAATTATCATGTTCACTCACACTCTTTGCACCCCATAGATGCTAAGATAGGAGGAGCCCTCAATAAAAAAAAATCATTTAAATATGTGCATTTTATCTTAAGTTCAAATTTATCCAACGCACACATTTAGAGGGGCCTCATATATATCTTAGAATTCAAAAATCTTTAATTCAATTATCTTTTGTAAGCTTTAATCGTGTTGTCATCAATCACCAAAAAGTGAGAGATTGAAAGTGAATCTAGGCCCCTATATGGGTTTTGGATAATTGATGACAAACGATTAAGGGACTAATGAGCTTATTAAAGTTATGAATAGGTTTTAGTCATATCAAAGAAGTTAAATGATGTTGGCGTCCCTTAAAAGGAAAAGAGAAGCGGCATGTAGTCACTTAATAGATTTAAATTGATTTTATTTTCAAATTTGAGTATAGGTATACCGTACTATCAAGAGGGATGAGTATAGATAGACTTGAAGATGTTTCAGTGCTCAAAGTACCATTTAGACCAAACAAGAGAGACACAAATCACCCCACGAATACCGAGAAGTTTTAAGTCTTAGTCCGTACCCAGAGTCTCCGGGCTGACCCATATACTCTGGATTACTCAGAGTCTCCGAGTCTAGCTCCGGCAAGGGGGTGTTCGGTTAGGACCCTTGTGTTTTACCGGGAGTCTCCGGGTTGATCCGGATACTCCGGGATCTATCAGTCATCCGGACCCTCCGTGTTGGGTTCCGGATAGGGCTCTCGGTTACGTTAAAGTGCCAACCCGGATACTCCGGATCAGTAAAACAAACACTGTAACGACTTAGGGGAAGAGTATAAATACCCCCCCCCCCCCTGTCCATTTAAGTGATGCTGTTGCTGAGCCAACTCGAGACAAACACATTCATAGCCATTCAATAGCCCTCCTAACTCCTTTAATACATCAAATCTTGCAAGGTTTTGAGAGTTAGGTTGGGAAAGTGAGATTAAGTACTAGTGAGCATAAATCCATCTTTTGAGCACTTGGGTTCGTCATGAAGCCGTCGATTCGCGTTCGCTACTCTTCGAGCTTGGAGCTTCTAGATTGCGGTATCACCCGGAGAGCACCCAAGCTTTTGGGGTGCCTCGGGAAGTTTGTGAAGATCATCCTCGCCTCCGCAAGGGAAGAGGAAGCTTTGAGTAAGTCCAAGCTCGATCTTTGTGGTCGTTTGGTGAGGATAAGGGTTGAAAGAGACCTTGCTCTTGTGAGCACCTCAACGGAGACGTATGATTGTTTGATCTGAGCTTCGAGAAATAAATTCTTGTCTCCTTTACCTTCTTGCATTCTTTCTCGTTTTAGTTGATCTTTTGAGAAAGTTGTCCGATCTATATGTTTGCGAGTTTGTAGATGTAGGGGTTGGTGAAATTGTCCTTAAGCTTCCTTTGAAACCTGTGGTAATCCTAGGATTCAACTAGACTTGCTTAGGTGTTGTTAGTTTTCGATTTCCTGTTTCATCTAGACTGTTCGAGTTAAGTTTAGAGCATCCGGACATCGGAGTCTCTGGATTGACCCAGAGTATCCGGAACCTGTAATCCGCTGTGAAGTTTTAATTTTCAGAAAACGCCTATTCACCCTCTCTCTATACGACATCACGTACATTCACTTAATAGCACCCGCTATAGCGGTCTTACAAGCGCTATGTTCGCGTGCCATGCCTTTGGCCTCTACGTTGTCTACTTCAAAAAGTAAGACCATTACCGTTGCTTTTACAGTACAGCTTGCAATTTTGTCATAACTTGTGCCTGAGATTACTTGTGTGTTGTTATTGCAGATAAATTGTATGCTTCAGTGGGTATGATGCTCTATGATGAAAACAGGCTAAGTGTGACGTGTGTAATAGCCTAGACCATATTCTAGGGTTTAGTTGATAATTGTTGATAGCCTTACTGTTCAAATTACATATTCTTTATGTTGGCTATTAATTGGTGGTTTAGGGTTATTCTTACTGTTTCTACAGAACTGCACTATTGGTATATCCTAATTAGATAATTGTCTAGACATTAATCTTGATGAACTAAAACTTAGAATATATGATAGATTCTGTCACTCTAGTATAGGATCTTAGATAAACTATTTTGGCGTTGAAAGACTGTTAATTTGGTAACCCGTGCTAAGAGCCATTTAATTAAACTAAAATATTAGTTGATATGTTTCTAGTGGTTTTCCACTACTCATGTCGATAGCCATGTGTTGATATCATTGTGAATATCAGTAGTATTGTCCTCGTTTTACATATATTTAAAATGTTCATGTTCATGTGTGTGATTATCATATATGGCGTTCATGCCTTTGAATATATGTTTAAATTAGAAATTATGTTAATCGAAATGTTGCTAAAAGCCACTTTAAAACAACATATATTGCCGAGTTGCCGTTGCCTAGCAGTCCGGAACACTGCATCCCATGAGGTAAGGTGGAGGACTAGCTAGCTCTGGGAACTAGCTAGTGTACTCCGATCCAATGCCCATCCAATAGCAACTTTTGTATCTCGTGGCGAAAGTATGGTGCAAGCAGCTGTACTTGCATTGTCTGACCTCAACACTCAACTGGTCATTAAGGAAAAATGAAAACAATGTATATATGCTCAGTTCTTTGAACATTCTTCGTGTTGACAATAGTGCCTGACAACATGTGTTGCTGGACAGATTAACATTAAAGATATATTGAGATATTCAGATCGGCCGAAAGGGTAAGGCAGGCAGCATGGTCCAATCATTCTGCTTATCAACGGATTGAGATACTACATTTGACAAGATTGGACTCCTTACGGAATGTTGAAGTGGGCGGTAAGGTGTTGTCCTACGCCAGTAGATAATAGCTATTATAATTGGTATAATGTATATGGTTTTGAATTGAGTTCTAAGACTATGTCTAAAGGATTTCTGTTGTGGGTGAAAATTCTGCTGTGAAGGGATTTTTTTTCTTTCAGCGTTCAAATAGTTTTTTTTTCACGGTTTCTGTTATGAAGGGATTCTCAGAATATTTCCTTTAAGATATGATTCTCTCCTTTCCCTTCACGATTCCTCTTGAAGTGAAGCTGTTGGAGATAAGAGAAAATAAAAGAAATGAGAACGAGAAATATAGTTGGAGATGTTCTAAGATAAAATAAATAACATTAGCATATATACTGTTCCGGATGGAGAGAGGGGAAGAGAATAAAATGGTGGGAGAGAGAAATAAAATTTTATTTTTTACTATCAGGTCACAAGCTTATTACGGACAGTAAGTGTTTTTTTCTTACTGTTGGGTTCTACTGTGCTTTTGACCGGGTAGTAAGATCTTTCTGGATGTGCTTAGGTGCATGCATGCAGGCGAATCCCTGCCTAACTTAACTAGCTAGTATTCCTACTACTAGCTTCGTTGCTCGATCTCAAGGCAACTTTAGGTAGACAGATCGACAGGCTGTTGGTTTTGGTCAAATTAGGTAGATAGACAGAGAGAGAGAGAGACGTTGCGCCACATGCATATGCTTGTTCCTTCTGAGAACCACATGGAAGGTTTTGTTTGCATATTTCACGGCATTTTTCTCATGCAAAATATATTAAACTAAAGAAATTCTGTGTAGAGAACAAATGACGTACAGATTAGTTATTTCAACATACATATGGGAACATTGGTACAGGTAGAACACATATAATGATTTCACAATTGTGCGAATAAAAACGGACAGATTACAAACTTGCAAGATAGTATATTAATTGATAAGGTCTCAATAGACTGTGTGTATCGCCTCTTAGTTGATCCTTCTGCAGTTCTTCCTGATCTGTCCGTTGGAGCCCGTCAATGGCGTAATGTCACCCATCTTGATCATGCCTGTCACAAAGTCCGCAAAGAATGCGCTTTGGCTACTAACATATGACTTGACTTGTGAATCAGTGGCTCCACCATTGAAGAGCTCCTGGTCAGAGTGTAGAAGCCCTTTCTTGCAGAGAAGGTTCTTGTAGTAGTTGTTCTCAAAGATTGTCGGTGTTTGAAGGTCCAGAGGCGCCAAATTGTTGTCACCTGAACCTGAGGTTCTAGGACAGCCTGATTGCCTTGTCCATGCAAAGGCACCGTCAATGTTGGTGTCGTTGTATATGTGCGCTCTGAAGTTTGTGCAGCGTGCTAGGCCTATGGTGTGAGCTCCTGGCAAAAGAGGCAAACCAGAAATATTTTCAGCTGGTTTGAAAAACTTAAGCTTAGAACAATTTTTTTTTCTTCAAGAAACCCATGCCGACAATCTGTGGTAAGTCACCTTTATTTACCTTTCTGCATTATTCCACATGGATAATAATCATTATCTACCAACTTCCGTACTAAGTTTTGTTTACTATAGTAGTTATATATAGCAACCATGGGAGAAAGTTTTTCTAATGATCTTTGAAAGTGACCGACAAGCTCAGGTCAATTCATCAGCAGGCAAAAGAATAATTCATTCCTGTCGTAGCTTGGGATGTGAAGAGGATTGAGCTCCGAAAAACCGAGCTATCACAGTTATACACGCGCGCGCGGTAGAAGGGTAGAAGAAAATAAAGAACCAATCCAGTATATAGTTCATTTTCTTATGACTTGCATAATTGAAATTAGTACAAGTTTGTTTGGCGAGAATGAGAATAAATTAGTTAGTAAATGCATGTAGTGGGAATATAACGTACGTACCAGAGAGAGCGACCATGTCCTTTTGGGAGAGACCCTGAGCGGCGAAGAGGGAGGTGAGGTTGGCGAGCCCCGACGTCGGCGGCGGGATGTTGTTGTTAGCTCCGTTGAAGCTCGCCGTCGTCGAGTCCCTCCTCCCAACCTTCACGTCCCAGCTCGGCCCGCCCATCTGCACCATCCACACATCAGTCGCAATTAAAATTTTACCAAATTTTCGGTAAAAGTTTATGAATTTTAGAGGGGGAATGAAATATCTAATTTCGAATTTTTTTCACCGAAATGTGAGAAAAAAAATGATTGAAATTTCAGTATAACATCGCAAAATTTAGTTTTTTTACCAATGAAGAAAAAAATTATAAAACAAAATTAAAATCCCTGGTCACAGTTATTATAGCTTCAGTTGAGAGAGATGCTTTTAATCAATACGCATGTGTTACTACTACAAGTCAGTCGAAGATTCGAAGTGTAGATAGACTTACGATGACGACGCTGTCTCTGGCCGCGATGCCGAGGATGTCGGCGCAGGAGACGACGCCAGGGCAGACATTCTCGACGGCGGACTTGATGGCGTCGATGACCTCGAAGCCTCTCACCGACCCGTTGTTGGGCGTGGCCATCTTCTCGCCCTGAAAGCTGGGCGTGTCATCCAGGAGCAACGATGCGTCGCAACCCTGCAGGAACACGTCGTTGTTACGAATGTAAGCCAAGAATCTGATGTAATTTATCACCTAGCTTAGCGTGAGTGGTTGATCATTAGCAGTAAGTAATTAGTACTTGGACGAAGCAGTCGTGGAAGAAGAGGCGGAGGATGGACGCGCCGATGCGCTGCTCCCTGGCGATGGCGGACTGCATCACCGACTTGACGGCGTCGTACACGCCAGGGCACGAGTAGGAGTAGAAGCTGGTGGACAGCTGCGCCGACGAGGTGCCGGCGAGCGCGAGGAGCAAGAGGACAGCGATGCAGCTGATGCTACATCTTGCAGCTGATGCTCGAGCCATGAGGCAGGCCGATCAATGGATGCAGCTGCAGCTATTCTCTGGTGCAGTTGCAGCAAGCTGAGATGCAGTGCGTGTCTTGCCTGGAAGTAGCTGGGACGACGATATTTATAGCAGAAAGACCTGGACTTGGTTTGTGTAAACTATTCGAACACTCGAAATGAATTAATCAAACCAAATATGATTAGATTACATCATGTATCATCTTCGCCTACTCCGTTGGACTTTGAGTTGAAAAGCAATCGGATCGGTCGGTCGACCAGATGAAGGGCGTTGGCAGCGAGCGCAGGACTGTTCACGCGTTTGACACAAGACCATATGCCCATATGTGTTGCGTGCCAGCACCTGCTGGGAGTTGGCAGTAGAATGAGGCCTCTGATTGCCGGCCAGCCAGGAAAGGATGGCACAAAACAATATAGTAACATTGTGCACACACCATGCATCACTGAAGGTACAGTGCATGGAACTGCGTGCCCCTTCTCTTAGGGACGGACGCCTTCTGCTATAGTGCTTGCTACTATCTGTTTATCTGGATGCGTTCCCGGTAAATTTGCTGGACCTGATCAGGTTTTTCATCAACGGTTGCAGATAGTTGCGTGCGACGGGGAGAAGCTCTCTCTCTCTCTCTAAAAATCATACAAGGCATGCACGAGACATGGTCAAACTTGTATGACTAGCATCTAAGAGGAACCATAATGAGATAAAAAACGGGGTAAGCAATAAATACTTGTTTATTTATTGGTTACTATCCGGTAGGAAGCACTGTGACTCATAACATAAAGCCAGTCTTACGGCTATTACCGGCTATGTACAAATAAAATATATTATCTCTGATTTGGTAATATTTATAAAGAATAAAGAAAGTAAGATAGTTGGTTGTTGCCTTCCTGCCGTTGACTATTAGCCATTGCCTTCCGGCCATTGCATTCTAGTACGAAGTGCTCCAGCTTCTTCCTACAAAACAGAGACATATCGAAAATAAAAAAAAGCAGCTCTAAATTTCATCAAACACTACTAGATGAAATAGATCCCTCCATTAGAGATTTCATAAACTTGCTAAACCAAGTTTTCTCAAACCAACTTCGTATCAATGCTAGCCAAAAGCTCCCCTCCTACTCCATTCCCTATAACTTTCCCCCAATCTCAGTTCTCCCAATACTCAGTACCTAATTTTCAGAACTTTCACCCTTTTAGTCCTCGTGGCAACTATCATCCATATAGTCATTCTCCTCCAAGCTTTCATGGTGTTCATCAGCAAGGGAGTTGGTTACAATCTACTCAAATCAGGTTTCAAGGTTTCAGACCTCAAGAAAGTTTGGTGCACTCACCAAATCAAGTGTTTGGAGCTGCAGCCAACACTTTTTCCTATGGATCAGAATTAACCTCTCCATGTCCTGCAAGATAGCAAGAGAAACAGCCGGTTAACATCAAAGATTCAAGCGAGAACAGTGAAGAGGGAGGTAGGAGAGGGACACGCATCAACGGGACTGAAGAGGAAAACCTACGACTACTTAGTTCTTGGTTGAACAACTCTATTGATCCCATAGATGACATCGATAAAAAGTCAGATTACTATTGGAAGGCTATAGCTACAGAGTTTAACATCAATATGCCTAATAATGGCCACAAATGGACCATCGTGCAATGCAATATACATTGGATGTTGTTAAGAGGGATTTTGCAAAGTTTGGTGGGATTTATTCTCGAGTTAGAAGAACCTACTACAGTGGACAATCTGATGACATGGTCATGGAGAAAGCACATAAGTGGTACAAAAAAGAAAACCAGAAGAAACGTTTCACTTTAGAGTATATGTGGACGGAACTCAAGGATCAACCTAAATGGTGTAGAGTCCTCCAAGAGGATAGTAAGAATAAGATGACTAAGATTTTTGAATCAGGAGCACACACTTCATCATCCAACCAAGACACTGAGGAAGAAACCGTGAGAAAAGAGAAGCGGCCTGAGGGGCAGAAGAAAGCAAAAGGGAGGCTAAAAGGGAAAGGAAAAAGTGCCGCACCATCTCCTTTAGGGGACCAGCCATGTCAAAACACGATTCTCTTTCATGATGTAGTTACAATTAGAGTAGCAGTATTGGTGAAATCTACAGAAGCAACGACAAAATCACCAAAAGCAAAAAAAAAAAAAAAAGGAACGGATCAGGATGGAAAAGTATCAGACATACTTAAAACTATTGGACAAAGATACATCGAATTTGAGTGAAACAAAATTGAAGAGGCATGAAGGTGTCTTGGACCAGTTAGCTAAGGAAATTGTCGAGTATTAAATGAGCAGCAAGTAATGTATCGTGTAATATTGATGTTACTTATATTACAGTAATTACTAAGGATTAAATGAGCAACAAGTAATGTATCGTGTAATATTGATGTTACTTATATTACAGTATTGTATCTTAATGTTACCTGAATGCATATGCAGTACTAAAAATTAGCACAACTACACCATATAAAAAACTAACTGTTGCAAGACAAACAAAATTTAAGAGGTACATGTTGGAATACTGACAAAACAAAGAACTAGCTATTACAAACTAGCCGTTGGTATACAAATAAAAGCTAAAACTAGTCGTTGGAATGTATCATCTACAAATAGGAGATGCAGTTCAGCAAGACACCACTCACTCATTCTCACTTTGCACTTCCTTCAACTTCATCCCAACATCCCATCCCACTACCAACAAAAATGTCTACCAAGTCACAAGATGAATCTAATCATTTAGATGACTCTATCATTAGTGACAAAGTTGAAGAGCTGATGAGGGAAGAAATCAATGGCACTATTGAGGCTCAAATTGAAGCGCAACTGCAAGCACAACCAGCCGGTGCCTCTAATCAGCGTGGGGGCTACAAACGGAGGTACATCAATAGAGATCACGAAGGTGACCACAATAGATTGTTTGCTAAATATTTTTCAGACAATCCTTTGTACATCGATGATCAGTTTCATAAGAGATTTCGCATGAGAAGGCATCTATCTTTACGCATTGTTGAAGCTCTTGGCGTTTGGTCTCCATATTTTCATCTTAGACGAGATGCATTTGGCAAGGTGGGGCTATCACCGCTGCAGAAATGCACGGCTGCCATCCGAATGTTGGCATATGGTTCACCAGCTAATCTAATGGATGAGTGTGGGGTTGCAGGAAGAACAACAATGGAGTGCATGATCAGTTTTGTTTAAGGTGTGAGACATATATTTGGTCAACAGTATCTTCGCAAGCCTACAGAAGAGGATATTCAACATTACTTCAATTAGGAGAGGCACATGGATTTTCTAGAATGTTGGGTAGTCTTGGGAGTGGCAAAATTTCCCGGTTGCATGGAAGGGACAATTCACACATGGTGATTCTGGAGTACCCACTATCATGCTTGAGGCAATCGTCTCTGCTCACATATGGATTTGGCATGCATTTTTTGGTGTTGCTGTTCAAACAATAACATCAATGTGTTGGACCAGTCACCATTATTCACCGAAGTGCTACAAGGAAAAGCACCTACTGTTTAGTTTATGGTTAACGAGACAGAATATAACATGGGATATTATCTAGCTGATGGTATTTATCTAGAGTTGACAGCATTTGCCAAAACAATCACCAGACCTCAAAAGCGATAAGGTCAAATTGTATGCAAAGCATCAAGAATGAGCAAGAAAAAATGCCAAACGAGCTTTTGGGGTTTTGCAGAAATGTTGGGCCATCATACGTCAGCCATCACGTCTTTGGGAAAGGGAAGAACTTGCAGATATTATGTTTGCATGTGTTATTTTACACAACATGATAGTTGAGGATGAGAGAGACTCCTATGTGATACCCGATGACAACACATATGAACAAGGACAATTTTCCACTCAAATAGCAGGACTTGAGAAGGGCCCAATCTATGGATTTACAGAGGTCCTTGATAAAAACATGGAAATTCATGATCAAGCGACCCATCGACATCTCAAGGAAGATTTGATAGAGCACACATGGCAAAAACTTGGTGCTCAGCAACAACAAAATTAGAGTCTATTAGTTAACCATCAAATTTAGAGTTTACATGTTTGCTTCAGTACTTGTATTTGTAACTGAGCTTTACTACTTAGTCATTTCAGTAGAAGTATGTACTAGTACAATACTCATCCCTTAAGCACTGAAGCACTAAGTCCTTTTCAATAGATCTATACCTTCTTCAGGTTTTAAAGCAAGTTTAATAATACATGGTACATGATATTTTGATGTTAACAACAAATACACCCTAAATAATGCACACAAGAATAAACAATTGGCAAAAGTACAAAATGCATTAGAACTACTGAAATAAAGATGTAGACTATCATCTTATTATACAACCACTCACTCCATGAAGGGGCTTTGCATAGAGGTGAAACCAACATTAGGCCAAGAACACTCTTCATGAAGCTGTTAATTAGAGTAGCAGCGTTGGTGAAATCAGCGGAAGCAATGGCAAAATCAGCAGAAGCAAGAAAGGAATAGACTAGGATGGAAAAGTACCAGACATACTGGGTTTGTATTTGTAACTGAGATTTACTACTTTGTCATCAGATAAGAAATGTTTGAATACATCATGCCTTCTTTTCAGTTCTATTCTTAAGAATTGCACTAGCACAAATACGTACTGAATCAAAACATCAGCAGGGAGCTACAAGCACAACAATCACATGACGATGCACACATATACCACTATCTCACGGCATGAGTACTTGCACACAACAAATCATGAGTCAACCAGCCGACAGACCACATGCACGAGGAAGAGGCTAGCTAGGCTTACCGATGATCCAATCTTGCTGATCTACACCGACAACTGCAACAGTCACTTGAATCGCTTGGCCCTCTTTCTCATCTTCCTTCTGCTTCGACAGGCCCAGGAAGCCCCCATCCAGAGTACATGGCCGCGAGATGCAGACGAGACCAGCTAGAATGATTCACCAGGCGATGGGGGTGCACGCGATGATGATCACCAACGCGGTAGCTATCCAGTCCAGCGGTGCTCGTTGGCGCGCATGAGCTCAGTGCCCAAACATGGTGGCCAGCCTGGTTGAGACCTGATCTGAGAGATGGGCTACAATCTGGCGAGGAGGACACAGAAAGCACACCTCTACAGAGAGCAGTAGTGGGGTTGGGGGGCGGGGACAATGAGCGAGATAGACGAGTAGAAGGGGGAGGAGACCGTCGAATTTGGAGCTACGACGGTGAGAGCGAGATAGAATCGAGGGAGGAATTGGGGATCGAGGAAGCTCCTCGCGGGAACGGGTCGCAGGAGGTCGGAGAGGGGCGATTTTTTTACTCCAAACAGGCCCACTTTATTTCCCACCGCATTGTGGACGTCAGTCACAACTAATACTGTTGATCGTGGGTCCCACCCTTCTTACCGATTTGGGCAAGATACATTGCCCTTGCTCTAAGCTAAACTAGCAAGTAGGAAAATAGCGCGGCTACACATGTTAAGTATATTTTATTAGCATTAATTGTGAATTTATTGACAAACAAATGATTACACATGTAAACGTCATGGATAAGCATATAAAATTTCAAAGCCAAACTTGACTTTGTTAGTGACATATAAAATTGATATAACGCGGAGGAAAAAGCAAAAATACACCACATTAATATTTTTGTCCTTTTATTTACTCTTTCTTCGAGATTTGTCAATTTTATATCTCATAAATGAAAATTGACAATTCAACTAAGTATAAATTCCGCTTTCAAGGTGTTACATATAATAGATCTCCAAATTAGTTCTCTAGTTGTACAAAATATTCAATCTATCATGCTCTCTTTCCTCTAAAATCGCATCGGTTAGCTACTGTCGGTGTACCAGGAACCGGGGGTCCCTGAGTCCCGAGGCCAAGCCCGTCGTCCGCCACGTGTCACCATCCCGCGAGGTCCCTCCTGCGGGGTGAGGGAAGTCCAAGTTCCGGGAGAAGATGCTCGAGGCCACAGTCTTTGGTTTCCGAGCACCCCAGTTCCCCGATGATCCGTGGAGTCTAAGTACCGGGATGAAAAGTGCTCGGGCCGGTGCCAGGTCATCCCCGAGCACCCTAGTTCCCCGATGACCAGAAGAGCTAAAGTGCTCGGGAGAGAGTGCTCGGGGCTGCGCATGACGGCCCCCGAGCTTTCAGTTCCCCGAAGGATCGAGCAAGAGTGCTCGGGAGAGAGTGCTCGGGGAGGTGAACAGTACCCCCGAGCACTCGACGGTTCGTGAGAGAGTTCTCGGGAGAGGGTGCTCGGGGAGGTGGATGGTACCCCCGAGCACTCGGTGCCCCGACGACCCAGAAGGGCCCCCGAGGGGCCCGCCGATGAGGTGTCATTCGGTCAGAGGTCCGAGGCCGCATTTAATGGGCATGCGCGGCCTGACATCCTCAACTGCTCCCGCCGCAGTGTCAGTCCCTGCCATGCTTTGGCAGAGAGGCGTGGGGCCATTAATTGCACGGGTCCCGTCCCGTATCATCCGGTGTATCTCGGGATAACGTTGCCAGGACCAAGGCGTTCCGCCTGCCGCCCTGCCGTGGCAGAGGAACAAGACAGGGCGGGCACGCCGGGCGCCTCTGTGGCTGCCCGGTGGGCCCTCTCAACAGCGCTCGTCGCCAGGGCGCCTACAATGACGAGTGACCAGACGCGCGCCGCGTTTTTCCACCGCCCCTGTCACTTCACCCAGAGGAAATGATGACGCCCTTCTCAATCGTGGTGTCTTGGAACTTGTGCCACTTCCTTCCCATTCGGGGTATGTCGCGGCCGGCGAGTGCATAAAAGGATTGGCACACAGGAGAAGAGAGGGGGATTCTGGATTGAACACAAACCCAAGCAGTCGGCCGTGCCACACTCAAACGATCCCCACGACGAACCAAGCAAGCAAACAGAGATATTGAGAACAAGCTTGAGCATAGCTCCAGCCGAAGAACAAAGAGCCTCAAGCTCTTAGTTGGACACTATATTCTTGTAACCAGCTACATCCCAGAGGGTTCTCCCCCGGGACAGTTATTGCATCCATACAGGAGTAGGGTGTTACGCCCCCGAGCAGCCCGAACCTGTCTAAAACTCCGGTGCATTTACTTCCTTCCGCACTAGGTCTTCCCCCATCACCGGCCGTTGCATTTACTCTCATTCATTTCTCTGACGAACTTATTCAGGATCATCCCCCCGGCCGAATCTCTAAAAAGGGGTCTCGCGTGCCCCTTGACGCTCGGGCACCCCAGCTGAAGGAACCAAGCCCCCGGACACCCCAAGCTCGGAGCGCACGCTCCTCTTGGATCGGCCGGCCGAAAGGCCGACAGCTGTCCGGTGAGTGATTGAATTCAGATAAATTTACGTTCAATAGTATTCTGTTCCCGAGTCATCCTCGGGGGCCCTCGTATTCTAATCTGCCCGATGAGATGATCTCCTCGCGCACAAAACCCTACTGTGTGTCTACTTTTTCCTAGAACGACAGAACGGTCCGTAGAAAGGTGTACCGTACGTGCGGTAATGTCCGACCGAAGTTCTTCGTGGTGGTCGTGGTGTTCGGTCCGCTTTTAAGGGCCCCGAGCACTACCGAGTCCCTGGGTGCCCTGGGTAATCCTATCGCTCGAGCCACTCGAGTAGTCCGGAGCTTAGGCCTCAGGGGCGGGCTGTCGGTGCTCGGTTCGGTCCATCTTAAGCCCGGGCACCACCGAACCATGGGGGACTCTTGGTCGCATTCCCGCCCGTGCGCGTCTCCGGTCTGCTGACTGAGTGGTCGCGAGGTGAAAAAGTATTCACCGGTCATGGCGTGTTCCGTGCTGGATCGATCTATCTCCCGAGCAAGGAAGTTCGTGTCTTTGTCTTTTGACTTAGTCGATGCGGACTCGCGAGGGCTCGAGGGCTGAACGCGCCAAGAACGACGATCAGGACGACTTCGTTCTCGGGGACGGAAAGGTTGGGAACAGTCCGACTGAGTACTCCCCGGGGCTTCGAGGCAAAACATCGGAAGAAACACTAAGTACTCAAGAACACTGGAGTCGCAAGCCCAAAGAAAAGCTCCCATTATATTCACAAGGAAAATACAAGTATTTCTGAGGGACCGCTCCCATATTTACATCCAGCCAAGACAAAAATAAAAGAAGAGGAAACTACTACAAAAGCCTAATCGGAGGCAGAGTCGGCATCGGAGTCGTCTTGGCCATCCCCGGGGGTTGGCGGCGGCGGCACTTCCCGCCTGAAGCCAGCCACCACCTCGACAGCGATGCTCCGAACTGCTTCCCAGGCGGCCTCTCCCTCGGCTTCGACCACTCCTTCCCGCGCTGGCTCCAGCGGGAAGTTCGAGTCTCTGCTCCAGTAGCAGGCCAGGACGTGCTCGGCCACTGCTTGGGCCAAGCCGCGTCCTTCCCGGGCGGCGAGCTCCTGGACGGTCCAGGGCAGCACCTCGAGGCGCTCGCAGACTTGTTGAAGCCCCAGGACTTGTCGTGCGGGGCTATCGCTCTTCTTGTCCGCGACGAGTCGCCCAAGGCCGGCCCTCTCCACGGCCCGCCGCATCCACCGGAGTACGTCCTCCAACATCTGCTGCAAGTTGACCCATGAGACAAAGGCAGTCTCGAGCTTCTCCTTCGCGGCCTGCAGCTCCTCCTCGAGTCCCTGGCCCCCGACCGCGCCAGAAGAGCCACCGTCAGTTGCGGAGCCGGCGGCTTGCTTTGTCTGCGCCACCAGTTCGGACAAGGCGCGCTCACGGGCGGTCAGCTCCGCCTCGTGTTTAGTGTTCCCCTCCTCCCTGGTGGCAACGGCCTCCGCCGCCGCGGTAGCCTCCCCCTTCCGGCGGGTCAGCTAGTCTTCCCGAGTGCCCAGATCTGCCGCCGTGATCTTGTTGTCGACCTCCCGGATGGAGACGTCCTCCTCCCACCGTCGGATATCTTCTTCAATTTTCTGGAGCTCGTCTCTCCAACGTTGGAGGCTGGCGCACGTCCGATCGGCCTCGCCCTCTCGACGGGTTAGCTCAGCCCGGAGGTCCTCCGCCGCCTTCTCGCGGCCGGCGACCGCCTCCTCCCGTTCCTGCGCCTGCGCCTCTCTGGCAAGGGCCTCGGCCGCCTGCTGCCGCGACGCCTTGGCCAGGCGGGCGGCGTCTTCTCACTCCCGCGCGGCTTCGGCGCGGGCGGTCTTCAAAATTTCTCGCTCCCGCGCGGCTTCGGCGCGGGCGGTCTTCAAAATCTCCCGCTCCCGCGTGACCTCCGCGCAGGTATCTTCCAAAAGCTTCTGCTCTCGCGCAGCCGCCGCGCGGGCCTCTTCCTGGGCGTTCGTAAGCTGCGCCCTCTCCAAGTCCAGCCGGGCGCGCTCCGCTTCGGGCTGCCCCTCCTTCGCGTCCACCGCCGTGCCCAGCCGCCCGACCGCCACCTGGACACCCTCAATCGCAGCCAGGAAGGGGTCGGCCGGCCGACCGGGCACCGGTGGAGCACTGGTTTCCCCGCGATCCGCCTCCGGGGGGTTCGGGGTCCCCAAGGGTCGCCACACGATCATCCGCCCCGGGCTCGGCACGCCCGGGGTAGGTTGGACCGGCGCCGGGCACTCGGGCAACGACCGCGTTCCTGCCTCGGCTGCCGCGTCCATCGGCCCCGGCAAGGCCGCTGCTTCCGCCACCATCCGCCCCGGGCTCTGCGCGCCCGGGGTAGGTTCCACCGGCGCCGAGGGTTCGGGCGACGGCTACATCCTCCCCTTGGCCGCCGCTTCCGCCGTCCTCCCCTCGGCCGCCGCGTCTGCTGGCCGCCTGCCTCGGCTCGGCTGGCGGGCTTGGCTCTGGCGCCAGCGCCGGCGTTCCTTCGCCCTCGGGGGCGCCCGTGGGTGGCCTGCAGGAGATAGGCGATGGTCAAAACCGAAGTCTAGTTCGGGCGAAGAGCGCCCAAGAAAAAGCAAAGAATGAAACTTACGCGGTCGTAGTTTCCCGATACTGCCATTTGGCCGCCGGGAGCCTGAACTCCGGGTCCGGCAGTACCGACCCGGAATCCTCCCGCCGCCTCTTTCGCCGGGGGCTCGGCGGGGCCACCGCGCGGTCTCCAGGTGCCGAGTCAGGCCCCATCCTCACAAGGCGCGGCTCCAGGGCTGGGAACGCCGCCACCGCCGATGGCGACGGCGGGGAATCCGGCACAGGGATGTAGATTTGGGGGTGCTTCCCCTGGTCTCCCGGCGCCACCGTTGCTGCGCTGTCGGCGGTGCCCTCTTCTCCGGTGCGGCGGCTGCTGCCCGCAGCGGCCCCGCCACGGGCCCGCACCGGGCTGTTCGTGGCCTCCTCGCTGGCCAACTCATCCAACCCAGGGAGCTCGGGGGCCTCGGGGCCGAGCCTCTGGGCATCAAACTCCGGCAGCTTCGCCATGATCGCCGCGCGCTAGGGGTTGGCGCAGAGCGCCATCTCCGGCCACGGGAGCTCTGCCCGGCTCATGTCCTCCACGCCGGTCACCACTCGGGTCATGCCCTTCAGCTCCGCTGGGCCCAGGTCCCAGCTTGCGCCGATTTGAGTTCGGGTGATGTCTTCAGGCCCGGTGTAGAGCCAGCACGGCCGGGCCTGCTCCCGCAGGGGCGCCAAGCAGCGGCGCAAGAAGTCCGCCACCACCATTACCGAGGTCAGCCCGGAGTCGTGCAGGAGTCTGATGCGCTCGAACACCGGCTCCAACCTCGCGTTCTCCGGCGGCGGCGCCTCCCATGTCGACTTCTGGGGCTCCGCCGCCACTTCCGGTAGGGTAAGACGGTCATGGGGTCGACGTCGATGAAGAACCAGTCCCGTCGCCACTCCTCCCATTTGCTGCGCAGCACCTGGGGGATGTACTGCTCCCCAAAGCCGTCTCGCAGCCGAAGATTGCAGCACCCCGCGACATCCGCCGTGTTGTACCCCCTCTTCTTCCCGGCCGACCGCAGGACAAAGAAATGTCAGAGCAGCGTCACCGAAGGCGCCACTCCCACGAACATCTCGCAGAACTGCGCGAAGACCGCCAGCACCATGACAGAGTTGGGGCTCAAGTGCACCAGTTGGATGCCGTAGGTGTCGAGGACTTGGAGGAAGAAAGTAGAAAACGGCGGCACCAACCCCGCCACCACGAAGGACGTGAACAAGACGACGCGCCCGGGAACGGTCGTCGCCGGCGGAAAGTTCGGCGGTGTCACCACCGAGGCTCCCTCCTGCCCCTCGGGGACCAGCAGCTTCCTGATTTTGTCTGCCGCCTCCTCATTCTTCAGGTGAGACTCCGGCAGCACGCCGTCCGGAGTCCTGTCACGGCGGCCTCCTCTGGCTCTCGGCATCTCGGCGGGAGGGGAGGTTGTCTGGTGGTGGAGAGGAAGGAGGAGAAGTGCTCCGATCACCTGAAGGGTTTCTAAAGGCTCCGGAGCGCGAAGGAGACAAGAGCAAGATCGCAAGAAGGCGTAAAGAGGGGGGGCGGATCGATCCCCTCCCCCTTTTATATTTCAGAATTCAAACGTCGCCTGCCAACGGTTCGCTCGGCGGGACGGTTTCCTCGGTCGACGCAACTGCCAGGCGAATCTCCCGCTGGTCGTGCGGCGTCAGCGGCTGCCAGGCGTATTTTCCTCGATCTGCACGGCAGCCGCGCGTGCCGCCCGTACCATTGACATGCCCTTCGGGAGTTGTGTGGCCACGCGTCCGCTTGTCTCCCTGCTGGGCCGTACCAGAGGCCCGGGTCTAAAGGGCCATCTCTTGAAAGCCTGCCGTGTGGCGTCCACGCCAGCCTCGGCCTCGTCCGCGACGAAGGGCCCATCCGCAGTCTCCGTGCCATCACCTGCCAATGGGCCCGGGGGCTACTGTCGGTGTACCAGGAACCGGGGGTCCCTGAGTCCCGAGGCCAAGCCCGCCGTCCGCCACGTGTCACCATCCTGCGAGGTCCCTCCTGCGGGGTGAGGGAAGTCCAAGTTCCGGGAGAAGATGCTCGGGGCCATAGTCTTTGGTTTCCGAGCACCTCAGTTCCCCGATGATCCGTGGAGTCTAAGTACCGGGATGAAAAGTGCTCGAGCCGGTGCCAGGTCATCCCCGAGCACCCTAGTTCCCCGATGACCAGAAGAGCTAAAGTGCTCGGGAGAGAGTGCTCGGGGCTGCGCATGGTGGCCCCCGAGCGTTCGGTTCCCCGAAGGATCGAGCAAGAGTGCTCGGGAGAGAGTGCTCGGGGAGGTGAACAGTACCCCCGAGCACTCGACGGTTCGTGAGAGAGTTCTCGGGAGAGGGTGCTCGGGGAGGTGGACGGTACCCCCGAGCACTCGGTGCCCCGACGACCCAGAAGGGCCCCCGAGGGGCCCGCCGATGAGGTTTCAATCGGTCAGAGGTCCGAGGCCGCATTTAATAGGCATGCGCGGCCTGACATCCCCAACTGCTCCCGCCGCAGTGT